>NC_141667.1:79515431-80715431 GCF_028749965.1 Puma concolor | reverse complement strand
AGAAAAAACATAGTTTTTTGTTGTCTTTTTTTAACTTTTTAGTGAACATACTGGCCATAGCAGTGAGTCAAGAACAAGAAATAGACAAATTTCAGGAAAAAAGGTATGAGTGATATGGTTATTGTTAAAAAAAATCATAATACATGTTCCTAGAGGAGAACAGAGATATGGAATAGGGAAGGAGCCCAGAGATGATACAGCTGTTGGGATTTTCTTTGTAGGTTGACTGATGAGGTTTGGGATTTTGTTTTGTACATTTGCGTCATAGCCTACATATACACTGAATTCATTTTATATATTAAATATTATAAAATGGTAATTGTAAAATCTGCAAAATGTGAGCTTTCATTCTAATAACAAACTAATGTTTAAAAAGTTTCTCCAAAGTGACCTCCATGCAATATCCATGGTTTGGGCTTACACATGCAAGCCACTTTTATTAAATTCAGTGATATTTTTTCCCAAACTTAGTTCTCTTGAAAACAATCACACAATTGCTAAGTAAATATAAGCTACTGGAATAACTTATTTATATAAACAATATTTTGTACATTTTATACATAATGCAATGTCTGTACTCCTATACTTTTTTAAATGAATCTTATTGTCTCTCCCAACCTATTTTTCCCGTCTTTTCATGTTAATCTAGAATTTCTAAACGGGTTACCTATTAGCACCATGTAAGATGCCATTAGAAAGAAAGCACCATAGCAACAATATGTTTTCTATGTTTTTTCTACCCAAATAAGTATGTTCTGTATGCTTGAATGATACAGGAACCATGGAAACTAAGCCTTCCTTTATTATTTAAGAAGACACAGTCACCAGTTCTACAGAGGAAGGAAAGGGACGCAAGTAACAACCCATCCTGATAGTTTTCTTAAGTCATACATCATTTGTAGATGCTGCTTTTTAGAACTTGTGCTTATTAAGAACTCTATTTTCCAGGCACTGATCTGGTATACACTACTAAATAATGTATCATGTCTAGAAGGACAAGCAAAAAAACCAGAAATTACACATTAGACTAAATGCTGGGGTAGAGATGCTAAGGGAGCACAAAGAAGAGGCACCTTTCTTGAGAGTGTTAGAGGAAAAGTATTTAGAATACTACTAAAATGTGTACTGTATGGGCATCTGGGTGGCTCAGTCGTTTGGGCGTCCGACTTTGGCTCAGGTCATGATCTGACCATTCGTGAGTTCAAGCCCTGTGTCGGGCTCTGTGCTGACAGCTCAGAGCCTGGAGCCTGCTTCAGATTCTGTGTCTTCCTCTCTCTCTCTCTGCCCCTCCCAACTCACACTCTGTCTCTCTTTCTCTCTCTCTCTCTCTCTCTCTCTCTCTCTCTCAAAAATAAATAAACATTAAAAAAATTGTTTTAAAATGTTTACTGTAGGGATTTTATATATGCTGTAGTCAGCAGAATATCCCCCAAATCTGCCCATGCCCTATTTCCAGGTCCCTATGAATAAGTTATGTTACGTGGCAAGGGAAAATTAACGTTGCAGATTGAATTAGCGTTGCTAATCAACTGATCTTAATGAGATTATTCTAAATTAACCAGGTCAGCCAAGTGTGATCACAAAAGTCCTTTAAATATGGAAGAGGAAGGCAAAAGTCATATCAAAATGAAGCAACATGAGACATAATTGTCTATTGATAGCTTTGAAGATGGAAGGGGGCTATCAGCAAAGGACTGTAGGCAGCCTGTGGAAGCTAGGTACAAAAATTGGATTCTCCTCCAGGGCTTAGCCTTGATTAGCCTGGTGATAAACATTTTGGACTTCTAAATTACCAGAACAGTAAACTAATATAAATACATTGTTTCAAGCCACTAACTTTGTAATATTTTCTGACAACAATCACAGAATAGTATAATGCCTTTTATCAACTTAAGGAAGTGTGGTTGATTCCTAGCTTTCTAAGAAATTTTAATCATGAAAGAATGTTGAACTATGTAAAATGCATTTCTGTATCTACTAATACGGTTATGTTTTTAACCTTTTTATGGTGAATTATACTGATTGATTTTTTAATAGTGAACTAACCTTGCATTCCTGCTATAAATGACACTTGGTCATAATGTATTATTCCTTTTATATACTGCTATATTTGATTTACTAATATTTTGTTGTAAGACATTTGTATCTATGTTTATGGGAGCTATTCGTATGTAATTTCTTTCCTTGTAAGGGATTTTGTTTTGATATTGGGAGAATGAGATGGAATAAGAAATGTAAAAAATTCTATAGAATTGGTAGAAATTTTCCCCTAGACCCTCCTGAGCCCTCAGATAGTTGCTTTTTGCATTGTCTCTGTTGATTTTAGTTGTGACTAGTGTAACTAATGTAGCTTTCCCATAGTGGTCTCACTCAATATTTGCTGACAGTAGAAGGTGTGTGTAGTATTTGGTTTGGTTTCTGTTTGATGCATTGTGCTTCTCATATCTGGGCATTTGTATCTTCTATTATTTATGGAAAATTTTCAGTCATTTTTTTTCTTCAAATATTACCCTCCTCCTTTAATTTTATCATCCCTTTCTGGGTTTCCATTTAGACGTATATTAGAACTTTTTTTGCTCTGTCTTTGTCTCTTAACTATTCTTTCAATTTCCATTTCCTTGTATATCTGCATAATTTCTTCAGACATATTTTCCACTCTAATAGTTTTCAATTTAATTCTGCCCATTTTGCTGCTCACTTCTTCACCAGTTTTTAAAATTTCAATAATTTGTACTTTTTTCCTTTTAAAAGTTTATTTGTTGTGATATTTAATTTTACATATCAAACTTGGCTAGGCTATAGCAACCAGTTGTTTCATCAAAATTAAGTCTAGGTGTTGCTATGAAAATATTTTGCACATGTAATTAACATTTGCAATCAGTTAACTATATGTAAAACAGATTATTCTTGATAATGTGGCTAGGCCTCTCTTTATCAATTGAAGGTCCTTTTTTTATTTTTTTAAAATTATTTTTTAATGTTTATTTATTTTTTGAGAGAAAGTGAGAGACAGAGTGCAGGCAGGGGAGGAGCAGAGAGGGAGACAGAGAATCCAAAGCAGGCTCCAGGCTCGAGCTGTCAGCACAGAGCCTGATGCAGGGCTCGAGCTCACAGACCATGAGATCATGACTTGAGCTGAAGTTGGACGCTCAACCGACTAAGCCACCTAGCTGCCCCTAATCAGTTGAAGGTTTTAGGAGTAAAACCAGATTTTTTGAAGAAGGGATTCTGTATTAAGAATGTATCATAGAAATCCTGCCTAACTTATGGTCTGCCACCTTGCCCTATAATTTATAAACTTGTAGTCCTCCACAAGCACATAAGCCAATTCTTTAAAATAAATTTAGATAGCTAGAGCATTCAACTAATAGATAAATGATAGGGGCGCCTGGGTGGCTCAGTAGGTTGAGTGTCCGACTTCAGCTCAGGTCATGATCTCATGTTTCCTGAGTTTGAGCCCCATGTTGGACTCTATGCTGACAGCTTGGAGCCTGGAGCCTGGAGCCTGCTTCAGATTCTGTGTCTCCCTCTCTCTCTGCCCCTACCCTGCTCATACTCACTCTCTCTCTCTCTCCCAAAAATAAAATAAGCATTAAAAAAATATTTTAAAAAATAGGTGACAGTAGATAGAATAACATCTATCATAATATCCATTATTAAATATAAGATATGTAGTATGTATAGATTTATATATAGATATGTATAAGACATATATAGATTTATATATATCTAGATAGATAGGTATATAAGATATGTGTGTGGGGGGAGATAGATGGATAGATAGATCCTATTAGTTCTGTTTCTCTAAGAACCCTAAATGATACAGTGATACCAAATGATTTCTTAACTTTTCTGTAGTTTCTTGTTAATTTATATTTTTATTATCTCATTTTTATTTTGGTAAACATTTCCACCTTAGGGATTTAAAAGTTTATGTCTGATTTTTACAGTTTTTTAACTCTTAGGGAATCTAAATTTCTTGCTTATTGTTTTGATGGCTATTTCATAGTGATTTGGTTCTGTGTGTATCTGGTGATCTTTAGTTGTAAGCTCATATGTGATGAGTTTTATTATATGAATAATACACTGACAAAAATTGAGATTGTTTCCTTCTTGACAGGATTTTCATTTGCTTCTGCTGGGAGCCAGGCAGTGTTACCACACTGGGTCACTTCTGCCCTTTTTATGTTTTCAAGTTCCCTTAGAGTCTCATATCAGCTCTACCTATTTTATGTTATTGGTCTCAAACCAAATTTTGGGACCATTCAGCTGATACTGAAACCTGATCTCAGATAACCATATTTTTTGTGGGTTTTTTTTAATTGTTGGCTGCATAAGAAGTATCTTACTCCCTGTTGAGTGTTCATGAACATAGATACATGAATACACACTTTATGTAATATCTAATCATTTTGTGCCAGGAACATCCTTTCTTAATATTTGGTCTGACATTGCCCACAGCATATTGCCAGTCCTGAGGATTTTCTTAACTAATTAACAGATAACTGGGTAGTTGTAGAAATAAAATATTATTTTATTTGAAACCTACAGAATTTGCTTAAAAGAGTGCTTTCAATACACTAAATTATTTTTGTATAATGCTTTGAACTTTGTTTCTAATAGCGTATCAGAGAATTCTGGCCTTGGATATAAAATAGGGGGTGGCTGAACAAAACATATCTCTAGAATTCTATAAATTCAACTTTCGGTGATTTACCATCTCAAACAGCAATGTTGAGTGTAATATTTATCACTTGGAGCCTTACAGAGTCAAAAAGTCTGCTTGAAACATTTTTATACTTAGAGGAATCTTATTTTTGGTGGCAAGAGGGAAACAGGGATTGGAAGGACCATCAGTCAGGAGCTAAAACAATTTCTCTTATGTATGAATCACAGACTCATGGAAACTAAAGTTTGAAAATGACGCAATAAGTCATCTATTCCATCTCTTTGTCAAAAAAGAATTACTTCCTCAACATTTTAAAATTTATAGTTTTGTTCCATTCATTTTTTTAAACCTCCTTTCAGACCTGTCTTTTTTTTCCTTTTGAACTATCCTGGTTATATTAAGATTTGCTTGGTATAACATTGTTTTAAAAATGCCATAGTTAGAACGGTAATATTCTGAAAAAATGTTTGGAATGACAGGAGCGCCTGGGTGGCTCAGTCGGTTAAGCATCCAACTTCGGCTCAGGTAATGATCTCACACTCTGTGAGTTTGAGCCCTGCATCGGGTCAGCACAGAGCCTGGAGCCTGCTTCAAATTCTGTGTCTCCCTGTCTCTGACCCTCCCCCATTCATGCTCTGTCTCTCTCTTGTCTCAAAAATAAATAAACATTAAAAAAATTTTTTTAATGTTTGGAATGACTGATAAATCAACAGTAAATGTTATTATATGAAAATTAGAAATTTTGTGTCAGCTAATATTATAAAACATCCTAAGTCCTAAATAAAATAACAAATGTTCTAAATAAATACTGTTTTAGGTAATAAATAAGTCAAATTCAGCCTAAGCATAAAGACATATTTGAAATTTACAATATACATTATAGCTTAACGTCAGAGCAACCACAAGTGAGTGTAAATGCTGTCAGTCCAGGTCATAGTCAAAAGTAGTCATACTAGTTCAGTAACTCACTTTTGCTATGATTTAACTGGATTGCTTGCTTCTGCCCACCCACTATTCATATTTAGTGCTTACGTGTCTCTCTAAATCTTAGATTTGATCTTGTCACATGACAGTTCAAAAACTTCTGATGCCTCCAGTTTACTATTGGATAAAATTGAAATAATTCAGCCTAGAATTGGTTTTCTGCCTAACTTTCCGGTTTCATTTCCCACACATCAGTGTTCCGTCTCCCTTCTAAGTTCCCTATAGTTTGTTGATAGTCCACCTGCTATTTCCTAAACACATCTTTCGTTCTCTGGAGGGTTTGTCTTTGCTTGAATGTTTGCCAGTTGCCTCTCCCCAGCAGCCCCACCAACTCTATAATCACCTGCTGGGGCTTTAAATATTCCCTAAATCTCATTTCAGCTCAAATCTTATCTGAAAATCATTGCAGACTCCTCTAGTTAAAATTAATCTCTCCTCTGTAACCTTTGCTAATGTTATTATCTTCTATTATAACACTTAGCATAGCATTGCATTTCAATGATAGACATAAAAGTGTTTACTACTAACTTATATGCTCTGGAGTTGTAAGTGTTCCATAGTAGCCATCTTTTGTTTCTTCTGTAGAACTTTCATTGGGCAAGTTCACTGAGCATCATCTTATTGCTGCAGTGAGTTAACTAACTGTTCATGTAAGTGGACACACATAAAAATACAGTGTTTGAGTTATACATACAGTTTCTGGAGTCAGAAATATGCAGATGAGAACCTTTGTTTAGCTGCAACATAACTAGCCTTAGACAATTTAACCTGTCTTTGTATTAGTTTCCTCATCAATAAGATGAATTTAGAGTTGTAATTCAAGGTTTTTGTGAGGATTAAATGGTATAATGTCATGTAGTGAATAGTGCCTGACATAGTAAGTACTAAATAAATATTACCTATTATTGTGATTATCATTTTAATACTTTCACATGATTGCTATTTGAAATAAATCACTGTAAAACAAAGAATCAATATCAGATATCAAATCAAATATAAATATCTCAACTATCTGAGTTTAGAGACACTTAAAGGTGCATAGACACCCAAATCTATGTCATGAAACATAGAATTTTAGGCACTAAATTTATGCTGATGGAAGCTCTATGTGGCAACCAAAGAATGTCCTACAATAAAGTAGGAATAAATAATTGACATAGAGTCCATGTCCCCCTACTCCAGCCCTATGTTCATTGGCAAGCATTCCTTGTGTTCCCCTTTGTGCAACTGTATTTAAATAAATATAACTCAGGCAACCAAGCAGTAGGATTCAGTTTCAGAGCTCAAGAACTAATTTATTTGGGAGGACCAGTATTCATGTATACAGCTCTCTCCTACATTCTCCAGGGAAATATTGCTTCGTTATGTAAATGCTTGATAAAATTTTACAATATATGCAAGTTTAAATTTATTATCCTGAGCTTACAAGGAGCTAAGCCCTGTTTTGGAATTTGCCTTACAAGGTCTCTCAAAACAAAAGTCCATGACATTTTGTTCACCAACTATTATCCAACAGAAATCCCAGCCTAGTGTGCAGGGTCCTGCCCAAATACCTCTGTACAATAAATTTTTCTAGGACTTTCCCATTATTCCCAGAATAAGAAGTTGTTCCCTCCTATGGAGTTTTCCTGGTACAAAGTAACAAAAGGAAACTAGGACTACAACAGAAAAAAGAACTAATTGATCTTCAGAAATTTACCTCACCTAATAATTGTGAGCTCCTCATGGCATGAACAGCATGTTTTTCAGTCTTTTGCCACTTGATACCTAGCTAGTCACTGACTCATAGGAGGTCCTCTCTATATATTTGCTCAAGTAACAAATGTTCACAACTTTAGAATCAAAGAAGCATTTGTGAGAGAAAATTCTCATTAGGAAGAACTCAGGGAAAGAAAAGATTTAAAATTTGACTTTAGTTACCTCCTCCTCCCTTGGTATCTCTCCATCCTTTGCTCTCCCTTCTCTCCCATGTTAGCCTGCTCACACATGCTCTCTCACATGCTTGTGCACATGTACACCCATACACTTAACTAGATTTTTCCAGGCTTTTCCAGCTATCTTAGTAAGTGACTTTACTATCCCTTTAGTGGGGTTGTCATTGAAAAAACAATGCACCAAGCTTTAACTCTAAAATGCATAAGCACAAGCCTCTTATATAAAGGTACTACTCTTTTTCAAATATGTGTAAATGTAAGTAAAAGGAGATCTTATGCTCAGAACAGACTCTCCACTTAAGGTTTTCTGGCCCACACATGAATCAGTCCTTTTCCTCCTGGTTCACCTAAGACTGAATTGGAATTTTTCAAAAGAAACATTTCTAGGTAGCTAAGGGTGTAGCAAGATTCTCACACAGAGAGTCGTGACACTGAGGCTTTTTTTTTTTTTTCCAGGAAACAACTTCATTTGTTCTGGCGCTTCTCACTTGGGTTCGTCGGGAGGAACTGAACCCTGAATGCCACGTGGTGTAGTTTTGTATTCTTTTTCTTTTTCTTTTCCTTTTTCTTTTTCTTTTTCTTTCACTTTTTCTTTTTTTCTTTTTCTTTTTCTTTTACTTTTTCTTTTTCTTTTACTTTTTCTCTTTCTTTTTTCTTTTTCTTTTTCTTTCTTTCCTTCCTTCCTTCCTTCCTTCTTTCTCTTTCTTTCTTTCTTTCTTTCTTTCTTTCTTTCTTTCTCTCTTTCTCTCTTTCTCTCTTTCTTTTTCTTTCTTTCTTTCTTTCTTTCTTTCTTTCTTTCTTTCTTTCTTTCTTTCTTTCTTTCTTTCTTTCTTTCTTTCTCTCATCTCCCATATGTGGTAACACACAAACGTGTAGTCTGATTAAGTGGTCTTGTGTTACACAGCCTTGAGGGATGTTGTCACGTAATCATATAGCCAGGTTGCCTTGAGGTTTTTGTTTTTTTTTTCCTTCCTTAGGGAGGGCTCCCTACCACAATGGTACCACAAGCACAGTGGTAGCAGGAGCAAACACAAAAGAAAATTTAAAAATGGAAGTTTTATAATATGCAGAAGTTCAAATGTATTAACCAACTAATCTGCCCTTAGCCCCTGTTGGTTTTGCCTTACAGTGCCTCCGAAAATAAAATCTATGACACCTTGTCTTACTCTTAACTAATTGAAAATTCCAGCTCTAGAACTTCATAATTTCAATCCAGAGGTACTTGGAATATAAAAAGTATGTTTCTGCCTTGGTACCAGTCCATACACTATAAAAGGCATGAAAGAAGCTCCCCACCAATAAGCAAACCAAATTAGAAAATCAGGAGGGTGGTGTGCTAACATCAGTAACAAAAAAATGATGAAACGTGCATGGTATAGGAAAAAATGTGTCATCCAGCTTCAAAGATGTAAATTAGTTCTTTTGAAGAAGAACAGATATTTGAGGCTGTAAATTACCATGTCAAATTAGATAGAAATCTTCAATATAACTCAGTCACAAAATGATGCAGGACTCTTTTGTACTCAACACTGAAAGAGATTGTATCACTTGTGTCATAAAACTGAGAGACGTGATGTGATAGCATTTTCCATATGAATGATGGGTCCACACCTGGAATAAAGCATTCAGCTTTGTGCTGGTAGGTGCCCAAAAAATGTAGATAAATTGAAAGGAATTCAGAGGAGACGGAGAAAAAATGATAAGTGGAATGAAAGATTTGATGGATGGACTAAAAACAAAAAGTACTACATTTGAGATTTCTAAGGAAAAACCTTGAGGGAGAATTTGATTGGAGCAGTTCTACTGATAGCAGAAGGCTCTAACCTTTGGGTTGAGTGAAGAATAAGGATCTGGGGGATAAATCAATCTATGGTATTTTAGACACATTCTAAAGTAATGAGGCAAAATTATGATGAAGCATATTATCAGTGAAAACTTTACAACTTCAAATTAATGACCACCAAAGCCCTTCAAAGTGTCGCCCAGGGAAAAGCAGCATCATCATCCCCTACAAATGTAGAATTCCAGGTCCCCACCCAGAGCTCCTGAGCCTGGATGTGCATTTTAGCAAGATCTCCAGGTTATTTAAGGATGCACATTAAGACTTGAAAAGCACTGGTTAATACCAAAGAACAAGTTTTAGTGAGGGCTGAGTTTCAAATTTGATTTGCCACTTACTAGCTATGTGACCATGAACAAATCATTTAATCTCTGCATGCTTGAGATTCCTCACATGTACAATAGGTAATAGTAATAACACCTCAGACTGTTGAAGATTATTGAAATTACACATCTTAAACGTTTATTGGAGTTGTGAGGGACATAAAAATGGAAGCATACATAAATGGCACAATGGGTTGCTATCTCTAATGGAGGATAAATGGAAAGCTGGAGGAAAGAAAAAGGAAGAAGAAAGTAAAGGGAAGAAGGAAGAAACAGTAAAAAATTATATTCTGAAGAGCAGTGAGAGGACTCTTCCATCTTTGTCTCATGAATTTCAGTCTCCACAACTCCCGGTGAAGTTTTGCTTCATCATCAACCCTTTCAGGCTCTTCCCTTGACATAAATATTCTTTTGCTCTTATTCTGTGATTCAAGCACTTTCCCAATGTGTCACACGTCTGAGACTTCCCACAAAGGAGTGGTAGGAGACCTGCTCAAACCACTGGAGTGAGAAAGTTGGGAAATCACTGCATCCATTGCCCTCCTCCACATTCTTATTAACCATAGCTCTGAATACATTGAAAACACATGCAGTATTGGTGTTTCTACATCACTCTCCAAATTCCAAAGGGAAGGTGCACAACAGTGGTGAGAAGATGTTTGCTCCCTGGAAATTCTATCAGGTGAAATTTCCAGTTCCATTTGACTTCTTTTGCTGGGACCGGAATTAGACTGAATTGTTGATGATGGGGATACTAAGAAAAAAATTTTCTGACATTTGTTAAAGAGGAAAGGAAAAATTTACTTAGAACTATTGTGATAGGTGTCAAGACTATTGCAATAGAGAGAGACTGGCCTAACTTCAAATATAGCAAAGATAGCTGGGGAATTATAGTCATTGAGCAGAATGGGGGGGGGGGGGGTGGAGGCAGTCAGTGGATGAAAAATTCCTAAGAAGAGGCATCGAGGTGAGGAGTGTTCTTGCTAAAGAGATTTAATAAGATTCTTGTTGAATGCAGGCCAGAGTGGTCAGATAGCACACATGGGGAATGAGAAATTTGACCAGTTAATAAGAGTGAGGGATTCTCTTAAAACTGACTAAGGGGGATTCTTGCTAAAATTGATCCATGGAGGTGAAGGCCAGCAGAATATGCCACACCAAAGTATGCCTGTGTCTCATAAAATCATTTTGAACTGAAGGCAATTGAAAAGAAGTAGATACAAGAAAAGCTCTCTGCTCTTCCACTGTTTGGCTGAAAGCAGGACATACATTTATAAAGGTGTCCTCCTTCCCCTCTCCACCACAAAGGACAGAAGTTAATTCCTAGACACAACTCTAGAACGTTATCAAGTTCCTCCGTATATTTATCTTCCCACAATTTGCCACCTTAGGAGCTCAAAGTTCTTTTCCTTTCTCTTGCCATTTCTCTAAAAAATTATTATTCTCTGCTAAGATGCTATATCAACTCAAGTTCAAAGCATCCCTTTGAGCTACTCATCATTGAGTACTCCCATGTGTATTTGCAACACATGTGTTAATAAATTTTTGTTGAAATCAAGACCCAAAGATAAGGTCTAGTCAAAAAGAGGACTCAGAGGAGGCTGACTAAAGTTTAGTAAAGGAGAAAGATTTTGTCAGGGGCCAGGGTCCAAAGTGTTCACACACACAGACAGACACACACACAAATATACACATGCTTGCACATACACACACACACACACACACACACACACACACACACACACACACACCACACAGCCTGTATGGGAATTCAGCTCCCTAATCTGCCCTGCCATCAGGAAAACTCTGTTTTCTAGGGACATCTTTGCTGTAAATATAAGTTAATAAGAAGAAAAGACTTTAAGACTTTCCTTTTATTGAGGAAGCTGAAAAAGTGAGGCAAACAACATGCAGAATAGTTTCAAGATGAAGAGAATGACTTGTTACTGATGTTATTAAGCACAATAAAACAGAACAAAATAAACAAACAAAACATCATTATGACCTAGAGGCTGGTCATGTTGGGAGGAGCAGTACTGGTATGTGTGAGTGTGTGTGAGAGAGTCAGAGAGATTGAAGAGTTCTTACAAAATTTAAAATTAGGACAATATATTTTTGCTAGTTAACTCCTTCAGGGTTATCAAGTTAAAAAAAATTGAGACGACAAAAAAACTCCCTGATTTGCTGTCCTATTGAAATACATTTCACCTAATATGAAAGAAATGAGTTAATGTGATATTAAGCTTAATTTTGTTACTGTTTTTACGGGTACTTGAACCTCCAATGACAGCGTCTCTAGGACAATGGCTATTACCACAAGTCAGAGTATTGTAAATTTCTTATCAAAAACTATAAATCTTAATATCACTTAGGAAACATCCTTTTATGGATAAAAATACCCCTTTGCTAGTAAAATAGCAAAATGTGTTCCAAAGCACATCTTTTTTTTTTAGTTCAATAGGTTGATTTCTAAGGTTCCCATTTAGCTTGTATTTGAAAATGAATTTTCACATTGTTATTTAAAATGGCTCTGGAGTGCTAAAAAGAACTCCTGAGATAGAATTCTCTGAGAATAGACAGGCTCTCAAAATTATTTCATAATGAACAGGAGTGTACTATGGAGGCAGCAGTGATTTTCATTAAAATAAAATCAAGAAACATACATTTTGTTGGCATAGAACCTTATGTTCCACAGATATGTCTTAGGCCTGTACTTCCATTTAAAGGAGGTTGATAAATGCAGTCTTCATATTTCAGATAGAGTAAACCTTAACAAAAGGAGTAACATGTGCCTAACAGCTGTTGCATAATTAAAACTACACTTTGGGTATAATAATGAGAAAGGGTAAGTAATGACAAAAAAGGGAAATATATAAATCTCTTCTTTAAATAGTAACAGCTTGGTATTTGGTTTGCTATTGACAGCTATGTAACACAAATTTGATGTTCATTTCAATATTTGCTATTGGCAATATAGATGTGTGTAATAAATGCATATATTTAAATTTTTAAGTGACAGATTAGTACTAAGACTGTTGGGTGTACATAATCCTTGCTTTGGTGATTATATTTTTCCCATTCACAAGATGTTTCAGTGATCATTTTCTTTTTAAAAATTCAGTAAACATGGCAACTGCATATCTGAACACTTTTCTATTTCTTAGAGAAGGGGAAAAAAAAGAATCACTTGAGTTCCGAGGAGAAATTAAAAGCATAATATATGCCTGTGAAAGACTTGTATTTCAGGTTCTGGAAATCTGTGAAGACAAAGCTGTTACATAGAAAAAGATTGAAAACATACACAGTGGGGTGAAAAGTCCCTCAAAATGCATCTTAATGTCCATTTTAATTTCATTTCCACTAGAGTCATCTTCACAGGGACTATCTCTGAGAAAAGCACACAGTCACTCTATCTACTATTAAGAGCTCATCAGTTTCATTTACCTGCCCCTTGGCTGGGGGTCACATATGCTGATGACTTCCTAAAGAGACCACAAAAATACCTTGTTCATGGAACAATGCCAGGTTTATTTACTGCAGTCAGAGAGACCACTGTCTTGATAGTCTTAGGTGAATTTTTGGAGAAAAGGACAAAATCGGGAAATCAGTAGATTTAGAGGAGCTATTTAAAGGTTTTTCAATGCTGAGGACCTGATAGGAGCTAAGTTAAGGTTGTGATATGGTAGTTTAAGATTAGTAAACACGGAAATATGAGAGTTTGAAAAGAAACTTTAAGAGTTAAAAGCAGTTTGATGATTCCAGTTTAACAAACTATTGAAGAATAATTTATTGTTCAGATAGATGGATTTTCAGGAATTATGTGAAATAAACAATATGGTATTTACAATGTTATCTTTCTGAGCAAAAATTTCCTGGAACAATAAAGTCATGTTATTATAGACAGTAAGCTGATGACTATAGATGGCTTCAGTTCTTATGGTCTTATGGGACTTAAGAGGCTGATAGTCTTGTTATTAAGGATAGGACTCTAGGATCTTTGATTTGTTGTGCATCCATATTGTTCTTATCTTCACAATCTTCTAGAAGTGATTCCTAGGGCTCACCAATGTTAATAGCATTTGACAAAGAGTAGAATGTATACTGCTTCTTTGATCCTGATCATGAGTTCTGGGAAAGAGAATTCAAAATAAGTATCCAGAAATTATCCTTCACTGATGCCTCCTCTTTCAACACACTGTAACCCCAACTCACTATTGTGCAAGATTGGAAGTACAAAGCATATATTTAAAGTTTTATGTTGCCTGGTGGAGGTGACACTTTTTATTAATACTGTAGGTCAATCTGACTTTGGGAAAGGAGTTTGGCACACAAGAACCACCAATGGCTTTAAGCAAAGAAGATTCTTTGACAAAATGATAATCTGCAAAATCAGCAGGCTATCTAAAGGAGGGAATCAAGAAAAAAAAGAAGGCAAGTTACATTTTTCACTTTATTATATTTATTTTCATTAATTAATACATATATATTTTGCACATGAAAACAAACATAAGTAGTGCTGTATAGAAATCTTTGTGTATCAATAAATCTTATAATACACACTGACTTATCTAAACTGATAACCCCAGGGAGGAAGCATTGTTATATGGAAAACACATAAAAGGACTGTGCATCCCAACCAGAGGACATGGAAACATGGGCAAGGCTTTCCATTGTCCTAACCTGGTCACTCTTCTTGAGTAGCAAAAATTATAATGTTAGCATATTTCACAAATTAGTAATGAGGATTAAATGAAATACCTAAAAGATATTGGAAAATTTATTTATAAGTAAAAATAGAAGTGGTTACTGTTAAGATTAGTTATATATAATTAGTTATTTAGCTTCTAAAAACATGGTATGGTATGGGATTCTGTTTCTCTTCCCAAACAATTGGAACCTATGTAGAAAGTGTAAGGTAATCATAATAGTATCTACAAGCTTAGTTACTTTACAAAAAAAAAAAAAAAAAAGGAAAAAGAAAAAGAATGAATAATCAATTAAAAATTAAATAATGCTGACTTACCAAAGGAAAAATAATAAATGGAAGTTAGTTAATGGGGTGATAACACAGTCATCAATATCAAGTTTTTTAATTCATTTTCACTATATGCATCATCTTTATTTAATAAACAGACTGGAGAAAGCTAGTGCAGCATTCTATTTTTATAGTTCTTATACCTCTTTAACATATTTTTGTAGATGAAATATGATTTTTAATAAAGTTTTCCTTACATAAAACCCAGAACAATAGAAAATGTAATTGTCATTTTCAAGGGTGAGTTGAATTTTTAGCTTTCTCCTATACATCAAGGGAATGGAATGAAATGTTTGAAGTAGTGATGAATAAAAGCAAGTTGAAGCAGGTGGGCTCTCCTTTACAGTCAGAACACAAGGTTATTCAGGTTTCTGTAATATTTTGTCAGCATCCAGACCATTCATTCATCCTTTTAAATAAGACACTTTATTCTATCTTCACATTCTGAAATTATGTTAATTTGGGCCACAGTTAGTATTATGCAAGTTAGAGCTGAGTATAGTCCCCAAATGTGAGGGAAATAAGAGCCTTGCTGCAGAGGCTAGTTGAAAGAAGAATGGAGAGGAGCAGACAAGAGACTAAAAGACAGTAGAGACTTAGAGAAAACAAAGCACTAGTAGGTAGAAGATTAAGAACAGCCTAAGTTCATGAATTTCCTTCTGACTCCATTGGGGAGTCCATTGGGGACTCCATTGGGGACCCTTTTCTCATCCTGATTGCTCATAAGGTTTTCCTGAGCTTTAGCTGGCATAGTTTTCATTTGCTATTGCCAAGGACCTTAGATCATTAACAATTTGAAGAACACAAAATATCACTTCTGAAATGTACAGTTGTACAAAATGGATAAGTCCATGAGCTGAAGACATGCCCCATCCACACAGATAGCTGAAAAACTTGTGGATGATAAAGACTTGGCAACACAAATATCAAATCAAGTAAAATGTATGTAGCCAGAAGACAAAGCAGAAAACATTTGCACTAATTAAAGTGGTAACTCTTTGCATAGCTATTTGCATAACTCAGTAGTTATAGTCATAATAGTTTGCTAGTAACAAACAAAGATTTGAGGAAAATGGGAAAGAGTATAAAAATTTTCTGTGCTTATCCAAAAATATCCAGAGGAGAAAGTACTCTGATCTCACACAAGGCTTGGCGTTAAATGTTCTCCTCACTTTTAGCTTTAGGAATCAATGACAATAGAGTAAGGATGAAATTGTATTACTTCTTTGAATAGACCTTCATACTTGTCAAATGGCTTTCAAAAACATTGCCTCATGAGATTCTCACCACTCCAATGCATAGCTGAGATTTTACTTCCATTGCAGAATTTCATTGCAGAGATTCAAAGTAGTTAAATAACTTACTCAGATCCCAACCAGGAGTTATAAGGACAAAATAAGAACACTAGTGTTTTTGTCTTCTAAATCAGTGCTGTAATCTGTAGCTGCTAGAATAAATTTAAGGGAATCTTGTATTGAAGAAAAGTGTATATCTACTTTAAATTTTAACAACAGATGAAAGGTATCTTTAAATAACGGCCAACCTAACTTCATACAGTATTGGCCTCTAGGGCAACTACTTCTACTTTGTCTCTTGTTATATCCCCAAGAGCAAGGCTCATATAGAGATGCAAGAAAGGGCAATTTTGAGCCTTGGTGCTAGATGTGGAGTTTTCTGGTAGATGAAGGAAGGAGGTGAAAGGCCATCGAAACTCTATTACTTATCTTTTCTTGAAATCTACACTCATTGCCTTGTTTCTTTCAACTGTTCCTTTTCTTAACTAGTATATTTTATATAGTAAGAGAAGCCTATAATTATTTCACATTTTCAGGGAAGTCTCTCTTTCTCACTCCCTCATCTTAGATACTTTAACAAAAAACTAAATGGTGATTTCCAGGATATAGTGGCTACAAGAAGTGTTATACCCATCTTTACGATGAAAAAGAGCCAGATTAACTTCAAATTCATGATTTTTGCACCCATCAGAAACCTGAGTTCACAGAACAAACCAATGGCCTCAAATCTGAGAAGAGATTGGTGCTTGCAAAGATAGAGGAAAAGGAAGCACTCACTTCCATAGATGAAACACCATCCCCCCCCCCCCTTAGACAGACACTGGTGATAACTGATGAAAGCAGAGTGTAAGTTGGTGGGACACTGTGAAGTCCAGCAGAGATAAAAAGTGGAGGAGGTAGCACATGCTTGTAGACGTTCTTTCATGAACACAAAAGATGCTCATAGAAAAGATCCAAAAGAGACTTAAAAATGTGTTATTGTGGAACCTGTGGACTCAGAGGAGGGGTAGAACAGCCTTGAAAGATTGGAAAGTAATTCTTGCCATTAGAACACTGGGGAAAGATGAGGGCAGCCTGAAGAAGGGAATTGAGGGGGGAAAACACCTACTCCTGGGCAAGGAACAGAACTAGCACTAGACTCAGAACTGAGAAGAGGGAGTGAGAAGGAACTAGAAGATTCTACCCCTGAGACTCAGGATTTAGAATCTGCCTAAGACAGAGACTTCATCAAAACAGCAGAGAACTTCCACTAGCCAACTAACACACTTTGAATTACAAATTAAAAGTAAGAGCAGAATATTTCAGGGAGTGGACAGATATGGACCACAAGCATTGCAAAGGGATATTTTTTGAGGAGAATCTTTAAGAGGCAACCTGAAGTGTAGCATACAGATGAGATTCTGTTCTGGCATACAAACTCCTACACCAAACACAAAGTATGACTGCAAGAATTTGAAGCCCATGGCACATATTGAGGGTAACCACAGCAGCGACAAACACAGTTCAACTGTTAACTCAAACAGAAGCCATATGTAGTATGTTTTCAGATCATAATGGAATTAATATAGAAATCAATAGCAAAAATTTTGGAATATCTCTAAAATTTTGATAATTGAACAACACAAGTTCAAATAATCCATGAGCCAAAAAAGAAATCTCACAGAAAATTGAGAAATAATTCGAAATGAATGAGTATGAAAATTCAACATATCAAAATGAGATTTGCCACAAAAGCAGTGCTTACAGGAAAATTTATAGCATTAAATATTCATATTAAAAAATAGGAAAGGACTTAAAGCAGTGATCTACTTCCTACCTTAAGAAACTAGAAGAAAAGTAAAGTAAACTTAAAGCAAACAGAAGAAAGGAAATAATAATGAGTCGAAATCATTGAATTTGAAAATAGAAGAGTGAGAAGTGAAAAACTGTGAAGCCAAAAACTGGTTATTTGAAAAGGTAAAATTGGTAAACCTCTGGGCAATGACAACAATTAAAAAAAAAAAAAAAAAAAAAAACAGAAAAATGCAACTGCCAATATCAGGAATGCTAAGTGGATGTGACTGTTAACATCAAAGATATCATCAAGGTAATACAGAAATACCATGAAAAATTCTATGCCCATAAATTTTAAAATTTAGATAAAACTAACTGATTCCTCAGAAAACACAGACTACCAAAACTTAGGAGAAATAGATAGCTGGAATAGTCCTTTATTGAGTAAAGAAATTGATTCTTCTCCAAAAAGGAATTCCATGCCCAAGTGATTTTATTGGTAAATTCTGCCAAATAGTCAAGGAAGAAATAATACCAAGTTCATGCCATCCCATTCAGAAAATAGCAGAGAATACATTTCCCAGCTGATTTTATTGGGCTAATTCTAATGTTAAAACCAGACAAGGGTTTGATAAGAAAACTACCAAAAAATATCTCTAATGAACATAGACATGAGAATCCTCAACAAAATATTAACAAATAGAATATAGTAGTATATGCAAATGATAATCTATCTTGACCAAATGAGATTCATCTTAGTAATGCAAGCTTATTCAACATTTGAAAATTGAAAAGTGTAACTCACCAAATTAACAAACTAAAATCCTAATACTGTCTTTTCTTAATCATAAGCTTATTCTAAAATTTGTACAGAAAGGCAAAGGAACTAAGGTAACTTACATGATTATAAAGTAAATGGACAAATTTGGAGGACTCATACTGTCTGTTTTCAAGACTTACTCAAAGCTACAGTATTCAAGACGTAGTATCAATGAAAGGATAAAAAGATCAGTGAAACAAAATATGAAGCCCAGAAATACATTTAATATAGTAAAATGACTTTGACAAAAATGCAAAGGCAAATCAAGAGAGAAACTATAGTCTTCCAACAAATAATGCTCATACAACTTAATTTCTCTATGCAAAACAGTGGATTTTGACACATAACTCACACTTCACACAAAATGGATCATAGAATTAATGGAAATCCTAGATTTGGAAAATCTGTGTGATTTGTGTTTTGCCGGTAGTTTTAGACATGACTTCAAAAGCAAGATTCAAAATAAAAAAAACATTATGACTTGGATAAATTATCAAAATTAAAATATTTTGCTTTATAAAAAATACTGTTCAGCAACAAAAAGAAAAGACATATCCTAGAAGGAAATATATGCAAATTACTTACCTGAAAATAGGCTTGTATACAAGGTATATAAAAATTGATAAATTTTTTAAATTAAAAAAGAAGGGGCATTTAATCTGATACTTCATCAAAGAAGTTATACACGAGAAATAATCATATGAACAGATGATCAAAATCATTAGTCACTAGGAACATACACAATAATGAGACAGCACTACACATTAAAATGGCTAAAATTAAAAAGAAAAATGCAGCATCAAGTGTGGTGAAAGTAAAGAGCAACTTGGTGGGAATGCAAAACACTATGGCAACCTTGGAAGCTGTTTTAGCAATTACATATAAATATAAACAGACCATCTACTTAGCATATAACCTAGCTTTCCTACTCCTAAACATTTACCCTGAGGAATTGTGGTATTATATTTATGAACACAATTCACAATTTATGAATTGTGATATTATATTTTTGAACACTTTATGTTCATAGCAGCTTCATTCATAAGCTCCAAAGTTGGAAGCAACACAAATATCCTTCAGCACAGGAATGGATGAACAACTGTTGTTACACCCATGCAATAGAATACTACTCAGTAATAAGAAGGAAAAAAAAACAAAAACAAAATGATGGATTCTCGCAGCATTATGCATGAAACTTAAAAATGTTTTTAAGTGAAAGAAACCAGACTAAGAGTTTCATACTGTATGATTCCAAAATATGGCATTCTGGGAAAATGCAAAATAATAGGGCCAGAAAGCAGATCATTGATGCCAAGGTCAAGTCCAGGAGGAGGGGATGACCACAAAGAGTAGTACAAGGCAATTTTGGAAGTGATGGAACTATTTGATACAGTACTGCGGACATGAATTTATGACTTGGTGCTTTCATCAATGCCCAGAGAATTTTATGCCATAGTTAGGAAACTGTACTGTTTTTAGGCTTTAAAAAAAAAAAAAAAAAAAAAAAGCTACAATGTCAGGGGAACCCAGGAGAAAATGTAGACTCTGACAATTAAGTGCATTATAAATCCACAGTAACACAAGTGGTAAAGAAAAGAGCTGACTTAGGTCACTTTGAAAAATATTGTGTTGACTAGATAATATAAGACTGCAGGTGAAAATAACTGAATACAAACACTGTGAAAAGAATAAACATAAAAATAGAATCTAGGAAAAGCTGCTAGGATTCCATGGCTCAGTCTCTGTGATCTGTAAGCCTAGGAGGATGGCTGCTCTTTCACATACTCAGCAGACTTTCTTGGGGTTTGCCACCCCTTTTTTTCTCTCTCTTCTCATCATTGGAATGGTAGGGATGTACAAACATGAACCCAGGTGAAAGGGTTCATCGTGCCATTTCAATTAATATTATCTAAGTATAGGCTGGTGTCTGACATGTCTAAAGAATTTCCTATAGCACTCTAAGTCCCATTTAGTAACTTCATTTCCCTGGCTTTGTCACTGTGTCCAGATCCCTTCCTGGGGGCCACAGTGATGGAGACTCAGTGTTTCTAATTCTAGGATTCCATGAATTAATTGTTTCTTTCTCTACCACTCATGCCCATATTTAAAGACAAATAGACATTTCACATATGTGACAGGACACAGTTGGAAAGACAGATCTCTCTACTTAAACTAGGCTGTGGTCAGAACCCAAACTTAGAGTCAGAAAATGCTGACCTGGATCTGTGTTGCTTCAACATTGCCTTTTCATAAAACAATTCTATTTAATTCATATGCAAAAACCAGTAGTGTCATTGCAACCCTACTCCTCAAGGTGAAACTCACATACATTCAGAAGTATTTCTAGGGAGATTATATAATGGAAAAAAGATTATATGTGGCATGCTTGGAGCTTTGCACATTTAAGAAAGTTAAAAGGAATCTATTCTAGTTATATGACCAAAATGTTCCATGTGTAATTTAAAAAAATCATAATATTTATACTCTTTTTCAAGGATATGTCAAAACATTTCAGCAACTTCATTCAGTTCTTATCTTTGTGTCCATCTGTGAGGTGTCAATTCAGGAGTGTTTTAAATGATCAAAAATTTACATATTTGATTGATTAATGCAACCAAAAATTAAATGACTAGGGAAGAAAGGCTGTAGCAATTTCTGTTTTTTACACATTTTTAATGGGCTAAATAGGTGATGGATATTAAGGAAGGTACTTGTGAGTACCAGGTGTTATATGTAAGTGATGAATCACTAATTCTATACCTGGAATTAATATTACACTCTATGCTAACTGGAATTTAAATAAAAACTTGGAAACAAACAAGCAAAGGTTTTTTTTACCATAGCAATTTGTACAGCAAAATCATATCTGTGTGTGTATGTATAGAGTAAGTGTGAACTTACTGATAACCCCATATCAATAATGTATATTTTAAAATGAATCTCGGGGCACTTAGTGGGTGGCTTAGTCGGTTGAGCAACCGGCTTTGGCTGAGGTCATGATCTCACAGTTCGTGACTTCGAGCCCCGCATCAGGCTCTGTGCTGACAGCTCGGAGCCTGGAGCCTGCTTTGGATTCTGTGTACCCCCCTCTCTCTGCCCCTTACCCACCCATGCTCTGTCTCTCTCTGTCTCTCAAATATGAACCAATTTTTTAAAAAAATTAAAAAAAAATTAATCTCAGGTAAATTGGTTGCAACATCACACTTGAATATCGAAATCTTATTCATGCTCTGTAATATTTTCAAGCACTTTCTTCATTTTCTATGTTGTATTTCTCAAAGAAGATCGAAATAATCTTCAGTTTAAAGACTATGTATGCAGTTTCTTTAGACTGAGGCCTTGAAATTAGTATAGTCTTCACACAGTGGTCCTTTAATATGCATTATATGATTTAATCAGAGAATCGGTTATGTTATATGGTATCTTACAGGGCAAGGAAAGGAATACCCAGATCTGCTGTCCAGTGGTAGTGAAGAGGCACTGAAGCCCTAGTGTGAACATCACAAAAGTTGGTTCTGTGGGGAGAGAAAGAAGGAAAAGGTTTTCTGTTAAGTGGGACTTGTAGACCTTATTTGTACCCTGCTTCTGAGCTCTATCCTTCAAAGTTTTTAGTGGCTCCTTTCTATCTCTTTGTGTTTATGTCTGTTTCCTTCACTGGACCCTGGGTTCTCTGATGAGAAATTACATCTTGTTCACCCTAGTTCCAATAGAGCCCTAGCCCAGTGATTTGCAAATACAGTAAGTAAATATTATTTTGGATTAGCTTCTGCTATTGGTTCAGATTTTTGCTTACAGCCTTGACCTCTTTACAAATTTAGGTAATCTCTAAGAGTTTCTTCTCTCCCTTAGCTGCTTCTAAGTATTCTTGTTCAACACTTTGATGTTTTGGTGACAGTTGCAGGTTAACTAACTTGGGACATTGTAAGTGCAGAATCCTTCCAACACAAGGTTAGATGGATGAAATACTTTGGATGCAGAACAAATCAGAGCCTTAATCTCATTTTGACCTGATAGAAACTTTCATTTTGTCAACTGTGGCTCAACTTCTCCTCCTCAGCTTTTCACAGGAGAAGCCACAGCCTCTCCTTCTCTTCTGAGTAAATCTTTTTCTTTGGCTACAGGTGGCGTTTTGTCCATAAATAAAATGGTTTTGTACTTGTCTCTGTCCACTCTCTACTGTGAACTTCAACAGAAAAGCCTTAGCAAACTCTTTCCTCTTCAGTACACTCACCCTGGGTTGCTTCTTTTGATTTGAATATCTGTGGGAGTATTTCTCTTTTTTTTTTTCATTCTGTTGGAAGGGGTTAGGTGATCAGATTTCACTTCTATAGCTAAACCAGCTGTAATTCAGGCAAACCTTCAGGAGATATGTAGCACAACTCCAGCTGTTTCAAGGCTGTGGAGACCTGAAGGTTCCAGCCAACTAAACCCCTTTAGGTATCAGAGAAAGTCCCTCAAAGACAGCAGCAGCCATTGAGCAGATGGCTATTTTTGTCTGTTTGTCTGTTTGTTGTTTTTATACCTTATAGAGTTGACTCCTTTGTTCTCCTTTTAAGCTAAATTTAGTCATTGTCATTGAAAAGTTAAGAGGATGAATCAGAAGAGAGAAATAGGAGAGACTGAACCTGAAGAGAAAAAGCTTAAGTGCAGTGCTGGCAAATCCCTTTTTAGACTGAAGATGAATAGTATAGACTAAATAAAGGCATAAGAGTAGTTCTAAATCAAAGAAAATGGACGTTCCCAGAGGTAAGGTCAGTTTTTACTGTAACCACACACAAGTAGAGAACCCTTGGCCAAAAAAAAGTAGAACAAAATAGGACGGGCTTTAATTCTGTGTACTTCTGTGGATTTTTACTTTACTCTTCCATCTCAGCATGAGACAAAAGCATTCTTCTTTGAAGAGGGTTTTTTTTTTTTTTTTTGTCTTTTTTTTTCCTCCCCCTAGTTACAGCTATGTATACCATAATATGGTCAGTTCCTCTCAGGGTAAATGCCTTCATTATACAGATTCCCAGAAAATCTACCACTTAATCTGACACATTAACTTTTCTGAGAAGCAGAAGTACACTGAGCTTTACAAAACGGAAAAGTGGAAAGGACCTTCCTGAGAGGCTTGGTGTGTGCTCACACAGCTAACTCAAGTTGATTGCTCAAGCAATTGAAGGCCACAGGAGAAGCACACTGGACATGGGCTTCTGCTTTCTACATTGTTAAATTGCCACCAAATATGACCCCATCCCAGGAAGAAAACATTTTGTCAGAAGTATTCTATCAATGACTCATGTTTGATTTCCTGTCAGGAATCTTACCATCTTAGTAAACAAGTGTAGAAAACCGTCAGATTAGAAGACAGGCTCAGTATCTATGGTGGTAGCATAACTAAAGGAAAAATACAAATCACCTGACCTATCCATCTGAAACAGTATTCTAGGACTGCAACACTTCTTATTTTACCACATTCCAT
Source organism: Puma concolor (assembly GCF_028749965.1). Taxonomy (NCBI): domain Eukaryota; kingdom Metazoa; phylum Chordata; class Mammalia; order Carnivora; family Felidae; genus Puma; species Puma concolor. Next base: position 80,691,294 of record NC_141667.1, on the reverse strand, counting down.
ACAGGAATGATGGAAATAAAGACAGCTTGGTTGAAAAATCATACATAAGGAAAGTACAGAACACACCAAAAAAAAAAAAAAAAAAAAGGAAATTAATCAGATTATTTTCTCAGCTTCCAGTGGTTATTGCAGATGTTCTCATAGGTCTCAGGACATCTGCTGTTCATCAATTGCAGCAAATACATGGTGTCGCCATAAAGCACAGCGTTGCTCTTGTATTTACAGTCTGGGTATTTCCCACTTTTTCTTTCATGCTTTGCTTCTATAATTTATAGTGTTCAAGAAATTAGTTATTCTAGGCAGCTTTTGTTCATGGTAGTAAAGTCAGATTCCCTTCATTCAAGGCATCTTGAAGGTGGAGAAATCCATGCCTTTTGATGAGCATAAAAGAAGCAGTGGTTAATCCGTTTTTTTAAACATCTACTTTGTTTGCTTTTTTGTTCATTTTTTTTATTCTGATCTTTATTTCCTTAAATTAAGCACTTGGCAAATTAACTTGAACCATTCATTACAGAAAACAATTTAAGGACCATGAGTTGTTTGTCCTCAATTTATTAGCTGCCAGACTTTTAGCAAAACTGCTAAAGATGACTCTTTATAACAATTCTATCTTTATAATTTCTTAATACTCAGATATGAAAGAACATTTTTAATAATAGATATTTTAGTTAGAAACAATTAAATTTACAGATATTGGAAATTATCTATGCAAATATATATAGACAGTTTATAAATCAAAAAACTTAAAAGTGCATATCACATAGGAGCATCAAAAAATCTGAAACCAATAAATACAGTTTAACTTATGAACCAATATAGGATCTGATACAGGTTTATAAATACAAAAAGAGAGATATCTATCCTGTCATTTTATGACTTAAGTAAAAAATAAAAATAACAAGGAAAGAAATAAGACTATGTGTTGATATGTAAATATAATTGCAAATGTGTTTCTTGGTTGTTTAAATCACACATTATGAATAAGTGCTTTTGTTTTCCATGTCCCTGTAGGATATATCAGGTCAAATGTCAGCTCTGGCCTCAAAATATCCTCTTAAAATCCTGTCTCTCCTTCCTCCAAAAGCAGGTGCATGAAATAAACCAGCAGGCAGTCAAAGTTGAAATTACATTTGTGTGTCCTAAATCATGACATTCAGTCTTGAAGAGAAAGAAGAAAGCACAGATGTCTTTTCACCAAAGGACCTATCTCTGTGGAAAAAAAAAAAGTGGGGGTAGGGACAGGAAATCACAGAGACACCACATTCCTGTTTGCTCCAACTGAGCACTTCTACAGACCTTCTTTGTATCAGACCGAATGGAGAGCAGACTCTCACAAGTGTTCAGGCCAAGATTAGTGCTGCAAATTCTCAGCAATTCTGTGTTCACCCTGCTCTCTTTAAATTACCAAAATATTAACATCATTTTATACTTGATCATTACAAATTTCATTTCCTGGGTAAGCAGGACAAGTTTTAGAATATTGAGAAAGGGTGAGGGAATCACTGCTGAGATGTGAATGTGGGCCCCTTTTGGACGATTTCTTTGAATACAGTGTCCATTACTGTGGTCCTCCTATACAATTTCCTCAGTAATTTCCCTAGAATTAACATTTGAGCAACTTTTAAAGGAACTATTTGAAGATCTAGACATGTAATTTAAACATTAAGATTAAGCTGTGGTGTACACCTTCATTTTCTTCCATCTTTAAATGTAAAATTTAGGATATTTTCCAAATTATGCTATTGATTTATGTGTTATTTTCATTATTAATGTTTCAAATATATATTTTTAGCTTTTTAAAAAAACAGAAAAATGGAATGAAAACAAAACAGAAAACAAAATGGAAATAAAATTCACACTTAACCCATATTCTTTTTTAAGGAAAACATTCTGGAAGTGAAAGTCCCACTCCTACCCCAATCCCATCCCCCGAAGTTATGATTATTAACATTTGTTTCTTAGCTTTCTGGACTTTATATTTCTTGCTTGTAAAGTGTTAAAAAAGAAACAACAGGCCCAAAATGGAGTCACTTATGCTAAGCCCCCTTCAGCAAACCAAGACTTAATACCTAACGTGATAGCAGTTTCAACATCTCCCAGGGATGTAATCGTAACCAGTCTGGAATTTCTTAGTTGTGGTAATGAAGTAATGCATCTGATAGACTCTTTCCATCACCCAAAGAAAGATGAGGTAATCTACTTTTTCCTTGCCCCTCCTCTCTTCTGTCTATAGAAACATTCCATTTTGGGGCCCCTGGGTGGCGCAGTCGGTTAAGCGTCCGACTTCAGCCAGGTCACGATCTCGCGGTCCGTGAGTTCGAGCCCCGCGTCAGGCTCTGGGCTGATGGCTCAGAGCCTGGAGCCTGTTTCCAATTCTGTGTCTTCCTCTCTCTCTGCCCCTCCCCCCGTTCATGCTCTGTCTCTCTCTGTCCCAAAAATAAATAAACGTTGAAAAAAAAAATTTTAAAAAAAAGAAACATTCCATTTTGCACCGTTCCTTGGAACTCCTTTTTCTTTGCTAGATGGGATGCTTCCTGATTCATGAATCATTGAATAAAGCCAATTTGATCTTCAAATTTGCTTAGCTGAATGTTGTTTTTTAATAAAAGATATGTGTGTGCATGTGTATGGATGTATACATATACATTAATAAATAGTATATTCATGTATACTTTACAAAAACTGATCATATTTTATCCGATATTTGTATTTTAAATTCTTTAACAAAAATATCCTAAACACATTTTCATGGAAAAATGTGTCTCATTTAACAGATATATTATATATTATGTGTAAATACTCTATTTTTTCTTGGTTCTAAATTTTGCTGTTAAAATTTTGTGTTTTTATAGACTGATAATCTTTGTGCATAGTTACATATTACACAAAGATCAAGTCCAAAAACAAAAAAAAAAATTGCTGTGTCAAAGGATTTGTGCATTTTAAATTTTTCATGGGTTTTTCCTTATTGTCCTCAGCCAGCAGGAGTATGTGAAAGTACCTCTACTTCCTCCATACTTATAACTAGATATTATCAATCTTTACAATTTATACTAAAACTGATAGGAAAGAGTTTTGCTTTGTTTTGAGTGTAAGTTGATTTGTTTGGTTGGTTCTCTTCTCACAATGCAATTTAATATTATATGTTGAACAGCTTTTTATGTTTTCTATGAATTGCCTGTTCAAATTTTACATCTTCTTTCTAATGGGCTATCTATTATTGTTTTATAGGCACTGTTTATATATTATGGGCTAAAAGATGACTTGCTAAAGATGTTTGAATATTTTCTGAGTCTGTTCTTTGTCATTTAAATTGATGTGAGGTATATTTATCATTCAGAAAAAAAAAAATTCAGTGTCCCTAAGCATATAGATTTTCTGAGCTTTGTGGTTTTATATCTTGCTTAGGAAGTTCTTCCTTAATAAAAGGTATGCAGCACCCCCAAGCCCCACCCTTATCCATGGTTTTGCTTTCCTCAGTTTCAGGCACCCATAGGCAACCAGTCAACCACAGTCTGGAAGCAGATAATCCTCCTTCTGACCTATCATCAAAAGGTTAATATTAACCTAATGCTAGGTCGTTCACCTTGCTTCATCTCATCACATGGGAATTCTATCATCTCACATCATCACAATAAGAAGGGTGAGTACAGTACAATAAAATATTTTGAAAGAGAAAGAAAAACCACATTTGTATAACTTTTATTTTAGTATATCATTATAATATTTCTATGTTATTATTAGTTATTATTGTTAATCTCTTACTGTTCCCAATTTATAAATTTACCTTGTCCTGAGTATGTGTGTAGAGGAAAAAACATAGTGTGTATATAAGGCTCAGTAATGTCTGCAGTTTCAGACATCCACTGGGGGTTTTAGAATGCGTCCTTCGTGGATAAGGAGGACTACTATAAAAGAGTCTCCATTATTTTAAGTTTAGACCTTTCATTCATTTGGCTTCTGTGTGTGTGTGTGTGTGTGTGTGTGTGTGTGTGTGTGTGTGTGTGTAATGAATTATACAGGCATCTAAATGACTTATTTACTTTATTTCAAACAAATTACCGATTAAGATAGATTTTAGAGAATGAGAAACATTTTATAGGACAAGTCCTCTTCCATTATTTTTCTTTTTTTTTTATGTTTATTTATTTATTTTATGAGAGAGAGCACACACAAGCAGAGAAGGAGCAGAGAGAGAGAGAGGTAGAAAGAGAATCCTAAGCAGTGCAGAGCTGATGTAGGGCTCAAACTCACAAACTGTGAGATCATGACCTGAGCCAGTCAAAAGTCAGACGCTTAATCAAGTGAGCCACCCAGGCTCCCCCATTTTCCATTTTTTAAAATAAACTTTTAATCCACCTCTCAAGGTCGTACCCTCCAAACAGATATGCACATAATCCCCCCCAACACACACACATACCCTCACTCTATAGATTAAATTCTAAATACAATAAAAAAATCACTTATATCAAATGATGATGAATTAATCTATTTATAATGTTAAGTCCTCCTATTCAGCACCGTGGTATGTTTTGCTATTAACTCAATTTTTATGTTATGACTGTCAATTATTATGATTTTCTTTATGTAGGTCAGATGTGTTAGTAAGAGGTATTCGTGTAGGCAGTGGCTATCTCATGATATCAGAAATGGGAGAAGGCAGCTCAGAGCCATGCAAATGGAAACTGTGCAGAAAAGATTAGGTAATATCTATGGCATTGACTGTTAACCCCAGGAATTTTTAAAAGCATGATCACTAAAGGGTTTCTTGTAATAGTTAGGCCAAAAAAAAAATGCAACTATTTGGAGCTAAAAAAAAAAAAAAAAAGAGGGGGGATTACAGGGACTAAATTACAGCTGTGGTGAGTTAAAACTTTCAGCCAGTTGTTACCGATAGTTGCTTTCAATTTTTAAGTCACAACCCCCCTGATGTTGTGCCCTCCCTCTCATGTATCCAGTGGCAGTCCACATGGAAACAACCACCTGGCTTGTAAAGTCTCAGGCCACTGACTCAGCACCAACGGCAAACATTTCCATTCAGTTCATTCTGCTGCTTCCTAGCCCCAGTTCCGACACAGAACATCAATATTAAACTAATCTTTCAAGCACCTGGTACGGATCTTAACTCCTAATTACTTATTACAGTGTTTAGGCCCTTAGTTTTCTGTTTGAAGGATTTGAAAAAGTGAAGAAAGGTTTGACCACAAGAAGAAGCATCAAACATTAGAGAAGCAAGCAGAACTCAGTTATGTTTTAGAAGCCATTGGGTTGGCTGAGTGGTGATACCTCTTGGATCCCTAAAAAATCCTGTTTATAAAAACTGATTCCAATACAGAACAAAATTAACTATTTTTGTGATTTTCACAAAGGTTTGCACAAGGGATTTTATTTAAATGCCAGTATAAGTCAGCAAATGTGCTTTAAATTATCCAGTATTTTCTTCCCCACTGAACCTTTTCAGACATAGACTGTTGAAGGCACCATTCCAGATTGTTTTATTCTGTGCCATCCATGGTTTTTTTTAGGTTTCTAAAAATTTTGCAAAAATAAAAAAACTTGTATTGGACTTCCTTGTAAGGGTGCTTGGGTGGCTCAGTTGATTGAGCGTTCATGTCATGATCTCACCACTCCTGGGTTCCAGCCCCACGTTGGGCTCTGTGCTGACAGCTCAGAGACTGCAGCCTGAGGCTCCCTCTCTCTGTGTCTCCCTTTCTCTCTGTCCCTCTCCACTCACACTCTCTCTGTCTCTCTCTTAAAAATAAACATTAAAAAAGATAAACTGTGGTACATGCACACAATGGAATTATTTGATGATAAAAAAAAAGAGTCGTCAAGTCATGAAAACACATATTACCATGTGAAAGACGTAAATCTGAAAAGGGTACATACTGCATGAGCCCAGCTATATGCTATTCTGAAAAAGGCAAAACTTATAGAGATAATAAAAAGATCAGCAGTTGCCAGGAGTGCAGGGGCGGAAGGAAGAATGAATAGGTAGGACACATGGTATTTTTAGGACAGTGAAACTATTCTGCATGATGCTGTAATGGTAGATACAGGATATTATGCATTTGTCAGACTCAGAGGATATATAGCACAAAGAGTGAACTCCTGGCAAACTAAACTTCATTTAATAACAATCTGTAAATATTGACTTTTCAATTATTACAAATGTACTACACTACCGCAAGATGTTGGAAATAAGGGAAACTAGGTATGTATGAACCAGCAGAGTGGGACATCTCTATGCTTATTGTCCAGTTGATCAGAAATAAGGGAAACTAGGTATGTATGAACCAGCAGAGTGGGACATCTCTATGCTTATTGTCCAGTTGATCGGTAAACCTGAAACTGCTCTAGAAAATAACATCTGTTAATGTCAGAAATGCAAAAAATAAAAATAAAAAGCTTAAGGTAAAGTGCAGTGTTCCCTCAAGCACATTGTTCACTACAATTTGAGATAGTGAGATAATTTCATAGCCATATTTAGAATTCTACAACTGAATGCACTGATGATCTGTTTCCTACCAAGTTTTTTACAATAATTTATCCAAAAATTTCCCTCTGGGTTATTTAAAAAAAAAAAAAAGGAAAAACAGAAGAAAATGATGTATGAATCAATTCACGAAATTGGTCAGTTCGGGAAGGTACAAACAGGAACAGAGAAGAGATCATGCCTGAGAAGAGATGCTTTGGGTTGTGTTTAGGATGTTTCTCATTTCAGAGTCTCCAGATTTGCTGCCATCAGCTTTGCTCCATTTATATTATAGATATTAAACCAAATTGTCCAGTTTAAAGTCCACTGGACACAGCCAAAACACTTCAGGCAGACTGCATATTGGGAATCTGCCTCTCAGCAGTTAGTGCTGAAATCTGGATGGTAATGACTGGTCTCAGGCATGTCTGAACTGGTGTCAGGAAAATGGATCAGGATCCCAGAATTCATCTTTATATAAGTAAACATCACAGTAGATATGAACGAGGAATACGAGACTGGGAGATGAAGTGCAGTGCAGGTTGTTATTTCATTTAAGAGAGCTGTCATACCGGGGATTGGGTCTGTGTAGTACTGAGATGTATGTTCCCAACAATGTTCCTAGCTCTATACCACTTAAAAATAATGAGGAGAATCTTTTCCCCATACATCCCAGCAAGTGGCAGAGCTCAAAAAGGAATGGCTGATTTTAAAGAGACATTTTTTCTCCTTCACAAAGCTTCTAAATGTTAATATGGTATATTCCATAAGTTTTATCTTTACAACATCACCCTGTGTTCAATTTCATAGCAGGGGTAACAAAACAGACAAAATATTTTTTAAAAATTAACAAAGAAAAACTATTTCTTTTGTTGCAAATCAATTTTTAATTTAACTCTCATAGTATTTTGCTCTCTTATCTAAGTTTATTTTAAAATATGAGATGGCTTTGTTAAATTGTGCTGTCTTAGCACTTGGGATATAGGCTTCTGAGGAATGAAAATTAAGATGACCAGATATTGTCTTCATTATAATAGCAATGTCACTTAAGTTTCTGTCCATTAACTTGAGGAACCTCCAATGGATTGCAATTTCAGGGTAGCTATTTTTTTTTTTTTTTCAAAAAATCCGAGAATCAGGCCAGAAGTAGCCCAGAAGAATATTATGCCCAAAGTACTCTGTAACAATAATGTACAAAAAGATTAACACTTTAAAGATAACTTTAAGGGATGCTCAGAATTTTTTTTAGTCAAATCCAGGGTGCACTTAATTGTTCTGTACATCCTAAATGAAACTAGGTTTTAAAAAGTCAGTCTTAAAAATAAATCTCAGATCCTATATGTTGGTGCAGACTTTAGGAATTAGTCTAAATCTCGCCAATTCCTTCTAAACCAGAGTTTCTCACCCATGGCCCTGGGGACATGTGTTGGATAGCCATGTTGTGAGGGGACTGTCCTCTGCATTACAGGATGCTTAGCAGTACCCAGGCCTCTACCCACTGATGCCAGTATCATCCTCCACCAGAGTAACATTGAAAAATGTCTCCAGACATTGCAATATCTCCCCCCGGGGTGGGGCAGGGGGAGGAGGTAAAATTCATCTGAATTGAGAATTATTGTTCTAAATCTCCCCCAGTGCTTTTCATCCAGAATATGCTTGAACACATGTAGAGATAGGGAAATTGCTATAAAGTGAGGCTTTCAATTCAACATTTGTAACTTTGAGCTACATTGAAATCAAGGTGACTGAAATGTTATTTGGGTCACTGCCCTTCTCTATCCAACACCTTCTACTCCCCCTGAAAACAAACCACTCATCTTTTGAGATTCAGAATGAAGGTACAATCTTCACGAAGCCCTTCCTGATCTCTCTTCAAATTTACAAGTGATTCTTCTCTCCCAAGTGTCTCTCCCAAATCCCTTTCTTTTCTTCCTATCTTCCTTCTTTCTCCCTCACCCTCCTTCTTTCCTCTCTTTTATCAAAATAATAATAATAATAATTAATAATAAAGTACATACATAAACTCCTACTATGTGCCAAGCACTTTTCTAAATTCTGGAGTTAAAATACTAAGCGAAGTAGATGAACCAACATCCCTCATAGAGTTTATTTTCTATAGTGAACATGGAGGGAGAATGACAGTTATTAAGATAGTGATAAATTCTAAGAAAAAATAAAATAGAAAGTGAAAGAATTGAAATTTTATAGAGAATCATCATTGTCTCACAAATCATCAAGATGGTGTTTTGAGAAAAGATAGGACAGAGGTGTGGGGTGAATTACAGCTCAGTGTGATCAAAAAGCATGGCAGCCTGAAGGAACAGCAGGTGTAACTGGAGGGTTGCACTGTGTTTCATTCTTTATACACATAAGGAGAAGACACAGAGATGAGTTTTGGTTATCCACACACTTCTTGAAATATAAACAGTGCTCAAGATATTATTTTAATGAACACAAACATTTTTATTTACCTTTTCCAAACACAGGTCTCCTAACTGCAAGAGTCAGAAAGTTTTACTAACTTCAGACTTCTTTAATTTGGAGCTGTATGAAAATGTCTTAACATACATATGCTTTAGAATTCTTATGGAATTCTTTACTATCTACCTATGCATCTATCTCTCTATATACCTACCTAACAGCATCTGTCTCTATATCTACTTAACAAAAGCAAATGTAATTGTAACAAACCAAAATGGCTTACGTTAGGAGTCTAGTATTAAGGTTGAAGTCTTTCATTATTTTGCTTGTTTTTTTTTTTTTTTTTTTTTTTATTGTTCCACCAACAACTGTTAAGGACTCTCAGTCAGGTGTTACCACATGTGGTCTTTCTTCTGGCCTGGGTTTCTCTTGCTCTTAGGGTGTTGCGTTCTGCTGCAACTTTGCATCTTGCTTCTTAAAGCAGAGGTTGGCCTGATGTTACCTGTTTCTTCTTGTATCGAGGGACTTACAATTATTTGTGAAAAATCTTCAGCCTCTCCATCTATGACTGGTTCACTCTAGAGAGTAACAGTCTTTCTGCAGTAATTCACTATGTGCTCACCACAAAATCCTGTTTGCTCCCCGAGACCTGCTTTCCTTTCTCCCTTTGTGATTTTGTTAGAGACTCTCTCTCTCTCTCCCTCTGCTTTCAGTCTGTGTCTCGTGTGCCACTGTTGTCCATTCGCCTGCCCCACAGAAATGTGAGGTGTGTCATGCACTGTGCCTTCTGGGCTGGAAGAGGAAGTTCCTGGCTGATGACAGAGAGGCAGTAATTCCAGTATCCATCCCACGCAACACAACATCTGTCCTTCTGTGCTGCAACGCTCCAAGGGTTTGGATTCCCAACCAATTAAGATCCTAGCAGGAAACTGATGCCACACAGCCTGGAGTAATTTGTAATGACTCTAATAAAGGAAATACTTGCAAATATATGGTCAGAAAGTAAGGGAATCCCCAAGTGGAGTGTAGTACTAAAGGGCTAATAATATGGGCCGGGTGGGCCTGCAGGAGCAAGAGGAGAGAGCAGTTACTGTGATTTGGAGAAGGCTTACTGACGGGCTGTAGTCTTTGGTCACACAGGCGGGCTGTGGCAATGACATCCAGGTAGGAAGCAGAAAGGATTCATACCTCCCACCTGTCAGAGAGCAAGGAAGTCTATCGATGTGACTGCAGAGACTGGGGCACAGCAGTACAGAGAGGGCTGCAGTGTGAGCAGCAGATGGAGGACATTCAGCACATACAGTTACAGCACTCCACCCCTTCGGTCAGCACTCACACCTCACAGGTGGATTGTCCCAAATTAAAATACTCAGAAAAGTGATGTTATAAACTATGAAAGCTAACTGGAATCCAAGTAATCAATCATTTAATCACTAAAAAAAAACAAAACAAACAAACAAAAAAAACCTCTAAGCATATGAAGAAATTGATGTTTGCCCATCCTATAGTGCCATTTCTAAGACAGGAAACCAGACCTCCCAACCTACAATCAATGTAAAATATTCTCATTTTAGAAGCAAAAAGAAATCTAAAATGGCAAATGGATGTTAGTCCATGTTGCAGTATGTGGGGTGTGTGTGCGTGTGCACATATGTGTGTGTGCATATGTGTAGGTCTCTCTCAGTCAGTAGATAGAGATAAATGAGTCGATATCAATATAGATATTTATCAAAGCTGGGGTGTCGGAAAGCACGGATGACCTTTCAGTAGGGGCCACCAAAATGCACAGGCAGAATTTCAAAAGTTTAGCAGAGTTCCATTTAATCACCACAAACATACTATATGAATTCAGGACATGGGGATATTCTTCTTTTTCAGTTGAATATCTTTATACTTCAAATTCAGTCCACGTTTCTAGTAATTTTCTCTCCTTTATAACATTTAAAACAATATTATTATCACATCCTTATTTCTATCCCATCAAAAAATTTTGACTTGAATATAATTGCTTCTAGTCTTTAGAAGTCTGAATTATTTGCATAACTCAAAAAGCATCTTATTTATTTTCTACTCTTGGAGAATAGTTATTAACATGTTATTACATTTTTCAGAAAACTTAAAAACTAATCACCATGTTTCATAAGTTTAAATGTGTGAGGTGGGGACATTTATGAACTATGTTAAAACCTAAAAAAAAAAGAACACTTGAAATGTTATTACCTTTACTTGGCAACACACAGTTGTTACTATAAATATAAATTATTAAACTGTGATCAAATTCCCCTTTAAGTAGAAGGAGAAGAGCTATTTGTCTCTACATGAAATAATTCCAAGTTATTGTGGGTTTTTTGAGTTTTTATATCTACCCTGTATAGATATTTGGCCTTCTGACGCATTTCTACGTCACGAAATATCACATTTTATTGTCAGGCTACCTGATTCTTGCATCACCTTCTTCACAAACTAATACCACCAATTTAATTATGCATTTATTCAGTCAACAGTATTTGTTGAATATATTCTAAGGAAACTTCGAGGAAAGACATTGAATCAATATAAGCCATTTTCCAACAAAATTGTCCAAAGATAAAATAAACTGCCTCAAAGTATATAAATTTCCCATCACCGGGTATTTGGATACACTAAGCCATCAGCAGCAATGTCAAAAAAGAGATTTTAGTATGACAAAGGCATGTTGTCAGAAAGACAAATTTGTGCTATTTTTCCAAACATGAGATGCTATAATTCTAGCTATAATTATCACAAGATCTACCCTATCTTACTGCCATAGACTTAGTCTACTTTCCTAGCTTTTACATTGCAATTTAGCAATGCCTGAAATACAAGTATGAGATTGTTTAAGATGGTTTTCAGCTATTACAAGTTGAATAGCTTTCAGCTATTACAAGCTATCTGTTCAGAAGTTAAGTGATACTATATGCTATTCAAGAAATATTTCATATGTTTTACTCTGCTAATAAATCTTATTTTACTCACTATTCGATCCCAGAAAAAATACTCAAGAGCAATAGTGTGTTTTGTTTGATTCAAAACCTAAATTAAATTCTAAAGAGAAGCCCCCAGTTAGTCAAATCACAATTCAACACTTCCATAAATGTATGACTGACTATCGAGGAAAAGGTTGTCGACCTCCATTTTCTGTGCTTGTGAAAAGATATGACTTCTTTTCTCACAAAATTTTCTTATTCAGTTGCTTGTCAGAATTATGGATATGTGATGAGCCCTAAGAGTGAGAAGGCATCATGTAAAATAGAACTTACCTTGGTGTAAGAAGCTAGAAAACCATGTATTGGACTCCAAATGGGATCATTCAGGATCATTCACTCCACAGTGACTATGGGGTACCCATCTCGGCCAGGCACTCTTCCAGCATAGACAATTCATCATTGAAAAAAACAGGCAAGAATCTCTGCCCTCAAAGAGTTTGGGTTTTAGGCAACGGAGTAGAAAATAAGCAAGAAAATAAACGAGGTAATTTTTTAAAATTTAGTATGTATTATTTAGTAATACTAGTGCTAGAAATAAAGTGCTAGAAATAAAAACCAAAAGCAGAGAAAGAGGATAAATGTGTGTCTCTGTATGTTACATGCTCAGAGGAATGCCAAAATTTTAGTTATACTGCCTAGTATATATGTCACCAAAAGAGTGACTTTTGAGTCGAGACTGATTAAATGAAAGATTAGCCCCATGGTTATCTGGGGGGGAAAAGCATCTGAGACATAAAGAAGATGAAGTATGAAGGACCTGAAACAGACCTTCCTAACAGCATATTTGAGGCATAGCAAGGAGGCCAGTATGGCTGGAGCACATAAAGTAAGGCAGCATGGTAGGTCACATGGTTGAATCATGTAAGGTTTCATGGTCAGAGTACGAACATTTGCTTCTACACAGAGTGAGATAAGATGTCACTGGGGACCTCTGAATGAAGGAAAAACATGATCTGGCTATGTTTACACAGTGTCACTCTGGCTGCTCGATTGAGAATAGACTAAAGGGAGATGAGGTGGAATGAAGGAATGCTAGCTAGTAGGTATAATATTGAAGCATGGGCAGGATAATGGTACTTGGACCAGGGGAATAGTAGTGGAAGTGGTGAGAAGTGGTTGAATTATTCCACGCATTTTTGAAAGCACTGCTGACAGATCCAATGTGAAGAATGAGCATCAGCATGAGTTCAAAGATGACACCAGGCTTTTTTGGCCTGAGCAAGTAAGAATGGAGTTGTCATTAACTGAGACTACATCAGGACCTGAAACTTAATTTGGTTGACATTGAATCGTCAGTGTCAGGCATCAAGATCCCATCAAACTGAGGATAATCCAAAATATACGTCAGCATGTTATATGTTTTAATTTATTTAAAAAAAAGTGGCAAAGTAGACTCGTGTAAACCAATGGGTACTACACAGTCAACAGGATGAAACAGAAAATAATGGCTATGGGGGAGAATTTGTAATGAAGCAAAACGACTAGTGATCTTTACCTCAACATGTAATTATGAACATTGCCACTTAGGCAGACTAAAACGTTTGATTAAAATTAGCTATTTTATTTCCAATTAGTTCCCCATCAGTTAGACTTTTTCGACTGTCCATTTCCCAGCATTAACAAACATGCTTCACTAAATCTTTGCATGCATTCTAGACCATGTGTATAAAAAACATTCCACTATGTAATTCTTGGCTTAGACTAAGGGTTCACTCTGGGGAAGTTATAACTAATATGGTCACTTTTTTCCCCCTGGCTCTCTTTCTATGTCTTTTTTTTTTTTTTTTAAGTATAGTTGACATACAGTATCAATTCCCAGAGTACAGCATAGTGATTTGCCATTTGTGTACACTCTGAAGTGATCACTGTGAAAAGTCTAAAACACTTTTCTGATTACTACCAAGCCATTTAACTGGTATGTGTAAAGTAAAATAAAAGCACTTACAAAGTGGTTTACACTAATTTGGTGGCTGTGAAGTACTCAGAACACTTAGGTTGAAGGGCATCTCAGGAGGGCAAATGATGCTCCTTTTATTTTAACTGCCTGAGTTAAGCTCTCCAACATCTTGTAATGCTATTCTATTTCCTGTCACTGGTAAAGATTTATCACAATGAATCTGGTGAGATAATCCCTGGAATAGTAATAGTCATTATGAAGCAGTTTCATTGAAATGTGTTACAGAATGGTGACCACTTATTTCTATTTGTTGCCAACAAATACATGAGTCTTTAATTGACTGAACGACAATAACACATTTCTTCTTCCTTCCCTCAGCACAATCTGTTCTGATTAGGGGAAAAATTATTAACAGTGTTCCGTGGTGTCATGCTCCACTGGAATACAACACTGGAAACAATAAGATGTAGGCCTCTTCTCCACTGGAGGAGATATTCTGTCTTCTTTTTATTGCTTTTGCTTGCTTAAAACATCGCTCGTTATTAATGTCACACTTGGGATCATGGTGACCTCTCTACAACTCTTCCAGCAGATGCAGCCAGGCTATGACAAAAACAAAATCTCAAACACAGGAGTATAATTCTATTTTGCATACAGAACAGCTGGGTATTAACTGCTTCAAAAGTTTCCGAGTGTTCGCCACTTCAAGAGAAACCTCTCTCTGAAGGAAATGCCTCCGTGTGTTATGATTGGTGAAGTGGCCGAGCTGCTCTAAATGAGATGGATTCCGGACTGCAACCTTCCTCCACAACTTTCTCCACCAACTGCCTCGGGCCCGAAGCTTCCTGTTGGTTTCACATTTGCTCTCCATTTATTTCATTTCTTGAATTTCACTCCTAGGGCCAAAATTACATTTTTGTCTTTTGGGGCTAGAATCGATTCACTTTTTCTCCCTTTCCAAGCATGTTTCATTAAAACACAATGTTGATATACCTCCATGAGGGAATTAAATCTGTCCTCTACAAATTAAAGTGAAAATGCGAGATGGGACTGCTGCTGGCCTACTGAGTCTTCTTAACGTCCCTTCTGTCTCACTTTTCTTTGCAAACATGAATTGAAAAGCTTCTCTGAAATAACAGTTCCTGTATATGTTCCCAGGTATACAGATGCCAAAGGGAGTATTCAATAAATATGCACTGGACTCCTACTTTATATGAGACATTATGGTAGGTGCTAAGGTAAATACTGAAAGGTATCAGAATGCCTCCTGTCCTGAGAGACCTCCAATGTATTGGAAAGTCTGAGAAAAATAAGTCAACAATGGCATTGCAAGGGCATTCTGGGTGCTGGTGAAGTGAGATTAAATCCGTAGAGATCATAGCTTATTTAAAGCACATTATAATATTTTATACACTTTCACATTTGATCTGCATGATAGCTCTTTGCTGTCATTAGAGCATGTGCTACTATCCCTGTTTGGCAAACAAAAAAACCAAGTCACAGCGCCTTACTTGCAGAGTAACTACTAGCAGAAACAAGGTCTCCTGAATCTTTGTGTGTATGCTGTTTAAAGTAGATAGATAAAAGATTCTCCTGGACCTCAAACTACAGCCCTGTCACCTTCATTCTATAAGTTTTTCATTATTATTGGAATTTGAAACAGCTCTGTATTAATATCTTAGTTCTTTTTCCCTGGGAAACAGGCTGTGAGACAGATAAATACAAGCAAAGGTTTGATGGGGCATACCCTTGGGATCAACATCTGTAAGGGAATGAGAGAAACAGGAGCTGGCAGAAAGAGGAGTTGAATTTAAATGCAGTTGCTACAGGCAGTTCTGATGCTCCTTCTTCAAAGCTGTTCCCTGTTGAGGCAGCGGTGTTGAGTCTTATGCCGCCTCATCTACCAGTCATCGAACGCAAGATGCTCTGTAGAGACTGAGCCTTGGGTCAGGAAACTTTTTATAGCTACTGCGATTCCCAGAAAGGTATTCAGCTGTGAGTAGCCTGCGGCCAGTTACTAGAGAAGTGAGCAAACTTTTTAGAAGTCAAGGTCTAGCTGGTGCCTCACAATCTCTGCTACAGCTAGTCAAGAGAGGCTAGGTTAATGCTATGAAAACCAATGAAGCTCAAGATGCCAGTGACAACACAATACAGGTTTGTTTCTTGCTCGCAGGACATATCCAATGAACATTAGGCATTAGCTTTCTTGGGCAGCTGTCCTCAGGGCAGTGGCTCAGTGATCTCTTTTTGTTTCTTACCATTTCCACACATGGTCTCCACAATTATGCAGGGCTTTTTACTGCCTCATTATGAAAGTGACATGTCACTTCTACACATGGCTTGTAGACTAGAATTGGTTACAGATCCCTGAAAGAGGACTGGGAAATGTGTGCTTTTTTGTTCCTAGAAAGGAGAGAACCAAATGAGGATCAATGTTAGAAGTCTCTCCGTATACTCTTTTGGATACCAGAATAAATTACACTAAAACATTAAACATCAGGTAATTAATTAGTAAGTACTTCCTGATCATGTTAACAGTGATGCATTATAAGTTTTGACAAGTAGTATAGCAGGACAACAAAGCATTAAAAATTTAGATGGGAGCTGGGGCACCTGGCTGGCTCAGTCAGTTAAGGGCCCGACTTCAGCTCAGGTCATGAAGTCATGGTTCACGAGTTCGAACCCAACTGTGTCAGCTGTGCTGACAGCTCGGAGCCTAGAGTCTGCTTCAGATTCTGTGTCTTCCTCTTTCTCTGCCACTCCCCTGCTTGCACTTTTTCTCTCTCTCTCTCCCTCTCAAAAATAAATAAACATTTTTTTTTAATTTAGATGGGAGAAAAGATGATCCCATTGGCAAAATAAAAGAAAGTAATCAAGGCAGACGTGATTGAGAGTTACATTGTTAGCCTAAATACTGTAAGAATGTAGAAGACATACACCAAAGAGAAGTAAGGAAAGACTTCACAAAAAAAACAAAAATTGAGTTAGGCCTGAAAACTAGAAACCTTATAGAGAGAAGAGCAGTTTGCCTCCACAGTGAGAATAAGGTCTGCATCATGATCAATCTAAGAATTTTTAGATGGTTCTTTGTTCTGAAAGTCTCATGTTCTCAAGGATATTCTGCCCTAATTAGTGCAAAATCATTCCTTAACATGAGGGAGAGCTGATAAATGACAAAACAACCTCTCACAAACCAAGAAACAAGTTGTTGAACAACAAAAATCAGTGAGGTGCAAATGTGCACATAGCAGAAAGCACTTTGCTAAAATTGCCTGTTGAATTCTTACTATTTAAAGACCCAAATTAAGCTGCTAAAGTCATTGGTGCCTGTAGTGCTCATCCCCGAACACCATCTGACTTCACCCCTTGAGTAATTCATGGCATGATCTAATGCTACTCCCTAAAGGATCCCCCCCAAAATGAAGCAGTCTAATCTTTTTTATGGCTTTTTAAAAGACTCCTCTCAGAATATGTAGTAAAACTTCATACACTCATTTTTGTTGAGGAAAGAGAGCTGAAACATGCACCTGCTGTGTTTCAGTTATGTCACATGTTCTCTCACTTAATCCTAACATTCCCTGAGGTTGAACAAGTTTATCCCAAATGCCAATTTTATATGTGATGATATTGAGGTTTAGAGAGTTTACATCGCTTTCCCTAAGGCTAGAGTTAGTTACCTTGCTTGCCCAAATGTAATTCAAATCTATGTCTGAGATTCCTCCTCTTTTCACCATGAAATTCCAAGTAAAGTCAGTAATTCTATCAAATTTAGCCTACACAGGACCCCAGAATTACTGCAGAATTTTGCATGAGGTGAACCCTGTTTTGAATTTTAAAGTAATTCAATTGCTAAAGTTCTCTAAGTGTTTGCACCATATGTCAATCCTAGGCCATGGACTCAAGGAAACCACATTATGGAAGCTCAGACATAATTCACTCTGTGGTTGTCAACATTTACTCCATATTAATAATCTGTAAGAAATTAAGCTAAGACCACCCAATCTGTGGGCTTATTCCTTCAGCTGTTTCTGACCTGAGCCATACTCATGGCAATGACCATAAGATTGACCATGCTGTGTTCTATTCTCACCCTACTGGATAATGCAGGTCCTTTTGAACACTTTGAAAACCACATGCTTTCAAAGCATCTGCCCACATTACTATGCAACAGCAGTTTTCAATGGACCATGCTTGAGATGAATGGAACTCAGGATATGTCTATCACATATAGCAAGGCACTAGAGATTAATGAGACCAGATGTTCTTAGGAGTCCTGGGGAAAAAGCAATGGAATGTTGCTCTGCTTTTACTATTGACTTTCTCCCTCTCTCATGTTTGCTGGAATAGACAGTATAGCTTAATCAAGTACATAAGCAAAGCTGCTCCAAATAATTCAGAAAGTATTATATTTGAGTTGCTAGGTGACCATATAAACAGTCTGGGACCCCAGCGGGACATTCCAATAATCTGTTTATCAGTTAAGTAAGTAGGTAAGTAAGTAAGTAAGTAAGTAAGTAAATAAATAAATAAACATATAACATGGGCAATCAACAACAAACAAAATAATTTAAGAGGAGAAATGACCCAAGTGACACCAAAAATTTAAAATTTTAGAAACTCCGTATGTGTTGGAGAGAAGAGAAAGAGAAGGCATTAAAAACAAAACTGCAGACGAATTTGAATTTTGAGCTAAAGTAATAAATGATCCCAAGCACTGATTTTGTTCTTTATAGAGATCCTTTGGTAAACACCACTGTATTTGACCTTGCCCTTGACAAGATGGCCTATCCAGAAATTCTTAGTGAGAGGCATCTCACTCCTAAAGCTCCAGTTCCATCAAAAATAAGGCAAGCCACAAAAGTGCTGAGTCAGAGAAGCTATCAACACTTGCCTTTCAGTCTCCTGCACAGCCTAGAAGCCAAAGGGAAGACTAAGCGGATGAGGGGGAAATGCAATCATCCCTCTCACCAAGCCATCAAAATCCCCTCTGTGGTAATCACTGGGAAGCTGCTGGGAAAAAAAACATTTAATCTAAATGTAAAACGGAACATACTGCTGACCGTCCCGGCTTCAGTCCACTGAGGAGAAACATGTCATCTTCTTACCTTTTCCTTCCCTGGAAATGAATCTGTGTGTTCAGCTTTGAAACTCATCAGCACACCCCTGTTTTCACTTTCCCCACAATAGATAAGAAATCTGTAATTTTGACTGAGAACGAGCACCTTGCAGACATGATGATTTGTGTCAGATAATGCAATTGGTTCCAACAGTGTGATGTGAGATCAGAAGCAATGTGAACAATCAGTCTGCAAAACAGTATGTCTTCAGGTCCAGTGCTGTCTGTCACTGCATACAGAAAAAAGCTTATGCATAAAACAACTCTGACCACAGATAACCAGCTCCAACTATGATGTTCATTTGTTGATGCATCATATGATAGTTGCCTCAAAACAGAGAAGTCGGCCGACAAGGAGTCTACGTTTTCTGTGTGAAGAAGTTTTGGGATATTAGTATGTATTAGAAAGGGAAAGTACATCTGCAATTGAGGGGGCAGCTTCTCTGCTCAACTTCACAACAATGTTAGGAAATTCATCTACTTTTTCTGCAAATACAACTTTTTTTTATCTAAAATGTTGCTTTACCCTGTCACAAGAATTAAGTCACTAAAACTTTTTATATTCTCTCTCTCTTCTCCTTAATAAAAGAAGTTTTCCCTGAAGGAAGTCTTTCCCCCATTCTGTGGCTTCCTATCATGAAGTTACCTTGGTGTGACAAGCCTGAACCCTATCCACTTACTTGAGACATGATAGATACTGGTACAGTTGAATAGAATGAACTAGGCCCAGTGGGCTCAGCATCTCCTCATCATGGAACTGAGTAGCCTGCAGAGGGCCGATGCATTCTTCTGATGCTCTGTTCTTACTCTAATCTGGGCCAGTCTGTCTACATGCAGAAGACTAACCTGAACGAAAAAGATTCCATGGCTGTGAAAACAACTCCTCTCTACACTCTCTCCCATTCTTTCTCTTTCCCCTGTGTGTGTGTGTGTGTGTGTGTGTGTGTGTGTGTGTATGTATGTATTGTGTTTGTTCATCCCCCATCTCACTGGCTTTCCCACAGGCAGAAGGAATTCTCTGCAATGCCTTCAGGATCAAGTGTATCAAATGTCATGTCCAGCACTCCTATGATATTAAGGGTGGGTAATTCTAGGGTCCAATATTAGAAAATTAATTTGCTTTTCACACTAAGCCACAGCTTGCAACTTACCTTGATCAGTAACATAGGTAATATTTAGATTTCTTATCTGGCTAAAACTGTATTAAAATGCTAGATACAAAATTTGTGACTTTGATGAATGATATCCCAGTATATGTGGTCACATACATTAGTTCCCTAAATTTGCTTTGCTTTGCTACCCTTCAGACCATCAAACAGAGAACAACATGAATTGGTGCTGGACTCACTGACCTCTAAATAGGATGGCTGTTTAATTCAAACCAGAAAACATTGAAGAGTTATGGGGGTAGGAGATGAGTTAACAATGCCACTATAACAAATGCCATACACCAGGGATATTCCAGGAAATAGGACTTATTGGACCCTGCTTATATGGGGCTCTCCAAACCAAAATTCAATGTATTTGTCCTTTTTGCCTTATATTTTTTCTCTCCTCTGAAGGAATTTCTAATGTAGCAGGATACCTTAAATGAGAAGCTCTGTTAGCTCTGTTAGTTTTATTAACTCAATGCTGTTTTACATAGATTAAAATATCTACACCACATCTATGTCCATGCATTTGTTTCTGTCCCTCATTTTTCTCTATGAAAATTCCCTAATTCCCTAGTGAATACTTTACTTGCTAAGAGGAGCATTTTAAAGGCAGGAGTTCCCATGCAATATTAACATACAGCCCCTCTCCCCATCTGAAAGTAGAGTGTTCCTATGAAATCTTTCATAAGCTCAAATGGAGTAAAGCACAGAAGCATTTACCATTTATTCAATGTGAGCATTCAGACTCAAAAAATAACCCCTTTTAGGCTTTTTTGATACCTTTAGACACATCTTGCTAATGGATACATAAAATAAATCGAGATAAAGCACAGATGCTCACAGACACAGCTCAAAGTTTTGGAGGCTTGTTGCTGAGTATAGTTCCCAGGAAAGAAGTTTGACAGTGATATTCTTGTTGCCCGGGAGAAGGTGGCCTCTATAACAACTCACTGCACTAGAAACATTCAGCACTATTTTTGCTTCTCGCCTATTTTTGTGGTAAAAGTGAAAATTCTGTCAGATTTCTTTCATTAGTGAAGACAGACACTAATGTAAGTCTTTCATAAAAGCAGAGTAGTGTAATACAAACTTTTGAATAGTGGGGGATACCTATAACTGAGGCCCAAATTGCTTTGTGATCATCATTATCTGGAAAGCTGTCTCAGTTCCCCACTCCATCTTGAAGTTAACGTAACTATCAAGTGTGATTTTGAGAATATCAGTTCCCATTATTCCCATCATTCCCAAAGAGACAATGTCATGAATCCTTGCTCCCCTGAAGAGTTGCATTTTGATAAAGTGGACTTCAATATTACTTGAGGTCTTAAAAGTCCTAAAAGATGTATTAGAAATTCAACTCCAGGGTATTTCCACCAAACAATTAATGTTTTGTAACACAAGACTGACAAGAGTTCCCCCTTTTATGTCAGGAAAGCAAAAGCAATGAGGATTCTAGGGCAATGGCATATTATTTCATTTTCCTTTCCCTCTCAGGAGACTCAATTTACTTAGAAAATTTCTAGGGTATCT
Source organism: Puma concolor (assembly GCF_028749965.1). Classification (NCBI taxonomy): domain Eukaryota; kingdom Metazoa; phylum Chordata; class Mammalia; order Carnivora; family Felidae; genus Puma; species Puma concolor. The sequence continues at coordinate 80,669,693 of NC_141667.1, read as the reverse complement.
GAAACTCATAAAAGTTATTTTCTGCTATCAATGACGTTCCAATTCTCTCTTCTAAGAAAAGGTTGATATCTTTTAAAAAGAAAAAAAAAAGACTTTATATTTTCATGTCGTTGAGAAAATTTACCTTATTTCATAAAAATAAGAGTTGTAAGCCTACATAAAGTTGGTAATCTAATGATTTCCTCCATCCTTTGGATGAGGAAGAAATACTTTGGATAGAAATATTGTTTTTACATTGAATTAAAGCTGTAATACCAATGTGTAAAGGCAGATTGTTTGGATTCTGAAGAACTGATACGCTGTGGGATGAAACAAATCTGTCTTTAAAATTATTTCCCCATCCCCTATGAAAATTTATTTTCTAGATAAATTATAAGCAACATCATTTAACTTACCTAGCATCAAAACCTTATCTGATGGAGAAGAGTAGCAAAATTAAAAATAAGGTATATAAAATTTGTCCTGGCTCAGTTCTCTCCATATTTTCCCCTGCAACAAGATTATCATTTTATTTCTTCTCTTTATTGGCACCATTTCATATTTTCTCTGATTTTAAGGAATAATTATAAGCATAAAAGTGAAACTTCTGGCAACTTAAATTTTATGTAAACTTTATTTATGTTTTAGAATAGTTTTATAAGTCTATAAATATTGTAAATGTAGGACAGAGAATATATAGTTTTCCACATGTTAAATATATTGGTACATTACAGTGAACTAAACTCCATACTTTCCTAGATTTTTTGTTGTTTATTTATTTATTCTGAGAGAGAGAAACAGAGAGAGACAGAGAGGGAGGGAGGGCCATAGGGATAGGGAGAAAGAGGGAGAGAATCCCAAGCACAAAGTCACAAACCATGAGACCATGACCTGAGCCAAAATCAAGAGCTGGATGCTTAACCAACTAAGCCACCCAAGTGCCCCTTTTTTGCTTTTATTAGTTTCTAATACCCTTTTTTTCTGTCCCAGAGTCCCATCTGGAAAATCACATGCTGTTTTAGTCTTCTTGTCTTTTTAACCTCCTCTGCTCTGTGACAGTTTCTCTGATTTTCTTTGTTTTTGATTACCTTAATGGTGTTGAGGACTGAATGTTCCTCAATTTGGAGTTTGATATTTTTCTTGACTGGAGTTTTGAGTGTTTGAAAGGAAGACCCCAGAAGTAAGATGCCATTCTCATCACATCACCTCAAGTGTAAATACCAACAACGTGAGTTATCACTGGCAATGTTAACCTTGATTATCAGGCTGAGATAGCATTTGTAAGATCTCTGCACTGTGGTTAACACTCCTCCTTTTTCATACTCTATTCTTTAGAAACAAGTCACTAAGTATAGATTGTGCTAAAGAAACAGGGAGTTAAACTCCACCTTCTTGGGGGTAGTTGAATTATTTGGTGTTCTTTATAGGAGATGTAGCTCTTTGCTTTCATTTATTTATTCCTTCAATCATGTATTTATATCATGAAGGAATCATGGATATTTATTTTATAATTTGGGTTACAATCCAGTAAAATGTTATTTATATTGCCTCTCAAATTGTTTTATCTTTCACCATTGTAAGCTCTATCGGTTGCCTCCTACGTCCCTTTCGCATACCCACATCATTTTGTTTTGAGCACTACCTTACTTCTTGACATTGTAATATGCTTCAGGCCCATCTTGTATATAGAAGGGCCCATCCCTTCTATAGCTTTAGGATCAGCCAATTCCCCAAGGAGCAATGGTTTCTTTTACTTAAGAATGGTATTAGTAACTATGACTTTTGCCCTAGTTAAGCTCAATATTCCCAGAGTGTCACTGCTTCAAGGCCTGCTCAGCACGCAGGGCTAAGAAATACATGGATATATGCTAAGATATATGTCTCTCTATAAGTATATTTTTTATCAGTTTGTATCTATACTAAGCTAAATGCGAGCTCCTACTGAATTCAGTACGAATTTTAATCCAGTACCACAGAACTCATACTAGCCTTACTCCCTTACTTATCTGTAACTCCTACTCCAACAGTAAGAAACTCCTACCAGCATGATCCTTTACTTATTTGTTCAACCTCATCATATGTGTGTAATAGTTTCAGAGTTATTAACATGTACCCACTTGAGAAAAAAAAAACCTTTAGTACCTAGAATACAGTGTTTGTACATTTTCAAAGTCAGATCAGAGTCTTTTTCCTCACCTTCAGTGAGACTTCTGTCATACATGTGTAATACAGTTAGTTTTCTGTCACATTCCACATTCTATCTTGAGACCTCTGAATCTCCTGATTTTTTTTTAAATCTATATACTATTAGGGTACACTCTTTCTTTGGTGCTGTAAAGTCCTAAGGGTTGTGATGAACATCTAGGGGCGTATGGGCACCACAACATTACCATACAAATTGGTACCCCTACCCTAAAAAAGGAAAGAAACAAAAAATGAGGTAAAGGGAGAAAGAGAAAGAAAAAGGAGAGAGGGAAAGAAGGAAGGAAAGGAGGGCAGGACTTTAAGTAAGTTAGTCATTGAAATCCATGATCTTACTACCACATTTCTTCAGTTTTTTTCCATTAAATCATTTTACCAACTGAGACATTTCAGCTGGATAAAGTCCAGTGTGTCCTTTTCTTATATACAATGCTTTTATGGGCTGTCATTCACACAGGAGACCTTTCTTATGGTTGATCTAAAGAAAGCATTAGATGGCAGCCAGAATAATGCATCTTTTTCCATGTTAGATGCATTGTTTCTCTTACTTAGTGCCAGCCCTAGACAGACTGTACTTTCAACAAATAAAATTTTGTACAAGCTGTCACTTCAGGGTCTGAAAGGATTTGTCTCTTTTAGAAATTAATTTCTAACCTCAAGATTGCAGTTTATATCACTTATATCCTTTTCTTACTAGAATACAGAAGGCATCTGAGGCACAAGAGTTGGTGTTTTGTGCATACTGATCAAGCCAATCGTTGTGGGTTATCAGTTTCTCATGTATACGCTAATGCAGTTGGACTAACAATTTGAAGAGCTCAACGATTATTCTGTTGGAAACTTCTAAATGACAGAGACAAGATAAAAAATATATACTGTAGACTTATGGGAAAACTGTCTTTGGACAAAAGAAAATTAGAACTACAAAATGGTACAGTTTGTGGTAGTCCTTAGTTGTGTGATTTTTACTTTTACAACTCAATGGGCCTAAAAATATCTTATCAACCCATCACCAGTAATAAAATTCAATGACATGGATGGTTGTTTACAATGAATACGTCAGGCAATTCCATATGTAAATGCTATACACATAGCCTTGCCAATTAGTTTTAAAACTTAGTTTTACTCAATGGAATGACTATGAATTATGCACGTTCTCCTGTCACTTGGGCAGCTACCTTAGATAATTCCATGTACTACGTGAAAAAGCATTCAATGAACCTGTGTTACTAAACATAGATTCTTTCTTTAAAATCTATGTTCCCATGCCAGGCATCAGAGTGGCTCTTGCTACTGGTCCCTTTAATTTCTTGCATTTTTTTCTTCATGTAAAATTCACGGCATTTCCATGTTTCCCCAATCTCCTCAAACTTTTCATGACAGGAAATATGCTGATTCCTTGGGAATATTTTGCAGAATAACTATTTCCCTTCTGCCAAAGGAAGAGCTGAAAAATCTATTAGTTTAAAAACAAAAGCACACTAGACTGAGCGCTAGAAGTTTGTTTTAAGAGCTTGGTCTGCTCCAAACTGGCTAAAGAACTTGAGGCTAATAACACAACCTGAATGTTTACTTTTTATCTTAAAAATATGAAATTTGAACTAAATGATTTTAAATTTCTTTTTAATTCCAACTTTCTAAATTTTAATGTTTTATCAAAGTATAGGGATTCCGTAAGTAAAAAAGATTTTCTCAAAATGTGTTTGCTAAAATAATGCTTAAATATGTTACGTTAATGTAATGTAACACACATTATTCATGAAAGGGGAGACACTTATCTTGCCTCTGTTCCTACTTCTCCACTATCTCTATTACAACATGGCCCTAAAGGACATCATCACTCAGCAATCAGTAATGAAGTGGAGCCCATTTGGTCAAGACACTCATTTTCTTTTGCTTTACAACCTCTTTTGTACTTTGAATTCTTACATTTTAGAGATACAAGTTTTCTATAAGTATAAATGATTCCCATAAAAAGGCAGGAGACATAGAATTTATTTCTTTTGAAATAACATTGTCAATAAGGTTCAATATTCAAAAATGGTGTAAACGCTTTACTTGAAAATTTAAAATAGCAGGTTATTTTTTTGGGGTGTCAGGCTGGGGGGAATTGCCTGAAAATCCCAGGGAACAATTACTGTTTGTGACTTGGAAACATGTCATGTCCTGGCTCTAAATATTGAGTCTAAACGATACTACAACAATTTGCCACATATTCTGAATTGCTGAGAGCCATAGCCTTGATGGGATTACCTGCCTCATCTCACATATGTCTTTTTCAGTGTAATATCAGTGTAGTAGGGACCCTTTCTCCCCCAAGTGACAGCATGTGCAGGTAACCCATATAGTATTTACAACCACTCCTGATCTTTTCCAAGAGGATCAAAAGAATAAAAAACAGTTGAGGATCAAGTAGTCTGACGAACTGCAACTAGAAAAGGTAGGGACATTGTGGAACTTAGTAGTAGCAGTGTTCAAAGCATAACCTCCATATCTTCCAGAAGAGAAGACAGTGGGCTGATAAGTTGTGCATCTGGAGTATTGAATAGGTGCCCCTTGGTTGTTCATCAGCAAATGAGTGGGTAAGACCTGACACAGAAAGCTAGGGGAGGTGATAGCCTTCCAAAAACTATTTAAGATAGAAAGAGGAATACTGCATGGATTTGAAAAAAGTTTAATTACATGTATTTTTTAAAAAGCCAAAATCATGTTGGGACACTTGGGTGGCCTTCTACACTTGCCTTCTACAACCAAACTCTAAAAGCACATGACTATTTTGAACTATCAAAAATGAGCTGGAAATAAATCATTTAGGCAACGGAAATAGGATTACTGAGTTTAATATAGCTATCAGGAAATTGTTTTTTTATTATCTCAAAACTAAATTCTGAGTGACACAAACCTAGACTGAATGAAAATATATCAAATGTGCAATCAAATAAAAATGCTATAGCTTCACAGAATATTATTGTTGGCACTTACCTTTCCCAACCTACATTTAATCAACTAGAATTATTTTTAAAGAAATAATTTATTGCAGTGAGTAGATCCCTTCCAAGTTCAAATCTCCTGGGCATGAGTAAGGTCCCCATCACCATGCTTATTTCATGTAGAGCCTACCAGTGTGGCCTGCTTAACACCAGTGCTTATCTCATTCTGCCATCAGAGTTCTCTCATTTAAGAGTGAGAGGCTCTTATGTCCCACTTTCCTCACCTCTGTGTCTAAAGCAAAGCACAATAGATCCCTTTACATTTTGGAAGGACATATTTAAAGTTTCAAAGTTTAAATAAATAAATAAATACGGAAGCAAGCAAACAATAAGTAGAGTAGGAGCTATAACACACCTTTAAAATCCTAGTATTAATGGTCCCTGGCCTCCCTGTCAATGGGAATGGGACAAGGTGGGTTCACTTGAAACTGCTTTTACTAAATTCCTTACAATTTCTGTCCTTCCTTCCTATATCGAATGTAAACCCAATCCACATTGAAATTGGCACTGGCTCAAGGCATTGAGTCAAATTAAGGGATACCAGTCTCTTCCTCCTACTCTTCTATTTGTGTTTCAGTCCAAGGAAATTTCTGATCTGAGCTATGCTGCATGTCTATTATGCCAACTCTTTGATGCTCTTAGTTCCTGTCTTATAGCTTGAGTTCTTAAGGACAGGAAGGCAATTCTCTGTTGACCAGCTAAGTAAGGTTCCTGCCTTAATCCTTCGTTCTACTCTGACTTTACTTTCTAGAGAAATTTTAGGTTCATAGCAAAATTGAGGGGAAGGTACAGAGATTTCCCATATATTCCCCACCTTCACATATGCATTATCAATATTCCCCACCAGAGTGGTACATTTGTAATAATTGATGATGCTGTGTTGACACATCATAATCACCCAATTTCCATAGTTTTCATTATGGTTCACTCTTGATATTGTATATTCTATGGATTTCGACAAATGTATAATGACATATATTCATCACAGTATTATACAGAGTATTTTCACCGCCTTAAAAATCCTCTGTGCTCTGCCTACTCATCTTTCCCCTCTCCCCTGAAACCTCTGGCAAGTACTGATCTTTTTACTATCTTCATAGTTTTGCCTTCTCTGGAATATCACATAATTAGTATCATAAAATATGTAGCCTTTTCAGATTGGCTTATTTCACTTAGTAATATGCATTTGAGTTTCCTCCATGTATTTTCATGGCTTGATAGCTCATTTCTTTTTGTTATTTGAATAATATTCCATTGTCTAGATGTACCAGAATTTATTTATCCATTCACCCAGAAGACATCTTGATTGCTTCCAAGTTTTGGCAATAATGAATAAATTTGCAATAAACCTATGTACAGGTTTTTGTATGGATATACTTTTTCAACTCTTTTAGGTAAATATCAAGTAGCGTGATTTCTGGAACATATGGCAAGAGTATGTTTAGTTTTGTAGAAAACCACCAAACTGTTTTCCAAAGTAGCTATACCATTCTGCATTCCCATCAACAATGCATGAGAGTTCCTGCTGTTCTATATTATTACCAGCATTCAGTGTCGACAGTGTCCATATTTTGGGCATTCTGATAGATATGTAGTAATATCTCATTGTTTTGATTTGACAGATAGTGTGGAGCATCTTTTCATATGCATATTTGTCATCTGTACATATTTTTTGGTGAAGGTAGCTGCTTAGTTTTTTGGCCCATTTTTTAAGTATGTGTGTGTGTGTGTGTGTGTGTGTGTGTGTGTGTGTGTGTGTGTGTGTGTGTTTTCTTATTGTTGAGTTATAAAAGTTCTTTGTATAAATTTGGGTAACAGTCTTTTATCAAATGTGTGGTTTGCAAATACTTTCTCCAAATCTATGGCTTCTCTTCTCATTTGGCATTGTCTTTTGCAAAGCAGAAGTTTTTAATTTTAATAAAGTCCAGTTTATCAACTCTTTCTTTCATGAGATACCTTTGTTGTTATATCTAAAAAGTCATCACCATGGTTATCTCAGTTTTCTCCTATATTATCTTCTAGGAGTTTTATGTTTTGAATATTACACTTAGGTCTGTGATCCATTTTGGGTTAATTTTTCTGAAGGTTGTAAGGTCTGTGTTGTCATTCTTATTTTTTTTCTTTCTTCATGAAGGTGTCCAGTTGTTCTAGCATGAGAACATTGTTTGAAAAGACTCTCTTTGCTCCATTGTATTGCCTTAACTCCCTTGTCAAATATAAGTTGACTATGTGTGTGGGTCTATTTCTGTACTCTCTATTCGTTCCTTCAATCTATTTGTCTGTTCCTTTGCCAATACCACACTGTGTTGTTACGTGGCTTTATTGTAAGTCTTGAAGACATGTAGTATCAATCCCCTAACTTTTTTTTTCTTCAATATAGTGTTGGCTACTGTGAGTTTTTTGACTATGTACACTTTAGTTTCACTTATTCAATATTTACAAGATAATTTGCTGAGATTTTGACTGAAATGTATTGAATCCATAGATCAAATTGGGAAGAATTGACATCTTGACAATATTGAGTCTTCCTGCCCACTAAAATGGAATATTTCTCAGGGGTGCCTGGGTGGCTCAGTAGGTTAAGCATCCGGCTTTGGCCCAGGTCATAATCCCATGCTTCAAGGGTTCAAGCCCCGCATCAGGCTGTGTGCTGACAGCTCAGAGCCTGGAGCGTGCTTTGGATTCTGTGTCTCCCCTCCCCTGCTTGTACTGTCTCTCTGTCTCCTAAAAATAAATGCAGATTTTTAAAAAACAGAATATCTCTCCATCTATTTAGTTCTTTGATTTCATCGATCACAGTTATGTAGTTTTTATCAAATAAATCTTATACATATTCTGTTACATTTAGTCCTAAGTATTTTATATTTGAGAGTGCTAGTGTAAATGGTATTGTACTTCTAATTTCATATTCCACTTGTTTATTGCTTCCTGCCTTGATTTAGAAGTCACCTCCTTGGTCTTTATGGGGATCAATGGACTTCTGAAAATTCTACCTTTCCCAATTAATTGTGCTGTGTACTCTATCCCACCCAGTCTATTTGTTTCACTAGCCAGTTATTTAGATGGCACATATTTTTTTCATTTAACATTTGTTTATTTAACAAATGTAGTCCTTATTGATAGCTGTTTATGTGCCAGGCACTCTACTTAGGCTTGGAGCACACTATAGTGAACAAAAAGAAATAGTGCCTGAATTAATGGAGCCTAATAAAAATATCTATCTGTATTGATATAAATATAGATAAAGATATGTAGAGGTAGAGATATGTAAATATAGATATTACAGATTAATTATACTGGAAGAAAAGAAAAGTATCATATGAGGAAGAACAACAGGGATCTGCTTTACATTGGGTGTCTAAGGGAAGTGACCCAAAAAAAATAAGGTTTTTAACTGAAACATTAAGGAGCAGAAAAAGCAATTCTGGAAATGAGTGGGAAGTATAAGCATTAGAGGCACAGTGAGCATCTGAGATAGTCCTAAATTGCACCAGGGTGTCTTCATACAGTTGCTCAGTTCATGTAGTGGCACAAGTTGTTGGGGACATAGCTTATTCCATGATTAGATCTTGTCTTATAGGAAGCCTTAACTTCTACTCTGAGTTGGGGTTTGGAACTATCTCATATATGGACTTGACACCTCATGCCCTCATCCGTTGGATCAGAATACTGTACTACTTTGAAAAGACCAGTAGCAGCCTTCTGTTGCTCTCTGTTTTAAAGTTTATACCTCTGGTAGTTCTCAAGCTCTTCTTGATCACGTTGACAGCTCTGACCCTTCTCCCATGCCCTTCCAGAAGGCTAAAGTCCAAGGTCTTCCCACAGTTTCAGCCAAATATCAGAAAGTATGAGCAATACTTTAAAAGGCACAATTTTTGTTGAGAAAGAAATTTGCATTTTAACTTAAAATTAATTTTTATTCCTTTCTGCAGATGGTCTTTTTTTACTACTATATACTTTTAACATAGTAAGAGATTTAAAAGCACAGCAACCATATCTCATGGACAGTAGTTTAAGGGCTCAGTTTTAAATATATGCAAATATAATCATCTTCCTTTAGCATATGCAAGTAAGACATAATAAAAATTTGAGTGTCATAAAATAGAATTACAAAATGACATATAAGCTAAGAAAAAAGATAGAATGGGTGGTAACAGCAGTTAGAGTTGTTAATGAAATCTGAAAGTGGATAGTAAAATGTTTAAGCAATGGATAGGCACAATGGGACATTTTTTGAAAACTTTGAAGAATATGTCAAATATGCCTGGAGCCTGCTTCGGACTCTGTCTCCTTCTCTTTCTGCCCCTTCCCACTCATGCTCTGTCTCTCTGTGTCTCAAAAATTTAAAAAAAAATTTTTTTTAATTAAAAAATTTATTTAAATATCCTCTCAATAACAATGTCAATAAAGCAGGCATATTTGCAATTAGAAATGATACTTCTCAATATAGAAGCATAAATTTTTGCATTTAATGTTTATGAATATTGATTGTGCTATTTCCTCGTGCCTAAACTCTGATGAATATACTGATGCTGTGAAAACAGAGTAAAAACCTAAAGAGATTATTGATTTATTGGCTTTTCCACTTTATTTGAAGACATTAATTTTTTTTCCAAAGGAGAATTAGATTAAATATGTTTATTAAATATCTGAAATTGAAGTAATATAATTTATAAAATCTACCTTTGTATACATGTTTGTTTTAAAAAGAATATTTCATTCCTGAAATATTTACTTCCTATAAAATTGAACTGATAATAGGTCTTTGCAGGGGCACCTGTGTTGCTCTGTCAGTTAAGTGTCTGATTTCAGCTCAGGTCATGATCTCATGGTTTTTGAGTTCAAGCCCCACGTTGGGCTCTGTGCTGACAGCTCAGAGCCTGGAGCCTGCTTGGGATTCTGTGTCTCCCTCTTTTGCTGCCCCTCTCACACTCACACTCTGTCTCACTCTGTCTCTTAAAAATAAATAAACATTAAAATTTTTTTAAATGAATAGGTCTTTTACTCCTAAGTAGGATTTTAAAAGAAAAAGCTGTGTGTCATCAAGACTGTAAGGATCTTTTTTAAATTGGTTAATTATATTAATAAAAGTAATATATGAGGAATAAAGTAACAGCCACAGCACTGGTTGGTAGAGCATAGATATCCCTGTTGAAATTGTAACCAGAAAATTTTTATATGTCAGTCTAGGTAGCCACCTCTTACATGCATTTAAGATGCATAAGACTATATGTTTTTCTCCTTTCTGTTGCCCTGGAAACCCATCTTGAACTTGGCAAGTGTGTTCTGGAATTGATGAACTCAACTGTTTTTCTCAAGGGCTGGTGTTAACCAAACTTACAGTGGAGGTGGATCCTATCTCTGCATTTCCATTTGAGTTCTATCACCATCTTGGGCTTCTTTCTCTTCTGGTCCTCATCTGTTTGGGGGTTTTGTTTTGATTTTTCCCCCCTCATGTTATAAACAATCCTTTTAAATTCCCCTTAAATTCCAAAGACCTAGACAGAAAATGGAAATATATAACTCTTGGAAACTCATTAGAAACTCTGATTTTAAAGTTTGTTTATTCATTTTGAGAGAGAGAGAGAGAGAGCACATGTGTGCACATAGGTGGGGGAGGGGCAGAAAGAGAGGGAGAGAGAATCCCAAGCAGGTTCTGTGCTGTCAGCACAAAGCCTGACACAGGGCTCAATCCCATGAACCATGAGATCATGACCTGAGTCAAAACCAAGAGTTGGATGCTTACCTGCTGAGCCATCCAGGTGCTCCAGGAACTCTGGTTTCATACAAACAAGATTTTCACGTGGTAACAAGAAGGAGGTGAACAAAATGCAAATCACACTCCTCCTGGCCCATGCAAAGCCATGAGCCTTTTTCTGGCTCCCCACACACTTCTGGAGCCAATTGACTGTACTTGTTCAGGAGCTTTACACCTTGAGAACTTTGCAGGGGAAGACCATGGGTAACTACAACATTGCTAACACATACAGCACATTTGTTGGCCTCATGGCATCAGTCACTAGATGTCTGAAGTACTAACTAATAACCCACAAATTAAAAGTCATTTCTTCATTGAATGAACTTTGCAAAAAGATGAATACTGTTGATTAATGAAGATTCTGATGTATAACCTCTCAAATCAATTAATTAAATGCATGGAAGATTTTATACAAATAAACATTTGGTCAGAACAGCAAGCCACAAACTTTGGGTTCTACCCATTGAATATTTCAAGAATGGTAAAAAGACTTCACCACTGACCTGCCCCAGAACAAAGCCCTGACAGTACGAGAGCCTAAATTTGCCTTACGGTACCTGTGAAGAGCATGGATATTTACATTTAACCTTTCTGGACTCTGAATTCTGGTCACAGTTTTACAACCAGACTTTCTTACCTGAAAGCAATCATCTCTGACCCCAGCACTTCTCAGCCTGTTCATCTTCCTCCACATCACCTTTATTTATCAATTATTCCATCCTCATGCAAGTACTGAGTCAAGCTTCCTACATTTAACAGCCTAACATATAATCTGTGAAGTTATAAATAATTATTACAACTCTAGAGGCAAGGTTGTAGAATTTGTACTTACTTTAACTAGTTTGTAACAAGTCTACAAAATTTGAGAGTGCCTGTTCTGTGGTTGAATCAGCAGAATGTATGCGTGTTAACAAAGGTATCTTAATCCTAGACCTGTAATAATTTATAATATTACAATTAAGATGACTTCCAATGTTATAAATTTCAAGGAATTAGAATATCAATTAGATGATCTCTTGCCACACTTCTCTTGCTTGCTCTCTCTCCTTTTTTTAAGGGAAAAATTAAATATCTGTGAAATCTCCAGGATAGCTTTCTATGATGAGTTGCCCCAGAGCCAGATTGCCATGTGTGAATTCTGGCTCTGTCATTTACTGGCTGAGTAACCTTAGTTAATTATTGAATCTCTACATTCTTTGGATTCCTCATCTGTAAAGTGGGAATCCTAAGAATATAGTATGATGCAGATTTGCTTGGGGGTTGAATGAATTAATATGTATAGAGAACTTATATTGGCTAATACCAATTGGCTAATACCATACACTAAACAAATGTTAGATATTATCAGTGTCAGTGTTTAAAACACACACTAGTATATTTCAGCTCTTGAAATGGCAAAATAGTGTAAGAAGCTGATAAATGAAGGGAATTGTGTAACTTATCAGTAAGAACAAGTTAAAGATGGAAATCATGATCTGGAGGGTTCAGAAAATCATTCATGCAAATTCCTAATCCATAGAAATAGCTAAAAATATACAGCATATGACTTGACAAATAGTAGCATGTTCTTGGTTAGGATGGAAGCATTTTGCAAATCTCTACACTTCATTTCCCTACGTGTAAGACTTTTGACTTCCATATTGTCTCCTCATTCAAGGGAAAGCTGCTGAGTTTTCTGTCCAATGCATTAAACAATATTTATTTTACACAATAAATGCATCTGATGGTATCTCCATCATTCCCTTTTCACCCTGTCTTGTGTCTTCTCTCCTTCCTAAATTGAACATCCACAGCAAAGTGTAAATTCTGCTTGGGTCACCTGGGTGGCTCAGTCAGTTAAGCCACCAACTGTGATTTTGGCTCAGGTCATGATCTCATGGTTCCTGAGATCGAGCCCCACATGGGAGCTCAATCTGCCCCTACCTTGCTCACTCTTTCTCTCTCTCAAAATAAAGAAAATAAACTTAAAAAAAAAAAGTATAAATTCTGCTTGAGCAACAAGTCTCTAACATTTTTAACTCAAGATCGTTTTATATTCTTAGAAATTATCAAGGCTATTTCCAGAGACAGTGCGTGTGCACACATGCGCACCCATGCACATGTAATCGGGGGAGGGGCAGAGAGAGAGGGAGAGAGAGAATCCTAAGCAGGCTCCATGCTGTCAGCTCAGAGCCTGATGGGGGGCTCAAACTCACAAACCATGAGATCATGACCTGAACCAAAATCAAGTCAGAGGCATAAGTGACTAAAGCCACCCAGGCACCCCTCAAAAAGCATTTTTGGTAAGGATTATGTCTATCAATATTTATTATAATCTAAATGAGAACTGAGAAACTAAAATTACATATTTGTTTATATATTTAAAGATAACCATAACAAACCCATTACATTACTATAAATGGCATATTTTCTGAAAAATAACATTATATTCAAACCAAGGCAAATAATATCTTAATATTATTATTAAAATTATTTTCAACCTTTAGATCCCCTAGAAGTGTTTTAGGGATCTGCAAGATTTCCTGAACCCTGGGGGTGACTCAGTTGGTTAAGCATCCAACTTCGGCTCAGGTCACGATCTTGTGGTTTACGAGTCCAACTCCCACATTGGGCACTGGGCTGACAGCTCAGAGCCTGGAGCCTGCTTCAGATTCTGTGTCTCCCTCTCTCTCTGCCCCTCTCCTTCTTGCACTCTATCTCTCTACAAAATAAAATAAAAATAAACGTTAAAAATATAATAAAAAGATAAATTAAAAAAAAAAAGTTTCCCAAACTCTGTTGTAAAAACCACCGTCCTTGAGAATTCATTTATTATCTACCAAGTATTTGTTATGTAGTGATGTACACTATGGAGTATACAAGAAAAATAAGATGCTCCTCAAAATACTTATACCCTTGATAAGGAGATTTAAAATATACATATTCAAAAGCAAGTAACATTTTAAGACAGTTCATTTTCTTCTTTCCTATCCTGTACAATGCTAACAAGTTTATACACATTATATCCTTAAGTGAGATTATATGTCATAACCTTAGGGGTAAACCCACATAGTTCAAAGGGGAAAAAATATCACTGTAGCCTGAGAAGATTTTAAGAATGTGGAGGAAACTTAAGTTGGGCCCAGAATACTCAATAAGATATAAATAGGAATTAAATATTGGGAGAGGAATTTCAAACACGATGCCATAGCCTGGTGTATTCAGGCTACTTTCAAGAGAAACACATGGTTAGTGAGCTATTTTTATATCCTATTAGCTGTAACTGAACATATGCTACTCCTAACTGCAAGAGAATCTGGGAAAGGCAATCTTCTAGTCTGTCAATCTTTCTAGTAGAAGAAATCAGGGAAAAGGTGGTTGTGAAGGAAGGATCACAGAGTCTGGTTTAGTACCTAAAACAGAGTAGCATTATGACTTTTGTGGGCCCTTGGTACATAAATGAAGAGTAAATTAGGACAGAATAAAGTAAGGAACTCCTAGGTAGTGATTGTTAATGGTAACCAAATAATTGGATCAAAAACTGTTGATACATCTACAGGATTTGAATCAGGCTGACAATACCTGATACTACTTACCAATATTAATATTACATCATAGAGACACCTACAAAGTATAGACCTCCTGATATGATACAAAAAAGAAAGCACATGATTCTCATGAAATATTCAGCCAAAAATTCATCCATAATCTGCTCACCCCTCTAAATCTTCCTCAAGTTTGTAAAATATATGACAGAGGAATATGTTAAGTGGCAGCTGGACAGTTTCTTCATAAAAAACTTTCAAGGAAAATAAAAGGGAATGATAACATATGGACTAAAATATGGAAGGTAGGAGGAAAACTGCAAAAGAAAAAAAAAATTCCCTGAAAATTGAGGATAATTGAACACTGGATAACATTAAGGAATTAATGTAGTTTTTTAACTCTGATAATATTTTGCTTATGTTAAAAATAAGTGAAACAGAATCCCTCATATTTTAGAGACTCATATTGAAGAATTTCAAGATACAATAATATTTTTTGAATTGACTTTAAAATAATGCAATGACACAAAAAAAGTAAGCAGAGATATAAGAGAAACAAGATCAGTTATGTGTCACTAATTATTGAAGTTGTTTGATAGGTATTTAGTGATGCTTTATAATTTTCTTTCTATTCTAAATGTTTGATAATTTTTAAAAATTTTTTAATGTTTATTTTTGAGGGAGAGAGAGAAAGAGTGAGGTAGGGGCAGAGAGAGAGGGAAACATAGAATCTGAAGCAGGCTCCAGGCTCCGAGCTATCAGCACAGAGCCCGATGTGGGGCTCAAACTCACAAACCATGAGATCATGACCTCACCTGACGTTGGATACTTAGCCAACAGAGCCACCCAGACACCCCTAAATGTTTGGTAATTTTTAAACATCTTTCAATAAATATAAAAGTCCAGGTACTCTATCTAGCATGGAGTATTTAATAAATGTTTAGCTAATAAAATGCCCCTCCCACAAAAAGCACTGTATGAGTGGCATTTACATGTATCTGTTCACTCTGTGCATGGGTATATATAATGTACATTAATTTTTTTAAGTTTATATTTCTCTTCCAGTAATGGAAGAATAACTTGCATCAGACTAACTCTCCCACCAATAATTAATATAAACGATGAGAAAAAAATATAATCATATATACATATCTATATACATATATAATACATAAATATACAAAGCATATATATGTAACATGTATGTAAATAATATATATATACACACCATATATGTGTGAAAAATATAAACCATATATATTATACATGTAAACAATGTATAAAACAATAATACATATGGTATGTTTATACATATGCTTTATATATATTGTTTATATATAATATATATGCTTTATATATGTTATTTACATATAAAATATATATATATATTACATATGTGTATATGTACATATATATGTGTGTATATGTGTATATATATTTATATGTGTGTGTATGTATGTATGTACAACTTGCAAGGCAAGTTGCATTGTGTGTATATGTATGTATATGTATACATACGTACATACATATATGTACACACACAGTATTGGAGGGAATACAATCCTTGAAAGTTGGGAAGCAAATTAAATGAGCACCCAATTTAAACACTGCTCCCCTGCGGGCCCTTCCCAATTTGCCATGGAGTCCAGTATGGTAAAGCTCAAACAAAAAACAGCAGCTCTAAAAGGCTGAGGAGAAATAGATCAGGCTGTCATGAAAATTCTGGAAGGGAGGCAACCACAGAGAGGAAGTATGAAATTTGCATAAAAATTCTTTCAAATTATTATTGGCTGACTGTGGAGCTGCTTATATATAAGATATATGTCACAACCCAAAAGACAGCAGTAGGTAGAAGGCAGTATTTCATTAGCCACATAATTCTGGGGATGCCTAGTTTAATTTTTAAGGTTGCTCAAGCTTGGTAAAGACCTCATACTTTTCTCCTCAGAAGGGCCATACCTTAGAAATAAGAGTAAGATTAAAGACTATGCCCTATAACTAAGGACAAAAATAACAAAAACCCACACTAACATGAAGTAAAACTAATTATCCATAGGTCGAGATGATTCATCAACAATTTAACTGCCCTGCAAAACAAAACTCAACACCTTTAGAGAAAGATAATGAAATCCAGAGTTCTACAACATAACACTCATAATATCCAGTATATAGTCAAATAATACTAGACATGCAAAGAAGCAGGAAAATCTGATCCATAATCAAAATAAAAAGAACGTCAATAGAAGCCATTCCACAAATGGCCCAGCTGTTTGATGTAGCAGGCAAGAATTTTAAAACATCTGTTACAAGCATGTTAAAGACTTTGTAGGAAAAGATGACAGAATGAAAAATCTTGGCAGAAAACTGGAAAGTATTAAAAAATTAAAAATTTATTTGGAAAATGGATTAACTTACCAGTCAATCAACTAGTAAATAAATATAGAGCACAATGCGTGAGAGTGGCCCTGTTTGGCACATGCAAGGGTGGGCAGCAGAGAGAAGTTGCACTGCTGTTTGTCAGCCAAAGTAGCTTCTATTCCCTCCTCTCTTCTTGTCTGGCAGGCCCGGTCTTTAATAAAGACTACGCTGGGACAGATCCAGGTCGATAAAAGCCTATAGATTCCAAACCAGGCAGGTGGCTTTCATGTTTTCATAAGTGATTGAAATTAAATATTAACCACAGCAACGTCAAATTATAACAATAGATCCTTACATCCTTATACTATGTTATATTTAGTAAAGGCTATTATATGCATTTCCCCAGTGTTTCTCAAGCATCATGTATAGTATGAGTACCATGGTCTCTTTATAAAATAACTACGTCCCTCAGAAAAGGTTTTAAAAAGATGGTCATGCAGTAACCTAAAAGGATTGCTAGACAATTAATTGGTAAAAAGCCCAAGCTTCATTAGAAAGAACGTTATTAGCTCTGAGCTTCGGGACCCTGAGCATATGGGGGTACCAGGTGATTTATTTACTTTGCAATTATCCAAGAGTGCATGGCTAAAAGGTAATTGAAAATCCCCCAGGCACTAGATGTTGATTTACTTCACAGTTTCAATTGTAGAATCTGGCCTATACCCAGCTCATACCTCAGAAATCATTGAAAGAATAAATCATTATAAACTTACCTACAAATCCCCACATATCTGAATCTAAATTCTACCAACTTCTAGAATTTCTAAGAGTGTCTTAAAAACCAGTAATAATCACTAAATGCTTTTTTCAAGCCAGTCTATGCAGTTCAATGTTTCATTTGCAAAAGAACCATATACAGTTCACAAGATAATAACCTTGATGATGCCTTACTTTGCCATTATGAGATAGGATGAAAGTCTGAATTAGATTTCTGATAATAGTGACAGCAAGTAAGGAGGTCTGAAAGACACAAAGTCACATAGAAGGAATTGGTATTTAGATTGAATCCAAAGGCAACAAAAGTTAAATGCCCTCTTCCAAATGGCACTTAATTCCTCGCTGAAAGATCCAGTTAAGTCTCTTTATGACAGTTCAGTCCATTGAAAAGCTGAGTTTATTTGGTTCTATATTAAAATTCTCAAGACAGGTGCTGTAATGCAAAAATGTGTATTATAATTTCCGATAAGCCTTATGAAAAAAATAAAATATTTTTTCTATGACATCCTTATCATGAGATAGAGTCATATTTCTGGGATGTTTATAAAAATATAAGAACATCCTGGGGACATCTATATATAATTTTTTAAAAACATTTTCACTAATTATCACTTGAAAAGACCTAATAAAAGTGATTAACCATTTCCTCATAGGCCATATTTCAACTTAAAACTCCAATTTCAATATTCAGAGTCATAGAGTAAATCTTATGCCCTTAAGATAAATTTTGATGAAATCTGAGGAAAAATTACTAGAATTTTATATAACCTCATAGCAGATTTACTGTCTTAAAATGAAGTGCATGAAACCATCAAGATTTTGCCATCTTTTTTTTAAATTTATTTACTAAAAACTTGATAATACAAAGTTTTGCTTGAGGCCAGCTCTGATATATAGAAATATATAATTTATTACTATGTTTATATAATACCAAATAAATTATTAATTTAATTCCTAAAGAATAATCAGAGGATAACATTCATTGACTTACTTTTCCTGTATCTAGGGTAAGATGCCATTCCTCTACCCTAATTAGTGTGAACCTTACTGGAAAGCTCTAAATTGAGTTATTTTCTAAAACAGAAGGCTAGAAAATCATTTCCCCTAGGCTTCTAGGGAGGTCATTTCCCCTTCAGGATGGACCTGTGGTAGTCATAAATTCAATATGCACTTAGGTCTTGGAGTTATAAGCAGTCTTTCAAGTTACTCAAGAAAGAATACCTATTCTTTCTTTGTCAAAACTACTGTCATTAGAAACCCATTATATCTACTGCTTAAGTGACCATTTTTGGCCAACTCTTCTGTCTGTCCTACAAATTTGCAGGCAAGTGACAATATTTTTAAATTCACCAACAGAGGGCATTTACTGTTTTCTTTGTTCCAAGTTTCAATGTAGAAGTCTAGCATTGCTGAGATTTCCCCTTACACTCCAGTATTAAAAAAAAAATGTATGCCATGACAGTTGATCTTTTCTTAGTGGCAAAGGCTCAAATGAATTACAACTGAGAAAAGTAATGTGCAATAAAAACCACATTAGGGAGTGACAAAAAGAGCATTGCCTGAGAAATATCCTGTTCTTTTTTATGGCATTTGTAACTGGCTAGATATAGTTTATTTGTTCTCATTGT
The DNA here is from genome assembly GCF_028749965.1 of Puma concolor. Taxonomy (NCBI): domain Eukaryota; kingdom Metazoa; phylum Chordata; class Mammalia; order Carnivora; family Felidae; genus Puma; species Puma concolor. The sequence goes on along the minus strand of NC_141667.1, from coordinate 80,650,477 downwards.
AATGGGACCAGATGCCCCTCAGAATGTAGCTTTCATTCCATGTGCAGAACCAGATTAAAATGAAATGAGGTTTGTCTGTCCCAGGCTAGACAAAGAATGACTGTGTAAGAGACAAGACAGGATCTACATAAAATAATGACCACAGATTTACTGGTCACATCTCTTTGGGTCCATGTTGTTTTCAAAGAGAGAGATATAAAATTGGGTGGCAGAACAGGGTGGTATAGAGAGATGAAAGATCTAGAAATGGCTAATCTCAGCTGCATTAAGTCATGTTTGGAGGGTTAAGTCCAGAAGTGATAGGCCACAGGTCGGGCAAATAACAGAATGTAAGAAAATACCCTGACTGAGAGGTTAGTTGGCCCTGGAAATTTGAGAAATATTTAGAAGCTTGCAACATTTCCTCATATCTTCCAAAAAATTAGAGTTCAAAAGAAAGGGCAATAATTGGTAACAAAATAACAATAACCATACCTAACATGTGAGTTGCTCCATACACATTTAATTTCATTTTAATCCTTACTGTGATTATATAGGGTATTAGCTCCCCACTGTAAAGATGAGGAAATGAACTCAGAGAGACTAAAGGGCTCCATGATATACAGCTGGTAAACAAAAGGCTCAAAAGAAGAATTTCTGTTTCTAAGTTCATATTCACTGCACCATAGCATAGCTGCCTCTACAAGCAGGAGAAAACAAACAAACACACAAAGACTCAAAACATTATTTCTTCTTTTCATTCAAATTCCATACAACTCAACTACTATGTATTACTTTAAACACTATGTTATGCACTAGGAATATATTAATAAAACACAGCTTCTCCCTTTCAAAGACCTTCAAAATAATTCCAAGAGGAAGATACAGATAAAGAAATAGAAGTATAGATGTAGATAAAATACCAAAATGCATGTGTGAAATATATACCTATATAGTAAATATAGAGATTTATTTCTATAAACCTCATAAATTTGTGGAAAACTGCCAATTCTCAGTTGGTTGTAAGGAAACTTAAAATACATTTCCCAAACTTACCTCATGATAATAACAACAAAAAATTAAGTGCTAACCGTTAACTCATTTCATCCTCATAACTCCATAAGGCAGAGAGCAATAGACCCTATTTGATATGTAAGGAGGTAAAATAATACAACTAATAAGTTGCAGAGTCAAGATTCAAACTCAGACAGAAAGATGGTCTCATGGATGAACTTACCTTATAAAGTATAAAATATTAAGCCCCAAAATATACCCAGGCTACTCCAAAATTTTATTACTTTCCCTTCTCTTACTAAATCAGCAACAAAGGTGGATAGCTGTAACCCTTGTATTTAAAAACAAAACAAAACAAAACAAAACATTTAATGTCTACCAGGCTCCAAACTTCATCTGAAAAAATCAGTCATACATATTTCCCTTTCTTTAAGTAACATGCTTTATAATTTGGGAGCCAATATCCTGACATATGATTTCAAAAAAATGGACAACAATTGGTGTCTGTGTCAATGGTAGCTGTCTGTTAGTGAGCCAATGGCAAAAGAAAATCCCAAATAGGAAATTTACCCCATACTGGATGAATTAGAAACATTACAAGGAATGGTTAGTAGAACACAAAGGCATGGACCAACTTACTGAAGAAGTGAAAGCTTTTCTTTTCCTGGAGACAATCTTTTGAAGACCCCCGCTTTGCTTCTTTACTTCCCTGTATGTTCTTAAAATACATCCTATAACTTTGGAGAGCATAAATGTGTTTTTGTTCTTGTAACCTGAAGAAAATTATTCCAATAAAATATACCAAATTTTTCTCGAGAAAATACCATTTCTTTTAGGCTAAAATTCATTTCTCAGTAAATCTACAAAACTGCACAAAATATATTACACATACACAATATTACATTCTTCCCTAGGGTACTAACCATCTTTCATTTTTTATAAGAAATTAAGACATTCTCAAAAATAATAGAAAATAAATTCTTCCTCATTTAAGAGAATGCTAATCCAATTCCCACCCCTGTTTATAAATTCTGGAGAGAATGAACTAAATAATAAGATCTGGTCACAGATGGGTCCTAATACTTGCTGCCATTTCTTCTGTCACTGAAACATGATTTTGGCCTTTTAATACTGGACCCACCCACCCGACATACATGGCCTTGCTTACTGCTTCAAGGATGCCCTTGAATATGTAGATATCTACAGAGGCCACAGTGATGTCCTTGGGAACCCCAGGATTACACCTCTTTGGTTTACATACACAATCCAACAACTGTTTAGCAAAGACATCAGTTGAACCAGGAGGTTAAGTCAACAGAAAGTTCCTCATTTATTTGTCTTTACCTAGCTGAAATTAGAAGAGACTACTCGAATGATTCTTTAAAAAAAAAAGAATTCCAGGGAAATTTGCTGTTTCCATCTAAAGAGAAAAGGGTCTGGTTCTTCTTGTCTAACCAGGTACTGCCTAACCAAAATTCTCCAATCCAAGAATTCTAGAAGTCTATGTAACAAGGAATTATTGCCACTGTTATGGTACTTAAAAAATAAGTGACTCATAAACTCACAATTACAGATATCTCAGTAGCAAAAAGAAATTTAAAATGCCATGGAATTTGCTTCCAATTCTGGCCAAGGTGTGATCACAGGGACTGGATTTACCCTATTGCCTGAAACAACCAAAAAAACTGGATAAATTACTCAAAACAATGTTTTTCAAGACATTGGACATCAGGCAATGGAAGACATTGATCTCTGAGAGATGGGAAACAAATGAGGCATTCTTTATAATTGGTCCAGATTCCTACTTAAATTTTTGGACACTGGAGAAAGAAAATATAACAGGTTGCAGAGTCTTCACAGTGTATTATTCACAATGCCCAAATATAATCCAAAATTTGTCAACATACAGAGAACCAGAAAAGTGTGACCAAGTCTTAAAGAAAGGCAATCAATAGGGCCCAACCTTGTGATAACCCAGATGTTGGAATTATTACACAGAAAGTTAAAGCAATATTCTAATTACATTAAGTGAGATAATGGAAAATATTCACAAATTAAATAAAGGATGGAAAATAGCAAAGAAATGGGAAACATAAAAAAGCAAATGGAAATTTTGCACTGATGAAGTGTTATGTATGAAATAAAAAAAATCACTGGAAAGGCTTTATAGCAGAACAAAAATGACAGAAGAGACCATCTATGGACATGATAATCAAAAGAAATCCATTCTAATAAATGGAGAGAAAAACTGTAAAAATAGAAAAGCCTCAGAATTCTGTGGGGCAGTATCATAAAGGTAACTAGAATGTGAAGAGCAGAGAGAGGTAAGTTAGAAGAATTTTTAAAGAAAAAAAATGTCTAATGGTCTTTCAAATTAGTTAAAGATATGAATTTATAAATGTAAGAAGTTCAAATCACTACACAGTAAAAATATGAAAAAAATCATACCTAGACCCATTAAAGTGAATTTGTGGAAAGCTAAAGATGAAGGAACATTTTTTAAAGCAGCAGAGAATGAGAACCAAGATTATACACAGCAGAACAAAGACTTGAATGGCCACAAGCTTCACATCAGAGAGTTTGGAGCCTGAAAGACAGGAAATAGCATCTTTAATGTACCTAAAGAATAAAACTACAACCGAGAACTCTCCATCAATTGAAAATATTCTTCAAGAATGAAGGTGAACTAGAATCATTTTCAGAGAAAGAAAACTAAGAACATGTGTCTTTACCAGGCTTGCACTAGTAGAAATGTTAAAAAAAGTTAAAGAAAATTATGCTAGTGGGACATCTGACCTTAAGCAGCAAGTAAAGATCACTGGACATTTTTATTGTTGGTAAATTATACCTCAATAAAGTAAAAATTTTAAAGGAAATTAAGCTAATATTATGGTACCAATTAGAACAACAAAATGAAACGAATGAATTAGACGTATGTCAATTGTTTTGCACCAAAATAACCCAGTGAAGTTGAACCTAAGAACAGATTTTAAGCTTTCTTTGATTCATTGTTTCTCAAAGCAAAATTATTCTAAGTCAAGAAGAAATATGTGGTTTGAAATGATTGTTATAATCTAACTGGACTGAAGCAAAGTGCATTCCATCTTGGAGAGGTTTTCAAACTCTGGTAGAACTTAACTATTGGAAAAGAATTAGAGAACAGCTGTGGCATTCTATAGACCCTGCACAAATTCTAGCTCTTTAGATTGCTTAAGAAGTGAAAGGAAGGGTTAATTGTGGAACTAAGAGATTAAAATGTTGCAAATTCATTGGAAGAGTTTAAGCAAAAAGTCTTTAAGCTGTTGACAATCAAAACTTTAAAAATTAGATTTTGCAAACAAAACAAGCCTAGAAAGTTAACGGGATGATATCATGAAAGAAAAAGAAAATCCAAAATTAGAAACATAAAAATGAAATGACTTGACTAAGGACAGGAATCAACAAAGTACTATGAAGTCAGTGAAGGTCAAAGAGGCCTCTGTCACAGAAAGACAGAGGTGTGCCCCAGTCTGCTGTCTGTCCAGGGTAACAGCCTGCTAAGAACCATCTCTCCAGTTGGAATAGTCCTGTGGAACCCAAGTTTGCAAGCTCCCCTGGCTACCAGAGCCAGGTGATCAAGAGGCATCCTCTGGAGAGCAGCTGCAAAAACTGGGGCACCAGATGTAAAAACCAGGGCACTAACCACGTGTAAATCTCCCCTCCAGGAGACACTAGTACTCTGGAGTGCAGCAAAGGGAGAATGTGAAGATAGCACCTACATCTGAAGTCTCTGGAAAGGATTAAGGTCAGTCCCTAGATGAGTGTTTAATTAGAAGGCTGCCCCTCAGGCCACAGCCATGATGATTAGCCTTCTTCACAAAAGACAGGATTCTTAGGTCTGTTGCCTCTTGCTCTCCCCTGGGGTGGTAGCTATTTAAGAACTAGAGAAAGAGGTCTAGTGGTAACAGCCCAATGGGACCCATAAGCATAAACCCCATTGGCTGCCAGAGTTAGGTGATACAAAGTTATCTCCAGGAGCAGCTGCAAAAAATGGGTGTACCAGACAAGGGTATGAGCTCATTTCTGAGTGGCACCTATTATTACAGTTCCACAGGACTAGGAACACAAGCTCCTTTGGTTTCTAGAGCCAGACAGTCAAGATGTGTCCTCTGAGTAGAAGCCACAAAGATTAGGGCACCAGGAACATACATGTAAAAGCTCCTCCCAGGAGGTACTGATGTTCTGGAGCATGAGAAAGGGAATGCATGAAGATGGCATCCAACAGTCTCTATCCCCACAGTGTTCCAGCAGGCTGCTAGATGTGTGTACTAAATTCAATGCCTGCCCCTAAGGCCCATGCTTAATATAAGCAGGTGAGCCTTCTTCACTTTAAGTTTGGATATAATCACCTACCTCGAGCTGGGCCCTGGAGTGCATAAGTCTGACCAGGGGGGCCCTTTAAGAGCTGTCTCCCAGATTGCTACAAGCTTGTGGGTCTTAGGATGTCAGCCTTTTTGGTTGTCAAAGTCAGATATTTTGGGGACTTGTTTCTCTGGTGCAGGCCCTAAAAGCTGAAATGTTCAATGTGGGATTCAAACCCTTTCTTTGCTTCTCAGAAAGAAGTTACGGGTTTTGAGATTTTTCAAAGCTGTGGGTTGCCAGACTGGGGGTGTGGTTTAGGGTGAGAAATGTGTCCCAGACACTCCAACCATTTCGATGTAGTTTTCTTCTTGTTTCTCTGGTATGTAGTTGTCACTCAACCAATTTTAGGGTTTTTTTTTCTTTCTTTTTTTTGGGGGGGTGGGGTGGTTGTTTTGTTTTTCTAAAGAGGAAATTGTTTTATATGTACCTAGAGACTAAGTATGTCTAGGGGAGGAGTTGAGTTCAGGATCTTCCTATGTTTCTACCTTGAACTGGAAACTCTGCTTTGCTCCAGCTTGCCAATATCTTCCAGAAAAGAGCTTATATACTCATCTTGAGCCCGAGTTTTGGTGATTGCAACTCAGGGAACACCACCATACTGCCATGGCAATGGGGCTTACACTAACAGTTCCACAGTACATATATTTTTGCATACTTTTAAAAACTACCGCCTAAGGGTCTGGCTTCCAAATAGCTTGAATCTAGGTGCTGAGATCCTCCCCTTAGGGACACTGGCTGGTGTTAGCCCATCCTAAACTACTGGGAGCTATTAAAAATATAAAAGGCTATTTGGACAGCCTAAAAGTTTGAGAGAAAACAAAGAGTGAGGGCAAGATTAAATGACAAAGTTCATTTCCTACATAAAGTCACCCATTCAGGACTGGGAGAAGTGATTGTTTTAACTACTGTATAGAAACCAATATAGAGTGAAGAAAAATGAAGAAACAGAGAAATATGTTCCAGATAAAAGAAGAAGATAAAACTTTAGAAATAAATCTTAATAAAATGGAGATAAGTGATTTACCTTATAAAGGTAATGGTCATAAAGATGCTCACCAAACTGGGAAGAAGAATGCATAAACACAGTGACAACTTCAACAAAGGATGAGCAATATAAACAAGTATGAAATAAAAGTCACAGAGGTGAGGAATACAATAATTAAACTACAAAATACACTAATGGAGTTTCAGCAGTAGACTAGATGAAGCAGAAGAAATGATAAATCAACTAAAAGACAAATCAGTGAAACTCACCCAATCAAAGTAGCAAAAGGAGAAAAAAAATGAAAAAAAGTGAAGATATTTGAAGGGGCTTATAAGACAACATCAAACAGACTAACATCTGCATAACATTACAGGGGTCCCAGAAGCAGAAGAGGAGAGAAGGGAGCAGAAAGTTTTGTGAACAAACAATGGCTGAAAACTTACATAGCCTGGTGAAGGAAAAAGACATCCAGATCCTGGAGACCCAGAGAGTTGTAAATAAAATGAACCCAAAGAGACCCACATTAAGATACATTATAACTAAAATGTCAAAAGTTAAAGACAAAGAATATTTAAAGCAGCAAGAAAAAAAAAATCAACTTGTTTTGTACAATGGAAGCCACATAGGGCTATCAGCACATTTTTCAGCAGAACCTTTGCAGGACCAAAAGGGAGTAGCAAGATATGTTCAAAGTGCTGACATAATAAACACTTCCAATCAAAAATACTTTACTCGGCAAAGTTACCATTTAGAATTGAAGGAGCAATAAGCAGTTTTCCAGAAAAGCAAAATATGAAGAGGTTTATCACCACTAAATTGGCCTTCAAGAAATGTTAAAGAGATTCCTTTCAGCTGATGGGGCCAGGATGGGGGGGGGGGGGGAGGGGAGGCACTAATTAGTAACAAGAAAACATATGAAAGAATAAATCTCACTGGAAAGGTAAATATATAGTAAAGAAATGGATTAATCACTTGTGGAGAAGGTTAAATGATAAATGAGTAAAAATAACTGATTACAATAATTACTGAAGAGATACACAAGATAAAAAGATGTAAAATATGAAATCAAAAACATAAACACAGGGTAGTATAGTAAAACTGTTGAGTTTTAGAATGGGATCAAACTTATGTTGTTATCAACTTAAAACAGACTCTTATAGATAACAAGCTATTAATGTAAGCCTATAGTAACCAAAAAGCAAAAACCTATAGTAAATATACAAAAGATAAAATGAAAAAATATATATATATACCACTAAAGAAAGTGATCAAACCACAAAGGAAGAGAGCAATAGAAGAAAAAGGAACACAAGGGAACTACAAAACAGCCTATAAATAATTAACAATATGGCAATAGGAGAAAAAGTACATAATTATCAATAATTAGTTTAAATTTAAATGGAATAAAGGCTCCAGCCAAAAGATGTAGAATGGCTAAATGGATGAAAAAAGATCCATCTATATACTGCATACAAGATATTCACTTCAGATATGAGGGCACACACAAACTGTAAGTGAAGGAATGGAAAAAGAAACAATGCAAATGGAAACTAAAAGAAAGCTATAATAACTATACTCACATCAGAAAAAATAAACTTTAAAACAAAGACTGTAACAAGAGACAAAGATGAATATTATAATGATAAAAAGATCAATCCAACAAGAGGATATAACTTTTTATAAATATTTATGCCCCCAACATGGAACATAAATATATAAAGCAAACATTAACAGCTATAAAGGGGGAAATAAAATAGACAGCAATACAAGTATAGTAGTGTATATTAATATCCTACTATATCAATGTATAGATCATTCAGATAGAAAATCAATAAAGAAACATCAGCCTTAAACATGTTAAACTAAAGGACTTAACAGATACATACAGAACATCCCACCCAAAAGCAACAGAATACACATTCTTTTCAAGTTCACATGTAATATTTTCCATGATAGATTATCCTTTTGGCCACAAAACAAGTCTTAGTAAACTTAAGAGGATTGAAATAATACCAAAAGTCTTTTTTGACCACAGTGGTATTAAACTAGAAATAGAAACTAGGTAGAAAGTAGAAACTAATTACATGACAAATGGGAAAATTCACAAATATGTGGATATTGAAATGCTACTGAACAACCATTGGGTCAAAGAATAAATAAAAAGAAATAAAAAAAAAATACCTTGAGACAAATGAAAATGGAAATATACCAAAATTTGTGAGGTGCAGCAAAAGCAGTTCTAAGAGGAAAGTCTATAGCAATAAATGCCTGCCTCAAGAAATAAGAAAAGTCTCAAATGAACAACCTAATTTTATACCTCAAGAAACTAGAAAAAGAATAACAAATAAGTCCAAAGTTGGTAGAAGAAAGGAAATAAAGATTAGAAGAGAAATACAAAAAAAGACAACAGATAAATCAATAAAACTAAGAGCTGCTGCTTTGGAAAGGTAAAAAAAATGACAAGCCTTTAGCTAGTCTCACTAAGAAAAAACAAAAGAGGACTTAAAAAAATCATAAATGAAAATGGAGATTACAACTGATACCACAGAAATACAAACAATTATAAGAGACTAGTATGAATTATTATATGCCAACATATTAGACAACCAATAAGAAATGGGTAAATTCCTAGAAATATACAACTTACCATGACTGAATCATAATGAAATAGAAAAATCTGAACAGGCCAATCATTAATTAAGAGATTGAATCAGTAATAATAATAATAATAATCCCAACAAACAGAAGTCCAGGACCAGACAGCTTCACTGGTGAATTCTACCAGACACTCAAAGAATTAATACCAATCCTCAAATGCCACCAAAAAAAAAAAAAACAAAAACAAAAAAACAAAACAGAAGAGGAGGGAACTCTTCCCAGTAGATTTTATGAGGCCAGCATTACCTTAATACCAAAACCAGACAAGGATACCACAAGAAAATAAAATTAAAGTCAATATTCTTGATAAACATAGATGCAAAATCCTCAGCAAAATATTAGCAAACCGAATTCAGCAATACATTAAAATGATCACACACCATGATCAAGTGGTATTCTAGGGATGCCAGAATGGTTCAACATCCACAAATTAGTCAATGTGAAAGAAACACCACATTAACAAAATGAAAGACAAAAATCATTTTATCATCTCAATAGATGCAGAAAAACCATTTGACAAAATTCAACATCCATTTATGATAAAAACTCTCAACAAAGTGAGTATGGAAGAAATATATCTCAACATAATAAAGGCCATATATGAAAAGCCTATAGCTAATATTGCACTTTATGGTGAAAAGCTAGAAGACTTCCCTCTAAGATTAGGAATAAGATAAGGATGCCCACTCTTGCCACTTCTATTCAACATAGTATTAGAAGTTATAGCCAGTGCAATTAGATAGGAAAAAGAAATAAAAAACATCCAAATTAGAAAGGAAGAAGTAAAACAGTCACTATTGGCCGATCCCATGATACTATATGTAGAAAACCCTGAAGACTCCATTAAAAAAACATTAGAATAAACAAATTCAGTAAAGTTGAAAGGTACACCATCAATACACAAAAATCTGTTGTATTTCTATATACTAATAACAAACTATCAGAATAAGAACTTAAAAAACACCCTATTTACAATTGCATCAAAAAGAATAAAATATCTAGGAATGAATTTAACCAAGGAAATGAAAGACTTGTATAATGAAAACTGTGAGACATTAAAGAACAAAATTGAAGAAGATACAAATGGAAAATTATTCCATACTCATAAATGGAAAGAATCAATATTGTTAAAATATACATAGGCAAGGCAATCTACATACCCAAGGCAATCTATATAGGTTCAGTTAATTCCCTATCAAAATATCAATGGCATTTTTCAAAGAAATAGAACAAATAATCCTCAAATGTCCATAGAACCACAAAAAAACCTTGAGTAGACAAAGCAATCCTGAGGAAAAAGAACAAACCTAGAGGCATCACAGCAGCTGGTTTAACACTATATTACAAAGCTACAGTAATCAAAACAGTGTAGTATTGACATAAAAAAGGACCTAGATCAGTGGAACAGAGTAGAGAGACAAGAAAAAAAAAAAACACCCCTATATAATTAATTTATAAAAAAATGATTCAAGAATACATAATGGGGAAAAAACAGTTTCTTCAATAAATGGCATTAGGAAAACTGAACAGCCATATGCAAAAGAATGAAATTTTACCATCTTACACCATACACAAAAATTAACTTAAAATAAATTAAAGACTTGGGGTACCTGGGTGGCTCAGTCAGTTAAGTGTCTAACTCTTGGTTTTGACTCAGGTCATGATCTCATGATTTCTGAGTTTGAGCCCCACAGCAGGCTCTGTGCTTAAATCACATGTGGGACTCCAACTGTGCTTAAAGCACAGAGCCCACATGGTATTCTTTCTCTCCTGCTCTCTCTGCCCCTCCCCACCTTGTGCTTTTTCTCTTTCTCTCTCAAAATAAATAAATAAACTTAAAAAAACCTTTAAAAAGAAAAAGCAAACCAATAAATAAATAAATAAATAAATAAATAAATAAATAAATAAATAAATAAATAAGTAAGTAAGTAAGTAAGTAAGTAAGTAAAGACTTAAGGGCACCTAGGTAACTTGGTCATTTGAACAACTTACTCTTGATTTTGACTCAGGTCATGTTCTCACTGCTCATTTGGGAGATCGAGCCCCTCATTGGGCTCTGTGCTGACAGCTTGGAGCCTGCTTGGGATTCTTTCTCTCCCTCTCTCTCTACTCCACCCCTACCCATGCATGTACCTGCTCTCTCATAATAAATAAATAAGTATTTAAAAAATAAATTAATAAACTAAAGACTTAAATGTAAGACCTGAAACCATAAAATTCCTACAAAAAAAAAAAAAAAACATAGTAAGCACCTGGACATGATGGTTATGATGTTTCAAATCTGACACCAAAATCAAAAGCAACAAAAGAAGAAAAATAATAAGTGGGGCTACATCATACTGAAAACTTCTGCCCAGCAAAGGAAACCCTTAACAAATTGGAAAGACAACCTAGTGAATGGGAGAAAATACTTGCAAATCATATATCTGATCAGGTGTTAATATTCAAAATATATAAAGAACTCATACAACTCAATAGCAAAACAAAAAACAAACAAACAAAAAAAACCAAAAAACATCAGATTAAAAAATGGGCAGAAATAGACATTGTTCCAAAAAGATAGACAGATGGCCAAAACATGTAAATACAAAGATGTTCAAAATTATTAATCATTGGGGAAATGCAAATCAAAACCATAATAAAATATCACCTCATACCTGTTAAAATGGCTATTATCAAAAAGACAAGAGGTAACAAGTGATGGCAAGGATGTGGAGAAAAGGGACGCTTGCACACTGTTAGTGGGAATGTAAATTGGTATAGACACTATGAAAAACAGTAATAAATTTTTTGAATATTCTCAAAAAATTGAGATAGAACTACCATATGATCCAGTATTTCTACCTATATCGGTTTTTATCCAAAGAAAATGAAACGTTAACTCGAAAAGATATATGTATCCCTATGCTCATTGCAGTATTATTTACAGTAGCCAAGATATGGAAATAACCTAAGTATCAATGCATGAATGGAAAAAGAAATTATTGTGTATATGTATACAGTGTAATGTTACTCAACCACGAAAAAGGAATAAAATCTTGCCACTTGCAATGGCATAGATGGACCTTGACAGTATTATGCTAAGTGAAATAAATCAGAGAAAGATACGTAGCATATAATTATGTGGAATCAAAAAAAAAAATCTCATAGAACAGATTGTGGTTGCCACAGGTAGGGCTCTGGGTTGAGAGAAATGGGTAAAGGGGTCAAAAAAAAAACAAAAGATAAAAAAGAAAGAAAGAAAATGGAATGAAGAACACTAGTCAAAAAGCACTATGAAGCCAGTGAAATTGGACCCAATTTTTCTTTACTACTCAAATCACTATTTATTTAAAAATCAAAACTAAGCAGCTTGACCTTTCAGAGATTCTGATTTTCTAAATAACATTAGTTGTTATTTCCAAATGAAATTGCAGAGCATTTCTGGATAGGAATGATTTATTTCCCTTGTGTTTTAAATGAAGTAATTCTGATACCTGTTTGATTCTATGTATTAGTGTGGCCAAATATTTCTAGTCCCTTTATTCATTTGTAATTCCCATATGTCTCAAAAATGTGTTCGTCTAAAGCAGGGTTTCACAATTATGAATATATATTGCTCTGTAAATTAATTGTTCATATATGCACCTCCCTTGTTATGATGAGCTCTTAAAGAGAAGAGTGGTCCTTATTTACCTTTGAGTTGCCAGCCCAGTGCCTTGTATATATATTAGATGTTCAGTAAGTTATTGTCAAGTAAGTGAATTCTATGTCTATTTATGCAGAAATGGCTACATAATTTGAGAGTCTAGTGTGTAATATGGAGCTTCTTATTAAAGAAAGTCCTTAAGGTTTTCAAGATGGTTACTGTTGAGGCTGTGCAAGTGCGATAGGTCACTTACCCACTAAGCCTGCCCTACCTTCATGCTGTCAATTACCCACAGACTTTTACTTTTGTTCCTGAGCAGGAAGTAATTTAGAAAAGATTTTATTTCATAATGGCTGTAAAAAATATATTGACAAGGATACCAAATAAAGGCAAAAGACAATAGCTTTGGGGCTGTTACTTACAACATAATAAAGACCAAAGAGAGTTTCCAAATAAGGTTTGAAATACAAAACAGAAAATTGTAGTGAAGTAGAAGGAATAAATGTTCAACATTTTATTGTCAATATTTGTAGCTTTTTTCTTTCTAAACTACCTACTTAAGAATAACTTCACAATTCACCATATATTTGGTTAGCTTAACATTTTCAAATAATTTAAAATAAGCTCCCCATGTTCATGTGCAGTATTGTAATGTCAAATATTTGGAGTACAATACAATTTCACTAATACTAAACAAATTAATGATTTCTTGCATGATTCAAAAGGCACTTCAGGCTCTCTCAAGGTCATTGTTAAAAGATAGCATTTTTCCTTGACCCTCAAGTGCAAAGGACTGAGTTAATCAGGGCCCATAGCTCACGACATGTTTTTAACATTGGCCATTAAAAAACACCTCTCTTTTTTTTATTCATTTAGTGCCTTTTATACCCTTACCTGCCTCCCATTACTACTTCCTCTCCAAGCAGTCATTCAGTTCTGTTCAATGTATTTCTTTTTGCTTATATGTCTTACAAAAATGTGATTTTGTTTGTTTTGGATGAGTGCATTCAAATCATGAATTCAAATTTATGGATTCATTTAGGTACATAATTTTGTGTGTTACTCATGTTCTTACTTTTCTAAGCACTGTGTTTTTAAGATTCATTCACATTTGCTACGTGAACAGAATTCATTGTTTCTAACCACTACATGATATTCCATGGCATACACCCACCACTTTCTATTATCTGTTCTCCCAGTGATGGACATCCAGATTGGTTCAACTCCCACCACCACAAATAATGGACCAATGAATATTCTTGTACATGTCCCTTAATGAATCAGTGTGAGACTTTCCTGGGGATATACATTGGGAAAAGGAATAGTTTAGATATAAGTTATAAGAAAAGTTATTGTGAGTAAGTCAATTTATATCACTCTTCTTAATGGCTCCATTATTTTTATCTCCCACTAGCAATAAATGTGGACTATTCTATCACTACCACCCTGTCAATACTTGGTGCTACCTAGCTTTCTGATTATTACTAGGAGTATAGGTATAAAATGATAGCTCATCATCCTTTTATTTGTGTTTTCAGCATTACAAATGAATTTGAGCATCTTTGATAACTCATTAGGTTGCCTTTTTGTAAATTTCAGATCTTATGCCTATTTTATTGGGTTTTCTGTCTTCTTTTTGTTAATTTGCAAAAATTTCTTTTATAGTTTAGATATTAGTCCTCTCTCAGTTGTAGATATTACAAACCTTTTCCTCTTTACCATTCTGTTGTCTGTGTATTATCTTAGTCTATGATGTCCTTCACTGAACAGATCCTTTATTCTGATAAAAATATGTTTTCCTCTTATGTTTTACAATTTTAAAGTTTTGTTTTAAAAAACCTTCCTAGGCCCCAACTCACCAAAATATTTTTCTGCATTGTCTTCTACTACCTTTTACATTTATTTTTCACATGTAGACATTTATTTTATTTTATTTTTTTCAACGTTTATTTATTTTTGGGACAGAGAGAGACAGAGCATGAACGGGGCAGGGGCAGAGAGAGAGGGAGACACAGAATCGGAAACAGGCTCCAGGCTCTGAGCCATCAGCCCAGAGCCCCACGCGGGGCTCGAACTCACGGACCGCGAGATCGTGACCTGGCTGAAGTCGGACGCTTAACCGACTGCGCCACCCAGGCGCCCCTTCACATGTAGACATTTAACTAGGCATGTGTTGTTGGGTTCTCAATCTATATAGAGAACCAGTTTTCCATAATGCTACCAATAAACAATCTATTTTTTACCATTGATTTGTGCCACAATATCAAAATATCATTGTGCTAATTAAATACTAAAATGTACAAAAAATGTTAAAATGATCTATTTCAGATAAAATAATACATTGTTTTATTATTTGTTTCTAATAAAGAAGGACTTTGAACTTTGCTAAAGGGAAATTTGTATAATAATTTAAGACACTCAAATGTAAGGGTAGTAGCCACAAGAAAAGTGAGCTCCCTGTCTCTGGAGTTGTTTAAGTACAGGTTGAATGGTGTATAACCTCATTGTGCAAAATAAGAGGATCAGGCTATCTATTATCTAGGGTCCTATGTGAGCTTAAGTTCAATGATTCTATAAGTCTATGCCATCTAAATTTCCTTCCAACTTATTGAAACTGTGATTTTTTTTAATGTTGTCTTCTCTCCTTTATAAAATATTCCTATAATTGTATCAACTGTCTTTGCCCTGGAAACTTATGAAGTAATTATGCATATATCTTATATAAAATACTCACAGAGCTTTGACTGCAGGTTCTATGTAAATGAGATGAATTATGCCCTATATCATTATGCATCAGGCTTGCCTTTGTTCACCTTTGCCAACTCCTTGACTGATATCTTCAAATAAATAATGTATCTCCTGCAAGGTTTTCCTAAGAATTGTAGAGCTGTCTTTGCAGAGGTAAAAAGTGAAGTCAGGCATACCGATTCATTGAGGAAACAGCTTCTTTCCTTCCTTCCTTCCTTCCTTCCTTCCTTCCTTCCTTCCTTCCTTCCTTCCTTCTTCCTTCTCTCTTTTGAACTTACTAAGAGTTCTTTACACATGTAGGGGAGGAAAAAAATCTTTTCTTCTACCCATTTTAGGTTCTCCAGCCGGAGCCCTGTAAATTAGACGAGTTATAGACAGATTAACAAGGGAAAAACAAACAGAACTGTATCAATATGTGCATGCTACATGTACACATGTGAGCACCCCATGATGAGTAACCCAAAGGAGTGTTTAGAATTGGGGCCTATATACCATCTTAGGCTAAGCAAAGGAAAAGGAATCTGGGACTTCTGAGAGAAGAAAGCAAGTTATGGGAAGGTAACTAGGAAAAGTTTGGTGAACAAAGGTTGTTTAATTAAGCTTTTTATGCAGATTTAAGCACTGGCTACTAGTTAAGAGTGCCCCTCTTCCTCTTCCTCATGCTGGAGAGAGGGAGACATCTACAAATGGAAATCTCTTTTACAAAAGCAAGACCTCTCGGTTTTTAGAGCTTTTCCTGCATCTTATTCTCAAAGGCCTTTACCTCAAAATAATCCATATGTCAAAATGGCATATTTCGAGGCGGTATATTCTGGAATCTGTCATACCCAAAAAATATTTCTACATTCTACTACTTTTCAGGTTTTTGTTTTGTTATTGTTCTTTTTAATCCTGACTACATGCAAAAATCTTGTATATAATGATGGAGTAAAAAGTCAAGTCTTGATTTCAAACACTATTCTTAGTTCAGAAGGAAAGAAAAAGGACATCTCTCAAAAGTTAATGTTACTAGCCTCAAGACCATGCCGGAGTCT
Source organism: Puma concolor (assembly GCF_028749965.1). NCBI lineage: Eukaryota > Metazoa > Chordata > Mammalia > Carnivora > Felidae > Puma > Puma concolor. The sequence goes on along the minus strand of NC_141667.1, from coordinate 80,634,030 downwards.
TGACCTGTGCTTCCTCTCCCAAAATAGTTGCTTATTATAAGATACTGAAAATTAATATCCAAATCAAGCTTCACATTTTTTTCTCTGCCAGAGACCTTAGTGGTGCAATTCAAGTTAGAAAGTGTCCATAAAAAAGTGACATTTCCTTTCAAATCTAAGTAGGAAACTCTGAGGACAATGAACCCATACGAATGAATAAGTGAATTTGCACAATAATTGTGTTGAGAAGGTTGTATTATAGCAATATATCACTCTCCCAGCACTATTTGAGCCAGGGTAATTACACTGCCATGAAATGACAAGAACAACAGTAAGATGCTGTTTGATTTTCTAATTACTATTGAGGAATGCCTCCTGAGCCCAGCCTTGAAGGCTTCTCTTTGGAATCATCTCAGCTCATGCTGCTTCTCATGCATTATACATTAAACGCATATGGCTGTTTGAGGTGGAGGGTCTCTAGAGGGAAGTTCCATACTGCTCTTTTCACTGTGGGAGGGAGAAAAGTAGGAAAAACAAGAAAGAAGGGAGAAGGCCAGACTAGTGAGAGACGGAAGGAAGGAATACAACTGGGCTAAGTTCAGAATTCAGGCAAAGGTGAGTCGCATTAATAACCATTAAAAAGAGATGGGAGCCACTTCTAGAAGATTTTTTGTGTTTAGGTTTTTGTTGCTAAGCTTGAAGAAGCTCCCAAACAAGCTTTCTCTGTCAAAATGTCAGTTTCTACTAAGAATCTGTCAGTTCTATCATTTGCTAAGGAGAAAGAGCTGGAGATATTTGGCAAAATGGATCTATGCACTTCATGTTTGATTTTAATGGAATCATGTTTAAAAGTGATATTTAAAGGTATCTATGCAATATAATGCATCCAAAAATATTTTTATTTGACCAAACATTTGTAATTTCTTTTAAAAAGAAAGTATAGGCATTTTTCAGTATGCTCAGAATCCACCCCCAACAGTGTCCCTTTTAAAACAAATAGCAAATTATTAATTCCTCAGAAATAAATTACAGAAGGAATCCCTTCAGCTCTTCTCAACAGAATAATGCATCTAACTTTTAATTTATGCAAATCTTGAAAGTTATACCTATTTATTAGTCACATTCACTTTTGTTTCTCTGCCCTAGAATGATATTCTTCAGATTCCATAGACTTAAAAGATCACCTAATAATATAAAGAATTGAGCCAAGCACAGTTATGTGTTTAAAATCCATTATTTTATTTATTTCTCATAAGAATCCAGTCAGATATATATTTATATTAATCTTATTATTTCCCCCTTACAAATGGAAAAACCGAGGCTCAGAAAGGCGATATATTTATAAAAAGCTCAGCTCTCTATATTAAATGTTATCATTAATATGAAAGATTATAAAATGTGCACTTTACTTTTGTTCTTGCAACTGGATACATGGTTCAATGTAATTTTATTTTTAATTTGATTAGTCATCTTGCCTACAGATATAAATACAGCCTTGAAAGTTGACAGGTCATTTTCATGGTACTTCCTTTTTCACAGAAAAACAAAACTAAACAACAACAATAAAAAAAACTGTATGAATTAAAATAGTAATGGCATTTCAGCCAATGGGCTGTTAAATGTCATCCCACTCACATTTTCATTATCAACACCTCTTTATAAGTTGGGTAACATGGTTTCCTGTCTGCAAATGTTAAATTTCCAATTAAATATCTACCAGTTAAAAAATATTTTTAAAAGAATCTGATATAGGTTAGTAAGCACAGGCGTGATGGATGGAAGAGAAGCCTGCAAATAGCTCTGAGCAGATTCTCTGTATTTTTTTTAAATGAAGCAAAGCTCTAAGGAGACATTACATTTTATTGTTTCCAAAAAGATGGTGTTTTTCTCTTTACAATTCTGGCTTCTTGCCCCTGTGCTCCTATATAGTTAGGAGCCTAAGGGGGCTCCAGATCTCCGTCCCTCACTCTGCTTTTTGTCAATGACAAATGAAATCTCTCCCTCACAACCAGTCTATGGTTCGACCTGTGCCTAGTGCACTATCCCTTATTAATCAGGATGAGACATGCATCTGCTGCCCTGAATTACCAAGCATATGAGTTATAATAGTTGAATACAAACTAAAAAGAATCTTCAAAAATATTAAGCTGTCTGGTATGCAAATTCCTGAGCACTTTTTGTTTTAAAATAATATACTCAGAAATTTATTTTTTTTTTTGCTTGTTTGTTTCTCTTGAGGGCAAATGGTCCTCAGAAAATAATAGTTCAATTACAATAAGAAAAAAAAATTAAGGCACATAACTATTCTATTCTCCACTTTTTAAATTAGTAAATGAGCTTAAAATTCCATTTAATAAGTGTAATTATAAGCAAGTGTAGGGAAAGAACAACACTTTTCCCTCTATCCTTCTGATTCTTGGCTCTCTGCTATAATAAAAGATGGAATAAGAGAAGAATTAGAGAAGTTTATTAACATATATACCTCATATGTACAGGGGAGATACACAGGGAAAAATGAGTAACTCCCTGAGGTGGCCTAAGCCACCAGTTTAAAACTATCTTCAGCTAAAGACAAAAGAAAGAAAGGAGTGTGTGCTGGGGGGTGGGGATGAGGCCAATTATGTGAGATTACCAGGAAAAGCAAGGGTAAACAAGGCCTAGGTTTGCTCTGCAAATTTAAATCTGTGCCTTCTCCATTAATAAGATTCTCTTGTGATTTAGTGTCATCCTTCTGTTCTTGGTACGCAGAGAGAGACATCCTTACAAATGGAGATTTATTTTATAAATGTAAATTTCCCTTGCAAAAGGATGACTTATACTCTGTTTCACAGCTTGTCCTGTGTCCACTGTTTCTCAAAATAATCAGTTTTAAATAATCTATATGCCAAAGAGGCAAATTTTGGGTTGGCACATTCTGCTACTCTTCATAATGTAGTCATTTGTTTCTGTTTGTGTTCTTCACTAGATTGAGTCAAAACTAGGAGGCATTTTATACATCTTTGTAATCTCCCCCCCTCTTCCTAGTGCTTCCTGCATTATCTGGTAAATAGTAGATACTCCAAATGTATTAGATGATGGGCGAATAAGCAGCTATATAAATAAAATAATGTGTAGAATTGTAGAAAAGAGAGCTTTAGAGATTATTTTGCTCAACAAATGGGAAAATCAGTCCCTTTAAATGTAAAAATTAAAGATGTAAATAGAAAAAGTCTGAGATCTGATTAGAGTCAGAATCAGAACTCAGTCCTATTTCACTCACCATGCTTTTTACTGTTTTACACTTAAACTCTAAAGTACATCCATGTAACAGTGAAATACAAAGAAAGGCTTAATGAGTAAAAATGTGCATAGGTAGACAGAAAGAAACCAAGACAAATGGGAAAAGACACAAGGAGAGGCATAGAAACACAGTAACAAACTAACAACCCCAGAGAATATAAAGAATCAAACTCAGAGATACACTTCTATGACCTGGTATCCCCACCTTGTGGCGTTTTGTATAATTCACCTAAAGACTTTAAAGTTATGTTGCATTTTTACAACTTCAAACTTTAAAGCACTTTTTATCAGTTGATATGCACTGTAAGGTATCTATCAATAAAAAACAATTAAGTGGATCACAGTGCAGGTGTATGATGGAATACTATACAAATGTGACTTCTATTATGTACTTACACTGATGTGGACCAAACTTTGTTTTAAAAACTAACTGTAAAAAACAAAAACAAGAAGCAAAAATCATATGCTACTAAATGGACAAAAAAAAAAAGCAGCATAGATATGTATGTACATACTTGACAAATCTAGAGTTTCTCAGATTATATATACACAAAAATTAGACAACAGGTTGACTTTGGAGAGGAAACTAAAGGACTAGAGATGAGAAGTGGGCATTGTGTTGATGTGCTCCCCATGGCAATGTTTAAATTTCTCACTAGATATAGATAATCTTCTAAAATAAAAAAAATGGAAATAAAGAGCTGGTGTGGCTCATAAGGTAGTAGAATCCCATTGCTGACACTTTTTAAAAAAATTCTTCAAGTTTTTCCAGGATTTTTGAACACCAGTAAGTAGTCACAAACTAACAAAATAAAATGAAAGGAAATTATATTAGAAATTGAATGTAACTATGCCTTCTAGTTCAGAGCACAGTGTTTGTCACAAAACCTGATGCTAGTCAATGAGTTACAGATAGTGGTTTCTTTCACCCTCTTCTTTTCTACCTACATCACTCACTGAGGTCTACTTACTTTTTCTCAGAGGCTCCAAGTCAAAAAGTGGTTATTTTCTGCTTATGTCCTATCACTCCTTGCCTAAGCCTCTGACTAGTGGACATAGGGACATTATTAGACATATGGTTTGATGTGAGCATTTCCATCAACTCATGAGACTAATTGTACTAGATAATTTGTCTCTAAAATGGTAGGTATAATAACTCTTGAAAGGAATATTACTCAGCCATAAAAAAGAATGAAATCTTGCCATTTGTAACAATATGAATAGATCTCGAGGGTATAATGCTAAGTGAAATAAGTCAGTCAAAGAAAGACAAATACCATATAATTTCACTCATGTGTGGAAATTAGGAAACAAAACAAACAAAATTAAGAGACAAACAAAAAACAGTAATAAATATAGAAAACAAGCTGGTAGTTGCCAGAGGGCAGGTGAATGAGAGATGGATAAAATAGGTGAAGGGGATTAAGAGAACACTTATCTTGATGAGCACTGAGTAATATTTAGAATTGTTGAATCACTATATTGTACACTTGAATCTAATATAGCACTGTGTTAATTATCCTGGAATTAATACACATACACACAAAGAAGTAAATAAATAGAAAAAATAAAAATAAAGCATAACTTTTGAAAGAAGACATTTCTGAAAGGGAACAGCTGGAGCAATACGAAAAGATTATGTGGAAAGAAAACCATACACTTGGTTAGAAAAATAGGTTCAGTGATCTAAATATACATTCTGAGGACTTCAAGCAGTAATGCCACAAAATATCTCCAGCTGCCTTAAATCTTTCTTAGAATAATATGAAGATATAAACAAGTATGTATTTATTAACTCATACTGATTACATTATATGTCACCAGTAAAAAGGGAAGCATACTTTTTATATCTCCATGGCATGACCCGATTGCTGATCCTACCCCTTGATGGGGGAATGCCAAGTCACATTGCAAAAGAACATGTGTCTTAGGAAATCTTATTACAACTATCTTTGGAAAATTGAATAAGCCACACTGAAGTGTCTTCCAGAACCCAAACGATGTATTCATGGGCTGTAATTGTGTTATAGTAGAAGACCACATGCTTAGGAGTCAGAAAACCAAGTGTTAGTTCCACCCTTTAATAACTTCATAACTTGTCACAAACAAGAATATTAATTAAATAATTTTGATTGACTAAATATGGAAAATACTGACTATACAATAATTTTGAAAATTTAAAAGTTAATATAAAATTACCTCACGATTCTGTCCTTAATTAACCTTATTTCTTATTCTCTCTTTCTATAGTGATTTCACCTTAACTATTGCCTTAGTAACTTCACTTCCATCCTAGCAAGTGACTCTCAAATCTACATTTATAACAATGAATTAATGCTCTAGCTCTATACCAGAATCCCAATATGGATTTCCTTCCAACAAAACAAAAGCTAGAAAAGACATTATTGGAAATATTGGGAAAATGTGTATACATAGTAGGTTAGATAATAATACAATAATTTTAAGTTTCTTGGTTCCCATTTTCACAAATCTTAATGGTCATTCACTTGGAATATTGAAATTAACATATTTTAATGTTACTTTCCCATTCTTCTTTTTCATCCCAGATTACCACTCTAAAACCTTCCCTGTCTTCCTGGGGGGGAAAAAAAAAGTCTTCAATGTTCCTACATATGCTTAAAACAACGAAGTCTGTATTCATGTACCTCCTTCTATATCCCTCCACCTTAGTATATAAATTATAAATATCCACCTATATTTGCAATCATCTTTTGCTCTATGACTGAACATTTAAGAAAAATTAAACCTAAACTAAGAAAATGTGTTTATGCGTCAGAAATGAGGATGCTGCAGACAGTTTGCAATGTGGATGGGAGGAGCCTGTGTGAAGAAAGATATGGATTTGTAATATGCTATATAGGATTAGGCACTGTAGTCTGGTGGCATCATTAATCAAAGCTAAAAAATTACCTAACAGAACCCAGCAGTCCCAGACACCAACCATCTATTTTCTTGCTGCTTTCTTGTACAAGCATGCCACTGTGACTTTGATTAACACCTTTCTCTAATCTTTCTGTTCAGCTCTACCACCTGTTTTATAAATTATTATTACTATCAGTCAGGATTGGGATTGGTTTATTTGTCTTCAGTTAAGGCAGACCCTGGGGAAGAGTTTTCTGACCTAATCACATGTTTTTTTTAAAACAAGTACACCCACATATTCTTATGGACTTGGCAAGCTTTGTGCCTACAAATTGTGATGTTCTGATATGCGGTAAAATTATTTCACTCTGAAGTAACTTCAGATTGAGCCATTATCTCAGAACATCAAGTGCTGTCTTAAAAGATAAAATGAATTGTAGCTCAATTGTCTAGTTAATTTCCTAAAATGGAGAGCCCTTGTCAGTGAGCGTTACTCATGTACACACCCAATCTCCTTTAACTAGACTCTAAGCCTCATTTTAGGATTCCTACCACACTCAATACATACACATACACATACCACTTAGTCCAGTGCCATAGACATAGTAAATGTGCAATATACATTTGATAAGTGAGTAAATCAAGTACTCCATCTTGTCTTTTATTTAATATATGCTAGATATTTTTACCTGAATTATCAAATTCAACTCTTCAGTTTATTTTTCTGAACACAGCATGTTAGATTTGTGGAATTGCAGAGTTCACAGGCAGCTTTGGGTTCATAGAATGCAGCTCTTTATTTCCCAGATGAGAATACTGGAGTTATAAGAGATTAAGACAGTTTTCTAAAGTCATGCAACTAAAGAGTGGCAGTTCCAGAACCAGCCTCAATATGAGTTCTAGAATTCTCACTGCACCATACTAAACTGCCTCCCATCCAAACAATCTAACTACATGTTGAAAACACAATCACATAAACCTTAGTATTATATCTGCTTATTTCTCTGCAGAGCATGTCCTTTTTGCCTTCAAATGAAAAAATATGTATATTTGTCTAAAATATTGTATAAGTTGAATATGCACAAAGAAAGTCATTGAAAGACACCAACAACCTTTGGCATTATCACAATAAATAACAGAGACAGAAAAAGTTCTTGAGATTTTTCCTGAGTTGATCCAACCCAGGATTCATTAGGCAAATTTATTATCTTGTGTAGAATTTGAAGGGAGTGCAACAACAGGAGAGTAAAGGAAAAAGAATACACATTGACTTCATCTAGTCATTCAGAAACCTTGATTGAGAATCACCTTTGCTAGATAATATGTAGTATATAGGGAGAGAAATAGGTGGACATCTTCAAAGGCCTAACAGTTTCATAAGATGAAATCTAGTAGTGCTTTTTTTCTATGAATCACATACTGACATTCCACAGCCCACAAAAGGAAGCTTTTGTGACTTTTACATAGCCACAACTTGCATGCAGAATGGCAACTGAGCTTTAAAAATAAAAATGTGTAAATAACTGATAAGTTCCCCTTCCCTCAACAACAACAACAACAAAAAAAGTGTTTAAACTGAAGAGAAAAAGCACATTTCAGCTATAGTTGGAATAATTTTTAAAAAATCAAAGAGTGATCTTCAGAGTCACTTAGGCTGAGTATTATAGACAAAGCAGGCAGTCTTCTAATGACCTATGGTGTAACCTTTGTGTGCCTGAGCAATGGCTCTTTACAGAGACTGTGGGATCACTGGATTTACATGCTAGGGAAATTTACAATGAAGTTCCTAATCTTGGAAATAAAGGAAAGGTGATGGGGACAGCCAAATGTCTAGGGAAACCAAGGAAGTTACTTTTTACTTCCAGATGAGTTGCTTCTTGGAAATCCCAGCCGATCTAAAGAGAGTATTGTGGACTGCAGGAGGGGTAGTGACAGCAATAACCAGCTACCATTAATCTACTGGAGGTATTCAAATTCTACCATGCCATTCTTATGTATTGACTGGCAGTCAGTATATTTGATTTGATCAACTTTCTGATCCAATAAAGTCAAGACAACCAAAATAACAAATGCAGATTAAGTGAGCAAATGTGATTATCCTTATATAAATAAACTCTATTGGAAAAAATAAAATAGCAGCAGCTATAGAAATGAAAACAATGATGCCAATATTTATTGAGACTTAGTATGCTTCAATTACTGTATGTAAATTATTTTATTTAATCCTGACAGTAACCCCTCTAAGATATATATTATTACTTACCATCAAACCCCAAGCTTCCCCCTTCATTTGAATACACATTTCTAATGTACTTTGTTGGTGATCTCTTCTAAGTCATTTGGCATAGTCTATCTTGATTTCTGAGTTATGTGCCTGCTTATTTCTTTTTCTAGATTATAAACCTTGAGGGCAAGAACCATGAGAGCAAAGTAACATTACTTTTCATTTAAGTGGGTATCCACAAATATTTGCAGGATTGGATTGAATTACTTTTAATTTAAAAATAGCTTGTAAATGTGTAAGAAAACCCAAGTTACTAAAGAGTTAATTAGTAAACCACCGTTCAAACTCCAGGTGTTTTGTTAGTCACCATGACATCTATGTGGCTCTAAATCTAAGCCAATTTGCTATTTCTAAATTTGTATTCTACAATAATTTGACAGTTTAACAATATTATTACTAATTTCTATTCATCTAAGGGTGGGCTAACTAGGAAACTGAGGTTTTCCAAGTATGAAATGGAGTGCAGACCTCAAAGCAAATAATTTCTATGTAACCAGATATGGATATGCAAGGTTATGAAGGCAGTTATTTATATAAGTTAATAACAAGTCATAAGGGGAATTTATTATACTAGGATCAAAAATAATACTCTAACAAGCCTTTTTGATGCTCTTTCCCTCATTATTACTGTCATTTCACAGATACTGTCCTGAATCACAGCTTTCAATGACTTAGTGTCATATAAAATATAATTTGCTTTGGACTGCATTGGAAAACTATACAATTAATTTCTTGGCAGAGAAAAATACTTAAGAAATAAAAGTAACTTTCTCAGGAATTTAATGCAAGCATGCTACTTAGCAATATTAAATATTTTACATTCACAAATATTCTAGTCCTTTTCTGTCACATCATGCAACAATATTTTGAAAAGATACTTACTGCTTTTACTTGTATTTTTTTTAGATGAGGAGGCTTATATGGGGAGTTTTGATATTGCTAGCCCAAGGTTAATAATTATATCATTTTGAAGCTAAAGGTAGAATTATAAACCTTTGTTTTATATAACTACAGATCATAGGACAACTTACAGTAATATGAAACAATCTCTTGTAGCTACTTATATAGCCTCTATTTCCATTTTCCATGGCATACTATTTCATTCCAGTGCCTTTCATTCAACTCTCAATCACTCCCAATCAGATAAAATATTTTTCTGGAAGACCAATTATTTATTCCATTACTCTTTGGCCTCATATTTGTAGTGTCCTAAGGTTCATATCTGAGTTCCTAAAATTGACTCCCCTAACTCAGACCTACCCATTCTATCCCACCTAATTCCTTAGTTGTCTTTGTGTACTCGATGTTGTAGACAAATCTGTCCTTTGAACACAAATGGACCTACCTTTTCATCTTCCTTTTGAGAAAAGTTTCCCAGTGTCTCAGCACTGATCACATCCTACCCTTGTGGAGCAATTCACACCTTATTCAAAGCTTCTCTTTATGCTCTTTTTAGCCTAAAAGTAAAAATGGAGACAATATTTGCACCAGCTATCTTTTTTGCATGGCATATTACTCTATAGTTCAGTGATTTAACAGCAATTATTACTATTTCTCTCTGTTTCTGTGGATTAAGTATTTGAAGAGGGTTGTGTGAGCAGTTCTGTCTCAGTTTCTCATGAGGTTGCAGTCAGATGTTGGCCAGGCCATCATCATCTGAAGGTTTCAGTGAGGCTGGAAGATCTGCTTCCAAAGTATTTTACTCACATGGCTGGCAAATGCAGATTTTTTTATGGGAGGCCTCAGTTACCCTCTCTGTGGGCCTCTCCACAGGGCTACTTGAATGTCCTTAAGATATGGAGGCTGGCTTTTCCCAGAGTGAACAATCTAAAAAACCAAGGTGGAATCTTTATTGCCTTTTATAAGCTACCTTAGAATCACACTCTATCACTTTCACAATATTCCATTGGTGACATGGGTTAGCACTGAATTACTGTGTATTTGCTTCAACACAAGGACATAAATATGAGGAACCAAGGAGTATTATGAGGCATCTAGGAGACTTGGTAACAACATTAATTGTAATAAACAGCCTCTTTAGCGCTCTGCCTTTATCTAGTATTGGGATCTCTAGAATCTCTTAAAATCTCCCCTAATTATTTCTAAAAGAATCGCATATGGATTGAAACAGAGTTCTCTTAAATACCATGCAATCACTGCCTTCCCCCCCGCCCCTCTTTTGTTCCATTCCTGGCTCTCAGTGCTAAGGTCTGCTCCTCAGGCTTAAGGCTTATAAAATATCATGAAGACCTTTTTCTGGCACAGATCCTGATAATTAATATGCACTATGCAAGGCCCTCCTGGGCTAAAACCTCTCTGTTGTGCCAAACATGGTGTAGTGCCTGATGTTGCTGACATCATGGAAGCCACCTCTTCACTGGATGCCTTCAGAGTGTCAGCAATGCTGTGCTATACGTTCTCTACATAAATAGGAGAGAATCCTCAGTCAGCCCCTGCATTTTACTCCAATGCATGGGCACAGAGCTCCCGGTGATTTCAGGTTTTTTGATAAAAGAGCTCTGTCTGTCAAATATTACCTGGGTCCTTCTAGCACTTGACCTGAGTCATTTGGGGTTGAAGGGCTGGGCAACAGACACCATTCTATATTAATAATGACTCTTTCTTTCCAGTACTGATGATATTGTTGGGCACAAATATGTGCCAGATTCCCTTCTTCCTTGTAATAGTTATTTCCCAGGAGGCTTTCTTTCTCATAAAAATCTGCCTTTGGTAGACCTCTACAACAAGAGTTTTAAAGTGCATTCAATTTAGGTCCAATTGGGACTCCCGTTATACTCCTCCAAGTAACATTTCTTAAAGGTCTGTATCCACATAGATGGACAATTATTTTATTGGAATAAATGGAGCCTCTTTCTATGTTTGATTCTGAGAGATGCTGAAACTCATACCGTAAATGATCAGAAACTAACTGTGTAAAACTTTCCAGAAGTTCTGATCACAGGAGTAGCATAATCAACTTTGATTCAGTCTGTCTTTAGCAACCTCTCCTGTGAAAGTTAATTCCTTTTAGAAGAGCCTTCTCCATTCCCTCACCGTACCATTTAGGGAGGCAGAGTAACTAATGAGATAGCCCACAGGCTTTGAAGTCAGACAGATTAAAAGCCCATTTGTCCACATAGTAGTTAAATAAAATTGGTGACTTTACTAAACCTGATTTTCTTCATCTGATATTATATGGTTATTGTGAGAATTACATAAGAATATTTAGGTCTGTGCTTTACAAATAAGTGCTTAAGAACATTAGCCATTATCATTATCTTCAAAATAGTTATAGATGCTGGTCCTTAATAAAACTTCTTGGCATTCTGGAAAATTCCCCTTCATAGCCGGTGACTCATAGTAAACCAACATCTAGCTCTGAATTGATTCTTGAGGCCACATTATCAGCTACCACCTTTTTGTCCCCAAAAGTCAAATTCCACTTTAGGATCCTCAGGGTGCAAATAATTGGAGGGGTGAATCCCAACTTACCTTTTGTCTTTATTATGGGTTCTAGGACATTAACAACAGAGTTCTGCCTATGAATCAATTTCAAAAGCAGTATATTACGGTTCCTGGCAACATTCTGCTCTGCATTTTCCTTTTCTGGTGGTTGCCTTCATCCCAGAATTCATTCATCAGTATTCATTTGCCAAAAAGACTGTAGAATTATGTTTCTCAAACTATGATCCCTACATTACTTTGAGAAGGAAGCTATATTAGCTAAAATTTAGATTCCTTGGCCCCATTCCAAACTTATTGAATCCAAATACAAGGTGGTAGGACACAAGAGTAAATATATATTTTTTTCCAACTTTCTCTTAACATGATTGAAATGCAGGGAGCTTGTGTATAAACTTTGAGTAGTACCAGCTCACAACACAAAAAGCTGGAAAACCAAGAAATCAAAACATCATGAACTAAGCCTTATCCTTAAAGGGCCAGAAAAGCTGAATTTAACAATTTAACATGGCTCACCAGGTAGATGATTTGGCTTTTCCTTTTTCACGTGCCACAGGGAAAAATGGTATGGATGAATCAGTTACAAAATGGTTTGTAGCTCCAATTCTCAGTTCTATATATTTATTACACATGACATTAGAGAAGGGGTTGATGATCAGCCACTAGTTTGGATGGACCTCAAAGTTATTTCTTTTTTTTTTTAATTTTTTTAATGTTTATTCTTGAGAGAGAGAGAGAGAGAGAGCACTCATAGTGGGGGAGGGGCAGAAAGAGAGGGAGATACAGAATCTGAAGCAGGCTCTGGGCCCTGAGCTGTCAGCACGGAGCCTGACATGGGGCTTGAACTCACAGGCTGCGAGATCATGACCTGAGCTGAAGTTGGACACTTAACGAAATGAGCCACCCAGGCGCCCCCTCAAAGTTATTTCTAATATGACACCTTGAAATCCTGGCTTATTTGGTAGCTATTCTATGATTTGTGCTCTACCCCCCTCCACCTTGGATTTTGCTTATCTTAATGCTAAAACTGGCTTCCTATTCTCATCTAGTATGTAGTAATTATGGGAATCTAGGATGCTGTAAGTTTTTTCCCCTACAATCTAAGCCACCATGAACATTTCACTATGGCAACCATTTGCTTACAGTGATCCCCATCTCACCTCCTGTCCCTGTTAAATGTTTTATTCCTACAACATATAAGTAGAACTTTCCTGCATTATGCTATATCTTAAGAAAGCTCAAATCACCCCCTTTTCCCAGCTATGCCTTTACTGACTTCTATGGAGTATTCAAAATCCAACAGTCAAAAGTGCATATATATACATATATATATATATAACAGTTTATATATATAATATATATTGTATATATTGTATATAATGTATATAAATATATACTGTTTATATATATAACATATACTGTTTCTATATGTATACATATGTGTGTGTATATATATAAGCATAAGATGCTCAAGGCTGGTGTATTAGTTATCTAAACTAATTAGATAATAAATAAATAAATTACCCCCAAAACTAATGACTGAAAACAACAAACACTTATTATCTCACAGTTTCTGTGAGTCAGGAACCCAGGAGTAGTGAGGCTGTGTAAGTCCTTAAGACTGTTCGTGGTGTTTCTAGGCCTTCGTTTATCTTGGGGGTCAAATGGGGGACAACACGCTTGCAAGCTCACTCACATGGTATTGTTGGCAGGCCTTGCTAACTCTTAGCTGAAGGAATTCATTCCTTACCAACGGTCTCCCCATAAGGTTTTGTAACAGCATTGCAGCTGGCCTTCCACAGAGTGAAGTTTCCAAGAAACAGAGAGACAGACAGAGACAGACAGATAAAAAAAAGAGAAAGAGAAAAATCAGTGTTCAGAATTCCTATTCCTGATTACATGAACTTTGTGTGTAAGTAACTTCTCCATAGTAATTTGACAATATTTCAGGATGGAGTCATTTTGCAGTGTTTATTAGGAAATTCTAATGAGTGCTGAGCTAAAGTAGAACTCTTAAGAAATGGCACATGACAACTGGGTGAATATTAAATTAATTTATTGCCATAACACTGAAGAGCAAAATATCAAATATATCCAAAATAATTGGCTGTTTAAAATCACATTTATAAAACAGTCTGTGATTAAACTATAAACTGCTTGTTTGTTTAACAATAGAAAAATAGGTTAGTTTTATACTGAAAAGCTTTTAAAAAATATTTCTACCAAAAAAAGGACTTTTACTGAAATTATTTGTGAAAGACCTTGCATAAAGCCATACCACAAAGAAGGTCATCAACTTCATACTTCAACATTTATGCTTTCTTGTGGTAACCTAAATAATACCCACCACCACAGATGTTACTTCCTAATCCCTGAAATCTGTGAATGTTACTTTACATGGCATGAAGGATTTTGCACATATGACCAAATTAAGGGTCTTGAGATGGGGAGATTATTCTGGATTATCTGAATGGGCCCAATGTAATAATAATAAGGGTTTGCCTAAGAGGGACCTGAGAGTTGTCAGAGTAAGTCGGACAGTAATGTCAAAACAGAAACAAGGAACTTCTAGAAAGCGATTTGAAGATGCTATATCACTGGCTTAGAGGACAGAGAAAAGTGGCCACAAGCCAAAGAATTCAGGCAGTTTCTAGAAGCTTGAAAAGTCAAGAAAATGGCTTCTCCCATAGAACTTCTAGAAGGAATCAGTCCTGCTGATACTTTGACTTAGTATAGTGAAGTTGATTTTGAACTTCTGGCCTCCAACATTTATAGTAATTCATTACAGCTGTGATAGGAAACACATATATTTCTGGAAGAAATAGAGTTCTGAAAGAAACAAGTGTTTCGTGATGGATTGAACATCTGGAAGGTTTGTCAATAAATGTGCACCCCAGTTCTCCAAATACATAGAAGGACACTGCTTCTAAATGATTAAAGGCCTAGGCTGGGAAGAGCTTCCTTGTAAAGCAACTTGTCCCTCTTTCAGATGGAGGTGCACCCTGCAGAAAGCCCAAGCATCAGCCATAACACAGATCCTTTATCAAGGGACAAAAAGTGAGAGACCCTTGCAGCAACCCGTTCTGGGCTCCCCAGTGGGTGAGAACCTGAGGAGCATAGTCACTGTTGTATATATAGCAATCCATGGATTTTGGCAGATTACACAGGAACTCTATCCCTGAAGATAATTAGGGTTATATTCACCCATGCCATCTCCACAATAGGTATAAATTAAGGAGTAAAAAACATATCCATGTCTTTCATGGCCCAGGTTATTCACGCCATTACCTCCCTAAGCTATTCATTATATACTGAATTGACCATGAAATGAAATTTCAAACAAGATTCTTGGAACTTATATTAAAGAGAGTAACTTGAAATGTGAAAGTATTTATTTTAGAAAATATGTGTACTTCCCCCAAAAACTTCATACAACCTCAAAGAATTAGAACTATATGTAAGATGAAATTTAAACACATTCCTAGCTACTGTGGGCTAAATTGTTTTATTTAGAGATAAATACATTTTAGTATGACATTTAAGAATCAACTTCATCATGGAAGATGAATGGTGGATAGATCCCCTTCTTACAAAACAAAGAGAGGTCTGCAAGGGCACTTCCTAAAATTTCCAGAATTAAAGGAATTTTGTTGCAGCCTTGGGGGTGAAGATAACTGTTAAGGAGTGAGGTTAGCAGACAGAGGGCATTTCAGTTTATAACTGGGTTTCAGTGGCTTGGTTCTGACAGGCCAAACTTAGGAAAAGAGTGAGGGCTCAGTGGGTGAAAAAGAGTCTAGAAGCCTAACATGGAGACTTATGTATCTGCCCCTTCTTCTAGCCAACACCTCAGAGGTGGCGGGGGGAGGGATTGTTGTGCCTATTCTGGGTCAGGGCAGGCACTTCGAGTGTATGTGCCCAGCATAAACACCACTATGTAAGCTGAAGAAAATTACTGTGATTTAATGCTCAACAGAATCTGACAGAGCCTTGTTCTGAGTCTCACAGCACTCCATCCCTTAGTCCTTGGGGCTAGGAAGAAGCCCTCAGCAACTCCACAGAATACCTTCTTGATAAACCATGATAAATTCAGGCCACTGCTGATAGCACCTAGCTTCAGAAGGACTTGTGTCCCCCTTCAACTGCCCTCAAAACTGGACTCACAGGATATGATGCCTATCCATCAGAGTTTTGCACATTTTCCCTGATCCTCATTGTCCCTTTACTAAAGATCCATGATATTGTCATCACCTGAGGGACCCACAAGCTGTACTTCTTCTCTGAGCATTTCCAGCAGCACTGCCTACAGACCCTAAAGGATGCCATCCCCAGAAAAGAAACAAGTAATTCTGAATTTAAAAGCTCCAAATACTCAAGGATGTCCAGTGGCTCCTGGGTTTTTCTTAAGTGAGCACCTTAAGTGCTCAATTTCCCATATCACTAGGAGTCTTTAAAAAGGAAAAAGATTTATTAGATATTTACGACCAAGCAAAATATTCCAGCATTTGGCACCTCTGTCTGTTTCACCTTATTTGTAGTCTGCTCTGATCCAACCCAGAACATCAAAGATAAAACTAATTGCCCCAACATCAGAGTGGAGGCCATCCTACCACTACTTTGGTAGAAGGACACCCTGCATCTGCATCTTCAGTATCTTGGTCTCAGCCATGGACACCTGCCTCATGAGGAAGCAAGAGTTTCTGGTCATTAAAGGTATTGCAGTCAGGGGGCACCTGGGAAGCTCAGGGGGTTTGGCTCAGGTCATGATCTGGTGGTTCGTGGGTTTGAGTCCTGCCTGGGGTTTTATGCTGACAGCTCAGAGCCTGAAGCCTCTCTCTCTGTGTCTCCCTCTCTCTGTGCCCCTCCCCTTCTCTCTCTCTCTTTCTCTCTCTCTCTCTCTCTCTCTCTCTCTCTCTATCTATCTCTCTCTCTCTCTCTCTCTCAAAAATAAATAAATATTTAAGAAATTTTAAAAAAGATAAGAGACATGGAGGTCAGGTGATATTACATGATAAACAATCTTATCACTGCAGCTTTGACTGTTGAGGCAAAAGAAAACACAGTGAGTCTCTGTTGGGTAAGATGGAAATATTTTTTTAATGCTTCAACAATTAAATAATTTATGGGTCAGACTGCATAACCACCTAAGAAAAGCTTAGTTTTGCAAAAGGCAAAAAAACAAAGAGTAGTAGAGATTGTGCTACATTCCCTATCTTCTCAATATAATATTTACTAAATACTATGGCTGCCTGCCACACTGGCCAAGGACTGACATGAAGGCAAAAGGGCTAATAAAACTTCTTGCTGTTACCGCTTGTTCCCAAGACATTAACATAACCAACTCTGGCAGAGATTTCCCTTTCCTCCATGACTTGCTATTATCTGGGTGGTGGTGGACCACTTGTTGACATGTTGCCTTCATCCTATACGTTGTCTTCTGTTCTAGCCACCACTACACTGTTCACCAAGGAAATCTCCTTCCATGTGCCATACAGACAACTGAGCTAACACTATGGCTCTTAGTTTAAGACTTATTCTGAAAAGTATTGTTCAGATTCTTCAGCTTTTATATTCTCCTGTTTGCCAACCTTTAAATACAAACATATAGACACATAGTGTTTATTAACCCAACCATGTTATAGAAAGCACACACAATCAAACTGACCCCACAATCAGGGGGAAAATATATGAGCAGGGCTATCTACATTATTGCAAAGTCCAATGCAAATTAAAATGTGGGGCCACTTGTGAATAAAATATTAATAATTTCAAAACAGTAGCAGCACAGCATTAAGCAAACATGGAGCCTTCTAAGCATGGAGTCCTATGTGCAGCTGTGTAGGTTGCACATACATATGAAGCCAGCTCTGACTATGAGGAATCATTTTCTACTTCCCAAATTACTGCTTTTCACTAAGGAGTCACCAGAATATGTCAGGGCTTTCTAATCAACAATCCATGAGAAGCCTTAGCTTACCTCAACTGGAGAAGAGAGACTATAGATTATGGGACTGGAATCTGAGCCTGACCCAGCACTACTACACCTGGGCTGCAGATCTTATATATATTATATATATTATATATATTATATATATTATATATATTATATATATATTATATTATATATATAATATATATAATATATAATATATTAATATATATAATATATATATTATATATATAGATATATAGATATATATGATATATATCTATATATCTATATCTATATATATAATATATCATATATAGATATATTATATATATAGATATAGATATATAGATATAGATATCTATCTATCTATCTATCTATCTATCTATATATATATATATATATATGGAAGTTCCAGACACCTCCCATCTATTCTCAGCTTGCTTATGCTTGTTCTAGTCTTTGTAGTTTTTGCCTTTCTGGCTCCATAACCCACCTTTGATATCTGAATCTGGCATCCTCTCTTTGGTAAACATCCAGATGCCACTTTCTGACTTCTTAGACTCTAGCTTCTGGCACTGGTTTCAGCTCTGCTGGCTCCTCAGATTTTATTTTATTTTTTTAATTTTTTTTTTCACCATTTATTTATTTTTTGGGACAGAGAGAGACAGAGCATGAACGGGTGAGGGGCAGAGAGAGAGGGAGACACAGAATCGGAAACAGGCTCCAGGCTCTGAGCCATCAGCCCAGAGCCCGACGCGGGGCTCGAACTCACGGACCGCGAGATCGTGACCTGGCTGAAGTCGGACGCTTAACCGACTGCGCCACCCAGGCGCCCCATGATTTTAATATCCTGTATTTCACATAAGAGATTGTCTGTTCCCTCCCCTAGTTCTATGTAATCTCACCGGCCAGACCAGTCCTTTTCCTCTATTAGCTAGGGAAAAAATATATAAGCAGAAGGTTCCATATGTAGCCTTGACCTGGTAGTTAATTTCATTCAAGAGTTGATAAGAAACCATTACCATGTTCTTTCTTTTTACCTCCTTCTTGGCATTCTTTATTTATTTATGTATTTGTATATGTGTGTATGTATTTTCATTTTAGAGAGTGTGCACAAGGCAGGGAGAGGGGCAGAGAGAGAGGGAATCTTAAGCCGACTCCATGCTCAGCATGGAGCCCAATACCGGGCTCAGTCCCACAACCCTGGAATCATGACCCAAGCCAAAATCAATAGTCCAACACTCAACTGACTGATCCATCTAAGCGCCCCTTGAAATTCTTTTTTTTTCACCTTCTATGACACTATACTCTTCTTGTCTTCCTTCTACCTCACTAAAGTACCTTCTCTTTTTTTCTTTTCAGTTAGTCCTTCTACTAATTGGCTTCTGCATCTCTACCAGCACAACTATCATCTCCTTACCTTACTTTGCCATAAATATTGGAATGGTCCAATGGTCATTCCTCAGCTCTTTTCTATGTATTCTCATTATATACCTTTATTAATTAATGACCTCCAAATTTTTATCTTCATCTCTGACTTCATCCCATATTCCAGATTTATATATTTCACTGCCTTCTTCATGTATTCATGTTTTTCCTATCCCTTGGCACATATAAATATATTCCCTGACTCTAAAAAAGACTGTTATTCCTCCAATCTCAATAAGTCTCAATAAGGGGCACCATCAAATTTTTCAAGCCAGAAACCAAGCATTTGTCATGTATTCTTGTCTCCTTTATGTATTGAATCCAGTCTGTAAGGCCTACTGGTTGTACTTCCTAGTATATCTTTTATCGATGCAGTTCTCACCAAAGCCTCTGCCATTATCTGCCTTATTTGAGCCCCATCAATTCTTTTCTGAACCATAGCAATCACCTTTGAAATACCTTCTGATACTTTTTCCCACTAAAATCTCTTCAAATAAGACCAGGATAATCTTTTAAAAAATAAATTAGATAATGTAATTGCTCTACTTAGAACTTTCTAGTGGCCTCTGACTGCATTTAGAATGAAATCCAAATGCTTTACAATTGTTACACTTTCCTCTCCTACCTTAAGTCGTAATACTTTCCCCTTCAAGCAATTCGCTCAATAATGCTACATAGCTCTCTTCTCAGTCACACCACAGGGACTTTGAACTTGCTTTGCCTCATTACTGAAATATTCTCCCTTGAACTTCACATAGTTGACATATTCTCATTATCATCTCTGAAAAGTATTTTCTGTCCACCCTTTCAAATGTTGCCTGTCCTACTATCTGATTTCTCTGTATCATTTCCCCCACCTCTTATTTCCTTTTTTCCTCTTTCCTGTTTTTTCCTTTCTTTTTTTCTTTGTTTATTTCTCTTTTTTTGTATATATGTTTTATTTTTTTTATTAGGGCAGAGGCATTTTTTTACCTTGCCCAGCAATGTGAGCATTTAGAAGAATTAGCACATAGTATATACTCAATAAATGTTTTCTGAACAAACAAGTCCATAAAGTTATGAGGGATACTGTAATACAATAATATGTGCGTCGTTTTACACAAACCCATGGGACAAATCTGGCCACTGCCTATTTTGATAGATAAAATGTCATTGAAACAACCATATTCACTTGTTTACAAATTGTCTATGGTGGCTTTTGCACTACAACCACAGAGCTGAGCAGATGCAACTAAGACCAAAAATCTTGAAAAACTGAAAATATTTTTAATCTGGCTCTTTCCAGAAGGTTTTCTGACCCCTGCAATAATATATACCAGGTCAAGTTGCCATTCAAATAAAAAGAAATGGACATCTACCAAGGAAACTAAAGCCATGTGCCCTTTCTGGAGATGCTGGGACACTACTTGAGAAAAAATTCAGCTAAGCAAAGTATGATGCAAAATAGAAGATTCCAGAACTGGAGAAGCTAAAGCGAAAGTTTTTGTGGGTGATTTGAATCTACTTAAATATTAAACTATAAGACTAAAAACAATAGCAATTTTTATTGACAGAATGCAAAATTTAGTAAGTGAAACAAACCTTACTAGCATGACCAACAATAACCAAGGAAGAAAACAGGATTAAATCTAAACATACTACTCTCCTCGGTAATCATCACAGCAAGTTGACAAGGGTTCCATTTTTCAATGGAAAAAAGGTAGTCCTATTCAACAAATGGTGCTGTGTAACTGAATATTCACATGCAAAAGAATAAAGTTGGGGCCCTTCCTCACAAGATACATAAAAATAATTCAACATTTTCATATAACTGGAATCATACACTATATGCATTGTGTATTTGGCTTCTTTGACTTAAAAAAATGTTTTCAAGGTTCATCCATATTGCATAATGTATAGGTATATTTCTTTTCATTGCCAAATAATATTCCATTCTATGGCTATACCATAATTTTATCCATTGTTTTTGTTTATCCGTTCATCAGATGAAAGTACAAAGACCTTTGTACTATAAGAGCTTAAGCTATAGAACTACTAGAAGAAAATAGAGATATATAAATCTTTATGACCTTGGCTTAGGCAATAACTTAATAGATAAAACACGAATAGCACAAGCAAAGAAAAAATAGATAAATTAGCCTTCATCAAAATTAAAAAAGAAAAATCTTTTGCGTTTCAAGGACTTATCAAGAAAATGGAAAGACAACCCACAGAATGAGAGAAAATATCTGCAAATAATATATCTGATAATTGTCTAGGACACAGGATATATAAAGAACTCTTAAAACTCAACAATAAAAAAACAAATAATCCACTTTTTAAATGAGCAAAGAATTTAAATAGACATTTTTTTGGAAGATATACATATGACCAATAAAGCCATGAAAAGATGCTCAACATCATTAGCTATTAAATAAATGCAAATCAAAACCACAATGACATATTACTTCACCCATACTAGGATGGCTATAATAATGTAGGCAGATAATAGCTAGTGTTGACAAGAAATGGCAAAATTAGGGCCCTTATACACTGTTTATGGGAATGTGAAATAGTTCACCTGCTTTGGAAAACAATTTGACATTCCTCAAAAAGTTAAACATAGAGTTATCATGTGACCCAGAAATTCCAGTACATGGAAACAACCCAAATGCCCATCATTTGATGAATGGATAACCAAAAACAATGGATAAAATTGTGGTATATCCATAGAGTGGAACGTTATTTGGCAATGAAGAGAAATAAAGTACCTACACATTATACAACGTGGATGAACCTTGAAAACATTTTGTTAAGTCAAAGAAGCCAGGTACAGAATGAATATATTGTATGATTCCACTTACATGAAAAATACTTGGTTGAGCTTGTGGTAGTCTATAAAACTGAACTAAGTAACACCATTTAATTTGGCTGTCAGAAAATGGATGAGTCCTGAAAAATTATATGGTGATATAATAGAGACCACCATCCCTAGTCTTTAAATACGTAACTGAAGCACTAATCTCCACCAGTATGTGGCAATCTTTTTAAATTTAATATCTTGCCCAGGGGGCAGGACAGAACAGTTTCAGAGGTTTCCACTTAGCATTGTCCTTCTTTGCTATGGTAACTCTTATTGATCAATAATTCAGTGTATGTGTTAACTGCCAAGAATATCAATTCTTATTATACTCTCAGAGACGGGGAAAATAATAACCAGATGATTCCACCCATAGACCCAACAGCCACTGTAAGCTTGACTTTAGTCAGGACTCCATCTACTACTTGGCCTTCTGATACTTCCTTCTTTCACAAAGGAAATGTAAAAAGCCTTGAGTCTCCTAGTATAGATATTAATTCAAATTCTGTGTGCACGAGTTCTTATAATGTCTGGGTATTCCCCTTTCTCCAATAAAGTAAGTGACTTTGAGCCCTTTTGGAGATGAACAGGGCGTGTCATTATAGTATATACTTGCTGTGGTGTAGCAGGTCCCTTTTCTTCTGTTAATAGATTCTATATGTGAAAATCAGCTGAGGTCCAGAAACCCAACAAAGAATTATGACTGTTTATTGAAGAGACTGTCCTCAACTCCCTGTTTTTTCCATTCTTACCATCTTCTGGTTAGAGATATTGAGCAGCACTCTTGCTGGTTGCCCATCTATTTTGCTTATATTGATACCATCCTCTATCAACCATGTCTACAAATCTTCTTGACTGCCCCCCTAGTCTTTCTGGTTGTTACAGTAATTGTGACCTCCTGGTTTCTGGATTTAAGCAGTGCCCCCTGGTGTCTTTTACTTTGGTGCCTTATAATCCACTTGGATGTTAAAATGCCCAGGTCTGTGAGCCCTTCTCCTAGTACAAGTTCTGGCCTAAAGAGAAGATTCACCCCTGGATTTTTCAGTGATGCTGGTACCCTTCTCACCAGCACATTCCTCATGGCATTAGTGATGGGACTTAGTCATCAGAGTGGTCTTCTGGCTTTACACAAAATATCCATTCTACAATATCCGTCTCCCTGGGATCTTATTCCTTTCTCTACCAACTACCAGAGAAATTCAGGAAAGTCATCTTGCCACATGATCTCCTGAATACGTACTATTTTCATCAGTTCATGTCCTTCCAGTCAAGCATCAAGAGAGGATTAGACATTCAAGAGATTCATTGTGGTGTCTCTGAAGGATAAAAGTGAGCATAGGAGTGGACAATAAGAAGATTCAGACCGCTGGGGCGTCTGGGTGGCGCAGTCGGTTAAGCGTCCGACTTCAGCCAGGTCACGATCTCGCGGTCCGCGAGTTCGAGCCCCGCGTCGGGCTCTGGGCTGATGGCTCAGAGCCTGGAGCCTGTTTCCGATTCTGTGTCTCCCTCTCTCTCTCTGCCCCTCCCCCGTTCATGCTCTGTCTCTCTCTGTCCCAAAATAAATAAATGTTGAAAAAAAAAAAATTAAAAAAAAAAAAAAAAAGAAGATTCAGACCAGTGTATAGGTTTGACACTTGTGAAAAGAGAAAAGGAATGGACAAGTCTCTGAATGCAGTGTAGTTCTAAGAGACTCCTGGGCAGGCCAATGGGCAGACCCAAAGTACAAACTCTTCTTGAAGAAACCTAACATTGAGTATAAATAATCTGGTTCCTATGTCCCCACCAAGCTCGGTCATTGGTTCATAGAAGTTTGGGGAAAGCATTACCTATGATGGTTAAGTCAAAGATATAACAGCTGAGACTGTCAATCAACTTGCTCCCTTTATTGGGTTCTTTAAGAGATGTGAATAGCCTGCTTCCATGACTGCCATAGGGTGAATATTAATACTTTGACTTGATTAAAGAGTGAGGATAGGATACTGCTATTTTCCTACCAAATCCACTTTACTTCCTTATCCCTGGCACTACATTATCCTACCTCGCTGAAGTGAGTGGGGTATGTGACTCAGCTCTCATGATAGAATGTGTACTTTCTCTATGCCTGAGCCATTAAGTTTCCAAGCAGTTCTCCACTCTCTATTTCTGAGGCAAACTTGAAGTTATGTGTTGAAGAGGAGCCACAAGATGGAGGGAGAGTCTGGGCCTCCGAATAACCACTTTGAAGAGAGAGGCCAGACTGCAATGGACTATGTGATGTGAGCAAGCAACAAATCTCAACTGAATTAAGATTCTGACATTTGAGTTTCTTATTTCAATAATTAGCCTATATTTTTTGTTGCCAGAGTCAGTTTACTTTCTTCATAGAAACATTTAAAAATAAGCAATATTTTAAAGTTCTGTTTTGATTACACAGCTAGAATCATCATGCAAGAGTGTGTGTTGGAATGACTGAATGAAGAGGCAATGGAATACAGAAACTGAGTGACGTCTTATTCTTATCCACCTTATCTTTTAAATAATAATATTCTGTAAGGCATAGCTGAACTCTACTAAGTAAACATGTAGAGCTCTAAATAACTAATATAATACACACTTTTAAATTTCTTATACAAATTATTTCGTATTAACTTGCCAAAGTATTGCCAAAGTATTGCTCACTCCTGTTCTCTAGACATGTTTTCCCAAATGATGACTACAGTTTCTAAATGACTTGCAGATTATCATCATTCAAATTGTCTCTGAACCAAAATAGCATTGTTTTCCCTCCAAAATAGCATTTCTTGTTTTCTGTAATGATGTTTTAGTGAAGTAAGTCTTTACATGGTCCCTCCACAGTGACTGGTAAAAATTGTGTGCAATGTTGCAGGACTGTGAGAATAGTTCTCGGAAATCTTTCTGAGCTCAGTAAAACAGATACAATCAACTTCATCTCCAAGCTGTGCAATGGTTAAGTTATTTTATATATTGAATCTAGAAGCAAGGGCCAAATCACATGTGAAGACGTGAAATGAGTTGTAATCATCCGAAATCTATTGTAATTCACCTACTCAGGATCATAACACTCTATAAGTTGTCAGAATGATTGTGTTCAGCATATTATAAAAGGCACAAGATCTATTATTTCATTCCATGTTTTAAAAATCCTAGATTCCTCTTACCTATCATCCTAAAGACATAAAATATCTGTTAATTCTAGTAATGTTTCAGTGGTTCCACTTTTAGTAATTTCCTCCAGTAATTATACCTAGATTGACTAATTACTCTGTGTTAAGTTTTCCTTATTTCTTTAATGTAGTGTTTATATTTATAGGCACCTAAGAAATATCAGATGCTTTGCAAACACTGGAAAATCCCAAAGTAAGACAGTGACACTGGACAGAGAGGCAATTTTAAGTATGTGTTCCATGGACAGACTCTCTGAAGGAAGCATTTAAGTTACAGACTGAGGCAACCACCTGACATCAAGGAGACTGCATCCCCTGGAGAAGACGAGGGGGCAGCTGGTGCAAGGTCTCTAGAGCAGAAACAAACTTGGACAGTTTGAGTAGGAAAGGAAAGGCTAGCATAGCTGGAGAGCATATATACAAAGGAAATGGGAGCTAATGACATAGAAGAAGGACTTTTATATTGTGTTTATATTTTTAGATAGGTTTGAGACTTTTATATAGTTTGAATTTTATTCTAGATAACCCAAGAAACCATTAAAGAGTTTTTAAGCAGAAAAGTAATATAAAACAAATTATATTTCCAGTGCAAAGGAATATTTTGTGAGGGTTCTTAAACATGGGAAGATTTTTGGATACTCACTGGCACTACCAAAAACAATATACTAACAAAATCTTTAGAAGATAAGGGTATAACTTTTGACCTAACACAGTACTTATTCACTCAGACATGACTAGAAGAAGTAATAATAGTCTATAAATTTTGACAATATCGAAACTATAACCAATGTATAATGAGCTCCCATTTTCCATGTAAGAGATTCAGACTACTTTCGATAAAAGAACTTACTCAAGATCATAGGACAAGTACAGAGGACAAAAACCCATGTGTTTCACCCCTCTTCTTGGTCTAACCTCAAAAGTAAACCCCACCATGCTTCCTAAGAATTAAGAATGTCAATTGTTAAAAGAAGGAGGAGCAGGAGAAGAAAATGTTCATTAATTTATCAAAGATGGAAGTTAAAACTACATTTGTCTTTGTCTTAATTGAAGTCACTTTAAAACACTACCAAAAATTTATCTAGCTATCTTCATTTCTTTATTTTCCATTGTTTCTCCATTTATCTTTTTCCAAATTTGATATAAGATGTTTTAACAGAAACATTATATAATATTATAGGAGAAAATAGAGAAGGAAAAAAAGGAAATGTGCAAAGAAGGATAGAAAATTATCTAAAGATAGGAAAAGGCAGCAAATTGTAAAAGGGGCCTAGTTTTATCTTATTTGCTGGCTAATTATTTTTGAAGAATCTTTGGGATTATGCAAACAAAGCACTTAGAGATGAATGGAAAATGTTCCTCTGACTATCCTGGATATAGAACCAAGAGGTAGATATAATTACCATAGTGTAAAGCATCACAATCTCAGTGACATAGATATATATCAAGTTTAACATGGCAGATTGACTACAGGTATTTATCTTCACCATCACCCAAACCAACAACTTTAAAATGACAGTAAATAAATTTTAGAAAGAAAGTGGACAAACCAATGGAAAACATACTGGACAAGAAATCGCAACAAAGTTTTGAAGGACAGAAGGTCAGGAAACTGACACCAATGTGAGAAATCTTCAGAAGTACCATTGAGAATAAACTGGTTTAAACCATTGTCTCAAATACACTGAGAATGGATAAGAATTGGGGCTGAAGACAGCCATCAAAAACCTGAATAAAACATGTTTGGACTTCTACTTTTTCCTCCACCCCTAGGGGACTATTTATGCTCGGCACTACCATCTTCTTCCCCAAAGTGTAGAGTTTCAGCAGAGGGTGGGAGGCAGGAATGAGATTTCAAGAAAAGGGAATAATTAAGGTGTAACTGAGCAGTGGGAATCTCTCACCTTCCTACCTGTGCACCAGAACCAGAATCCTCACAGCTAGACACAGCTCTGATGCAAGAGACTAGTGGCATTACTACTGGAAAAACTGAGCAGGTCCAGATTAAAAACAAAAACGAAAACCATAGATACATTCATTTGGGGGATATCTCAGTAAAGAAAAGCTGCCCACTTTTGATAAACACCATCCACACATTCAAAGCTAACTATATATTTCCTCACATTTAAATATGAATAGGGAGATATGAATTACCAGAGATGTGACCAAAACCTCCACATATAAGACAGAATAAGAGACGACACAAAAGTAAAAATAAAATCAAGAAAAGACCAAGACAATGTAAGAAACAAAGGAAAATGTCAGAACTTTACAATCAATATCCTGAGATAATATACAATATCCTGCCCGTTAAAAAAAGAACAGGAATTATTAAAAATATGAAAACATCAGAGAACAAGAAAGAGCTTTAAAAGTTTTTTATAGTGTATCTAAAATTTAAAAATTGATTTCTAAAATCAAGGACATTTTTGAAAAAGTCAAACAAGAACTCAAATATGTGAAAAGAATGAAAGAAAGGATAAGCAAATAATAGGTCCAGTTTAAGAGGTTCAATATCCAAACAATGAGATTGCTGAAATAGAAAACAAATGAAAATGGGAGAATTTATTTTCCCTAACATAATATAAGCACAGATAAGAAAATTTTCTAAAACATAAAGACATTAGACTTCAGATTGAAAGGGCTCCCTGAGTGTTAGCACAGTGAATTAAGAAAGCCTCCTAATTAAAAGATATCACTGTGAAATTTTGACACCAAAATTGGGAAAAGAATTTAAGAGCATATACACACACAGCAGTCTCATACAAAGGATTTAGAAATCAGAATGGCACTGAATTTGAACTACAAAGCTTGAAGTTAAAAGATAATGGAGTAATGTATTCTAAAATTAAAAGGAAAATTATTTTCAACTTATAATTTAACCAAAAGATCCAGGAAGAGTATAGAATGAAGGTATTTTCTGACATGTAAAATATTCACACTGTTAACAATTAAAAATCCTTCTAGGAAGTACACTGTAGAAAGGGTACAATCCAAAAGGAAAGCTATGCAATTCCAAAAAAGAATATCCAACACACAATCATGAGGAAAACAATGAATATTGAAAACAAAACTTCAGATTTAAACAGAAGGAGAGAGGGCTCTAAAGAGAGAGCTTTGGGGTAGGAGGCAGTGATTAATTCCTGACCAAAGAAATTATTGTTCAAAAAGGAAAATGTGAGGGGGAAAATGCTATAAAGAATAGTATAGGGTCCATTGACAATGCAATATGAACTGTATTTACCTAAGACAAATGAAAATTTATGTTCATGCAAAAACTTGTATACTAATGTTCCTAGATGCTTTATTTGTGATAGCCCCAAACTGAAAATAATCCAGATGTGCTTTAAAATGTAAATAGATGAGGGGCACCAGGCTGGCTCAGTCAGTAGAGCACGCAACTCTTGATCTCAGGGTCATGAGTTTGAGCCCCTTGTTGGGCATGGAGCATACTTTAAAAAAATTTTTTTTAAATAAATAAAGCACACTGATATAAAAAGTAAATAGATGAACTGTAGTATACCCATAAAATAGCATATTATTCAACAACAAAAAGAGCAAAGAATTGACAAACACAGCTACTGGGATAGATCTCAAGGGCTTTATGCTGAGGGAAAAAGCCAATCCCAAAAGATTGTATCATTTATAATTACATTCATAAAACGTTTTTTTTTTGCACTTTTCAAATTAGCTCTAATGGCTATTACATTAATAAAATATTGGAAGAAGAGCTAATAATCCATGTTGTTTTATAGTTTTAAGTTTTCATTTCAATTCCAGATAGTTAACATACAGTGTTACATTAATTTCAAGTGTACAGTATAGTGATTCAACAGTTCTATATATCACCCAGTGCTTATAACCACAGAGTACTCCTTAATCCCCATCACTTTTTTAACCCATTCCCCCACTGGCTTCCCCTCTGGTAACCATCAGTTTGTTCTCTATAATTTAGAGTCTTTTTCTTGATTTCTCTCTCTCTTATTTTTTTTCCCTTGGCTTGTTTGTTTGCTTGTTTGTTTTTTCCTAAAATTCCACATAAAAGTGAAATCATATAGGATTTATCTTTCTTTGACTGACTTATTTTGCTTAGGATTTATTCTCTAGCTTTAGCCATGCTGTTGTAAATGGAAAGATTTCATTATTTTTTATGGTTGAATAATAGTCCATTGTATATATATACCACTCTTCTTTATCCATTCAGAAATCAATGGATACTTGGAGTGCTTCCATAATTTGGCTATTGTTGATAATGCTGCTATAAACATAGAGGTGCATGTATCTCTTTGAATTAGCATTTTTGTATTCTTTTGGTATATACTCAGTAGTGTGACTGCTGGATTTTAGGGTTCTATTTTTATACTGTTTTCCAGAGTGACTATACCAGTTTGCATTCCCACCAACAGTGCAAGAAGGTTCCTTTTTTTCTCCACATCCTTGTCAATACCTGTTGTTTTTTTGTGTTGTTGATTTTAGCCATTCTGACAGGTATGAGGTGATAGTTCATTGTGGTTTCAATTTGTATTTCTCTGATGGTAAGTAATGATGAGCACTTTCCATGTATCTGTTGGCCATCTGGATGTCTTCTTTGGAGAAATGTCTATTCATGTCTTCTGTCCATTTTTAATTAGATTATTTGTGTTTTGGGTGTTGAGTTTTATAAGTTCTTTATTTTGGATACTAACTCTTTATCAGATATATCCTTTGCAAATATCTTCTCCTGTTCCATAGGTTGGCTTTTAGTTTTATTGATCATTTCCTTTGCAGTGCAAAAGCTTTTTATTTTGATTTGATGAAGTTCCAATAGTTTATTTTTGCTTTTGTTTCCCTTCCCTCAGGAGACACATCTATAAAGAACTTGCTATGGCAAATGTCAAAGAAGTTATTTCCTGTGTTCTCTTCTAGGATTTTAATCATTTCAGGTCTCACATTTAGGTCTTTAATCCATTTTGAATTTATTTTTGTGTGTGCTGTAAGAAAGTGGTCTAGTTTCATTCTTTTGCATGTTGTTGTCCAGCTTTCCAAACACCATTTGTTGAAGAGATTGTTTTTTTCCCATTGGATATTCTTTCTTGCTTTGTTGAAGATTAGTTGACCATATAGCTGTTGGTCCATGTCTGGGTTTTCTATTCTGTTCCATTGATCTATGTGTCTATTTATGTGCCTGACCATACTGTTTTGATTCCTACACCTTCATAACATAACTTGAAGTCTGGAAATGTGATGTCTCCAACTGGAGATTCTAGACTCCGAACTTTCAAATTCCAGACTTCACTCTTCTTTTTCAAGATTGCTTTGGCTATTTGGTGTCTTTTGTGGTTCCATATAAAATTTAGGATATTTTATTCTACTTCTGTAAAAAATATTGTTGGGATTTTGATATGGACTGCGTTAAAAGTGTAGATTGCTTTGGGTAGTATAGACGTTTTAACAATATTTGTTCTTCCAGTCCATAAGCATGGAGTGTCTTTCCATTTCTTTGTGTTGTCTTCAATTTCTTTCATCAGTGTTTTACATTTTTCAGAGTACATAGGTCTTTCACCTCTTTAGTTAGGTTTATTTCTAGGTATCTTATTATTTTGGGTGCAATTGTAAATGAGATTGTTTTCTTCCGTTCTCTTTCTGCTGCTTCATTACTGGTATATAGAAATGCAACAGATTTCTGTACATTGATTTTGTATACTGTGGCTTTACTGAATTATAATACTTTTTTGAAATGACAAAACTATAGAAATAAAGAACAGATTAGTGGTCACCACGAATTAGAGGATAGAATGTAGGTATAAGGGCTAACATGAGAGAGTATCAGGGGTTGATGGAACAGTTCTGTATTTTGATTGTGGTGCAAGTTACACAAATCTATAAAAGGTGATAAAATTTCATAAAATAATACACAAAAAATGCATGATAAAGCTGCTGAAATCACAGCTAAGGTCTGTAGTTAATAATAGTTTTATACCATTGTTAATTTCCTGGTTTTTATCCTTGTTTAGATGTTAGGATTAATTAAGATGTTCTCATTGGGTGAAGCTGAAAGACTAGAATGCAGGAACTCTCTACACTATTTCTGAAACTTGTATGTGAGTCTAAAATTATTTCAAAATAAAAAGTTAAAAATAAAAATACTCCTCTCAAACAGTATTCCCAGAGATTCCAGTTCAGTAGACTGAAGAGAGGAACAGGACTTTTTATTTTAGCAAGCTCACCAAGTGATTCTCATGAGCTGTTGCATTTGAAATTCCCTCATAAAATACATGATGTCCTCAAAAGATCCTTTGGCAATGAAGACAACAGCCAAGTTCTACACAATAGTTCCTATAATGCCTCTTATTGCAAACTGAAGTTATCATACCAGAAGACAGATAACAAATTCATGAGGGGCCAAAATTGTGCACATCACATCCCTGTGGCATGGCTAGATTCCCAGATAGCAACTAGATGAAGGTTGGACAGCTTCAGATCTTTTAAGCAGCACTCAATAAGCATTATTTCTTATGTTTAAATGTCTCATAAGATGTTTCATGTTTCCAAGTAAGGGGAGATGAACAGATGAACCTGGTTTGATATTACACCAAATGGTGAGGAAGGGTATTACAGAAGATCCCTACTTGAAGGGTAGACCTCCCACTTTTATACACAGTTGGGCTAAAGGAAAATATGTGAAAAGGACCAAGATTTTAATATGAAATCTACATAGAATTAAATGAGTCATAGATGCCTGAGGCAATATCTTTTAATTATAAGGAATCTAAAATGTGATTTATCTTAATGAGTATCAGCTGAATTTAATGGGAAAGGTCTATAATGTGGTAAAGGCTCAGCACTTCTATATTTCTTAGTATCAACTTTTATCATTTTACTATCATGAAAATTCATTCTCATGAAGAGAATGGCTAAGTCTAAATATTTTTCCCCAGTTATTTTATTCAAGTATTAATTTGTTAATATAAAAATTAGATGGCTAATTCATATATATGAATATATATATTCATATGCATATATATTCATATGTATATATATGAAAGAAGACAATTATTAATTAAATAGACCCATCTTTTAGCATCTCTACTTTATATCAGTTACTATGTTAGATATTGAGATTCAAAAATGAGTAGTGTATTGTTTCTTTCCTTAAGAAGCCAGTGGCTACTGGAGTGAGAAAAAATTAAACCAAAAACTGCAGTATATTAATTGATTATAGTATAGGTAATTTCTAATCTGAATCTTGAAAGCTGAGTAGAATCTAGCTACATGAAGAAAAATATATAGTACATTATAGGGAGAGAGAAGAGTTTATGAGAATGCATACAAGAATCCATTATGATGATGCATTCAGGTAACAGTGACTCTATCTGAGGTCAATGTTGCATTTGGGTATAGGTGTGTAAGTGGCAAAAGATAGGTAAAGCCAGATAATGGTGAGGATTTTTATCATGACAGACTGCCATATAAGGCCACCTTGAAAGAATTCAAGCATTTTGAAAAAAGCTTGTAAGTAGTAGTGTTGTCATTGGACTGTGGTATGATTAAAGTAAAGGCAAAGAGAAAAATGAAATTATTGAACCAAGAAAATGGTTTGGGGTGCAGAAAAATTATCCGTTATGATTATTTCCATTGTCATCACAACTTACACTCATTTTCGCACATTGGAACGACACTTCTTTGTTAGAGCAGCTGAAATTACTCAAAACCCCAAAGGTTGGTTACATTTCATCTACAGTCAAACCATCTGTATACAATAATTTGAAGAAAATTTTAAAAATTTCATGTGTAGCCAAGTCTCTGTTAAAAGAAAAACAAGTATCCTTTGGATTAGAAACACCATCTGGATCACTTAAAGCTTACCAGGCACCAAATGCAGCACTGAAAAGCCTAAAGTCTGAAATATATAAACAAAACAAAACAAAATCTTAAAAGAGATTTCAGATCTTTACAAATTCCCTCCAGTAAGACAGGTTGACATTTTCTACACTGTACCTGTGTACATTAAAATGTCATGTTACTTCCTAGAAGGGATATTGTGAAGATTAACAAGATCATGTTTTAAAGCTCTTTGAGTTCCTCAAAGAGTAAAGCTCTGTTCAGTTCAGGTATAACATTCATTTTTCAATGCATAGTCACTTGAATCCCAGTTACATGTGATATCAGAGTGAAGCAGACTCAACTTCCTTTCAAAGATCTTACTACCTACATGAAATAGATAAATAAAATTCATTAGAGAATTATAATTATTAATGTTTGAATTATTGAACAAGAACTGTGCTAAATAACTGCATCCACATTACTTATAGGTGTCTTGATAGGCCCTTAATAGTACAGAAAACGTTTTTTACTCATGTGATGAGAACGGAGGGATTTCCTCATTGATTATTTAGGTGGAGGGAAGGAAAGACTATTATTGCAGGTAAAAAGAAAGGTACAGCAAAAAAATAAGTTTTTAAAGTATAGGCAGTTCAAGTTTACTTATTTTAACCAATTCAATAATATACTAAGTACTCTGAGAAATTATAAAAAGCTGTAAACTCAACAAAATAATCAGAATCATTTGCTTTTTTAAAGAGACTTAAATTTTAATGGTGAAGATGTTATAAAGATAAATAGGTACATTCACAAACAATGGAAATATTGCCTGATATTTGCTCATAATACTGTCTATGAGATCTGTGCCAAAAGCTATTAAAAGTGAAGATGTGCTTCTATTAATTCATCCAAACGGCATTTATAGATTATCACCCGATATAAATCCTTTTGTAAATGGGCTAATATGGCCTGAATTATAATTCCTTTGTTTATTCAAACATTTATTAAGACCCAATCGCAAGGGCAAATACAAAATAAAATAAACTGCAGTCAGTCTCCCTAAGGTCGTTTTTCAATAGCGGTAGAGACATATTCTCAACTCATTTTATATGTAAGGTAGAATAGTAATTAAGATGTATAAATAATATAATGAAGTCTAAAATACTAAGTCTGAAGTTCTGAAACCTAGTGACGTTTTGGAATCACTTAATTTTTTTCTTTAAGTAAAGTGTACAGCCCCCTCCTTCTGCCAATTCTGGTTTAATTGGGCTAGAAAGGAACACTAGAGGGTTTTTTTTTTTTTTTAATTAAAGTTTATTTATTTATTTTGAGAGAGAGAGAGCATGGGAGGGGTAGAGGGAGAAGGAGAGAGAGAGAGAGTCCCAAGCAGGCTCCGTTGCTGACAGCACAAAGCCCAACACAGGGCTCGATCTCACAGAGATCATACCAGAAGGTAGTAGTCTACATTGACAGCCTATTCCACCAGGAGCTATAGTTCTACAATTTGGAGTTGTCAGTTTTCCTTACTAATAAACAAAACACATAAAATAAAAATACAAGGGCATCTCTATTTAAGAGTTTTGCAAGAAGTTCAACTTCCAGGTATTTGTGAACATTAGATTTACCATTTCCACAGCTATGATAAGAATACAAATAAGCCACAAGGTGATCTTTTATTGAGCCAAGCCAAGAGAGGCTTAACATGAATAAAACCTCAGTACCAAAATGTACTATATTGAAGTCCTCAATCATGAATTACCCAGAAAATCTGAGACCAAAGTTTTACAGACTTATAAAAATATTTTCTCAGTAGCATCACACCTCCATGTAATATTTTTAAGCATGCTAAGTAAGTTGGATTCAGCACAGTTGGAGAAAAAGAATCATATAAATGAATAGGTAAGTTTCTTCACCGGGGGATTTTAATATACCTACATTCACCTCCCCACCACCCTTCACTACTGTTTTTGAAGCTTCTTGCCTTGGATTAAAAACATGGTTCTGTTTAATTAATAAACCTAAATATATCTTTAGAATATACAACATTTTTATAAACCTAGAACTGTCATCAAACACCCATAATGCCATTTTTCTAACTTAAATTTGCGATGCACCTATAGCTTGTTGGCAAGTTATTTTCTTGCAGTTTGGGATGTTAGAGTAAAATATGGGGCTATATAAACATGCATGGGTAATATTTAAAGAATATTCTTTACAGCTACCATGCATGAGTAGTCAAAAGAAATCCTTTAACTATAAGCTTTATTTACAGAAGAGATAATAAACATGTGCACTTTTCATCCTTTTCGGTTTTCTAAACATGACAAGGTAGGTCACTGTACAAGTATGTTTGTTATTGGGTCATATCATTGTTTGTGGTGTTGGCCCCACTGAGGCATTTGGTTTTTATTCCTCATCTATTGCTATAAACCCCTCAATTTTTTTTCATCACTCATACAACGCATACTTAATAGTAGGCCTAATCACTACCAAAGGAGATATTGGGAGGCTGGAAGTCCATTGGCCGAGCAGTTTCTATCACAGAAATCTCCAGGTAAGCCTCTGTATAAGGAGTTCCATTAGGTGACATGAAATAATGTATCTAATTTACCAGAAGTGTCAATTCCTTGAAAATATTCAGGGACCAACAGTAGTGAATAATACACAGTGCAATTAGATATGTAAGAGATCTTTCTTATTTAGGCTAAATAGAAGCTGTAGACACTATGTGGCAACAACATAAAAGACAAAATATGGCAAGGACAGTTGGCCTCACTTTAGTGCTTTCAATTTCATTATTAAACAAAGATAGAGATTGCCATAATGGTGGCATCTTCTGAAACAAAGGACAGAAATCAATATCTTCTGAGCAGGAAGCAATATCAATATAATATCTGAATCCTCCTTCTGAAGATGGCAAAAAGTGTTTCCTCAAGCAGCTGCTGAAATCCATTTTGCCTAATTTTCACAAACAAAGAACACGATGGTTTCGTTTCCCTGACAACACTCTCACGTGTGACAGGCTTTCACCCTTTGTCTTCTGATCTGTGCCCAAGCAATAGACCAACCTCTCAAATTAATCTTTGCATCCAGTGGGCAATCACAAGGCAAGTGGACACAGGTGTTCCTGAGGTCATTACTGTCATGTGTTGTATTAAAAATTGCAAAGATAAGAAAAGCTATGTGTCCTAGTCTATTTGGGCTGCTATAACAAAATATCACAGACCGGGTGGCTTATAAACAACATAAATTCATTTCTCAGTTTTGGAGGCGGGAATTCAAAAGATCAGGGTGCCAGCATGAAAGTGTGAGGAATCTTTTTCAGGTCCCAGACTTTTCTTTGTGTCTTCTCATGGTGGAAGGAATGAGGAATCTCTCTCTGGTCATTTCTATAAAAGAGATTCCATTCATGAGGGCCCTACCCTCATGCCCTCCTAAAGGTTCCACCCACCCTCCTTGAGGGTTAGGGTTTCAACATATGAATTTTGGAGGGACATGAGCCTTCAGACCATAGAGCACTATGTCTTCTGAAATGTTTGGGTTTTCCATGGCTCTAGTAACAGAAAATGTGTGTTTAATCCCTTGTAAAATAGCAGATACAGGGTTTAGTGTTTTTTTAAGTGTTTTGTTTTGTTTTTGTAATGCTGGTGAAAAATAGTGCCTTGGATTAATTTGTAGTAAATGTATGTAAGATATAAGAAATGGATTGGGGTGTTCATCCACTTCATGACAGAAGTTGTCTTTGGGAAAGGAGAGAAACTAATGGAATAGCAGGGAGTTTTCATAGGAGACCAACTAAATTTGTAATGTTTTGTTTCTTTAAAAAATGATGGGGCAACTATAACTAGTGGTATGTTTTTAATATTGTATGTCATGATGGATGTTTTTTAATGTTCTTTCATTTTTTTCTGTACCTTAAGATCTCAAAAAATTAAGAAAACAGGACTATTAGCTAATCACATGCCCATTGTGCTGTCTCTTTTTGAAGGAGATGATTGCAATTAAAACACCCATCCTTGCTGTCCAATTAGCAGTTTGCATCAAAGAAATTTTCATTGGGTATTAATCAATTCAAGATCACAATTTTAATGTCACCAGTCACCCTGCTTTTAAATAAATACATTAATATTCAAATTCATGTGAAAGTGCCCCATATATCTGATTAACTGGAAGTTAGACAAGCCTTAATATATGCAGAACACCATTCATGTGCTCTAAAAAGCAAATGAAGAAGCTGGAATAAATATATTATGAGTTATATGTGTCTGTCTTTTATGGAAATGAACAAAAATCCCCTCAGGAAGATTCCAGATATTTGGCTGTTTTAGCATCAGTAAGGATAAGAATGACTACATTCATTTATAATAAGTTATGAATAACATTTATATTACATATAGGTATCACACATAACAACTGCATGTGTATAGAATTTCTCTGAGTACTGTGTTGTTTATAAAAACCTTCCAAAAAGGATCCCCAAATTATTGATGACTGTTTACTTTCAGTCCATGAATCATTTCCTGAAGATATTTTACAATTGAGATTCAGCTGGGCTTTTAACTGATTTATTTATTAATTTTTTTTGGTTTCCTTTTTTAAAAAAAATCACCATTTCTGTTTTCAGATTATTCCCAGGTTTGGCCTATCTCATGGGTAACACCAGACACATCTGTGATTTCTCCCAAAATGATGATAGCAACAATAGTGAGTGCACTTACAAAATAAAGGCCAGAGAGCGAGAGTCTTTCCAAAACACAACAGGGAAAATAACCCGAAATGAGAGAAATGAGATAACCAGCAGATGCTCCAGAATATGGAAGTCATCTGTAAGCATTTAGTGGGATGGAGAATACTGAAACAGTTCTCCATTTGCCAGACGCCTGAAATAGAGACAGATGAGCTATTTCTCTGAACTTCAACAACAGCGCCAGCTGAAAAAGCAGACCCTTTCTGCCAAGGGTCACTTGCTGAAACTGTTGACTGTAAATCAGAGTTCTCTTTTTGGACTTAGGGTGCCCAAAAAACACAACCCAAATGTTCTTATGTGCATCTTACCTGGGGCACAAAGATGATCATCTGTTGTTGCTGAAGGTCTGTGAAAGTGGGGACAAATAGTTTACATGTTTTGAACAAAGATAACTCATTATGAAATCCACATTTTGTACATGCCATTTTTTCCCTTTCCTTGGCGAGTAAGAAATGTTCCCAAACGAAATAACCCACCTTTCAGCTGCATTGGTAAATAGTGGTAAGGATATTTAGGTCTGGAAATAGTCATGAAAAGGCCCTTTATGTATTTTTTTCTCCCTAAAATAATTGCTGCTGCATTACACCATGTCTTCAAACCTGTTTTAGAAGAAAGGAATGTCTTTGTGTGAAGTGTACTATCTGGAATCCTTTTCCTCAGATTGTTGAGATCATGAGTCTGTTTTTTTGCACTTGCTCCCAGGGTGTCTGAAACATTTAAAAATAACAGTGGGTAGTCAGAGCTGCTCGTGCTGGCAGTGGGTGCCTTACAGTTTGCCGTCATATAAATGTCAATTTTGCTTTCACTTATGGAGCTAAGCAGAGATAAATCCCAGTAGCACTGAAAGAAGTCTATAGATTTCATAGTTTCCTTCATTTCTGTGTGTGGCCTGACCACTCAAACCCAAGCCTCTCTGTTCCTCTCCATCCTGTTTAACTCCATTACTCTTTTCCTTTAATTTTTCCCACTCTGTCAAGGGGCTAGAGGGATCGCTAGTGGAGTTAGGATACATTCTAGGCCAATGGTTCTCATGCTGCGGTCCCAAGACAGCAATATCACCCAGGAACTGTTAGAAATACACATTCTTTATATCTCACCTATTGAAACTGAAACTCTGGAATTGAGGTCCAGTAATCTGTGTTTTAATAAGCCCTCCAGGTCATTCTGATGCACACCAAATTTTGAGAAACAATGGTATAGGCCACAATGCAGAATTTCCCCTAGGAACTCTGCAAACCATCACCTTCATCACTCTCCATCAAATAACTCTTCATCAAATAACCCCAGTGAATTCCCCCAGCATGAGGGCCTGAACATTGTCAGATGCCTCTTTTGCATCTAAACTATGCTGGCCTCAAGGTATAAAAGAAATCCCATTTAAATTAAGGCCGGTGTCAATTTCTGGAATAGGTAATGGTGGATTAATTTGCATTAAGAATTTATCCTAGATCAGCAAAACTGATCAGCTAAACTATAGTCCCAATGCCTTCTAAAGATGACACTCCTTTGATTTTCGCCTCCACTAATGTATACCAAAAGGGAGATTTTAAAGTCTTGCAGAATAGCACTGCCAGCTGTGTAGAAGACAGGCACTCCCCCAGGTTGGTAGATGGATTATACCTACCAATGAAGTGTCCTTATAAAAACAACTGATTCATTATCTTCTTTAATTAGCTTTTGAATATACTGAATGAATGAATGAATATACTGAATGAATATACTCAACTGAATGAGGCTCTGCAGGATTTTTTAGGTTACATTCCAGAAGAATGGATGGTCAAAATATGCAAGTCAGGAACTACAAAGTCAGTGTTTTATGACATTTTAATCTAAAAACTGGTGACATTCAGGGGCACCTGGCTGGTTCAGTTGGTAGAGCATGTGACTCTTGATCTCAGGGTTGTAGTTTTGAGCCCCACACTGGGTGCAGAGTATACTTAAATAAATAAAAATTTTTAAAAAATAATAAAATAAAAAAATGAAAACTGGTGACATTACAAACATAAGAAAATATCAAAAGGGGTTTGTGAAGTGACAGAATTTATGAATCACCTCAGAACAAAAGTACTGAACTTACATTAAGAAAATAGATGAGGAGGGGCGCCTGAGTGGCTCAGGCAGTTGAGTGTCCGACTTCAGGTCAGGTCATGATCTCACAGCTTGTCAGTTCGAGCCCTGCATCAGGCTCTGTGCTGACAGCTCAGAGCCTGGAGCCGGCTTTGGATTCTGTGTCTCCCTCTCTCTCTGCTCCTAACCCACTCGCATTCTGTCCTTGTCTCTCTCAAAAATAAATAAACATAAAAAAATCTTATAAAGGGGGTCCTGGGTTGCTCAGTCAGTTAAACATCTGACTTCAGCTCAGGTCACCATCTCATGGCTTGTGAGTTCCAGCTCCGCGTTGGGCTCTGTGCTGACAGCTCGGAGCCTGGAGCCTGCTTCGGATTCTGTGTCTCCCTCTCTCTCTGCCCCTAACCCATTCGCATTTTGTCTCTGTCCCTCTCAAAAATAAATAAACATTAAAAAAAATTTTTTTAAACAAAAAAGAAAATAGATGAGGGGCGCCTGACCTGGGTGGTTCAATCGATTAAGCATCTGACTCTTGATTTCGGCTCAGGTCATGATCTCACGTTCTTGAGATGCAGCCCTGTGTCGGGCTCTGAGCTGACAGTATGTATCTTGCTTGAGATTGTCTGTCTCCTCTGTCTGCCCCTCCACCAGCTCGTGTTCTGTGTTTCTCTCCCCCAACCCCTCTCTCGAAATAAATTAATAAACGTTAAAAAAAAAAAAAGAAAATAGATGACTGCTTTGTGTTGTGCCTCTCAAAGGTATTGTTGCTAAGATCTGTTGAGAGTATTTCCTCAGTGTCACCTACACATAATCTTCAAAGACCCCTGCACATTCCCACGTAGAAATTAGATTCCTTTTTTTTCCCCTTCTCCATTCAGCCTGTAAACCAGGTAAGTGCCCTCCCCATACTACATCTGTAACCTCTGTTAACCCAGGTCAGAGAAAGATTGCTTCACAGGGCAAAGACAAGAGGAAAGACTGGCCTAAGGAAATGCCAAGAGCTGGAGAAGTGCTTGGTTGTCAAAAATGAATCAGCAGCCCCTTTGCTTTCAAAATGGGAACAAGATTTATTCTTTCTTCAAGAAACATCACCATCAAGTATTGTAGCAATGTCTTTCAAACTGAAAATGCCATTTCATTCTGTATTTCTTATTCTTTAAGGGTTGAGAAGACCAAATTGTAACTTGGTATTGCCCAGGGCTAGCTGAGTTCTGGAGTTCGTGGTCCAAAGGTAAGTTCACCCCCTCTCTGGGCTCAGACCAATAGGCTCAAGCTGTTTCTTCCAGAACCACATACAGGTCCAAGAATCCCTGAGGCTTTCTTAACAGGAGCCAGCCAAGCAGCCAAAAGAATTTCAGGCTTCCACAATGATCAGCACACAATAGACAGTGTTTCAACATTGAAATGATACCCTTAATTATTAATAATATACTTCACTGCCTGCTACTGGCAGAGATAACCTCAATGTTCTGAAAAAGCAAGAAAATATAAAAAAACATAAAAACATTCCTGTTCATTTCAGGAATAATTTTCAACTCAGCTGGAAAGAACAAACCAGTAGGAATGAAGTGGCATCAGGGTGCTACAAAGGAGTGCACTCATTTCAAGTCAGGGTGTTAAGCACCACTTCTTTGCACCCAGTCCCCACTTTCTCTACCCTACAACTCTCTGAAAGAAGAGAGTATGCTATGGAGACTGTTATCTGTAGGACTTGGAGGCATTAATGAAACATGAATAGATGCAACCGGCATACAACAGGGACTGCCTCATGTTTCAATCACTTTTGACAAAACCATTTATGCCATACTCTAAGCTCAGAAATGCAGTCCTTGTTGCAAATATAGGGACATTCCACCCTAATGATTAATCTGAATAGTCATAGAAGGGGGAAAAATTCACAGGGAATAATTTAAATCTTTCTCTTCTGCACTAGAGGTGAATCAAGTATCAGAGAAATTCTGCCTCTAAATAAAAACGAAGGTATTTAGCA
This sequence comes from Puma concolor, assembly GCF_028749965.1. NCBI lineage: Eukaryota > Metazoa > Chordata > Mammalia > Carnivora > Felidae > Puma > Puma concolor. Next base: position 80,592,179 of record NC_141667.1, on the reverse strand, counting down.
TTCTAATTTTGGTGGGGTTTTTTTAAAACAATATTTTTTTTCTCTTCCCCTCTTTAAAATAGATCCAAAACTCAGGCCATATATATTACATATACTACATATACTACTTTATACTACATATAGAGTATGTATGTATGTAGTACACACACATAGTATTTGGTTGCATTTTAGCACTAAAATCCCTTTTGTGAAATGAACATTCCTCAGTGTGACACTACATCCCCTAACAATATACCATGATGTTTCCAAAATATAACATTATGTTCTGAACTTAGAGCTATGTGAACAAATTCTCACCCAAAAGAAAACCAGCAAAGTGCTGTCTTGCTTCCAGTTTCACTTTCCTCATTGTTTTGGAGGAATAAAGAGCAATTTTGTGGTTGAAAATGAAAATGTCTTTTCCCATTTGTGATCAGCTCTTCTGACCTGGCAGAAATGACTTGAAGCCTGTGTCTTTCAGGCCTTGAAGTCTTCTGCCCCAAAACTATTTCTGCTCAAGAGGACATTCTCAGCAAGTTTAAAGCATCTCAAGTCGTGGTCTACATTTTCTGCTTGATCTTACCTTGCTTTCTTGCATATGTAACTTCTTACTAGAGTATCATAAGTTCTCTTTTTATCCCAAGGCTTCCCAAGAGGAAATGTACTATCTGAGGATGGGACTTAGGGCCATTTCAGGATGTACAGGTAAGAGTTAAGATTAACTAAGTCTTTAAATCAAAGTGTCTATGGGGCTAGGCTCAGCACAGCGTGCTCTTCATATAGTATAAAATGTAGACAGATCATTGTGGAAGCCTAAAATTCTTTTGGCTGCTTGGCAGGTTAAAGTCAAAAATCCTCATCAGTGCCCAAAGTCATTCTTTTATCTCTTTTACCTATTTTATTTTATTGTCACAAAACAAGGGGCTATAGGGAAAAGCCACTCTTGACAGCGGTAATTTTTTTAAACAAATTATAAAACCACTGTGACTAATTTCACATTAAATATTTACAAAGCAAGGTAGTTATGTAAAAACAAATGGAACTAAACTTTGGAGAATTAGCTCCTAGAATCTTATTGGTGACGGAACTGTTTTTCCATTGGTATTATATAAATAACCTCAAATAGAGAAAAATTAACAGTAGATAAAATTTACTGGATAGAAGTGGTGTTTTTTCTTTAACGGTAGAAATGGAGGAGTGAATTTGTTAAGAGTTCTATGAAAAATTATATAAATATAAATTTAAATTAGTGAGAATTAATTATTCTATGGTATTATAAAAATGTTAACATTATTTCAGTTTTAGCAATTGCAGATGGCATTAAGTACATATTTTAAATCCAATTCCACTCAACAGAACTCAAATTTGAAATTTTCCAAGATCTGTAAAGTTTAAAATCATTCAAAATGTGAGAACAATATTTTGAAAACTAAACAGAATCAACTACTTTGCAAAATAAAAATTCAATCCATTGATTTTCAAAATTTTTAAATGAAAAAGCTAACATATTTTTCCCTTCTACCATCCCTTTTTCTTTATATGCCTGCCTCTGCTGGTTCACCCCTTTCAGTGCTTAAATGTTTTCTTCTAAGTACAAGATTTATAGTGGATTTTCATTTCTTTTTTCATAGGCTTCTCAGGTGTCTTAAAATTCCCCAAAAAGGATACCTTAACAATTTCAGAGGCCAAACACTTTGTATTACCTCCCCACTCCCTAAAATAAATTAATATCATTCAGTACCTTTAGAAATGAAGAGGTAAGGGACGCCTGGGTGGCTCAGTCGTTTAAGCGGCCGACTTAGGCTCAGGTCATGATCTCACGGTCCGTGAGTTCGAGCCCCGCGTCGGGCTCTGTGCTGACAGCTCAGAGCCTGGAGCTTGCTTCGGATTCTGTGTCTCCCTCTCTCTCTGACCCTCCCCCGTTCATGCTCTGTCTCTCTCTGTCTCAAAAATAAATAAAACATTAAAAAAAAAAAAAGAAATGAAGAGTTAAATTGTGGTGTTATATATCCAAACAAATTATAAATCCATTACATTCTCCTCCTATTAAAAAAGGATATAACTATTAGTTAAATAACTTAAGGAATTGAGTTTGAGTTGTTTTAAAATATGCTGAAAATTGTAATAGAATCTATTGCCATTTGAAAGAAGGAAGAGCTTGTCTGGGCCTATTGACTCTTACCTCTATTAGCATATATATCATTGCTGGGCAATGCATGCAACCTACAGAACCTAGCAAAATTTTACCCAGTAGAATAAAGTAGAAGCTGAAAGAGAAGTAATGCCTATGCATTTTCTAGCATTTTACATTATGGAAGGCTCAGCCATAATAGGTCCCTCTGCAGTAAGAACAGACTCAAGCGTAAGATGGAAAGAAAAGTTGTAAGTCAATCATTTCTCTCCTTGCTTTTCCTAAAATGTCAGAAAATCCTACAAATGTGAAGCCAGAAGGGACCTTCAAGATCACCTGATTGACCTGCATTGTTTTAAAAATTATGGAACTATGATCTGCAAACTAACAGGCTTATCCAAGGTCATATATCTATGCTCTGAGAAACTTAGCTTCTCAACTGTTTCATCGTACAGAGCAGAGCAGGACACTTACCAGCATGGACCCATAGCCATAGATAGCCACATAGATAGCCTAGATGTACTGTTTTAATGAGAAACTGTGCTGCCAGATATTTCACGTCTCCTTCATGACTACCTCTGCTCTTCCAGTTGGCAGAAATAGCAAAACAGGAAGGAACACAAATCTATTTCTATGGTCAAAGTTTTTCTGATTCAAATGATGGTTTTCCCAACTAGCTTAAAGGTTAAAATTTAACTAGTTTGTTGTTAATTTAAAAGTAATGGAAAACATTACCTTGCTTCTGCAATATCTAAACTTCATACACAAGACTTCTGGCCCAGGGGTAAGTTACCAGTGGCAAGATATGTTAGTAGTCCATAAAGCCACATAGGTTCACAACAGGTTGTTAGGTAGACAAAGCCCAAAGAACATAGGTTTCTTCATTTATTACATATCATGTACCACCGATAAAGACATTCACCCTAAAGTCTAAGGGTGAAATAATAATAGTAATAATGATAATAGAAATGCCTACGATCTGCTCAATTTCTATGCTGGGCAGAAGAGGAGGGGATGAGTAAGGAGCAGACCTTCCCCTCAGAGAGTTTGCCTTTGAGCAAGTGAGATATGATGGCATGCACACAAATGACTATAGTTCAAAATAGGTCCCTTTCACTAAAAAAATTATAAGACTCTAAAGGAACTTAAAAGATCTAGCTTTCTTGGGAACATGAAAAGCATTATGAAATAAGTGGCATGTGAAATAAAACTTGGAAGCTTCCAAAGCCTGGGACTGGCAGGGAAGATGGAAATGGTTTAGGGCTGATGTGGCCTGGAAGCCACCTCAGACCCTCTCATATGTTCTTTGTCATTTTCCCACCTCTGTGCCTTTGTTCATGATGTTTATTCTTCAGAGTTACCTGCCCCCACCTCTCCAGCTCCTCACCTGCTCAATTATTTGTGGAGCAGCCTGGTGGATGGGTATCAAGGGCTGAACACTCCAGAAATGCCAATAACCACTTGCCAAAGGTTATACCCCCATCTCTGCCTTTAGTGGACCCCCTCCCAACAAACCTTAACAAAGCACTGCACAAAGAGCAGCTGGACAATATTCATTTACTCTTTCATTCATATATGTTTACTGAGCACCTTTTAAGTGTGAGACGCTATGTTAGGAGATAGAGGATATAGACAAAATTAATGTGGTCCTCATTTCCATGGACTTTATAGATACATAAATAAACAATTGCAACAGTATGATAGATGTTATGCCAGTGGAAGCACAGACTGGTATGGTAGTACAAGGCAGGGACACCTTCCCAGATTAGGAGGGTCAAGAGAGTCCAAAGTGAGTGATCAAGGATGATTAGGAGTTAGTAGGTGTCATCGTGCAGCAGAAGCTTGGAACTGCCACTACTCAGGAAGCATGTTTTTGCAGTGAGGTGTAAAATGGAGGTAGTGACAAGTGGGAACATCAGGCAGTGATGCTGATGCTAGCACTTTAAGTAAAAATCTCACAAATACAGTGGGAAAATGAGTTTCCTGACCAAAGGTCAAAGGAAAGGTAGAGGGTTTGTGAAAGGAAGGACTGCCATTGAGATTGGGGGCAGGGAATTTATTAAATAAAGGGAAAGGAACCTGAGATAAAGAATGGGGGATTGCAGCCTTTTGAAGCTCTCTCATTACTAATTATGGCCAGGAGGTCAATCCACCCAAAGTCAGAACAGATAAAGCTTTCTAAAGGACAGGACTTTTTTCATGCAAATGTGTCTTGAAATGCAAACTAAAGAGGGGGGCGGGGAAAGAAACAACGCGTGAAGGGTAGGAGACTTCGGAAGCAATATCTTTAAACTCAACAAAACAAAAAAACAACCCCTGCAAAACAGGTGGCAAAAACATCTCTATACAGTAGGTTGCACAGTATCCTCCCTGTAGATAATGTTCATCTACAGCTGTTTAAATTCCGTCTTTTGAAACGTTACTCTAGATTCTGTCTTTTAAAACATTACTCCTCCAAACGGAATAGACCTTATGAACATCTTCACTTTATAATTTTAACGGAACAGGGACGTAGAGCCCTCCAATACAAAGGAAATAATCTTTAAATAACAGAATGACAGCTCTGTGCAAAAACCATACGAGGTGTCCTGTTCAGAGGCTTAGAAAAGAAAAAGAGTAGATTTAAAGATAGGGTACTTGACTCCAAAAATGGTGCTGTGAGACTGAATATTGTGGGCTGAGGAAATGTGTTTTGTTCTGTTCTGTTTAATTCTGAGGTTAAAAGCAGTAGTCAAACCATGACAGCGAGGAGCTTTCTGCTCTGTTATATTACAGTTCACTTATTTCCCTCCAAATATTAAACAATGCCAAAAAAACTTTTAGTTATTTGGGATGCGATCCATTTTCATTTCACTCTTGTCCTTTTTTGGTTGGGAGATGACAGTTTAATATTCCAGGCTCCAAACCAGAGCTTGGCAAATGGATTTAAAAAAAAAAAAAAAAAGTTAAATGCCGTAGGGAAGAAAAAAGGCATGCAATTAATTTTCCACAAGAAACTGTGAAACTGGTGCTAAAGATGAGTATGTTTATTATCTATTTACCTCATACAATTCTTGAAATCTTTCATAGCACGATAGCATGTCAGTAATTCTACTGAAGTTAGTTAGCTCTTGGTATTACAGTATAAAAATTCACATTTATTATATTCTACTTCAGCATCTTATTTTATTAATTTTTTAAAAATGTTTATTTATTTATTTTGAGAGACAGAAAGCATGAGCCGAGGAAGGGCAGAGAGAGAGGGAGAGACAGAATCTCTGCTATGAGTGCAGAGCCCAACCCAGGGCTTGACCAAACCATGAGATCATGATCTAAGCCAAAATCAAGAGTCAGGCATTTAACCGGCTGAGCCACCCAGATGCCCCACTTCAGCATCATCTGAAATTAAGTACAATATAATAAACATAGTGATTAAAAACCCAAATCTGAGAGCTGATTTGAGTTTCAATCTCACTCAAGGGGCTCCTGGGTGGCTCAGTTGGTTAAGTGTCCAAATCTTGGTTTTAGCTCAGGTCATGGTGTCATGGTTCGTGAGTTCAAGCCCTGCATGAGGCTCTGTGTTGACAGTGAGGAGCCCGCATAATATTCTCTCTCTCCCTCTCTCTCCAAATAAATTAAAAGAAAAACTGTTTTAAAAATTAATAATAAATCTCACTCATGTTTTATAAATTGTGTCACTTTGGGAATGTTACTTAACCTCTCTCAGTTTTAGTTGTATCATCTTTAAAGGGATCATATTAATAATTCTAAATTCATTTTGCTTTTCTGAGGATTAAGTAATATAAAAAGAGCTGATGGGGGTAACTGGGTGGCTCAGTCGGTTGAGTGTCCAAATTCAGCTCAGATCATGATCTCACAATTCATGAGTTTGAGCCCCAGGCAGGTACTGTGCTGACAGCTCAGAGCTCAGAGCCTGCTTCAGATTCTGTGTCTCCCTCTCTCTCTCTCTGCCCCTCCTCTTCTCATACTCAGTCTGTCTCTCTCTAAAAAATAAATAAATCTTTAAAAAAAATTAAAAAAAAACTGATGCATATGAAAGGGCTGATACATAATGAGCTTTTAGTAAATAGAGGCTCTTGTTATTGTTAAATGAATATTCTGAAGATTTAGAAGTTTCCTTGGCCAGGGTCACCTTTTTGTTCACACACAAAAGTTTTCTAGGTATTTCTGTACTTTATTCCACTGCAAATAAATGTCAATCCAAATATGTGGACAATATCACAACTAGCTCAAAGAATGAAATACAACATTTTACTCCATCGATGGCTTTTTGGATATACCTAACCTGTTTACGAGCTGAAAGTTGGTCACCCTAAGCCCACACTCAAAAATTGCCCCCTCATTGGGGTGCCTGGGTGGCGCAGTCGGTTAAGTGTCCGACTTCAGCCAGGTCACGATCTCGCGGTCCGTGAGTTCGAGCCCCGCGTCAGGCTCTGGGCTGATGGCTCAGAGCCTGGAGCCTGTTTCCGATTCTGTGTCTCCCTCTCTCTCTGCCCCTCCCCCGTTCATGCTCTGTCTCTCTCTGTCCCAAAAATAAATAAACGTTGAAAAAAAGAAAAAAATTAAAAAAAAAAATTGCCCCCTCACAATCCTGTATGCCCATTTCAAAAAATGAAACAGAAAAAAGCTCATTTGCCAGTTGCCTTGCTTAACACCAAACATGGTAGGGAAAGCAGTCCATTAGTGACTAAGTAGCTTCAAGGCTTTCTTTCAAATCCCAGTTTTTTAAAAAAAAATGACTATTGCCAGGAGAAATTCCAGTTCTGAAAATGCTATGCACTGTTGATACATTTGTCTTTTACTTAGGGAAATGTTAAGTAAGTTTTTGAAGTTCATTCTGGGTCTAACAGTCTTAGAAAATACTTATACGATGATCTTCTCATGGTTGTTTCATTCAACATCAATTGGGCACATCTATTTTATGTGTCTGACCCTTGGATAGTTCTGGGGCTGCAGTAAGGATTGAAATGTCACCCCTGACTCATTGAGCTTACAGTCAGAATTAGGGATGGGGGAACAGCTAGAAATTAACAGGCATTACTATATGATATAGTACACTACTATCATAGTATATATGATAGTTCTATAATGGAGGAAATGTAAGATAATATAAGAATACATTTGCATTTGATTTCTAGAAAAATGTTGAATAATGGTTGGGCTTTAATCAACCAGTTAATCTCAATTAATCAATATTAATTGAGAACTAGTATTAGTGGCAAGGAGTGGCTTGACAGTAGGAAAGTGATATAGAAAAATATCCCCTATGATTTCTAGGGGGTCTCCTCCCTAGCCAAATCAAGTAAACAAACAATCCAAACAGAAATCGCAGTCTTTTTAAGCAAATGTGGCTTTAGGCTGAGCTCCCTAGTACCTTCACTTTCCTACCAGTTATCTTCTTTAAATTCTTTCTGTGCAATTGAACACAGCCATGATGTTGAGACTCTTCTATGAAATAAGAAAAATAATTATTATAACCCAGAGGCTCAGCCCCCAAAATCTTTTGGTTATAATTTTGCTTGCAGAGATTAGTTAAATCCCAAACATGAAATCAAATCTTTACCACCAGGGGAAATGGAGAACTCTTGACTAGCTAAATATTCACCAACTCTAACAATAGATTTTTAAAGAAAATATGTCAAATCATATTCAGCATTAACTTGGTACTGCATGTGCAAGTTGTGACACCATTTATTTGATCCAAGTTTGTTTCTTACCTCCAAGTTATCTGTAACTATCTAAGTCCATTCTTGTCAATTATTTTTTAAAAAGTACTTGTAAGATGGAAGGGGTGGGGTGCTTAGTTAGCTTAGTCAGTAGAACATGCAACTCTTTTTTTTTTTTTTTGATTTAAAATTTATTTATTTTGAGAGAGACAGAGAGCACATGAGCATGGGAGGGGCAGAGAGAGAGAATTCCAAGCAGGCTCTACACTGTCAGTGTGGAGCCCTTCACAGGGCTCAATCCCAGAAACTGTGAGATAATGATCTGAGCCAAAACCAAGAGTCCATAACTTAACTCACTGAGCCACCCAGCCACCCCTAGAGCATGCAACTCTTGATTTTGGGGTTGTGAGTTTGGGCCTTATCTGTGGCTTAGAGTTTACTTTAAAAAAAAAAAGATGCAGGAGGAAAAATAAATCTTAATTATGCTGCTGATCTTAACCCTGAAGTATTTTATAGATGTGTCAAGAAGCTATTCACACAACAGGAGACTTACTAATAATATTCTTATGATTCTTTCATTAATTAGAGAACAGTTCACCCTCCCACCTTGGTTCCTGTTTAAATTTTTTTGAAAACTTTTTAATGTTTATTTATTTTTGAGAAAGAGAGACAGACAGAGAGCAGGGTAGGAGCAGGGAGAGAGAGGAAGACACAGAATCCGAAGCAGGCTTCAGGCTCTGAGCTGTCAGCATAGAGCCCAATGAGGGGCTCGAACTCACGAACCCTAACATCATAACCTGAGCCAAAGTCAGATGCTCAACCAACTGAGCCACCCACATGCTCTCCTGTTAACTTTTTGATCCCAATCAATGGGAATGGGTCTTGGCTCATTGACTAGTTGCCCTTTATCTGTTATGACAGGAAGACAAATTATACACATTTATGTAATTTGGTACATGTGACAGATATTTTAATCTCAATTTTGGACATTTAACCAATGATAAGTATTGAAATAAAGGTGAAATGGTTATGAAATTGATGTATATCTAAACACATGTATATACCCAAAGTATAATCCCCATAAACAATCTTCTTAAATCTTCTCTGGAATAAGGTAATAGTCAAGTTACAAGGAAAATTTATACAGATAATCACACACACATACGTTTGGTGAAAGGCCTAAACTGGGTATGAGAAAGTAGAAAAAATTAAGTAAGCAGTTACTCTTTACTAAGGCCTCAGTTAAGATGCTCTCTTAAATGAGGGACAAAATATGCAGTGCAATGACTTAAAATTTAACAGGAGTAAGTTTTGAAAAATATTCATTAGTAGAATGAGGCAGTGGAATATGTCAAAGCCAGAAGAATTTAATTTTATTGTCACAAAGCTCTATTTAAAAATAAAAGCTTACTTGATATCAATATATTTTTCCACCTTTGTGCAATATTTAGAGGAGGAAAATAACCCATTTTATGCCATAGACTTAACAAAAGTACCCTTAAAATACTCTCATAATTTAAAGGCAGTGTTGGTTTCAATCAAGTCAGAATAATTAGAGTATAACTGGGACATTTGGGGACACAGGTGAGTCGAAATGACTTGAAAACTGCTACATTAGAGGAGTACCAAAGAGGCAACCAATGCCAGAAGTACCTGATGCTTATGTATTGTTTCAGCATCAAGACACCCTTTGGGTTACAAGATTACACACAAATGAGATTAACCCCATGTGCCATTTAAATTTCATCCACAGTCTAAAAAGCACAAGGACTAATTTACCTAGTTGTTGCCAAAAGGAATATCAATTAAAGATTTAGGATAAAATAATGCCTGCTCCTGATTTGGATTGAAAAAAGCAAGAATTTAGTACTCAGGATGGGATTTAAATTATGTTTTCATTAGTAAATACTCATGTCCTAGTAATTTCAAACATTTTACTTGATGCTAGAGCTGCAGCTGTGATACTGCGATGCACAAACATGTTTCTGCCTTCATGGAACCAAAAGTCTCATATTAGTCTTTAGTAGCACTACACACACACACACACACACACACACACACTTATGTATATATGTGTCTATAGTCTTTCCTCCTGTATGTGTGTGTGTGCAAACCTTAATCAATGCCTCAACTGTGCAGCTATATTTTATTGGGTAAGTTGGAGTAGAGAATGTGCAGTTACTCATGTTTTGTTTTGTTTTTTTAATTAGAAAGTCAATTCAACTTTTTGAAGCCAAATATTACGTAGATGACGCTGCTAAAATGTAAAAGAACATGTACTCAAATCAATAAACTGAAAAAAAATATATTGTTTGGTTGGTTTCTCATTAATATAAGTAGGAACCTCATTTGCTTCCACAAAAGGTAGCTTTTAAAATATTTGATATTAATATATATCATGAGGAAGATGTGGCTCCTGGCATAGAGGAAGTCAGACTCCTATAAGAGAAACCAGTAACAGAACATGGAAAGAGGGATAAATTTTACCTAAAGTTCAGGGAAGTCCACCCAAAGACAAAATTGGGGCTGAGATTTAAAAGATGAGTTTAGAACACCCTGCATAAAAAATAAAAAAGTGTTCTAAGCAGAGCACACATACTTATCATGGAGATCTGAAAACATATGGGTGTCATGACTGGGAAAAGACTGAGTGAAGACTGATTGAAGAGAAGAGTATAGGGAGAGAGAAGTGTTTCAGAAATGGTTTCAGGGATAGATTTAAAATAGCTAGAATGGCAAGCAGAAGAATATGGGTTATACTCAATGAAAAAGGAGGAAACATTTAAGGGTTTTGAACATAACTATTCCATGATCATAGCTGTGTTTTAGGTATGTTTAGGTATGTTTAGCTGTGTTTAGGTTTTAGCTGTGATAAGTTGGGCTGGGAAGAGAAGAAAGGGAGAATCAACTACAATAAAGACAATTTTCCATGTTAGGGGCAATAAATGCTTCATCCTGGGACTGAGACATAGTAAACCCTTGTGAATGAATGAAAAAAAAATGTAACTAAGTGACAATGGAGATAGAGTTAAGAGTCATTACCTAAATAACACATACGTGATTTGAGAAGAAATTGATTCGGGAAAGTGAAGGAGAAATAGGAAAAAGTAATGATTCCAAGGTTTCAAGGTGAACTATGAGGGTAACTTTTGTTGCCATTAACTGAGATGTGGAACTAAGATGAGAAGCTGGTTATGGGTTGAGCTTGGGTTAAGGGTTGAGCTGACACCTTAATAAAGATGTACTACGGGGCGCCTGGGTGGCGCAGTCGGTTAAGCGTCCGACTTCAGCCAGGTCACGATCTCGTGCTCCGTGAGTTCGAGCCCCGCGTCAGGCTCTGGGCTGATGGCTCGGAGCCTGGAGCCTGTTTCTGATTCTGTGTCTCCCTCTCTCTCTGCCCCTCCCCCGTTCATGCTCTGTCTCTCTCTGTCCCAAAAATAAATAAACGTTGAAAAAAAAAATTAAAAAAAAAAAAAAGCAAAAAGAAAGATGTACTACACTAGGTATGAAATCAGTATTTGAAGTCTGGAAAAGAACCCAGAGCAAGAGAGAGAGTTGGATATCATCTGACGTTAGTTGAGTTACAGAGAGCTTGAGATTACATCAGAAAGGGGTATATGGCATGAGAATAAAAAGATGACTTTCACAAGTTGGGTTCCCAAGGAAGCAGGCTCTGAGATGGAGATTAGTCAGTGTGATGTTTATTAGGGAGTATGTTTGGGATCAATACATTGGGGAAAAGGAGAGGTCAAGATGGGATCTGCTTTCCTTTTTTTTTTTTTCTTTTCAAATTTTTATTTAAATTCTAGTTAGTTAATATACAGTGTAACATTGGTTTCAAGAGTAGAATTCAGTGATTCATCACTTACATACAATACACATAAAACAAATGCTCATCATAACAAGTGCCCTCCTTGGGGCACCTGGGTGGCTCAGTCGGTTGAGCGTCTGACTCTGGCTCAGGTCATGATCTCTCAGTCTGTGAGTTCAAGCCCCACATCGGGCTCTGTGCTGACAGCTCAGAGCCTGTAGCCTACTTCAGATTCTGTATCTCCCTCTTTCTCTACCCCTCCCCCGCTCATACTGTCTGTGTCTCTCTGTCAAAAATAAATAAAACATTAAAAAAATAATAACAAGGGGTGCCTGGGTGGCGCAGTCGGTTAAGCGTCCGACTTCAGCCAGGTCACGATCTCGCGGTCCGTGAGTTCGAGCCCCGCGTCAGGCTCTGGGCTGATGGCTCAGAGCCTGGAGCCTGTTTCCGATTCTGTGTCTCCCTCTCTCTCTGCCCCTCCCCCGTTCATGCTCTGTCTCTCTCTGTCCCAAAAATAAAAAAAAAATAATAAACGTTGAAAAAAAAAAAATAACAAGTGCCCTCCTTAATGCCCATCACCCATCTAGACTATCCCCCACCAACCTCCCTCCATCAACCCTCAGTTAGTTCTCTCTCTAAAAGTCTGTGATTTGTTTCCCTCTTTTTCCCCCTCCCATATGTCCATCTGTTTTGTGTCTTAAATTCCACAAATAAGTGAAATCATATGGTATTTGTCTTTCTCTACCTGACTGATTTTGCTTAGCATAATACACTCTAGCTCTATCCATGTCATTGCAAATGGCAAGATTTCATTCTTTTTTGATGACTGAACAACATTCCATTGTGTGTGTGTGTGTGCGTGTGTGTGTGTGTGTGTGTGTGTGTGTGTGTATCTCACATCTTTTCGGTCAATGGATGGACATTTGGGCTCTCTCTCTGTAGCTTGGCTGTTGATGATGCTGCTATAAACATTTGGGTGCATGTACCCCTTTGAATATGTATTTTTGTATCCTTTGAGTAGCAAAAATCCAAAAGTAGACAAAAGTACTACCTAGTAGTGCCATTGCTGGATTATAAGGTAGGTCTATTTTTAACTTTTTAAGGACCCTCCATACTGTTCTCCAGAGTGGCTACACAATTTGCGTTCAAGGTAGAATCAAGTTACAACAGAAACTTCAACTAATCCTCCAAGGTTTTCCAAACATGGTATGACCCTTTATTCTCCATCCCAAGATGGAGCAGAGGCTGGGCCTTACACCTCTATACCAATCAGCCATTGGAAATGACTGCCCAGGGAACTAGGCATGACCCTTGGCTAGATGTCCCTCTTCAACTGAGGTAACTCCTTAAAGGTGCTATTAGTGGGGTCTGTCTTCTGGCAGTGCACACCCAGCAGGAGTTATAATTACTTCTTACTCTAAAGGTGTTCGTGGTGGCACATCACATATCTACCAGGATGGGTGAGCATGAAATAGTATAGGAAAGCCTGTATTGATGGAACTGGATAGTGAAGGGTGAAAATAGAGCAAGGGTTTCTGGGAGTGTAAGATCACTGGAATACAGGTACTCTTTGAAAGCCAAGATTCAAGAAAGAAGAGAAACACAAGCAGATGTAATATCTGCAGAAAATTTAACTTTAAAGAATAAGAAAAGGACATTGGATTTGGCATAAATATGATTACTTTTTTAATGTTACTGTTTACTAGGAGAGAAAATAGAATAAAATTGAGAATTGCATTTAGCCAAAAGTGATCATTGTTGAAATCAGAGAAACAAAAGGGGAAGTCAATATGCTAAGAAACAAAATAACAGGCTGCAAAAGAACATGTTCTCGTTCTATTAAAAAATTCACCTGCCATTACTTATCTCCTACTCTGATCTGATTTCATCCAACACAAGAAGTAAAAATGCTAAAACCTAGAAAAGAAGATTAATTAAATTGGCTCAGCAATATGTTCCTTTCATATGAGAAAACCTATCTAATGAAAAGAGTTTTCTTCATTCCTGTGAATTTTCTGGTAACAGTCCTCTTGAAAGATTCCAAGTTATGTTTCATTCAAGACGTTCAAGAAATGTTTTCCTAGATATCCATTTAGAGTGCTAAAATTCTCCAAGCAACTTTATGGTCTGATAAACTTCAAGCTATTTTCCAGATTAAGCCTTGGATAGAGTGAGCGCCTTTGTCTGGTTAGAAGCCCAGTTCTATGGTACTGCATAAATAAAAACCCTTATTTAAAGTCACACAGAGGTTGACAGCCTTCTTGACAGCATATTGCTAAAAACAGCACAAAAGTCTTCAGGAAAGATAAAAGACAAAGGAACATTTATTGGCCAATTATTATTCTCGAGACACTTTTTCAGATGTTTGCATACAATATGTCATTTGTCCTCACTCCAAGTCTGTGAGCTATTCCCTGTCTTATAAATAACATTTCTGTGTTTCAGTTTTCCAAATAACCTGACCAATGTTACTCTATAAGGATTAGAACTAGGATTTATTGAATGTCTGAATGATTATTTCATTCATTCACCAAGTATTATTAAGCATCTGTTTTTTTGCATTATTGGAACTCAAATCTGATAGCAAAGCTTATATCCTAAATTTTTATTTTCTTAATTATTTTAATTTTGTTGTACTTATTTTCATGTATCATAATGGTTTAGAAACACATTCAAAAAGTCCAGCACAGCTGCCTGCAATGGTAACTCAAGTTACCTGAATGAAAATACTGAGGTAGTCACCATTGCTCCAAAGATGCAGTTATTCATAATGCACATTAGGAGACACAAAAAACAGTGGCTGGAAGTGGTGAAGATTAATACATATTGGTTTTGAAGTGACTTATATAATGTAAAATAATCAGTCTTTATTGAGTGATATTGATGTTTTTTTTTCTTTTTTTAAAATCCTTTTTTTTTCAATTAAAATAATTAGAAAGAATGGGTAAATCATAGTGTGTTAGGTAAACTAGCAAAAAGAAACAGAAATATTTCTCTCATTTTCCTATCTATTGGCTATAGAACTTCTGTGACAAAGAAAAAAGTGTTTTGGCACCAAACATATACATTCAACTCATTTAACTTATTGGAACATTCACGTAAGTTCTGATAAATTAATTAAACAATGTGGCCAGTAGACTAAGATGGTTTTAATACCTTAGTAGCCTATGAAAACAAACCAAAACCTAAGCCTATAAGTGCCTCAAGTTTAAAAAATCAAAACCTAAGGACAATCAGTCGCAAACAGCCAACTTAGCTTTTCCAAATAATGTCACTCTTAAACCATATCAAATAAGCTTTTTTCCACCTCTTCAGTAGAAAAGTCTTACCCCTCACTCCCGAAGGTGGAGGGATCTGGACCACTTCCAGTTTGGTGATGCCTCATTCCAGTCAATTTTTGCTCAAACTCTTAAAAATTTTATATTCCTCAATTTATCTTTTAACAGCTGAATGGTCTCTAATTCAATTCTCTTTTATATTTACATGCTGAGTAACAGAAGACTATTCCTATTTTAACATCTATGTAGTAAAACTATATAACTTTCTACATAATGATGCTCTATAAACATATTTTTTAGAACTAAATCTGAAGAATGAATTGCTGGAGGAAAATACGTTGTATTTTCAAAATAAGATTTTAGTATCAGTTTTTGCAGGTAGAAATGAGTTAGCAAAGTCTATTCTTAATAAGCTTTATGCAGAAATGTTTGACCTCTCTAAACTTGTCTCAGCATTTCTGTGGTACAAATAAATTGATATGTTAATACAATATCTACTTTTGGACAATAGTTGATATAGTGTGCCTTATTATTCACCAATGATCTTTTCAATAACAGTCGAACACATAGGAGTTGATGCCAGTAATTGAAAATATTCTTATGTAAAGAAAGGTAAATGTATAATTCTTCATAAACCTGAATTCTCACAAACATTTATATGGGTGTCTACTTTGGATAATATATAAGAATTAACTAATATTGATCAGTGATTTAACAAATTAATACGTTGTACTTATACTAACACTTTAATCTCCTGATTATCTGTTGTCTTCACAAATACTTAAAGTAGCTTTTTAAATGTCTTACTGCTTCATAAAAGTAAAACAGGAGTACTTGAATAGGAAATAGATTAAGGATTCATCTCTATGAATGGATTCATC
Source organism: Puma concolor (assembly GCF_028749965.1). Taxonomy (NCBI): domain Eukaryota; kingdom Metazoa; phylum Chordata; class Mammalia; order Carnivora; family Felidae; genus Puma; species Puma concolor. The sequence continues at coordinate 80,576,433 of NC_141667.1, read as the reverse complement.
CATTCTGTATTTATGATCAATATATAACTCAATATTTTCCCTAGGGGATGAGACATATTTGTAGAAATTAGGGAAAAAATTTCTTGGATCTGTCCATTTGACACAATCTGTCACCAGTTCTTACCTTAGGAAGATAAAGAACATACCTGATCAGTGAAGCTCTTTGTTTTATGTGTATACTGACAAGTAGAGGAGGTTACATCATATAGCTAAAAATTTAAATATATATAAATGCGTGTGTATATATATATATAAAATATATAGTATATAGATAGATATTATATATATACTATATATATATATAGTATATATTCTTTTGCCAGGCCTGGTGGTGAGCATTAAATGCATAATTACTTATAGAATACTAAATGAGGGTTCAAAAGGAGACATTATAGTGTATAATACTATATGTTTGACAATGTAGATACAGGACAATTATATTTTAAAAGGATAAAAGAATGGGGAGAACAAACGAAAAAAAGCAATAATTGCTTTTATAAATAATGTTGGTAGTAACATAATTAGAATTGTCATCTTAAGACAATAATGCAGATGATATGGAATAAAAGAAATGAGAAATTATGGGATACTCTAATTCTAAGATCCCCTGCATCCTTGAGAACTAGTGTTTCCAAGAAGAATGTGAAAGAAGAAACAGATGAAATGTAAAACAAAATAAGTAAAAGCTGTATTCTAAAATTTTATAGCAAATATTACTATGAGTTCATGAGATATTTTATCTTTAATACGCACTTACATGACATATGCAATATACATATACATACATGTATATAATATATACAAAATGTATTAGCTCTGTCCACTAAAATGATTATATTAATTCCATCCACTGAAAAGCTCTAGAAACGATAATCTAGCCACCTGCAGTGAGCAAACCAAATATTGTATGCCCCCCAATGGAAAAACAGAATACCCATCTATAGTCTCGCCAAAGAATCAAACCTGGAGTAGATTTGAAATAAATGTTTTGAGTTCGTCTTTGACATGCTGTGTGCTACATAAGAAGAAGAGCATAGTAACTATATGAAAATATGATACTGAAGGCTTTATAAAACTAGAATAAATATTTGAGGGTCATTTTTATGGTGTGGTACTTGAGACAATAGAAATTAATGATATGTATGTTAAGAGAAATAGCACAGGTCTAAGGTACGAACCATTAGAAATCAAAAATCAAACATGGAGGTGGTTGGGAAATATGTGAAATAGATAAAGGGGATTAAGAGTACAGTTATTGTGATGAGCACTGAGTAATATATAGAAATGTGGAATCATATTGTACACCTGAAACTAATATAATACTGTATGTTAACTATTTCAATATAAATAAATAAATAAGCATAACAGAATGTTAAAAGGAAGAATCAAAACATGGATAAATGCTAATAAAGAAGATCCATTGCAATTTCAGAGGAGTAAGAGAAGTAATAAGATCACAGGGGTCATTTATGAAGAAAGTTTAAAGAAGCAAACTTCATGATGTATCAGTTTTCAGCCAAAGACCTAAATATTCAAGATGTAGTCATCAGTTCCATGGGCTTATATCTTAAAATTGCAAAAACCAAACAAAAAGTGCCAGAAACTTCATTTGCACTTTAAATTTAAATAACCACAACAATAAAACCTTTACAAATGTACATTGTGCAATTATTAATGTTCTCATTTTCCAAAAGAGAAAGCTGACACACAGAGGTATCAAGTGACGTTGGAAATCCAAGTTGAGAATGAAGCCAGTTTTTTTTTTTTTAATTATTAGCATGAGGGTCTTTTTAGACCACCCCATTTCTGTGATTTCACACTCTGATTAAAACCTTAAACAATCTTCTTATATGTATTTATCAATTATCAGTGTCCACTGAAGAAGAAATTGCAAATTCATAGCCTGCTTCTATGTTTTGAGGACACAGAAGAGAAGCATCATAGCAAGATGGACAACAGAGGGTGCCCTCCACTTTGTGCATAAGATGCATTGACTAATCATTTCCTGAATCATTACTAAGTGATGCTTCATAAAATTCTTGGCAACTGAGTCTTTTAAACTGCAACAGATGTGAAATGGTGAGTAATATACTTCCGTATTTTTCTCCCTAAAGGCAGTTGAAATTCAAATCATCAAAGTCAAAGCAAAGACAAGCTGACTATACTTAATTAAATGTTGATGCCAATGGAAAGCCTTATACAGTATCTGGAGATATTAACAAAGAAAACTTTGCAAAATGAAATCAGCAGCTACTTGGTGTTAACGGATTTCCAAGTCAAGAGAGAGGGTCACAAGCAGTTGGCACACTTCCACGCTGATAGTTAACAACTGACTTCCAGGGAAATGTCTTTCTGAAACGGTGCCTTTGCTAATTGCTTATTTTAGATTTTTCCACTGAGCAGAATTACAGATTCCCTCTACAATTTACTAGGAAAACATTTACTTAAACCCTCCTTGACTTTTCAGTGCAATAACAATAAAAGGCATCACCTTCTGGTATTTAAGTTGAACAAAATGCTTTCAGCAAAGTCACTCTATATTTGCAATAAACTAATTTCTCACAAAGGATCAAAGTCCTCACATATGGAAAAAGTAACCAACCATTTTCAATATGCTTTGTAACAGATGCTTCCATAAGCAAAATGAAGCATAGAATCCACAGGTTTCAGATGAAGAATGTAACTGAAAATAGTGTGAACAGCTGGCAAACTTTCTGATTCCTCAAGAGGCACATGCCGAGGAGGCCGTTGCAGTGTTTCTGCCTTCCTAAGCCTCCTACCACTAACCCCACCCTCCTAACACACACACGCAAATTAAGCATTGGAATCTTTAAAAATTACTAAAATCTCTGCCCAAGACCTGATGTTCTGGGAGCTTCCTCAAGACTCCTGGGAACAGTTTTCCTTTCTAGGTGTGTAGATTTTATATTATCGATTATTTCAAAGCAAGATCATTTATACCTCTAATCCTTTTACTCTACATTCAGAGTCAAACAATGAATTTCAATTTTGTTATTTTCAGATTCTCCCAGACGTATAGCTCCTATATACCACTAATATAAGTAATTCTCCAGGAAATAGAACAGAGGTTCTCACCTTTCCATAGGATTTTCTTTTTAATATAAAAAAACTGCAAACTGCTTATGATAATACTTATATTTTTATTATCAGGTTATTAAAGGCTTACCATGATGGCAAAACATTACAAGGGTCCAGTATCATTTTGTAATGATATATATTTTATGTATAACATCAACATCTATATACACTTGAAAAGATAATATTTATTTCATAATAATGAGATCTATACCCATAAGAATTTGCAAGTATTATAAAATATCCACCTCCTAATTTTACTTTTCCCCTTCAATTCTCAAGAGCACTAATACTATTTTCAGAGAATTCATTTTTGTCTGTTTTAATATTTTTTAAGAGTTTATTTTTTGAGAGAGAGAGTGCAAGTGGAGGAGGGGCAGAGAGAGGGAGAGAGAGAGAATTCCAAGCAGGCTCCACACTGCTAGTGGGGAACCCTATATGGAGTTCAAACTCACAAACTGCAAGATCACCACCTGATCACAACCAGAGCCAAAACCAAGAGCCAGCCACTTAACCAACTGAGTCACCCAGGCACCCCTGTCTTAAGATCTTTCATGTTTCTGAAGAAAATTCAATATAAACATAAGCATTATCATCAGAAGTAAGGCTGTTTTCTCACTCAAGTTCACTGGCTCCACCAGACCAAGGCTATATTACAGACCCAGGCTGAAGCAGGTCAGATAATCCTTTATGGTGTTTCAAACATGCTACTTCTCTTATCTCACTAATCGCAACTAATGATACACACCACTCATTTCCTGGACGCATGCAAGATCTCTCAACCCATTCAATCCATCTCCAAGTTATGCCTACTACTACTTTTCAGTTGAGCCTGTATTATCTCTCCTGAACAATTACTGAATTGTCTTCCTAGGCATAGGCTGCATGCAGTCACAGATCGCATTTCATATAGTAAGTCCTTCCTCTCCTCCCTTCTTACCTCCTGCAGCATGTCTTCACTACCTGGTTGATCATTGAAGACTCAGAGCAAATGAGACTTCCACTGTGAGGTTGCCTCAGTATCTCTAAAACTGAGTATTTGCACTCATGGAATCTACACTTCAAGTGACCTACACAAATGATGTCAAAACCGTGTAATCTCTCTGATGGTAGTTTGCAAGCAACACAGGGCAGACACTGTATGATAGTTGTTACAGTCTGTTCAATACATGTCCTTCAGTGATTGCCAGAAAATGTCTCCTAGCTTTTAATAACTCTCTCAGATTATACAAAATCAAGTTCAAGGAACATAGGTTTATCAAAATCCTTAATAAGTAAGTGGCCCCAATCTATTTTTTCATACTTACCTCTACATTGGCCTTATACCTGCCTACCACTTTTCCAGTAATAACGAGACATTTTAGTCACATGACTTTATTTTCTGTATTTCAAATGTATTTTCTTTTTACTTTCACAAAATGCTATCATTCAAGTTGATACATGCTATAATCATATAGCACAAAATGCTGTATCAAGTTGATATATTTCCTATGACACCCTACTGATTCTTATTCAACTTCATCCCCTAATCTTTCTATTGAAGTATTCTTCATCTTTTACACAAAATTAAAATATTACTTCTTCTTTGGAAACATCTTTAATTTACCAGTTAGAATTTGTTGTTGTTGTTGCTATTGTTTTCTCCTGTGTCTCAGAATACTTCTCATATACTTCATTTAAAGCAGATAATACAGGATAGTCTTTGTCATGATGTGGTAACAATAGGGCCTGAAATCTTAGCAGTTATCCCGGCAAAGTTTGTTTCTTTCTTTAAAAAACCTAATGTAAAAAAAAAAAAAAAAATTAAAAAAAAAAAACCTAATGTAAGTCTGGTAACTTCGCAGAGTAGCTGTTCTACATCAAATGACTTCATCAGTCACCATGTTTCTTGTGTGTCTGCCATGGCAACATGAGGCTTCCTCAATCATTTCAAGAGGGAAGAAGAAACTGGAACACTATGCAGGAACTTTGCATGCCTCTACCCAAAAGTGCTCAGTGCATGTGATCCCACCTAGTGCAAATAGGTCTAAAGGAGAGAAGATGACTGGATATTAGTGAGCACTCATTTTATTTTATTTTTTTTTTCAACGTTTATTTATTTTTGGGACAGAGAGAGACAGAGCATGAGCGGGGAAGGGGCAGAGAGAGAGGGAGACACAGAATCGGAAACAGGGTGAGCACTCATTTTAAGTACCAGAGAGACTTACTCACTTTATAGATATTTATGTATTTACTTGTCTTCTTTTGCTAGACTGTGAATTCCTTAAGGGAAAACCTTCATTTCTATACCCCAGAACTTCAGCCAATACCGTGCTTTGAGTATGACATCAGTTATTGTAAGACAGAACTGAAATAAATCACAAGGGAAATAAGGTTGTGCTTATCTCTGAGGAGAAGAAACAAAAATTCTGTTCTTACGTCCTCAAATATTCACACAATAGATTCTCCCTTTCCTATCAAAGGGGTTAACCATGAATATTACCTTCCATTCCATTTTGAGCATTAAACACATGTTTAACAATAGCAGAAGTTGCCACATGAAATATGTGTTTTTACTTTCTAAAAATGTAGGTTCTGCAGAATGTATAACGCATGAGAGGGTCAGGATATGAACTGTCTAACTCCGAAAGAAAGAAAGCTTCAGAGAAGTCACCCAAAATCTACTACATGTCCAGCTTGCTTGAGAAGTTTAACCTTATTTTTTAAGATAGTAATTATATAAACATGTCAGGAATACAATGTGTCCAAGTAAAGAGTCCAACTTACCCAAATTAAATGCCGAGGTATTTTTATGTCTATCCATTAAATCTACCTTTGTAACACATATTAAAATATCAAAATGCTTATTAAAAAGTGAAAGGGTCGCCTGGGTGGCTCCACAGTCAGTTAAGCATCCGACTTCAGCTCAGGTCACCATCTCGCAGTTCATGGGTTCCAGCCCCACATCAAGCTCTATGCATACAGCTCAGAGCCTGGAGCCTGTTTCAGATTCTGTGTCTCCCTCTCTCTCTGCCCCTCCTCTGCTCACACTGTGTCTCTCTCTGTCTCTCAAAAATAAATAACATGTAAAAAGTTTTTTAAAAGTGATAAACAGTGTTTCAATTTTGCTAAAAAGATAATGACAATATAGTATAGGGAAAAGTGCCCTGAATTAAAAAGTAGGTGACTTGATTGTTTAATCTAAACTCAGTCACAGTAGCTTGTTTATAAAATAACTAGGTGGTATTTAAGGTCACTTATTAACGACCAATCTGTAACAGCAGTAACTATCATTTATTGAACCTTTATTATACTACTATTAACATCTAGTTTTTAATATAAGAATTTGTATAGGTACCAGCTGTTTTCATAAGTTCCTTACATATTTCATTTATTCCTTACACAAACCCTTTGAGGTAGGTACTATTACCTCCATTTCACAAATGAGGAAATTGAGACAGAGAGAGTTTAAGCAGTTTATTCAAGGTTACATGGCTACCACTAGTTTAAACTCCATCTGACCCCAATTTCTGTACTCTTGACCTAGGCCATATTATCTCATTTAATATAAAACATTGTGGTGGTTTCAACTGCAAGTACTCAACTAGACAACTAAAACTGATTTAAACAATATATATATATATATATATATATGTATGATCTCATATAAAAGAAATTTTCCAGGTTGGTGATGTCATCAAAGGTTCAGACTGTCCATCTTTCTGCTCTGTTATACTCTGTGGGTCAGTGATCCCTCCCCTCATGGTCAGATGACCTAAGCAATTGCAGACATCACGCTTGGGAATGACCATACCAAGCAAACAAGACCAGTATTTTTGTCCATGAGTATATTTTGGAGGGGAGATGACGTTTCCCAGAAGATATTCTGGTATTTCCCTAAGTCCAAGTGACCAGGACTAGTCTGACTAAAGGAGGCCTAGAACATGATCTGATATTTGGAGACTGTAGAGGGAAAGACAGACTCTGATAGAAAATGTGTGTGTAGGGGTGCCTTGGTGGTTCAATCGGTTGAGTGACCAACTCCTGATTTCTTCTCAGGGTCATAAGATAGAGCCCTGCCTCACACTCCATGTGTATAAAAAAGAAAGGCGGCATGTGCTGTGTGGAGGGAAGCAAGCTGGAGAGGACAATAGGGTAGCTATGGATAGGCAATCAGCAGCAAGTAGTACCATAAGAAAATATTACTACCCTTATTTTATAGGTGAGAAAGCATACTTAAAGAAGTTAAAAACTTGCACACAGTTACTTGGGGTGGTTTTTTGTTTTGTTTTTTAATGTTTATTTTTAAGAGAGAGTGAGAGAGAGAGAGAGAGAGAGAGAGAGAGCAGAGGAGGGGTGGAGAGAAAGGGAGACACAGAATCCGGAGCAGGTTCCAGGCTCTCAGCTGTCAGCACAGAGCCCTACATGGGGATCGAACTCATGGACCATAAGATTATGACCTGAGCCAAAATCAGATGCTTAACTGACTGAGCCACCCAAGCCCACCCATCCTTATAATTTTAAAAGGAAAAATTGCATAAATATGAAATGGCATAGGTGGTTGAAATAAGTATTTTTATTTTCTTAAAATACAATCACATTAAAAAGTCATGTCATAAGCTTATCATCCTAACTTAGAATTTAAGTGCTTTTCCTTCCAGACTTTTTTTCAAAAATATTGTTGCATAATTGGAATCACAATTTATATTAATATTTGGCATTCTTATTTTTTACTTAACATTACAACAGAAATATGCTTGCCACGTGCACTTCAAAATCATCATTTAAATATGTGATATTTCATCAATTAGATGCATTGCACTTAATTACTCCCTAGTGTTGAATACTCGGTGTTTTCCTTTTTTTTGCTATTTATAGGCAATGGGTGATAGCCATCTCTGGGCATATTTTGAATTATTTTCTTAGATCAGATTCCCTGGAGTAGAATGACTTAAGACCAAGAATATGAAGGTTTATTGTTTTTTTTGTTTTGTTTTGTTTTGTTTTGTTCTGTTATTTGTTTTTGTTTCAGGGTCTTCATGGATTCTGCCAACTTACTTTTGGAAAGGATGGGTCAGTTTACAGTGTGATTAGTAATGTATGGGAGCACTAATTTTCCTCTGCTTTCACCCTTAGTGGGAAATATATTAAGTTGATACATTAAAATGAACCTTCATTTTGCAATGGGAGAAAAAAAACAAAACATAGCACTCTGCTACCAGCTCAGGGAAGACAAAATAAACACAAATATAAATAAAACAGTTGTGCATAGAGGAACTAGGTGGTGAAGGAAACGTGTCCTGATCATTATGGAAGCTTAGGAAGGGGAACAGCATTTGAAATACCTCTTTAAAGAGTGAGGAGAAGAAAGATGTGTGAAGAGGGAATGGAAATTATGGGCATGATCAAGAACACAGAGGGTTGAAATGGCAGGGCATGTGGTGAGATAATGCAGTTTGCGTTTATAGGAGAATCAAGTGGGAGTCAGAGAATGGAAGAGAGAATCCTGGTGAAGTAAGAATCATAAGATTTGGACAACGTTATATGACATAATAAGAAACTTAGGTCTAATCCTACAGGTTATGGGAAACCACTGTGTGGTTTTAAGGAAGGGGTAGATGCAATACAAACTTTTTTAAAACCAGTGTTTTTCAATGTGCAGTCTAGAACAGTGGCATCAGCATCACCTGGGAACACAGAAATGCAAGTTCTCAGGTCCCACAGGACACTTACTTGGTAACAACTCCATGAATGAGACCTAGCAATCTATATTTTAATCAGCACTCCAAGTGAGTCTGATGCCCAATAAACAATAAAGTTTGGGAACCGCTACCTTTTTTTTTTTTTTAATATATGAAATTTATTGTCAAATTGGTTTCCATACAACACCCAGTGCTCATCCCAAAAGGTGCCCTCCTCAATACCCATCACCCACCCTCTCCTCCCTCCCACCCCCCATCAACCCTCAGTTTGTTCTCAGTTTTTAACAGTCTCTTATGCTTTGGCTCTCTCCCACTCTAACCTCTTTTTTTATTTTTCCTTCCCCTCCCCCATGGGCTTCTGTTAAGTTTCTCAGGATCCACATAAGAGTGAAACCATATGGTATCTGTCTTTCTCTGTATGGCTTATTTCACTTAGCATCACACTCTCCAGTTCCATCCACATTGCTACAAAGGGCCATATTTCGTTCTTTCTCATTGCCATGTAGTACTCCACTGTGTATATAAACCACAATTTCTTTATCCATTCATCAGTTGATGGACATTTAGGCTCTTTCCATAATTTGGCTATTGTTGAGAGTGCTGCTATAAACATTGGGGTACAAGTGCCCCTATGCATCAGTACTCCTGTATGCCTTGGGTAAATCCCTAGCAGTGCTATTGCTGGGTCATAGGGTAGGGCTATTTTTAATTTTCTGAGGAACCTCCACACTGCTTTCCAGAGCGGCTGCACCAATTTGCATTCCCACCAACAGTGCAAGAGGTGGGAACCACTACCTTAAACTGACATTCTGGCAACTGGGCAGAAGGTGGTTTTGGTGGAGTAAGGTTGGATGCAGGAAGGCCACTCAGGAAGCTGCTGCAAAGGTCAACCAGAAAAATGATATGTCCTGAACTTATCCGTGAGATTGAAACCAGTCAGGTTTAAATTATTTGATGTAGGAAAAAGTACACAGACTGAGAAATTTTGACTGAGGACAGAATCCTGGGATATACAAATTCTAAAGGGGCAGGCTGAAGAAGTGACCTTTAAGAAAAGATACAGGGGGCGCCTGGGTGGCGCAGTCGGTTAAGCGTCCGACTTCAGCCAGGTCACGATCTCGCGGTCGTCCGTGAGTTCGAGCCCCGCGTCAGGCTCTGGGCTGATGGCTCAGAGCCTGGAGCCTGTTTCCGATTCTGTGTCTCCCTCTCTCTCTGCCCCTCTCCCGTTCATGCTCTGTCTCTCTCTGTCCCAAAAATAAATAAACGTTGAAAAAAAAATTTAAAAAAAAAAAAGAAAAGATACAGTCAGGAAGGTATGAAAAGGAAGAGGAGGGTAAGTGCCATGGAAACCAAAGGAGTAGAGAGCTTTAAGAGAGTCAGATGGATAATAGTATCCCCAAAATATAAAGACTCAAAAACACGTACTGGGTTTTACAATTAGGGCACCATTTTTAACCATAGAGAAAGCAGTATAGTGTAGTCCTAAAGATGGAATCAGACTTAAGGAAGATAAAGAGGAAACGAGATTTGAAAGAATGCAAGAAATTTGTGGAATAGTACTACTTTGGAGAATGCTGGATGTAAAAAACAGCAGTTGGATCCTGAGGTTGGTAAACATTTTCTGAAAAGACCACATAGTAATATTTTCAGCTTATGGGCACACGGTCTCTATGGCAGATATGTAACTATACCATTGTAGGGCAAAAAGCACCCATAGGCAGTATATAAATGCATGTCAATGGCTCTTCCCAACAAAACTTTATGAAAACAGGCAGTCTGCTGGTGAACTATAATTTGCCAATTCCTGGGTTAGACAATTTCTGAATTTTTTTTTCTTTTACTTGTGTTTGTTATTTTTTAATGTTTATTTTTGAGAGAGAGAGAGAGAGAGTGTGTGTGTGTGTGATTGAGAGAGCCCACACATGAGCTGAGGAGGTGCAGAGAGAGGGAGACAGAGGATTAGAAGCAGGCTCCACACTGACAGCAGAAAGCCCAATGTGGGGTTCGAACTCACGAACTGTGAGATTGAGATCATGACCTGAGCTGAAATCAAGAGTCAGACCCTTAACTGACTGAGCTACCCAGGCACCCTACATTTGTTATTTTTAAGATAGGAAAGTAATGCACATATTTATAGGCTGAAAGGAAAGAATATATAGAAATGAAGATAGTGGAGGATACATTTACTCTTTTATTTAACTATATTTACTGAACTCCTCCTATGTTCCAAGCATTATTCTAGGCACTGAGAATGAATAAGAGTGAATCTTTTTTCTTAAGGAAGTAAAAAAAAAGAAGTCTACAAATAACACATAATAAGGAATACTAGGTGATAATAATTGCTATGAAAAACAATAAAATGGATGGAGAGTGCCAGTTGGGTTATTCTAGGTTTACAAAAGGAAAATCTCCTCTGAGGCATTTATATTTAAGCCTTGACATGAATGGCTAGAGAATGAAGTAGAGAGGGGTAGTAATTAGCAAAGCAAATATCTAACAAGGCAGAAGAATAGGGACCGAAGGGATGAACAGGGTTTCAATGGAGAAGACCTTCTCATCCTATCAGACTAAGAATAAGGTCAAAGATGGAAACAGCAAGAGGTTGAAGGTTCATCATGAGATTTTATGATGAATGAAGAGACAAAGTTATCCAACTAGAGTGGTTAGGATGGAGTCAAATAAAAGATTCGAGTTGATTAGTGAATAATTATGTGGTAAGGAAAAGGAAATTCACTGGAGTCAAATAAAGAATGGATTGTGACAGTGAAAGCCCATCCATATTGGCTGCATCTATGCAAAATGTCTGCCTGTGGTAATGCTGCCAACACTTTCAGGAAGAGAGATTTATGGTATGTTCTGTAGAGCATGTGGTATACTTCAGACACACTTAGTCCTGCCCAAAGAACTACATCCATGTTGTATTTGAAGAGTTGGTAGTATAGCCTACAGATATCCCAGAGAGGTGAGCTCACTCAAGAAAGTATCTTTCAAGAAATACATTCAAAGACTAAGAATTGTGGAAGTAATTTACATCACCTAGCTTGGTCATTCATAATTATTAAAGGACAACGAAATTGAGGCCTTGTAGAATATGAAAAAAAAAAAAACAAACTCGAGGTGCCTGGGTGTCTCAGTCGACTCTTGGTTTAGGTTCAGATCATGATCACAGTTTGTGAGTTTGAGCCCCACATCAGGCTCTCTGCTGACAGTGCAGAGCTTGCTTGGGATTCTCTACCTTTCCCTCTCTCTCTGCCCCTCCCATGCTTGCTCACTCTCTCTCTCTCTCTCTCTCTCTCTCTCTCCCTCAAAATAAATAAACTTAAAAAAAAAAAAACACTAAAAGCTGCTGTGGTTCACTACAGCCTGTGTGCCACAGGGCAGAGAGATAACATGTGTCATAAAAAGGGCATCCTAAAAAACTCACAAAATCTAAGAAAGAGGAAAATCATACATACAGAATCTGGCAAATAGGATAAAGCAGGAAAGCAGGCTTTAGCCAATGTGATTGAAAGCAGGGTTTCATACTTGAAACTCTAGGGGCTATTTGGGTAGAAAGAAGACATAGAAACTCTGATACCTGGAACCCAATTTTTTAGCTAATTGGACCTTGAGAGTTGACCCTGAGTTGTAACATTCTAGAATTTTTAGTTCCAAGAGACTCAGGGATAAGATTTTACTTTCCAAGTGTTAGCTTGCAAAGAGTTGAAAAGAAAATACTAGAGTTGAATTCTGAGGAAATGTTAAAACAAAACTTTGGGCATACCATCAAAATAAGCCAACAATTTCATCAGTTAAAGGAGAGAAGGAGAATTCAAACACTGAGCCAAAGATAAAAAAGATACAAAGCAAAGGTTTTGAGCGGAGGCTGGTAAAATGCAAAAGTTACTTTCTGTTCCAGTGAGAGTAGAGCAACTGTGGATTTTTCTGGAATGTCTGAAGTCTTGATGTAACCAGGAAGATAGCCCTGACTGTCCATGAGTGGATCCAGGAGGCATCCCAACCCCTCAAACATGCTAGGGTCATGCTCAAGGAATATTTCCACTCCTGGCCATAGAGAAGCCAGAATTTATTTTTTTATTTTTTTATTTTTTATTTTTTTTTTTTCCAACGTTTATTTATTTTTGGGACAGAGAGAGACAGAGCATGAACGGGGGAGGGGCAGAGAGAGAGGGAGACACAGAATCGGAAACAGGCTCCAGGCTCCGAGCCATCAGCCCAGAGCCTGACGCGGGGCTCGAACTCACGGACCGCGAAATCGTGACCTGGCTGAAGTCGGACGCTTAACCGACTGCGCCACCCAGGCGCCCCCAGAATTTATTTTTAAACCCAAATGCCACATTGAACAAGAGCTGTCCCAAAACTCTTTTCACAGTTCCTACTGTGTGTAGGATTAGGGCTGATGATCCTGCTATGAAAAATGGAATTGAGACCAGGACAAGGCAGTGAATGGCAATCAATCACAATGATCACATATTCAGACAGAATTAATGATCTCTTTTTTTTTTATTTTTTTTAATGTTTATTTACTTTTGAGAGAGAGAGAGAGAGAGAGGTGTGAGAGGGAGAGGGGCAGAGATACAGGGAGACACAGAATCCCAAGCAGGCTCCAGCCTCCAAGCTGTCAGCCCAGAGCCCGATGAGAGACCAAACCCACAGGCCATGATATCATGATCTGAACTGAAGTCAGATGCTTAACCGACAAAGCCACCCAGGCACCCCTGATCTTTTTTTAAATAAGAGTCAGAGCCTTCTTTTTTGTTTTGTTTTGTTTTAGAGAGAGAGAGAGAACATGAACATGAACATGAGTGGGGGGAGGAAGAGAGGGAAAGTGAGAGAGAGAGAGAGAGAGAGAGAGGGAGAGTCTTAAGCAGGCTCCACACCTAGCTTGGAAGTTGATGTGGGGCTTGATCTCAGGACCCTCAGATGATGACTTAATCCAAAATCTAGAGTTGGATGCTTAATTGACTTAGCCGCCCAGGTACCCACAGAATTAATGATCGATTTCCTGCCTATTCTAGAATATAGATGATATATAATTTTTTTTATGTGTCAAAAGGACACAATAAAAAACTCTATGTAGTGCTATAGTGTTGGTGCAATAAATAAGTATTTCCAAAATGTGTTCATTAGAATATTGGTACCATAAAATATTAATGGATATAATGAACAAAAAGGATTCTGTGATCAAAACCCATGGGAACCACTGGGTTCAATAAAATTAAACACTTCCTTTTATTGCAGAAATTTTCAGAGCCATTGATATGCTAATGTTACCATGGCTATTCAAAGGAGGGACACAGAATACAGTACTTAATCACTATTATTTGGCCATGGGATACAATTTAATAGTGTGGTTAATATATTTAATTTTCCATAGAACATACTTGATAAAATCATTAACATTTAAGGGAAATAGAAGATATTCAACATGTATTATAATATCACCTTCTTTTCTATAGCATCAGTGTATTGCTCACTCAAGACAAAAAAAAAAATCCTAGAAAAAATTGTGCACATAAAAGCCTTACTCATAACAACCCTACCTAAAAGTCCATCAACAAGAGAATGATAGTCTTAACATAGTCACACACAGAAAAACTCTTCAACAATGAAACCAAAATAAATAATACCTAGGGGCGCCTGGGTGGCTCAGTCGGTTGAGCGTCCGACTTCAGCTCAGGTCAGGATCTCGCGGTCCGCGAGTTCGAGCCCCGCGTCGGGCTCTGGGCTGATGGCTCAGAGCCTGGACCCTGCTTCCGATTCTGTGTCTCCCTCTCTCTCTGCCCCTCCCCCATTCATTCTGTGTCTCTCTCTGTCTCAAAAATAACTAAATGTTAAAAAAAAATTAAAAAAAAAATAAATAAATAATACCTCACACAGCAACACAGGTGAATCTTAGAAACACAACATTTAGTCCAAAAAGTCACGTTTCAGAAAACTACATATAGTATAAAACCGTTGTTATAAGATTTGAATATTGGCAAAATTAAATATTCTAGGTTAGGATACATAATTACACGATGAAACTATTTTTAAGAAATAAGGGGATGGTAAACACAAAATTTAGGGTGGCCAGGGAAGGCAAGGACACTGAAAGAAAAAAGGAACCCACAGAGGCACCTGGGTGGCTCAGTCAGTTAAGTGTCTCACTCTGGACTTCAGCTCAGGTCATGGTCTTAGGATTGTTAGATCAAGCACTGCTTCAGACTTTGCATTGACAGCACAGCCTGCTTGGGATTCTTTCTCTCGGCCCCTCCCCTGATTGTGTGTACTTACTCTCTCTCTCTCTCTCTCTCTCTCTCCTTCTCCCTCTCTCTCCCTCTCTCTCAAAATAAATAAGCGTTAAAAAAAGGGAACACACAGACAGATAAAACAGTAATGATAAGTCCTAGTTATTGCTGGGGAATTATTCATGGGTATTCATTTTGTTTTTATTTTTCATAATACACATATGTGTTGTGGTTTTCTTTTGCAGTTCTCAAATATTATATGCTAAAATGTAATTTTAAAAAACACATAATAAGCACTCAATGAATATTTGCCTAGTGAACAAAATTACTAAGATAATTGGTGTACCAAACCTACAGAGCAGCCCACTAAGACTTTTAGGTGGTTACCAGTGGCCAATGTCCAGAGAGTTGTTAAGATAACAGAAGCCCTTGCAGAGCCTGAAGGGTGGTAGGACCTAGTACTGAGACACTAAATTTTCTGCCATCCCCTCAAAATGGAGGACTCAGACACAGACCTGGAATATTTAAATAAAATTAAGAAAAGTGATATTTCACACACATTGGCCAATATTCATACTTAACACAGTTTTACTTTTGAAAATAGTCAACTACTGTAGAGCAAATCTAATACCCAGTGATATAAGGTATTGTATTTGACAAGAGAATCCTAACATTGGAGTGCTTTCTGGATGTCACCTTCTTCATCATCATGATGCATTACAATAATATAAATTACTGTTTGGCTCATGGAACCTCCTTCTTGTAAGATGGTAACGCGTTCAGCCACAAAATGCTGGGTGATGCCGAGACTCCAGCTGTTTATTCAAAGGACCAAAAACCACAACAGAACTAAATCACAAAGTAAGGAAGGCTTTGTTGCTATTGCAAGCATCAAAACTTCCAAAAATGTCTTTTTTTTTAATTAAGATATAATTGACATATAACATTATATTAGTTTCCGGTGTAGAACATGTTTCAATTTACATATATATTGCGAAATAATCTCCACAGTAAATCTAGTTAACATTCCTGACCACATTTATTTACAGTTTTTTTCCTTTGAAAAGAACTTTTAAGATCTACTTTCTTAGTGACTTTCAACATGAATAGATATTGAGGGTATTAGACTAAGTGAAGTAAGTCAGTCAGAGAAAGATAAATATGATCTTACTTATTGTGGAATCTTAAAAAGAAGTGTTTAGGGGCGCCTGGGTGGCGCAGTCGGTTAAGCGTCCGACTTCAGCCAGGTCACGATCTCGCGGTCCGTGAGTTCGAGCCCCGCGTCGGGCTCTGGGCTGATGGCTCAGAGCCTGGAGCCTGTTTCCGATTCTGTGTCTCCCTCTCTCTCTGCCCCTCCCCCGTTCATGCTCTGTCTCTCTCTGTCCCAAAAATAAATGTTGAAAAAAAAATTAAAAAAAAAAAAAAAAAGAAGTGTTTATTATCCATTAAATAGGGACCCTCAGTATCCAGCCTCCGTACTGTAGTGGTTTTTAAAAGGTGTTTCCCTAGACCAGTAGCATCAGTGTCACCTAGGAAATTGTCAGAAATGTAAATTCTTAGGCTTCACTCCACACCTACTGAATCAGAAAATATGAAGGTAGAGCCCACCAAGCTGTGTTTTATCAAGCCCTTCAGATAATTCTCACACTCATAAGGTTTGAGTTCCACTGCCCCAGAATAATAGAGAAATCCTCACCTAAAGAACATTTTATTGGTTAAAAGATTATTTTTAGCTGGGGCACTTCGGTGGTTCATGTATGTTTTTGTCCTTTTTAAAAATCTGAACTTACTTAATAAAGAGTTTGTTCAGGGTGGCTTTCATCACAACAATGACTCAGAGTTTTACCTCTCCTTACCTGTTTTGCTAACCAAACATATGTGAGCTTCTCAGGGACGGCTGAGGAGTATTCTGCAGGGAAGGGTAAAGTAGAATTTTGAAACAAATTGAACAGTCAATCAAGTGTTTGCATGACTTGCCCCAAACTCTCAGAGATCTCCTGGGTAGAGGGGAAAAGATCTTGTTGCTATGTTTCCTCCCAAAGGTTAATGAGAGTGTGGAATTTTCTTTTAATTGTCCATGTTCAGGGTAGATGATCCATGAGAGGACTGGAGTAGTTTAGGAATGAAGACAAGCTCCAGCACAACATGGTGCATCTTCCTCTCACAAGCATTAAAGATTGTCCAAAGCAAAAACAGACATTTGGGTTTTTTCCACGTGTAAAAGATATCTCCCTTTTCCTCAGGAGCCCTGGTTTTGCATAATAATGTATATAGAAACTTAGGAATTCCATGGGGAAACGATACAAACAGTTTACAATAGAGGGAGAATGTGGATAAAAATTCTTGCAAAGAAAAGTTGATTTTAATGCATCTATAAACAAGGACTCTTGGAAAACTTGTAAAACTATTTTAAGAAGTTCTCAGAATTTCCAAAGAGCTCAGAAGTTCTAAAGCAAAGATATGGGAAAGAACATGGGATTTGTAACTATCTGTGAGGTAGCAAGAAGGAAGTAGAGAATAGTGGGCAGAATGTAAACAAGTGATTTGACAATTAATTATGTATTAATCTGAGACATTTTCATAGGTTTAAATTTGTTGTTTTTGACTATATTATTGTTCAATATCAGTGTGTGCTTCTGCTTTTTTTTCCTAATAAACTAATAGGCAGAGACGACCGTGTCATAGAAATGGTCTTAACTTTCCATCACAAGACACCCAGAGGAAGGTTATGTCAAGTGAATCCTTTGCAAATCTAATTATACTGTTCCATAGCTAAAATGCTGTAACTGCCATCTTCTACAACTTGAGGACATCATTCTTACCGCAGTCTGTTTGAATAAACCCTCTGGAGCTAAACAACACTCTGGTCCCAGATTATTTAGAATGCCATAAAACTGTAGGACATTAGAACTAGAAGCTTAAAATCCATCTTATGTCAGATCCCTTTTGTTGATGAAGAAATTGACACTTCTAAAGTCACATAGTTACCTGAAAGAGCTGGAATTGAAGAACAGATTTTGTGACTCATGTCCAGTAAAAACAAAGCCTCTCCCTCTCTCCTCCACCATGGCTTTTACTACTCTCCACATTTCTCACTATGTTCTGAACACAGTATAGTGGCTAGATTCCCTAGAGAACCAGCAGAGGCTCTATATCCCTTTATGACCTAGTTTCAGAAGCCATAAAGCACCACTTCCACCATAATCATCAAGATTCAAGAGAAGAGAAAACAGGGCCAATCTCCTAAAAGAAATGTCATAGTCACATTGAAGAAAGAAGATAAGGGATAGGAGATATTGTGATCATCTTCAGAAAACACAATCTGCCACAGATTGAACACATACATCTAATTTTGTTCCCTCCAAAAATTTCACTCAAACAATAATAAATTGACTCCCACCCAAGGCATAAACCCACCAGCACAGGGAGAATGAAAAAAAAAAGAAGCAACAGCAACAAAATTTTAGAAGCTGGAAAGCAGATGTTCAACTGGCAAAAGACTTAAGAGAACCCAGAAAACTGAATCTTAAATTAGCAAAGGGGAAAAGCTTAAAACTCATCACATTTCTAACCCAGAATTCCCCAAGGGCTAAGGATATTGTAGCGTCAGATACCATTATAAGTGAGTAGGAGGAAAGAGCTAAAATAAGGAGGATTTTAAATAGGAGTCAAATCTCTAGATTCCCCTTCCCAGGTTTGGGGAGCCAAATGACAGCACCTTCCAAATGCTCTGCCCAACAATGGAGGCATGTTTTCTTCTAGGAAGGAAACAGGGAGGACATTAAATACTTCTCAGTGTTGAAGACAAAGGTAACATGACAAAAAGAGGGACGTCAAGTACAAGCACTGATGACTGAGACCTCCAGCTCTCCTTTCCTAGTGGGTTTCCTGGTAACTAGCAGTTAGGCCCTCACCCACTAGTCAGAGTACTGGAAACACTTTCTCTAGGATTCTGATTCCTTCAGAATAACATGTCTAAAGGGCATGAAACAAAACGCTCAGCTACATCACCCTACTGCGATGTTCACCGATGACAAGATCCACTCATGTCTCAGGACTTCCAATAAACTCTTTTGGTCTCCTGGAATTACCATATATTTGAGGAAAGCCTACAACATGAAAAGTAAGAAAAAATAGAAGAAGCAACTTGAAAGAAACAGACTGTGCAAAGAGGTGAGAGCTTTAAAGACAAATGTATTATTAATGTCCAGAGAGATGTAAAAGGAGATATTGCAACTGTGGGAAAAAAACAACAGGATGTTATAATAAAAGAAACATCCTGAGAAGTAAAAGAGCTCTAGCATATTCAAAATATGATAGAACATAGGTTAAACAATCTCTATGACCAAAAAAAAGTAGAACAAAGTGCTAAGTAGATGGTAAGAATTTCCAGATCATTTGACTTGGAAGGAGGTGATGCATTTGAAGTGGTAAATTGAAAAACATAGGTCTAATAATGTTATATCAAATTAAAACCTAACAAGTAATAGAAATAAAAAGAAATTATCAAAGGCAAGAATACAAAGAAAACATTGACTTCATATGGCAGAACAGAAACAAGAATAGCAAGAAATAAATTTATTTCAAGAAAACAAAAATAACAAAAAAAAAAAAAAAAGAAAAATCAGTCCAGAAGGTATATTCCCAAAAGAAAAAGGAGGGGGGGGGGCGCCTGGGTGGCGCAGTCGGTTAAGCGTCCGACTTCAGCCAGGTCACGATCTCGCGGTCCGTGAGTTCGAGCCCCGCGTCGGGCTCTGGGCTGATGGCTCGGAGCCTGGAGCCTGTTTCCGATTCTGTGTCTCCCTCTCTCTCTGCCCCTCCCCCGTTCATGCTCTGTCTCTCTCTGTCCCAAAAATAAATGAAAAACGTTGAAAAAAAAAATTTAAAAAAAAAAAGAAAAAGGAGGGGGAAAGGAGGAAGAGAAGGAGGAGAAGAAAGAAGAAAGAGAAAAAAAAAGCGGGAGATGAAGGAGGAAGAAGGGGAGGAGGAGGAGAAGAAGAAAGAAAAAAGAAGAAGGAGAAGGGGAGGAAGAAGGAGAAAAAAGAGGAGAAGAAAAACAGGGGAGGAGGAAGGGTCGGAGGGGAGAGGAGGAGAAGGAAAAGAAGAAGAAGTAGAAAGAGAAAGAAAATGTGTTCCAGAATTGGGAAACTGGAAAAAAAGAAGAAAAGTAAAATAAATTTTTAAAAAATTCGAAAACCCAAAGAACATTAAGTCTCCAGGTTGAAACACCCATTACATGCCTAACGTAACAGATGCAAACAGACCTGTGTCATACCATATCTTTGTCATACTTCAGAATACTGAGGACAAAAAGAAAATACAAGAAGCTTCTAGAGGGGTGAGAGTGAGAGAGAGAGAAGACTTCACCTAAAAAAAAGGATTAAGAATTAAAGTGGCTCCAAATTTTTGTCAGCAGCAACTTTGGAAACTGGGAACATTGAAAGCCAAAGAGAAGTACCTTCCGATTTCTGATGGAAAGTTGGTAGAGAATTCTATATCAAGATCAACTATCAGTGAAATAGAATGAAAGTAATGACACTTTCACACAACACAAAGCCTCATAAGTTTCCCCACCACACACATCCTTTCTTGGAGCTCCTAGGTGGCTATGCTTTACAAAAGGAGAGGAGAGAACCGAGGGGAAGGGAGAGGAGGGGAGCAGGAAAGAAAGAAAGGCATAAAAAATAGGAAAGAGCACAGGGAAGAAAAATTTAAACTTGTGCCTGAAAGGAAAAGTAATACAGTTTACTAAATGGAGCAGCTGTGATAAGTGTTTACATAATCAAAATAACATAAACAATGATTATTGATCTATATAACTTTTCTAGAGGTATAGGGAGCAGTGATGTGAACAAAAACATTTTAGTAGTGGGAAGTCAATAGATTCTAACCTGACACTGAAAAATCAAGATGTAGCATTATAAGTACATTACTAGCAACAGGGAGAGAAGTCCCAAAACATCAGCTAAAAGTGGTTTCCTCAGGGAGCGTGGTAAGGAGTGCTGTTTTTCTTGCAACCCTTATACAACTTTTTGACTTTTTAGTATATGTACGTGTATAACTTTGATAAAAATAAAAAAAGAATATGGGTCTAAAATGAGAGAAAGCAACATTCAGCCAGGAAGGAGCACACCAGCTTATTCAGAAATTTAAGAGTTAAAGCATATTTCCAAAGTGGTTTAGCTATGCCAGCAAGGAACTATAAACTATCAGAACTTTGCTTCCTGAGTTCTCTATTATCTGGATCTGTGTTACTCTGGCAAGAATCTTCTCTTTAAAAATCAAAGGCACTATTTATATTTTCAACTGTTTTCAAGTTAGTTTCATTATTGCTTCTTATTAATTCTTTCTCATATTATATCAAAGAGACATTTATTGGCAAGCTGCATCCAAGGAAACCATGAACTTAAAAGTAATCATGTACAATTGATTATACAAGCATATGTCTTCTAACAAGGATGGATCTTCCTATCTAATCACGCTGTTATTCACAAAGTTTCTAAATTATCCTATAGGGATGATAATAATGCACTTGAAAATAACACTTCTTGGCCATTTCTTTGAGGCCAAATGTTTCCTTCAGTCTCCCCATCACTATAAGACTAATTTCAAATGCACTTTTCTGAAAGGCCATAAAAATTGTTTGGAATAATTTTGTTTGTAAAAATGTTAAGGATATTCGGTGTCCATCAAATTTTAGAAATAATTGTTTTCCCAAATAACAATTATCTAAATGTTAAATTCTGGAGTTGTATATTTTGCATTTCTGTTTCACCCAAAATAAAATTTCTCCTACTAAACCATCTGTAGGCAGTTTCCATATTAGCATTCTGGTTAGGTTCACCTCCGTATATTCCATTTCTCTCAAAAACCCTGTCAGTAACTGTTCATTTCATGCCTATGAGCATAGCCTTCCGACTGCCTACAGCCTGACTGATCTGTTCATTTTGACCATCTTATCAAAGGTGCAGAAATGATAATGAATGCAACTCAAATGAAAAAAACTGTTTTTCCCCATCTGATTTGCCTACAGAGATTAAACACCCTCTGTGTCAAACGAATGTCATCCTCATTTTCCAAAAGCAATTTTAATACATTCACCATCGTGAATATTATGGGTTTCTGAATAGCACAGAATCTGGAAACCTGCTTTAGGTTGATATATCATAAAAATGGGCATCAATTCATTCCCTCCTAAATCTAATCCTCTATTGTTGCTGAGATTTTCAACTTTCTTTGCTTTTCGCATGGCAGATTTAAGTGAAAGATAATGCAAAGCCACATAAAATATTTCACCACATTAAACTTAACTCCCTAAGCATACCAGGAACTCTTGAATTTCCTAGAACTAAAAACCATTACCTTACACTTCTTGTGATTTATTTTGAGATTATATTTTGTGCAGTCCTCAAAGAAAGCATTGAGTTGCTTCTGAAGGCCAGTTGGGGTTTGAGAGATTAATGAATACTGAATCCTCAGTCTTAAAAAAAGAACAGCCACACAGATGTTAAAAACATTTTGGGCATGAAAACT
The DNA here is from genome assembly GCF_028749965.1 of Puma concolor. NCBI lineage: Eukaryota > Metazoa > Chordata > Mammalia > Carnivora > Felidae > Puma > Puma concolor. The sequence goes on along the minus strand of NC_141667.1, from coordinate 80,553,893 downwards.
ATGCCAAAAGTCTCAGTGATATCATATAAATAGATGCTAAATAGTGAAAGGCTATCGTCCCAGCATCCTCTCTTCTGAAGGATTTGATTATAATCCAGCATGCATCCTTCAACCTGTAAATTATTAACTATAGCTAAAAGGAGATTTAGGAAATTTCATAGTGACTCATAGTCCTCCTTATATTTGATATTTGCATAAATAAACCCTTAGAGACTTAAATGTCATCTTGTTCATGTGAAACAGGAGGTTGAATTTTGATCTAAATCACCCTATTCTAAGTCTGTACTGGGCCAAAATCTGGTTAGTGTGAGGCAAGTGAGAGAAAACAGTAACTGCATGAGTAAACAGGCTCAGAAGGAGACTTTGGCAAGTTAGATCTAAAAACGGATGAGAAAAAAATAGGAACAGGAAATGAGAGGAAAATAGAAAGAACATTGCAAGTTATGGTATAACTCAGAAGGTCTAGAAATACTCATTGCCTATCTCTGTCCACTTCTTTCCCAGTGACATGTCTCTGTTTAAAGATCGCTGATGTTGCGCTGACTCTAGTATATAGATTACACACTAAAGTAAAAAAAAAAAAAAAAAAGTATGTTTGAAAAACAACCCAAGTCGTTAATTGGTCACGTACATCAATATGTGTGTGTGTATAAGGGTGAGAACACGTGCCCATGTGTATATGCACATGCCTGTGTACATAGATCTACTGTCCAGAGCAAAATGTGAAGTGGCTTCTGTACTAGGCCACTTGCAGCCCCAAATACAAATAATTAGCCTCACAGTGAGATTCTTAGTTTTGAACAGATGGAAGAGAGAACTTAGCATGCCCAGAAGATTCAAATATCTATACTCACCAGCTGCCTATCACAAGTCCATAAACCAAAAGAAAAGAAAAGCTTTACAGTTTACCCATGTGAATGGCAGTTATCCAGCTTTATATTACAGGCATGCAAAAGATGTTAAACACCATATTTTGTTTTATTTTTATTTTCTTTTTCATGACTTTTTGAAGCTTTCTGTTTTTCATTTCTAGCAAGATCTAGTTTAGGTTTATTCTGGCAGTGAAATATTTAGAGATAATTATAATTTAAATGTTTTCATTTTATGTTGAAGCCTAATTATTTAATAAATGTCTCATTTTTATTGTATTATCAGGAATTAATCCTAATCATTTTTCAGAACAAGACATATATGTGAAAGATCTATAGTTTTTCAGATTTCTGAAACTTCCCTCAAGTTAAGTTTTGTAAAAAGTTTTCTCACTATTCAGTTTTTTTTAAATCAGAGGTGGCTTTAACATGGCAATTTCATAAATATTTTTGAAAGTGTATTGGCAGATTTGTGTTAAGGTTTAGAGATAACAGAGTGTTACATTTAAAATATATGGAGATTGGTATTATATATGTGCACACAGATAAGAATTCTGAATTTCAGTTGGTTAATCAGTGCTGTAATTACTTATCCCCCAAAATTTAACTCTAAATGAAATAACTTCCAATTCACTAGAAAACTTTATTGTCCAGAACATTCTGTTCCCTACCCATGCTAGTCCTTCACTCATTTAAATAATAACAATAATAATAGTAATAACCTGTGGTAGACACAATTTAGGTTCCTATAACCTACACCTCCTCACGTATGACTGTAAATACATTGTTTCATGGCAAAAGAGACTTTACAGATGTAATTAAAGTTACTAATCATCTGACCTTAAAATAGGGAGATTATCCAAGAGTATCTGGGTACACACAGTGTACTCACACAGTCCCTAAAAGGCAGAAGAGGAAGGCAAAATAGAGAGATGTGTTAGAAGAAGATTCCAAAGCACAAGAGATTCAAAGCACAAGAAAGAGTCAATGTACCATTGCTGGCTTACTGTGGAGAGGCCCAAATGTCAAAGAAACAGGGACCTCAGTCCCGCAATAATAAACAATTGATTTTGCCACTCAGCTGAATAAACCTGGAATCAGATTCTCCTTCATAGCCTCCGCTAAGAGCCTAGGCCAGCCAACACCTTTTTTTCAGCTTTGGAAGTCCCCCAGCAGAGAATCCAGTAGAATTAATCCAGACTCTGAGCTATAGAATTGAGAGATAATAAATGAGTATTCTTTGAGATCATGAAATATGTAGTAATTTGTTACAGCCACAATAGGAAAATAATACTCAACCATAGAGCACTTACCATGTGTCAGGCACTAAGCACTTTATGTATATAAACTCATTAAGTCTTCACAAAAAAAAGCCTTATAGGATGAACACCAATGTTTAGGCAAAAAGAGTAAGACACAGAAATTGTAAGTAAACAGGGACACAAGCAGTAAGTGTCAAGGCTAGATGTGAGCCCCAACAGCCTGACTCCAAAGGCTGTAATATTAAAACTATCATTGTGCCTCATGGAAGTGAGGTTCAGTTCAACCAGATGTGCAAGATTAGCTTAAAAAATAGAGGAAGGAGAATAAGAATGGATTGCATGGGGAGAAGAGAGGAAAGAGAATTAAAGGCAAAAGAGGTGGCTATCAGAAAACTGGAGGGAAAAATCAGAATTCGAACTGCTTTTGTCTAGCTTCCTGTCACCAAAACTGAATGATTCAGTAATGACTTACTCATAAAACTTTGGATGACTCCCCATGAGTTTGACTATTTTTATTATGGTTTTAGAGTCAACACATATATTTCCCTGAAATAAATGCATCACAGAACTTGATTCCATGGTAATGTCATATCCATTCATTTGTCTGAATCCTCCAGTGAATTCAAAGCTCCTTGAGGAAAGTGACTAAATTCTACATTCACATCCTCTACACTCCCTATGCTTTCAAAACAGATAATGAATTTGTAGGATAAATGGGGGAAAATAGAACAAATGTTTTAAAACTGTAAAGCATTAGTTTTTTAAAGTAAGGCTTATTATACTGTCCTTCAAATGACATTATTTCAAATTATTTTAATTCAAAAAGCTGGGAAGCCAGTTACCAAAGACTTTTGGCACATGCAGCAAATCCAGTTAGAAAGAGCTCTCAATGCTTATTTTTTTATGCCTGTGCAGAACTTTCTCTATAGTTCATGCTAATGTAGTCCTGAGCTCCATAAATAAAAAATTGAGTCCACTAATATCTTGGCATCATCAAGGCAAATGTTAGGATGGCCCTGAGTCATCCCATGAGTTTTGTAGGTGGTTCTTCACATTTGTATGAGACCTACATGTCCATCACACCTTTCCCTACAACAGGCAGCTACAAAAGTTAGCCAAAAAAAAAAAAAAAATTTTATTTGAGTCATGGACTTGGATTCTAGCAGCTATTTTCCACTGACATGTAGTAGATAAAAATGGACATTATCTGTGGTGCTTAATTTCTATATTTAAGACGTTGATTTATTGATTTATGGTTGCCATTTCTTGCTGGTTGACCTACTGTCCCCTTCTGGACTTGTTCCTGCTTAAACATCTTTTCTTGACACAATTCCTCCATCTTCTCCAAAATCCTTCCCTTACCCTGGGGCTGATATAACATTCTACAAGTCCATCTCCTGTTAAATGAATCTTTCCAATTTATAAATTGACCTGATTTCCCTACTTACCGAAATACTTTTTTTATTGTTGTTATTGGAACCTCAGTCACACTATTTTGGTTTGTTGGCCTATAATATATTCTTACCCATTTTTATTTATAAAAGTGATATTTCTATACAAAGAGATTCCAATCCTATTTCATTGTTTTTATATAAAATTTTCATCTCTTTTTATCTCTTGCATAGAACATTACAAACTCTGCCTACACATGCTCAGAGATGTTCCTAAGCTCAAGGTAAATGTGGTGATATTTTCTACAAATACACCGAGGATCTCTCCTTGCCCGAAAAGTCTTGCATTCATTAGGTTAATGCCAGTAACTATGACAAACCCTGAAATTTCAGTTATGTAATGCAATAGAAATGAATCTCTCCCTAGGTCTACCCAGTTTCTCCTGATGAGCAGCTTTTCTTTGTGTGGAAGTCAGAGACCTGTGTACCATCCATGTTGGGATGTTATCTCTGAGGGCTTTATCATGATTTGCATCCAGCCAGCAGAAAGGAGGGTGGCACATGTCATTTCCGCTCCATTCCATTATCAAGAATTAGCCACAAAGGTAGCTGGGAAATATAGTCTCTGACGAAGCAGCTACTTCCAGTGGTAATTCTACCCTGGAGGAAAAGCAGGGATTGGTGGGCATCCGAATTATTGAATGAATCAGAAAATCAGAAACTAAATGTGGCCGAAGGGTGAAAAAGCACGCACCAGAACAAGTTTCCTCCCTAAGTAGAAAAGAAGAGTTAGAGAAGAGGAATTTTCAAAAATATGTAAACACAGTCCAGAGAGAGAATGGGAAGGCATAGTGGCCTAGATACAAATAGAAATTATACAGCCAAGCAAAACTAATCAAGCTGGTCAAACTTCTTAGCATTAAAGAGAGACCTACACAGGTTAGTGCTATAGATCATACTGCTAGCACCCACACAATCTGGAATAAGTTGAGAAACTACCTCATGAGGTGGGTAGTAATGCTACTCATAAAAGATTATATAGAAAGAATGCAGTTGTTTAATAGAAGCCTGGACTTAAGGGACCAACTTTCTCCATGTTCATCTAGAATATTAGCAGAGTCACCAAAGGCAGTTGATCAACCCACATGGATAACCTGGCATTGTTGCCTTTTTATCTGTGGTACAGTTAAGTGTGCCTGGGGTAGCAAGACAGCTTTCACCTGCAAAATTTGCTGCTTAAGCCATGACCCTGTATACAGGAAATTCCACCCTTGAGAGTTGGCATGTACTTTGTAGGCTCTTCAGTCTTGTGGGTACTCAATTAGTCTCAGTACAGGGATGCAAGGCTGACACAGAGAATGGGTCCCCTGTTGCCGTGTAAAAGGAGTGTCCTCAGAAGATTCTGCTCACGGACCTCAAAAGCATCTGAAGTGAATCAATAGATAAATCCCCAGACATACTTAGGCATGAAATTGAAGAAATATTTGTCAAAACTTGCAAATATCCATTATAGGTGGGAAGTCCCCATTACAGAAATTCTAGCAGTAGGGGCACTGTGAAAAGATGATTTAAGTTAGAACAGTAGGTAGAAAAGTGGTTAGATAAATCTCAATATGAGAAAAAGTAAGGTAATGTATTTAGCCATAAATAATGCAAGCTTTAAGTACAAAACAAAGACTTCTGACCTAATAGTTATGACCAAGAAAAAAGACTTAGGATGTGTGGAAATTGTTTGCATTAGGTTGCCATGGTTTTTAAAAATAAACCAAACATTGATAAGGGCAATTAGGCAATTTTAGTCAAGAAATCATTATTTTCCTCATTTAAAACTATGGTGTGTCCACACCTGAAATTCAACTGTGGCAGTCATTGAAGTGTGCTGGCAGATCTCCTTTCAAAAGAGAATCTCCTGGGGGGAGTATATTCTATGGACAGCCTGTGGTGTTGCACCATATAATCCATATAATAGCCATGGTATTCCTAGATTGTTCATGGCCAGTGACAGATCGCAGAGGTTGTTCTAGATCTATGCCACTCCTGCCCCAAGTGGGGCTCCTCTAACAGGCTATCTTTTCTCTGGGGCTACCTATCAACCCTCCCATGCCTTCTCAGAAGTGTATCACATTGTAAGGCTTTGTCTATCCCACCCTACTGTTTCCTTATATCCATTTACAGATGTCAAATGTGCATCACACTCCTGCATAATCCTGGTCATGGTTCTCTAGCCTCATCTGGTCCCTCTCCCCTTTATTTTCTGTGGACCATTCTCCAAATAAAACTCTCACACATCTATTTCCATATTGGCATCTGCTTCCCAGGCTGACACAGTTGGTACCAGAAGTGATCCAAAAAAACATGGTAAGATGAGGTCTGGGGATTATATCCATTACTGCCCACCTAGAAGGAGGTACACATAGTCTCTGGTACAAACAGAGAGCCCAACTGCTGAAAATTTCACCACTCGTCCTCTGAAAAATGGCCCAGCAGAAGGGAAAACTTTTGCTGGTGCAATGATTCAAGCATTTGAAATGTATAGTGAGAAAAATGCAAATAAAGACAGTGAAATTGGCTGGTTATACTAAATTGTATTGATACCCTGCAGAAGGACAATTTGAAAATCAAGTCAGTTAACAAATAATTAAATGCTAACTATGAGAGCCAGAGGGCACTTTTTTTTTTTTGAAGAGGTCTTCATCGTGTGCGCGCGCGCGCGCGCGCGCGCGCGTGAGCACGTGTGTGTGCGCGTGAGCACGTGTGTGTGCGCGCGCGCGTGCGTGAGCACAAGCGTGTGCACGTGTACGTGGTGGAAAGGCAGACACAGCTGCCCAGGGGCCACAGGCCCTAGGATTTAGGATTGCCAAGCCCCAGAATCATTTAAAAGATGAGCTCTGGAAAGTCTGTTATGCTAAGGTCAGGGCCAGGTTGAGAAGATTTAGGCCACTGAGATAAGGGATGGGAAGAACTGGGTAGATGGCCCTAAATATCAAGGCTCTGCGACTATGTAGTTGCAGATACAACCACCTGGCGATTAAGAAATGGCCCTCCTCCCCTGCAGGAGATGCTGAGGGGCCTCTCCCCAGCTTGGTAACAAGTGCATCTCAGAAGCTGCTCTCACTGCATCTTCTTTCACAGATGTCAGACCTCCATCAGGTCTTAGGGACTCTTTGACTCATTCTGCTCCTCTCCCCTCTTGTCCTTCACTGGCATTTCCCCTAATCATTCTCTTAAAAATATAATTTTATCTGAGCCTCTGCTTTCCAGGGGACCTCAGCTACACTCTAGTATTCCATTTCAATAATTGTACAGAGAGATAACTTGAGAAGGTCTACTCTAAGAAAGAGCTAGAAGGAACAAGAGTCTTAGAGACTACTAAATTAGTAAAATGGAAGATATTAAGACCGTATAGCCCAAGAGTTGCTGTGATAAATTCTCTAATACAAACTGCCTTGGCTGTAAGTTTATCTGAATCTCAACAGTGGGTCAGAAAGAAAGAATAAAGAAAAAGACAGAAGGGAGGAGGGAGGTATAAGACTAGAACGGATCTCATAGAGAAGACCCTCAACACAAGTAAGCATCCCTATCTTGGTATCTAGGGAGTCAAAAAGGTGGTAAGAATGGCAGGTGTTGCACTTAACATAAATTTTAAAAATTGCAGATAGTAGTGACAAAAGTATAACAATCCCCAAAATGTTTTGGCAAGATAATGAATGGCAAAAAATTTTTAACAGTAAAGCCATGCTAATTCTCCCATTGCATGATCTTAGAAGTGTTGTTAGGTAGTTCTGTCCAACTATCTTCTGGCTTCTGGCTCGGTTTAGCAATTTTCATTTGCTATATATGCGCAACACAAACTCTATGATCCTTTGTCAGTCTCTATTTTGAAGTCAATTTATAATAAGAAAACATTTTTTTGTTTCCCATTAAAAAAGTGCCCATACATAAGAGGTTTATACTCTCCCTCAATTTGTAAATTATTTGTGTCCTCAGCTTAAAGCACCAGCAGTTGCAATGGACATTTTTGCATTGGGAATGAACTTAAATTGTGAGTTGGGTTTATATAAGAGCCTTCAGGTAATAAATGTTGTTTGCTCCTGAAATTTTAATCTATGATTTAAGGTGACTTAAATCATATGATGATGAATCTATGATTTAAGGTGATTTATTGTGAAATATTTGGGAATAAATTTAAAGGATATCAGTTCTAACCAAGGGCTCCATTTTTTTTTTTTTTTTTTACTTTTCCACAGCTAAATGTAACTTTGTATAGTTGTAGGTGTTAGGGAAACATGAATCATTTACCTAAATCAGCTTCAATTCCATTACCTTTCCATAATCTGAATACATAATTGTTTCAGTTTATTTTTAACTTACAAGGAAACTCAAAGGACACTTCTTCACTTGTTCTGGGTTGTTTATATGGTCAGATTCAGTTACCAAGGCTTAGATCTAGTTTATGTTCATTGCTCTGGCATGGGGCTTTCATGTGTGCCTCTGCCTAATTCTGTGGGGGTGTGAAGAGAGGCATTATGTTCATGTGATATGATGCAAAGCCACTGAGCTCATCCAAGGTGTCAAACTTGGAGGCTGATCCTTGCTTCTTCCTTCCCAATGTGTAAAAATAAACATCCCAATCTCCGGCTTCTCTGATTGCACCAGTCACAAGTTGTCAGATGATTCCTTTGTTCCTAAACATTTTTAATGACTGGAAATAACAATTTTAGCCTCATCTTTAAAAAGCATCCTATTTCATCCAAACTTTCTAACAATTCCAACTCTGAACATATAATTTTAAGTTTCTGAGTGGCAGGAAGTGAACTAAGCTTTCTTTTTTTTTTTTTTTTTTTTTTTTTTTTTAATAAAAGTTGTCAAAAGCAAAAGCTAGCTCTTTGTCAGTCTTCAGCCTTGAGGGGAATTTCTGAATGGGAATTCTAGGAAAAACATTGCAAATGTAACACTATTTTATTCTTTATCAATCTATTGGAAAGCTTTTCTTGGTCATTTCTAATATGCTAGATACTGGAATATACAAAGTATGTAGTGATCAATTGCTATCTGAGACTTCAAGGTATCATGGGAGAGATAAAATGAATATGCATGAAATATACACTGAATGAGTAAGGGTGAACCACAGGTCGCTGAGTTTAAGAGTAACAGGTGTTTGGAACAAAAAGAGAGATTGGTAAAGATCAATGCAATAAAAGATAGCTTTATGGAGGAAGCAGTGTTTGAACTGAGGCTTGAGGGGTGAACAGGGGCTAGCAGTCAGCAAGGTGGTTAGGACTAATGTTTCTCTAAGGAGGCTGACCTTAGCAGCCCTGTGGTGGGGAGGTATGGATCTCTGAGAAGTAAGATAGCTTAACTTTCCAAGTCTTATATACCTCATCTGTATCATGGTATTAACAATAATAGCACCTGTCTCACAGTTTTGTTTTATTTTGTTTGGGATAATGGCAAGATATATGCAAAGTGCTTAGCCATAAACGTTATCTGTTAGTATTAGGCAGAGAGATGGGGACATTTTAAGGAAAGCAATACAGTAAGTCAGAGAACAAAGATGGGATGGAGCTTACACACAGATCCGTTTGGCCAGAGTGAAGTACGGAGTATGTGGAGGAGTCTAAGGGGAATGAAACCAAATAGATAAGGCCACACTATGTCAAAGGGAGCTTAAAAGCTTGATATATGTATTAATACATTCATTCAAAGATAATTAGCATCTACCATCTCAGTACATAGTACATAGCAGTCACATTGTGCTAGGGGAGATTCTGTAGTGAAGAGGCTAGTATCCTTCCTGCCCTCGTGGAGCGTCAGTCCTTTAGGGAATACAAATATTAAAAAATTACAAGGGGGAAAGGGAAATATAAAAGTTTAAAAGGTTTTATATTTTTCTGGATTTTATAAGAGTTGATATTGAAAACGAAAGTCTTTTAAGCATAAAAGGAATTACCACTAACCTGCATGAGTTAAGGCATGTGGTTAGGTATAATGTATTATCACTCTATCCACATAACACAAATTAGTCAGGCTGATACAAGAAAAATCAAGCCTGTAAAACCAATATGGAACTTGATCAAACTTTTGATATCAGGTAGACACAGCTTCAGTTCTTAAAAGTCCTTTGAAACCTGCACAACTAGCTTTATCTTCCCTCAAACTTTGAGCTAGGTCCAAATCATTGTGTTCCCATTTTTCTGGTCTAAACCTACTCATATTATCACTAGTATGTGTAACTCCTGCAGTCTATGATGCCTTTCCTTATCTCCTCATGATTTTGTTTCCCTGTCCCCCCACATTCCTTTTTCTGTGTTATAAGATGGTATGTGGACAAAAACCTCCTTCCTTGCACACTTACTTTCTCATGTAACCTAATCCAATTGAAAGAATATTTTCTGAGTACCTCCTATGTTCTTATCACCGAAAGAGCCACTAATGTACATTTTATTCTTTCCTGGAATATTATTTTACCATAAGCATGGAGATCACATGCAGTCTTAATAAAGGTAGAGTTACAGTTGGTCAAATATTGCAAACATGTATTTTACATATTACAGGTATTTCCAATCCCAGATGGCCAATTCATATAAATAGTACCTTTTACAGCAAATGTTATGTATTAGTTAGGACAGGCTAATTCATGTGCTATAACAAAAAACACCATCCTTTCTGTGTCTTAACACAGCAAATGTCTGTCCCTCATACATAGCACATAACCCATATGGTCAAGCTTGGTTTACGATGGTCATCAGAGACCCAGGTGGACAAAGTTTCTGCCTTCCTGTGAGCTGCTTTCATAAGAGCCTTAAGGTTTCATTAGGGTGGAGAACAAAGAAAATCATGTAGAAGCTTTTCTGTCTAACTTTTGTCTAACTTTAATGGGGCAAAGACATGCAACTCCCCCCCATGCTTCCAGAAGGATTGAAGCAATATTAGTGAGTAATATCCATCATATCCTACAAGACAAATTGACTTGCTCATTTGAGAGCAATGCCCCACAGAACACCATTTGTTTGCAGCAGACATCTGAAGTGAACTGAACTGCAACAGTTAACAATTCTCAGATCATTTGTCACATAGCAGTTTTCTGTCAACTTCACTACCTCAAACCTTGCCATTTCATAAACAACACTGACATAAATTCTCGAATAGCTACCAAATATGGAGAACATAGTTCTCCAGCAACTTTTCAGAGGAATGACAGCTTCATGACACTGACCAGATTTCCCCAGAAGAGCCCAGGAACATCTCTTCTGCTAATTTACTTCAAGAGGCTTCAGTGGCTTTTTGGGGGCAAACCCAGTTTCTGACTATATTCCAGGAGAAATTTCATGATGTCAAATTATTTGGGCTCTCCTTAACTTTGCTCTGATAATGTTCCTATAAACCTGGAATATCAAAAGGACTGGTTATCATTTCTAGGGTGATTGTTTTCCTAAAAGTTGGCATGAGGCTTACTTAGAGTCATAGGTAATTTTAAATGTTTTATGTGTATCAGGACTGATATATTACTACAGCTGAAAGAGAGAAAACCAGTAAATGGATCTAAAATGAAATTCTTCAGCTCACCTATAGTAAGTTAAACCTGAAGTTATAATCATGTTCATTAAGAATCAAAAATTTTGGGGTGGAAAAGTATGTAGGCCATTTTTCCAAAAGATCCTGTCATTTTATTGCTCTCTTCATTCAGAGCAGGTGTATTTGCTCTTTGTTTAATTTCTGTTATTTGCATCAGTTTGGGGTATATACTTGTCAGTTTCACACACCATGATGTAAACACCTTTGCTGGTGATAATCACTGTGGTCTTTTTATAATGATAATAAAATGATAAGAATGATACTTTGCACCATGTACTTTTCTTCTAATCAGCTCAAAGCTTATGACACAATCAATAGGATAGCTTTTATATTGCTGTCGCAGGCTTTCATTGACATACTAACACAAGCAGCTGTCATAAACCAGCCAAAGAAGAATGAGGCCATTATGTTGTTCTTATTGATTTAAACTAAGTGAAAGTGGCCCATATGTCTTTGAGTCCTTTTAGCACAACTTCAGTTATGACTTAAAACTGTTTCTTTGGAAGAAAGATATGAGTGTTAATTTTTCCTTTCATGTGTTTAAAATGTAGTGTTCCTGTTCTTATTACAGAAATATGCAGCCACTGAACAACTCTCAGAATGATGAGTTCTTTTAGAGGGTTTTTTTTCCCTAGTTGTAATGCTCTGAATTAAGTGTTCTTATGAGAGCTACCGTGCACAGAGCTATGTTGTTAACTGATCTGACTGAAGGTGTCACTGATTGCCTCAATCTCATGGTCTCACTTACTAAGTGAAAAACTCAGATTTCCTAATCTACCCATTTCCCTTTACTCAGTTTATTTAACAGGTCTGAGACTATTAATTCACGTAGGTGTTGGGATTGTGTGTCTCAGTATGAATTCTCTCCATGCAAAAGTTAAGACAAGGACTTGGATACAGGCTATTTACTTAGGGGTAACTTCAAAAACAGGAGTGAGAGAGCGAGGTGGATGAAAACAGGGAAGGATGAAAAAGAATTAACATAAAAATATATTGGGTACAATTTAGCCAGATGTCTGAGAGGCATGCAGAATGTGTGCCGCTGTTGTTCCATTAGAAGGACAGGAGGCTGAGGACACCCAGTAGCTCACCTGGAGCATTAACACTCAGTATATTCTTGAACTGGTTTTGTCCATGGGCTGAGCATGAGCTGTGGCTTTGGAGAGGGTCCCCGACAGAAAATGAGGAGAAACATGGGAAGGCTTTGATGCAGGATGTTGTCAGCATGAAGCTAAGATCCCATAACAGTATGCCCTACAGCTGTGGCTAAAGTCAGAGATGGTCTGAAGGATGGGACGTGAGGCAACAGAAGTATATGCTACACTATAAATTTGGTAATACGCTAACACCTTGGTTAGCAAGCATAATTCGTTTTGGAAACGTGTTTGTCATCCAAAGCAACTGTATATCCAAGCAAATTTACCCATAAGAAATAATGGGAACTGTGATGATTTGTTCCACAACCCAAAAATATTCATATAAAAATTATTTCAATACTGTAAGACAATACAAAATAATAAAGAAAGTGCAAAACATAAAGAAAAATAAACAAATGAACCTGAACTTACGTTTGAAAACCATGGCTAGTGTGAGGGAGACAGGACAGAGGAGGGTTATTGTGTAGAATGACCTTCACTATCACTAATAGAATCACTGCTATCTATTTGCTCAATGGATTTTTTTTCTTTTCATGCAACTTTAACAAGGAACCTATCCAATGGTACTTGCTTTTCCCTCCTTTTGAAGATTTTGAGGAAATGTGACATTGCATTGTCATTAAACAGATTCATCGCTCGCAGTGCTACAGCCTTATTCCGGTGGTGCTTTTCTACAAAATTTTGTGTTGTTTCCCACATTTTATACATCTTCCTAATCTCATTTGAAGTGAGGGATTCCTCTGCCTTTTTCTCCTCTTCCTCTGCATACGAGATATAGACATAGACTTATAAAATCTTGCAATTTCGGCTACTCTCATACCTCATTCATACTTCTCCATGATTTCCTTCTTAACTTCCACCGTAATCATCTCCTTCTTTTTACCGGCTTTCTTTTCAACCTTTTTCTGCATGGGGGCCATAGTATACGCTCGCACAGATTTTGACTACAGTAGAGTATTAATGAACTAGTGTCATAATACTATATTTAATATAACTGGCAATAAGGCAGCAGAGGAGAGGGTGTATATCTGCAGGCAGCCTGACCTAGAAGAAGCAAAGCATTCCTAAGCCTACTCTTGTATGGAAAAGCAAAGGTGCTTTGAAGTGACAATAAATATGCTAGTGCCAGTTGTGTGTTCTGAAAAATCACCGATTTCTGCCAAACACCACAGCCTGAGACCAAGCATCCAGGCATGGGAGAAAATCATCCACAATCCCACAGCAAAAGACAGAGAGAGAGAAAGAACCATTGGCTCAGTTTTGATCATGTGACATTCAGCATCGTGTTCTTGCTGTAATGCAAGACATCATTCATTTATCAAGTTAAAAAATATTAGAAATGTTTGCTCGTATTGCAGAACACTAGCAGAACAAGTTACTCATGATCCAAGGTTTTACTGTACATATTAAATATCTAAAATTAATTTTTCATATCTTATTATGCAGCATATAGCATATTGGCCTCACAACCTGAGAGTTTTTTGAAAAATGTACAGTTCAAAGAAACTTTGTGACGTGTTACCCAGAAATTATGATATAGGCCTTATAAACTTTAGATACCGTATGTTATTGTAATTAAGGAAAAGGTGTAAACCCTTTCTCACCAGCATGCCTCCTCTTTAAAAATGGATTTTGATCCCTTTGGGCATAACCAAGTACAAAGACCTTTGCTGGTCTCAAGGACAAACTCTACCAGTGCCCACCCTGTAAGACATTCAGTGCACACACTATGGGCACAGAACCCTCCATCTGGCAATATCCACCAAGCTGCCAGAAATGTCCCAGAGACACTGGCAGACAGCAGTTAGTGCATTTTATCATGTTCTTATTTATCTTCAAAACTTTATTCTTTTTCCTCTGGAAAATTGATTCAAAACTATTTCAATATTTGTAATTCACTTATTTATTGGTACAAGCTTATATAATATATATTATTACAAATATGTGCATTTATTGGCTTTTGGGTCTGGTTCATGAATATCTTTTAAGCTCCCCAGGACAGGGACTATATATTGTTCACTTTTGTATATCCCAGCACCCTGCCAATAGAAGTGGAATAAATATTTGTGGAATTCAAAATTGTTACCCATCAAGTGTCATGGAGGAGAGAAAAAGACAAAAAGTATTATGAAGTACTCACTGTGTTGGGAACTATTACTAAGTACTTCGTAAAAATGATTTCATGTAAGGTTCACAGTAACCCTGAGGTAGGTACTAGTATTAACCCTGTCTCACCAATGGGAAACTGTGATTAAGAAAAATATAAACAGTGGACCAAAGTCTTAAAGGCAGTTAGTTGTGGAATGGTGGTTTAACCTGAGACTTCCAGACCACTGGCTTCTGCAAAATATCCTTACAATATTTTCCTGCTTCGGAAAAGGCTAGAGTGGAGGCATGCTATTTACAATTTGTGAAACCATTGTCTGATATGGCAGAGTGGCCTTCCTGAATTCATACCCTTCTGGCCTTTAGTGCTGTCTCTTCTGCCTGTACTTTTGCCACTTTCTTATAAAACTACCCCTCAACACTCACTGTCTGCCTTTCCCTGAGCCACCAGCATCTCGCTCGACCAGTAGATCATTGCAGGCGCCAGGCCAAAACACTTGGAGGTTTCTGCACTAACTTTACAGTCCATTCAAATTCCTGGTGTTCTTTTGTCCATTTTGGATTAATTCCTTTCCTTTGTCAGGTCACCACCATTATCTCGGTACTCCTCAGAAGGGAGTACTGCTTCGTGTTACATAACAACAGCAAAATGCTCACACAGTGGGGGCAACACGCTCCGATTGCTGTTGTGATGTCTGCGTTTCCTTCTGAAGCAGCATGAATCAGTAGTTACAAGCCTGCACTCCCTCCGACAGCCTGAGTTCAGTCCCTGGCCCTATTCTGTGACCTTGGGCAAGGTGTTTAAATCTTTCTGGGCCTCAATCACATCATGTGTATAATGGGGATAATAAGAGTATCTACCTTATAGGATCCTTCTGAGGATTAATTAGTAATTACATGCAAAACTTAGAACGCAGTGCCTAGTAGATAATGAGCTCTGTATAAGAAGCTGACAAAGAAATGCAGTCCCATCTAGGAGTATGAATGCCGGGTCTTCCATTGATCTAAATGTAGTATCACGCATAAGTTTTTGAACAAATAGAACTCGAACATTTGACAATAGGCAGAAATTCTAGTTACAAAAAACAAAGACAAAAACAAAAACAAAAGAATCCCAAGTACCATCCTCAGTAAGTGGCTCCTGGAAGATAAACTGTCTTCAGCACTGCTCTGAAATGACTCTCTTGACTCTATTACCTCACTTTCTCTCTCCCTTTCTCCAGTCCTTCCCTTCCTCTTTCCCTCCCTCTCTTTGGAGCTAAAGACTGTTACTTCAAACCTTTACCACTGCTTCCCATGCATAGATATCATGCCCAGAGTTAGTTCTTTGACAAATTTTCCTGGAAAATGGCTGAAGATGAAGGCCACATTAACATGTAGGAGTACTGTGCAGTCCTAAGCGGTCCATTCCAGGCTGTGTCCTACTCCCTTGGAAACACCTTGCCTCAGTCAGGCAGGACTTGGCCTCTATTCTTATCTTTTTTTCCTTTAACATTGACTGCCCTCACTGCCTGAAAAAAAAAAAAAAAAAAAAAAAAAACACCTCGGAAAGATTAATTATTAATTTAAAAAAAAAAGTTACTTCAAACACTTCAAAAGTCAGCACAGAAGAGGGAAAGCCCCAATAAGTGGTTGTATAGTCACACTTGACATTGACTTCATCATTTTATTTATTCTTTTTTTTCTGTCTTGAAAAACAAAAGGTCATTTCTGTTTTATGGCATCTGAGGTATAAATGCATATGAGGTTAGGGTGGGCTGGTGTTAAAATATTTATTGGTTAAGTCTGACACTCATATTTATAGTCTTATCTCCAAAGACCTGTGAAGTGTATATTATTAAATGGAATCTATACTCAGAAGTTTTGCTCTCAGAATACATAATTTACCTATTTAGTTTCTTTGCACATACTTGTTTTAAGCTAAAGAATTTCAATGGCTCTGGATATTCAACTATTCTTTTTAAATGTCTGTGGAATCGAGTATGCAATAAATCACTATGATTGACAGTTTTGGCATTTCACAGAGGTGATTCTCTAGCACTAACTATGGGACTGAGGGTTTCAACACAAGGTACCAAACCTGTCAGAAATTATGTTTTCCATTTTTTTCAAACAAAATATCAGGTTACTTGGGCCCACATGCTCCTTCAAGTAGCTATAAAAATGATTTAAAGATGATAAGTTATCAAATATTCATAGTTTGGGTATTTGGTATCTTTTCAAGCTCCAAAGATTTTAGTACATTTGACAAATATTTTAAGTGTCTAAAATGTGCAATAAGGTGACCCAGTCTCTATCAAGATAAAGCAAGTGATTGACAATAGCTAACATTTCCTGGGTGCTCGCCTTGTCCAGGGCACTGTTCTAATGGGATTCATTCATTGAATTTTCCCACAACCCTCTAAGAAGGTGGTATCGTATCTCCCAGAGGAAAATAATTTGCTAAAAGTCACACATCTAGTAAGAAGTAGAACCTGGATTTAGAATAGGCTGTCCTGTCCTAAAGCAGCTCTATTTATATTTTACTTTGGTCCTTGAGGGCCTGTCAACATACTGGAAGAAAGGAAGGAAATAAAATTAAATATATAAATAGTCATAGAGCAAACTATCAGATGGAAAAGTAAAAGTGTTCTGAAGTTGAAAAAAGGAGGAATTACACCCATTTTCATCAAAACTGAAAAGTCTTATTATTAAAGTGGCCTATTGACTGGCATATTGAGGATAGTTTATATTGGAAGAATTGGAGCTGATTCAAGGCATTATGAGTAGAAAGAAAAGTAAGAGCAGAGGTGTATGGCAGGGTGTGAGGCATGTCGTAGGATGAGCAAGTAGTCAGTTTGGTAAGGTATGGGCTAAGGAACAGTAGTAGTAGCTGGTGAAACTGGAGAGGTAACATGAAGAATAACCAGGCAATGTATGGAAGTGTTGAATCACTATATCATACACCTGAAACTAATATAACACTGTATATTAACTAACTGGAATTCAAATAAAAACTTTAAAAATGTGGAAGAATATTAAATGCTAGGTCAAAGAGTTTTAGAACTTAGCAATGTTGAAGTTTTAGAATTCTTTAATAAGAAAAATGATTAAAGCACTGTTGGGGAAATATTGCCTAGCCCTGGGATTTTATTATATTTATCATTGATTCCACTTCTAGTTTTAAACTATATAAGATGAAATATCTATACGAGGATTAGGGAATAAGGAAAGGAGAAGCGGAGATGAGATTCACTTTTAGTAAGACCCAGGAGGAACCAGTCCCTGTAGTGGTTATCATGTTAAATCTGAGTGAGTGGTTTGCAGGATGGACGGGACAGAGGAGAGCTCATGGCCGTTGGTCACTGGTTCCACTCCCTGGCCACACTGTAGAATCAATCACCTGGGGCACTCTCAGTATCCCGACACCGAGGGCACATCCCAAATCACATCAGGATTCTCTGAGATTCCAATTCAGATGTCAGTATTTTTAAATTTTCCAGAGAGATTGTATTGTGTCACTAAGACTGAGAACTATTGCTCTAGTAAGTCATGAGGATTTGATCTTCAGGGCTGACAGTGAAAATGGAAAAGAGGAAAGGAATCTGAAAAATAGTTTGAAAGGAAAATCAACATTTCTTTTTGAAAACACTAGGAAAATTGCTTCCATTAGCCCATTCATTAAATTAAAAAACAACAACAAAACCCCAAAAAAACGCCCAAAACTTCCATGGGATAAACACATGTGGAGAATTTGACAAGCTTCATCAGAACATAGAGCTGCATTGATACCAAGGCAAAGAGTCGTCCAGGGTAGGTTGCTTAGTAATAACCCCAGAGTGAGGAAAACTTCTCCTATCTCCTTCATAGAGGGTGTAGGAACATCAAATGCAGTAATACAGGATAAAGAACTCAAATGAAAAGGCAGCACTCTTTTCATGTGAGCCATTACTTTAAGAATCCCGCTTTCTAGCTTTGCATTAAACTTAGATTCCCTCTCCCCTGGGATAATTTTGTGATCCACGGTGTAATCCTTAAAAACACCTTTGGAAGTTGTTTCTGGAACTTCAATAAGTTGAACCCCAAATTCGAAGTTCATATGTTGTACCCATTGCTCTGCCAACAGAATTGATTCCTTTGCTACCTCACTTTCTTTTCCTTTTTTTAAATTAAAAAAAAATTGAGTATAGTTGACCCACTATATTTCATTAGTTTCAGGTATACAACACAGTGATTCAGCATCTCTCTATATAATGCTATACTCACGCCAAGTGTTACTACCATTTGCTACCTCATTTTAAATAACAACAGCAACACAAGCTACCTAAATTTTTGATAATCACTTATGGATTCAGCTCTTGGTTACCTTTGACTGAATAAGTAACTAGATGCCAACAGTCAAGGGGTTTGTCCCTACTGTCTTTGTCAACCTTTCCTGTGTTTTCCAGGGGAACATTCAAACTGGTTGCAAGACAAATCAAGTACCTTTACTCTACCCTTTGACTACTGACTGCTATTACTCTTAGAAGTTATTTTCAAACGAATTCCAATATGCTACCAAACTTTAAGCAGGTTTATGTTATTTTTTTTAAGTTTTTATTTGATTTTATTTTTTGAGAGACAGCACGTGAACAGGGATAGGCAGAGAGAGAAGGGAACAGAAGATCTGATGCAGGCTCCATGTAGACAACAGCGAGCGCAATGTGCGGCTCGAACCCATGAACCAGGAGATCATGACCTGAGCTGAAGCCTAGCACTCAATCAGCTGAGCCACACAGATACCCCAATCAGGTTTCTGTTATATTTTTACCAGCATATAAGGAAAGGAGGTTAGAAAAGGAACAAAATGAATTTGAGCCACCCCCTTTAAAAATGTAATACAAATGCGACTTGCCTCCCACCATTACCTTTGGAAACCCTATCCAGTCTCAAAATTATGAATATCAATTATTTTACCCAGTACTTTATACCCCCAAAATGTTTTACAATCACATTTAGCTAATCCTCATAAAATCCCATTGAGGCATGCTAGAGTTAATATTCTCATTTCATAGCTAGAGAAATCATGGTTCAGAAACATTAAAGAACTTCTAAGAGACTGAACAAGCCAGTTGAAAAGTGAGATTGAAGGAACATGTAGCCACTCACCCTTCTGATGCTCTCCGCCCTCCCTAAGAAATTTTCATGTTAATATATTCCACTGGACGACTTTTCTTTCCTTTAACTCCATGGATTTACTGGGCCAAAATCTTTATATTTGGTAATAGGTCCACTAAGTAATCAAAGACAGAATTTTTGAAAGGTTACTTAAGTTCTCTGCAATCCAAGCATCTTTGTAAAAAAAAAAAAAAAGTACTGATTCAGAAGAGTGAGAAACTAGGTCTAAGATAATTCCTGAAATCACACACTGCTTCACATTGTTGGAGTGGTAAGAAGTAGAACACCAAATGCAGGGTCCAGGCCAAAGAAAAATTTATGGATGTGTGTAATGAAGTCAGTTTTCCCTGTTTTGCCTTATTTTCCTGTTTCTTTCCTCCCAGCTATATCAGTGTTTAACCAACCAAATTTATTTATTCAACATACTGTTACTGGGAGTCTATTATGGGTCGGGCACTTCATAAAATACTGGAAATATACAAGGATGAATAATAAATACACTATCCCAGTCCTGTGGTTCACAGCTTAGGAGGGGAGATAGATTCATAAACAAACAGCTAAGGCTACAATGTGTCACACACTGCCACTGGGTTGGAAGTAAAGGAGGCTGAGAGAACACAAAGGAAATGCTAATTAACGGTCCAGAGAAAGGAAGCACTGGCTGTGGTAGAAGCCCCCTCTTCCCTAGGTCTTAAGTGAGTGTGTAGGAGTTTGCCAAGGAGAGGAAACAACACATGGAAGGGGGAAAAAAAAAAAAAGGTGATGTGCTTTCTAAGCATATTTAATTACATTCTAACAAGATTCTAAGTCTTGGCTGGAAAGAGTAGTGTTTTCCTGAGCTGAGGCCTTCTCCACGTGCTCCAGATCAAAGTCATAGTCAGCAGCTCATTATACATTTTCAAATTTGCACAGCCTAAGTCTAAGTAGTAAGGGGCACAGAAACATCAGAGGCTGAAAAGACAAGTGGTTTTAAAGTTAGGAACCTCAAATTCAAGGTCATGATTTGGGGAAATAAGAAGGGAGACAAGAAAAGCGAGAGAGGCTAGAGAAGGAAGAAAAGGGAAACAAAGAAGAACTGGCATTAACATTTACAAAATTGTTCTCTTGGGTGTGATCACCCAAGACTGGGCCTCATAAGACCGGGCCTTATGAGGTTATTGTATCAAATGCATTAATGATGATGAAAGTGCTTTGTAAAATGCAGAAGCTGTCCAAACAAGTACCATTATCACTGAGGGTGAGCTTCAGCCCATAATGGAGAGGGGGCCCATTCTCGGGTCCAAATGCAGCTGTGCTCCAAGAGCTGCCATCTCTGAAGAGAAGACAGAGATGAGAGGACTTCTGGGAAGAACTGAAAGGGCATATGCGTGCACGGGGGTGTGACCTCCCTCGGCTCTGTTGCATTACAGAGGGAATTTCCTGTGCCAGCTCAGCCATAGCCTGCCTTTCCTACAGGATATCAAGCTCCAAGTTTACAGTTCCTATCAGGGAGTCTCTTTGTTTGAACAAAGCCTCATTTGTTAGGAAGTGTCACAGATCATCGTGTATCAGATGCAAGATTGAATGTCCCTCAAGCACAAAGACATGCAAAGCTATGCCAGGATACCAGCAATGGGGCTTTTCACCATGAGAAAACAGATGGTCAGAAGGAAAAAGGCCAGTCTTTATGGAAAAGAAATTCTTCCAACCCACCCCCACCCATTCCCCACTTCCCTTTTCTCCCCCACCCCACCCCCTGCTCTCCTTTCACTCCATTGCCCTGACAGGGAAACATTCGATATGCTGCAACATCATCTGATGTTTGTGTCCTTTTAATTAAACCAAGAGATCTGGAATAGGGACGCCCTTGTCTTCCCAGAGAAATGATTTCAAAAAGAAGATAATAGAACCTCTTTTTCTTCAGGCCTGCAAGAGCCTTGTGTGTAATTTGTCCTTTGCAAGAGCAATCAAAGATAACCGGTACGCAATTGATTACGGGCTTTGTGTCCTTTTAATTACTTGTTTCTACACACTGGTTTAGTTACATGCTGAAAGCAGATCTGTCTGAGTTCTCTCTAAGCTGCAGTGCTTTCTTCTGCTTACATGGTTGAATAATAAAGCTATTAGTAAGCCACCACCACATAGAACAATCCTATCAGACTGAGATAGCTCTTGAATCTTGCCTTTCTTTATTCTTCCAATAGGCTATTAGATGTTTTTATGGAAAACAAGGTTAAAGAACACAACACCATTGCTTAGCTATACAAAAATACACTACAATTTCAGGAGAGTAAAGTCTTCCTTATTCCTCAAGGAGAGTTCACAAAGACAGAAAGGTTAGAATTTATAGAGCACATTTTTAGTTGTTTTTTTTTTCTTAATTGGCAAAGATAAGAATGCATTTTTTCTCTCTTTTTGCTGAACACTAATCTATTGACTCGTATAACTGAATTACTTTCAAAAACCATAGGAAAAACCTAAAAAGTTAGTTAGCACAATACATAGATCAGAGTTGTTATTTTTGTATTTCATGTACTGAAAAACGCTGTCAAATCAGCAAATGCCAGATGAAAATATAGGAACAATTTTATTATTTTAAGCTCTACCTAAAAACAGACACAATAAAAGATGAGTTTGCTAATGATAGAAAACTGACCAAATCTCTATGCCGCTATTTACTTACCTGCTACTAACTTCTACCCTAGAGAGAAAGAACAGCTAATGGTTGTGACCACATAAAAGAAAACCATCTAATTTCAGTATGTAGACTCTGAGACTACAGCTGCTGAAATAGGAAATGAATGGAAAGCTTAGCCAAGTGTGTGATCCCCAGTAAGCACACTAGATCCAAGGGCCCAGCCTCCTGCTTTACCAAATCTCCAGAGATGTGAGCTACTGCAAATGGTGAACCTACCCCAAAGTCTGGGAAAACCTGGGAGTCTAGATCCCCACCCACCTGCCATGCTCAGATCCTTTATGCATCACTTCTCCCATGACATTAGATTCCTTCTCCTTCCCAGAAATGCTCTCTACTTGGCAAGCATGTATCTATCTCAAAGTGTCTGATGTGTCCTTGGTGACATGGGAAAGACCAACATTTACCTTCTTTGAATTATGGTTCCTTCTGACAAAGAGTGTGTAGTCTAGGCAAGGAAACGAGCTTTGAACACATGAAATAGTCAATGGAAAATGAACATATGAGTTCTAACTTAGAGGAGAAGGAAATCAATATAAAAAGAGCAGACAGATGAGACCTTGTGTGGGATGTAAACTGTGCTGAAGCATAAGGGACTATAAAGCAGATTGGGAAAGGCAAAGAAAAGAGGAGAAAGCATTCTAACATGGCTTCATGAGGCAGTGAGGAGTAAGGCAAGAGTATGAATAGGGAGAAATGTAAAGTTAGGAACTATGGACAAGATCAGACTGATTACAAAAAGATCAGACTTATGTACCAGACCAACTTTTTTTTCCTTTTTCTTTTAACAAATATTTATCCAGCACACTCTGCTAAGTGTTGAACTAAGCCCTGGAGATTATAAAACACATAAGATACAGATTCTATTCCCATGAGACTCCTCATCAGATGGAAAAGAGAAACTGAGTATACCAACCATCAAAATGTACAAGTATTTGTATGCCATTCTAGGAGATCTTCATAGTTACATTAACAAAATAGGACTGTTCATTTGATATGTTTATCTTATACCCAATATAACGTATTATCTTGCTGATAGCTATTAACATATGTTCCTATGTCATGTTCCTCCCTGCTGATTATTAGTTGATTAGTATTTCATGAATCCTCTTCTGTTTCTGTTTTCTTCCCTCTCCAACTGTTTCCTTTTTTCAGCATTTTGTCTTCATTATCAGACAATTTCATTTAGCTCTTATTGGATCTCTCCTCTGATGTTTCACATTATTAGGGTTCTTCCCCAAGTTTCAGTCATTGTTTCTTAAAACAACTAAGTATATATATGTACATAATTAAAAATATGTATGTGTGTGCATATATATATGTATATTATGTGTATTTATATATGTAAAGGGGTCTTAGAAAGCTGGAGTATTGATATGAAAACCACAGTAAGCTGACCTTTGGGAAAATATACCTAAGCGTTATAAACATACAATTTAGTGAAATACATGTTTAAACACCGGTTTTATATGGTTCTATAATAGAGTTATAAGCAAAGTACTATGGGAGAACAGAAGGAAGGCCAACCTGCAACTATAGGGGATGAATTTGATACAGATCTACCCCTCTGAGTAGCAAAATGAGTATGTAGTATATGTAGTATACATAAAAACAGATATTACAGTATCTATGTAGTATATGTAGTATAACCTAAAAACAGGTTCTATGTAGTATAACCTAAAAACAGATATTACAGTTTCCTTATCTGCCCCTCTTCCTTTGGTGAATCTTCTTCCAAGTTATTTAGAAATGAAGTATTTCTGGTTTCCTTCTCTTACAAATGCCCGCCCAACAGAATGTGCATTGTTGGTGGGTTCTGATGCAAATCGCTTCTCAGCAGAAGCCACTCTGCCATTATAGTCTAATTTGCAGCCAAGCTGGCTTTCAGCTGGTGCCTTGTCCTTGGGCTATCGTTCACTGTCAGGGCCTCTCCAGGGCGCACCAGCTGTTATCTTAACAACGGAGAAGGAGGGAAGCAGTCATATGTCACTGATTCCCAAGAAAAGCCTGCCTTGGGTGCTGCCATAATTCCACCTTGGTTCCGGGATGGATAATTGTGTAGCTAGGATCAGGGCCGCCCCTGGGCAAGCTAGGGAAGTACATAATATATTTCTTAATTAATATCCATTTTTCCTTGGCCCCTACCTTTCTCAGGCCTCAGGCCAGACTCAGCAATTCCTGAACTTACTCAGGATACCCTCTTTGGATAAGGATTCAATCTATATAACAGCGATTTTCAACTGAAGTGCTAATATTTTCCCCCAAAATAAACTTCGCACGTATGTATACATGCACACACAAACACACACACAAATGTAAAATTTTGCATACAGTGTCAGGTAATTTACAAAATTCTCTGTGAGGCCAGCCTAGGATAAGAACCCCTGTCTTAACATTTTCTCTTTGTCTTTTTTCCATCTCCATCCTGATTTCCGTTCTTTCACACCTCATTCTTTGATAAGAAAGAACATTCTAATCTAATTTAGAAGAAAGTGTTCACAAATATTTTTAAATATATACCTTTTTAAAATGTATTTACTTTTTAATAAAAGGGTCAATGAAATAACTGATTCTAGAGCTGGTTAAAACCAAACTCCAACCAAAAGGAACTATGGATTTATTTCCTCTGCACCCTCTGCTCACACAAATAAGACAACCGTAATAAACTTGTTTTGTGAAACTTTACTTGCAAGGAATTCTGAAAAGAAATTTCTTACTTTGCTTCTGAGGGTAATTAAGTATTAAGTTGGAGAAACCAATGGCTAAAATCCCCTTCCCTCTGACTTGTGAGCAATGGTGATCCAGTTTTAACATTTGCTTACTGCCCCTCAATGACTACGTTTTCTGGAAGCACCACTTAATTTATTGCACAGCTGTGGGTAGTACTTGATCATCCGTGGGCAGGTGTCTCAAACGGCTATTGGTATCGTCACTTCTCCTGGTGGCTTTCAAAATGGCTCTGGCCTTCTCTAGGAAGGGAGAAACTAATAATTAGAAAGGTTCATGAGAGTACACCACTAACTAGGTAAATATATGTGCAGAAGAACTGGGAGCTAAAGGAAGACTTTTAAAAACTGTAATCCTACATTGCCATCCTCTCCCAGAATGCCAAAGAGTAATAGGTATCTCATCTGAGTATTTCATAAAATGAGTTGGCTCTGAAATCCTGCTTAATTCCATCTGATAAAATATGTTAAATGATCTTATCATTTCTATACTAAACTTAAACAAAATTTTTGAAAAAATGGGCAATTGCATTGGGTGACTCCTGAGCCAAACTTGGATCTTTGTTAGGCTCTTGAAAAAATCAAGCTAGAAAAAGCTTTGGAGGCACTAGAGTGAAAAAGTTTCAGTACCTGAAGGCTCAGGCCATGTTGGTCCTGTATGTTATAAGACAAATGATGAAAACATGAGGTATGCTACTCCGTCTTCCTCAGTGACTGTTTTAAACGTTGCTAATTGATTACGACATATTTTTCTGTGTAGCAGAGACATAGTCTCAGAATCCTTCTGAGCACAGTTGTACAAGCATTCTCTACCAGTGTTTAAAAGTGACAGATGAGATAGAGCTCATTTGCTATTTCTGTGCTAGATCATTTATAGAGTCACTGGGCTATCGCAAATGCAACAGAACTACTTGTGCTACACTGGATAGAGGACAACAGTCCAATGTAACTGTTCTCCATGCCATGTGACTGGAGCTGGAGCAGGAGTCCCAAACCACAGCCTCTGGGCCAAAGCTGACTTGCCAAATGACTTTGTAAATAAAGGCTTATTAGAACAACAGCCACACCCAGTTGTTTATATACTGTGTATGACTGCTTTACCTACTTTAAATTACATGAGCCAATAATTCAACAAACTAGTTTCAGTTTCAGTTTTCATTTTCATTCAAGAATGACACATAGTTCAGACCTCTAGATTCTGGTTTGGACTCCATGAAGATCTTTATCTCCTCCAAGGAGTTAATATGAGAACTTTCTATAATAGCAGAAAAGACAAACCAAGAAGCTATGATTGACTTATAGGTCCTAATGGCATTTGTGTTGAAAACCATGAAAGCATGCTCCTACCACCAGAAGCAGATATGGAAGATGATGCAAAACCAGGGTTCTTTTCCCTTCCTGTTTCCCTTGCCTTCCCATCACCTCTTTCTCCAGCATAGGGATTCAGGTTTGGCTTTTACAGAATCCATGAGACTTTTTCTAAGACGGAAAATGGATCCCTGGTTAGCTCTATGGTCAAACAACATGTAAAACCTTAGCAACCGCCTAGCCCTAAGGGTTACGAAGGCTCTGATAAGGAGGTATGCCTGTTAACACAGCACCAAGCTGCAATTATAGATTTCTATTTGTAAGCTGCTCTATATATTCATGTTTATGTCAACTCTGATAAATTCTGTGTAATTCTTTTCATAGCATTCTGTTCTCAATTTACTGTTTATAAAGGATCAAAACAGAATAATGCCTTCAGGAGTTGTAAGACACAAAAAAGAGAAAGGGAAGTAACATTTCTTGAACACCTCCTCTGTGCTAAATACTGAGGTTTATGCTTTCCCATGCACAATTCCATTTATTCCTTGTAACATCCGGTGACACAGAAACAATTCCATTTATTTTATTAAAGGTTTCCTGACACGGATGAACTCAACATACAACTCTGATGACTGAATAACGAAAACTCAACTCTCATTCTTAAAAACTGTTTTCCACAGAGAATGATTCCTGGGTTTCTGTGCAATGCCATAGATTTTTTTTTTTTTTCCGTTGTTCCAAACCTCTGATATCCAAAGAGAAGGAAATGGGGGCCGGGGTGGAAAAGGAAAGGGGAAGAGGTCAAGAAAATGTTGGGAAAGGAGTCAACAGAAAAATCTGGGAAAGAAAAATGAAGGATGATATTTCTCATCCTCAAAACTACTGTTAAAGCATATTCCCAAAAGACATTCCTGTCCCTAGCGAAGGAACCAGACGAAACTACGTGTGTGCCTGATAGGAGCAGATGTGTTTCCACAATCAATGGTGAGAGATAATAAAATCCTTTGATGGGAACTTCAAGGAATACAGTGTCAGCCTGGCATTATTTAATCTCACCATACCTGGCAGCCACGGGGACAGATTTCTGAGAGGTTTTGCTGTGACAAGAATAAAAGGATTCCAAACAGGAAATTCCTGCTGATGCTCTGTAGCTGGGTCTATTGTAAAGACTTCAAAATCAGCTTAAGCAACACAGCATTGAAGAATGGCTAACTGCTCACTTAATACCTCTGCTCCTTTGCCACAGTTCCAAAGCCACAACGACCTCGCCGCGGTAGAGGGTGATAATGCTGGGAGTGGAAGAATAAATAGGCGGAGTTCTGCACTTGGACAGCAGTGCACTGGAAGGGACAAGAGGTCAGTCAGCTTTCAGAGGCATTTTCCAAGTGACTGGCAAATGCTTAGCGTTTTCATCCCGGTTTACCAAGGAAGGGAGAATGAACTGCAACCCTATTCTGCTGAGTTTTAATGGCAGACAGACTTGGTGGATATCTTTCAGGTTTATTCAGCTTTATTCAGCACATTCTTCTGCCAACTGAGCTGTAAAGTAACACTGTTTGACAAAACCAGCATAGATATCATGCAAGTCATTTGACTGTTTCTGCTTTTTCCCACCCCCCACACCCTCTAGCAAAGGGTAGATTTAACCAAATGATAGTATAATGCAGAGATTTTCTTTTTCTTTTTTTTATGCCAATCCAGATTTGGCCAATCTGGATTAGCAGTTAAACTGCTTTTTCTTTGGGATGTTTCCAAGTCTTTCTTCTTTAGCAGAATTCACTAACCCCTAACAACTAGTGCTTCTCCATGCTGCATCTTCCAGAAGTTACAGGGGAGTGGTGAGTGGTGATGAGTGTATAAAGTCTGTGAAGTCTGAAGCAAGACTACTTGAATTCACATTATGGCTCTGCCACTGTGTAATCTTGGGCGAGATAATTAACCTATCAGTTTACTCATCTATAAACTAGGAAGCATCCTGCCTTGTAGGGCTTTTTTTTTTTTTAATTTATTTTTATTTTTGAGACAGAGACAGACAGAGCATGAGCAGGGGAGGGGCAGAGAGAAAGGGAGACACAGAATCCGAAGCAGGCTCCAGGCTCCGAGCTGTCAGCACAGAGCTTGATGTGGGGCTCGAACTCAAGGACCGTGAAATCATGACCTGAGCCAAAGTCGGACACTCAACCGACTGAGCCACCCAGGAACCCCAACTGCCTTGTAGGGTTTTTATGCAGTTCAATGTGCTGATGCAGTCATATCACTTAACAGAATGCCTTGAATAGTATAGGAAAAGCTCTAAACTCTCTCTCTCTCTCTCTCTCTCTCTCTCTCTCTGTGTGTGTGTGTGTGTGTGTGTGTGTGTGTGTGTGTGTATGCTGTTATTGTAATCATTTGTTCTCATCAGGAAGTTTTATGATGGTCTTTTTTAAAAACCTTGTGGAAACTTTGTCTCCCCCTGTACTGAAACAGTAGTCAGCTTTTTCTTTAGTGCTAAGCAACATGCCACAAGTTCCCTTCCCTCTACCCATGAGCTATGACTTCTGACCCATTTCTAATGGAGTGTTTCCTGGCTCCCTGTGACTCTAACAACAGACTGTTATTATTTCTTTGTATCTTGCAATGCAGTATTCTTTCCTCTATATCTAGCAGGAAAAAAGAATATAAGAGGGGAAAGCACAGGTAGAAAAAAAAAAAAAGACACTGAAAGGAAAGCTAGATGTATCTCATGCTATGAACTTCTGGTTTCTCATTTTGATAGTTGAGATTAGCCATCTATTTATGATGCATAGGTCACTTGCATTAGGGAAAAAAAGAAAAAAATTACAACCCTTTTGTCTTCAGATCTTATTTTAGTGTAGCTGTGCATACTTTTACACTCAGTAATTGATAAACCTTAAATTGTTAGGTGGTTTTAATAGAAACCTGGACCCATTAAAAAAACCCAAACAAGTCTATCTCTGCAGATAGTAGCACCACTTTCTTGAGGCTTTCTGTATAAAGCGACTTACATTCACAAAAGCAGTGCCTTCAGCTAGAGGAGTTATTTTCTTATTGGTACTCAATATCCCTGCAATTCCTGTTCATGAAAAAGAAATTGACTGCAAATGAAGAGAAGTAGGGAGGGAAAAAGAAAAGACAAAAAAGAAAGGAAAATGACTGATGTGCTCAAGACATCGGTGTGAAATCCACATCTCCCTTTCGATTCATTCTGAATTCAGCAAGTAGTGCATGACACATGCCAAAGTTGGATCATGAGTACAAGCTGTACAGATGTGCCCATCTGGTATGCAGGTGTTTGCACTGAGTCTCCCCAGCCAAACTTCCAGGGGGTAGCATTTTTGTGGAGCTGGCTCCACACTAGTAGAGGGGAAGGAAAAAAAGGAGACCACCCACTGATACTAAATAAATGGTGCCACTTCTTGGTTGACCACATACCCTCAAAGAGTGGTTCTTAAATTTCATATGCACCAAGATCACTTGAGCAGCTTTATAAAAATGCAGAACCTTGCGCCCCTGCCCAAGAGATTTATATTCAGCATATACCGATGTATGTTCCAGAATTCTCTTTTCAACAAACATTCTAGGTTGTTCTAACCTAAGTGTTCCTTAGTCTGCAGTTTGAGAAACATTACTCTAACACATAGAATAAAATGGGTAAAGGAACATCTAGGGGAAGGAAAGCAGTTTTATAAAGTTTGCAGCCTTCCTCCTCATTGTGTGAGTACTCCTCGTAACATTCACAAAAAGAATATTTAACCGGAAAACCAGGGGGGAAAAAGTGTTTGATAAAGCAAACTCTGGGTATTAACAAATCATTTAACATTTTTTGTCTCTATCGCTTAGGTTTTATATGTACAAAGGGCAACTAAGCAAAACTCAGTTTTAGAATGCAAATGATACAGAGGTAGCGAAGATGGTACCCTTGAACCCATTCACAAGTCCTTCCCCATTTCACATGAATATTTGGCAACTGGTAACTATATCCTATGCCCTGGTGTTCAGTGCGTCTCTGTGAGAGCTATAAAATATGAACATGTATCCCTAATAATTCTTTGAAGTAGTTCTCAGCAACCAAGAGCCACTTACCTACTCACTTATCCCAAGATTGGGAAATAGAAGGAAAAGATAGAACTGAGGAAACATTCAAGAACCAGATCATGGAAGTAATTTTTCAATCACGTTGAGTTTAGACTTTATTCAGTAGGTGATAGGAAATCATAGAAGCATTTTGATTAGAGAAAGGTAATGATCACAGTTATTTTAAAGATTCCACATAGGTTATAAACTCTGAGGGTTTTATATTAGTGTATATGAAAGAATTCTGCTGAAAACAAAATTGATGTGTTTAATAACATATTGATGTGATTAAATTACAAGTCATTAATATAATTATTCACATATCAATACACTCCTCCCTCATTTAAAGTAAAACAAACAAAAAACCAAAATCAGAATCTAGCTCTTCTCATTAGCTTTAAGAATACATTTCTAAGAATAATGTCCATTCAATAAACATTTATTTTCATGCCCATGTTATGTTAGGCACTCTGCTAGGTGTTGGGGAGCTAAACAGGGAGGGCCTCCACTCTCAAGGTGTTTATAGTCTGCTGAGACAGACACTGAACAAATAATCAAACAAGCTGTGGGTTTTCCAAAATGGCTCTTTGCTATTCCTGCTATTCCTAGCAATGCTGTGCTTTCATTGCTTTTAACGTGTGAGTCCTTTCCCTATTCCACCTTTCTTTAAGGGCACCTTTAATCATCAGAGGTCTCAAACTTGCTGCCTACAGATCTATTTTATTTGGCCCACACAATGGTAAGGTCCACTTTCTTAAAAAAAAAAAAAAATTGAATTCCTTGCCAACATAAAATATGAGCGTCTGGTTTCTCTTGAATAATTGGTCATACTGAACCTCAATTACCATAAGGGAGCAAGTGCCCAGAGTTGCATAGCAGCTGTCTTCTTCAGAAATAATGTGTTCCACCTACTTAGCCACATTTAAGCCCGGTCCAAATCACCTCCTGACATGTGGGCCAAGGATCCATTGACATTGATCATCTCCCTTCAGTTGCTATTTTTCCTACCCCTGGCTCAGTTCACTCATCTACAGTACATGCTAGCCTCTCTGAGACAGTTTAGTTTGCAACTCCCACTCCACAGAGAAAAACTCAGCAATCTTTTTACAAAATCCTCTCCAGCATGCTCTCTCACCTCATTGTACTGCTTGTCAAGATTCTAGACTAAGTAAATAAACAAAGATTGTTCATCAGTTTACTTATTCAAATATTCCATCAACTTCTCTCTCTAGCTGTGCCTTTCCTTAGATCCATTTGTCCCAAGCAAACCAGATTACTTATTGGTCAGTCCCAAATATGACCTGCTATTTTCACTGTCTTCAATCCTACTGGAATTTCTGTATCTAGAACTCAGGCCAGGTCCCTAAACTCTGTCCAATTCTGTCTATCCTCAGGTCCAATTCAAATCCCCCACCTCTTCCAGGAAGCCATTCCTGACTGCCTAGCTGGATGTGGTATAGCCTCCCTGTGAACCCTCATACCACCATACCAGAATCTCTGTAAGGACCTTCAAGCTTTCTACCTCACAACATACTTTCTACATTTCAACTCTCTGAAGGTAGGAATCCCATCTAATTTATCCTCCTTTTCTCACTTGCACAGCACATAGCAGAAAACAGTGATCATTTGCACAATAAATGAAGAGAGATTTTACAACTCGTTGTAAGGGGAATAGGAAGATGCTAAATGTATTAACTTCCTGTAAGTTATCTCTAGTTGTTTTCAATGCTCAAGCCACACAGAGGTGCACTTGTTTAGGATTGTTTTATAATTGAATTATTATTCCCTACTTTTCCCATCCTACAGGTGTGTCCAGTGGAAACATGTTCATCCATTTCATGTGTTTTTTCAGTCCCTTACTTAGGAATCTAGTCCAAGAGATTTTCTCTTTCCTCTCTTTAAAATGTTACACAGAATAACTTTAAGTCTTGGTTCTAGACTCTTGAGCTATAACAAAGTTTGGGATTTATCTTGTTTTCCTTGACTCTAAGCCCTCAAGGGCACAAACTCTTAGCCATCATGTCTTGTATGACTAAATAAATGTTTCTGTTACAAGTGCCTTTCATTTAAATTTACAATCTATTTAGACATTGAATTCTTTTGAGCTAGAATGTATTCTTGTGATTTTGGTATGAATATTAGTTTCTCCCCGTGTAAAGGCTATATGCTTTTCTATAAAATGAAAAAAAGAAAAAGATATGCTAAGAAGTTAGGTTTCTTATGCAACTTCACACATTTAGTTACCACAATCACCTAGACTATTTCAGTTGTGACTGGAATGGGCAGAAAATATAAGTCTATCATTTTGAAAAGTGACCTTGTGTACCCCCACCCCCACTGTTCTAGGCAAGAGTGTCCTGAAACTACCAGTTATCCATTCGGCCATTCAATGAGCACCTCTTGAGAGCTGTGTGCTAAAGTACCTGAGGCACACACACAAAATTTCCGTGTGTTCGGTACTTATCAGTTTCACTCCCAAGGTCAAAGGAGATTAATTTTTTTTCTTCTTTTTATAAGGCAGCCTTTCAATCACAATCTTGATTCCAACAATCTTGCCTCCACACTCTTGGTCTGTATACTTTATTCCTTGTCAGCCAGCCATTTTAAAGTAAAAATAAATAAATCAAAATAAAATGCAAACAGTTCTCTTCTAGAGGGTGAGAGATTTCAGAGCCCAATGAGCCCACAGGCAGATCACTTATAACTATGCAGCTTAGTCACAGAGTCCAACTTGGCAAATGGTAATGTGCAAGCCTGTTTTTTAGTTCCAACCTGTTTCATACTCAGGCTAGCCCAGCTATTTCCCTTATTTCCAATTCCTTGGGGATGCCAGATCCTTTCTGGCTAAATCCCAAGTGCAACGCCCTAAACTCAAGGCACAGCTTTATTTCTTTGCCTCAACCTGAAGCCCCTAAGCTGATGGCTTCTCCTTTTGTTGTTTTGTCATCGGACCCTCTCCTGAATGCCTCTTAGCACACAGCCCAGGTCTATTTCCACCAATTCCTGTCCCCTTCTGCTCTTAATTCAAATCTCATTTCCTCTCTCTTTACTGTTTCTAAGCAGATTCTCTAGTTCTCTTTCTCTCCCAAACCTGGCCAGTCACATTGTGTCCTGGTATCATTTCCTGATGTCAGTCAGCCCCAACTCCTCTTAATCTTCTGTTGATACATGGCAAGCTCTTTTTTATGATTGTTTGCCAAACCCTTGTGTTTCTAATATAAGGAATAAAGAGGTGAAAAAAAAAAAAAAAAAAACTAAAAGTCCTTCCATTAATGTACTTTTGGTGAGGAAAGTTAGCATAGACTGGGTAAAGAAACAAAGTCATTGAGCTTAGAATATTAGTTATTCAGTACATATAAATAACAAGCAGATATTAAGGCAGTGTTTCTCAAAGTATGGTTCAACAGACCACCTTTCTCAGAATCATTTGTGGGAAAGAGAGTGGGGCAGGGTGCTGCTTGACATAATCTTGGGCTGTACCCCAGATAGACAACCAAAATCTCTGAGGACCTACTAAGAATCTGAGTTCTTGACACACTCCTAGTTCTTCTTCTTCTAATGCACATTCAAATTTAAGAACAATGTACATTGTCTCTATTGTCCTTTAAAAGCAGTTATTTTTTACCTCATGTTTGCTCCACTTCTACTCTTTAAGTTTCTTCTATACTCAATACGGTATTTAATATATGCTTTTATAGATATTGGAGATATAGTAGAGAATAAATGGACAAGTTCCTTCCTCATGAATCTTACATTTTGGTGGAAAAAAGAGACCCTTGGTCATCATATTAAGAGAGCAAAATGAAAATTGATGAAGAGTCTCAGCCACTTCCTGGGGAATAAAGATTATGTACAAATACACACAAGGGCATTTATATATTTATATATATAATTTTTTAATGTATTTCTATAGTCACATAAAATCAGGAAACATAAAATGAAAAATTTACATTAGCTAGAACAATTGGTTTTTGTTATTTTAATTCGGAGGACTTGCTTTAGATTTTTCTAGAATGTTTTTAGAGTACTACTTTAGAGACTTTCATATAGACTAAAAATTTATCCATTCTTACTGAGATTAAAATTTTTAGGGGCACCTGGCTGGCTAAGTCAGAAGAGCGTGTGACTCTTGATCTTGGGGTCTTGAGTTCTAGCCCCATGTTGGGTGTAGACATTACTTAAAAAAAAATTAAATACCAATCAGTAAGAGAGAAATTCCTAGTGATGAACATAAATCTCAATTCACCCGTCAGAAAAGCAGCACCAAGAGAAAACATGTGATTCAGCAAATAGGCACAGAGCATGTACCCAGGGTATACACCGCTGGATGTGTGCACATGCCTGCTCCCCAGCCTCCAAGACAACCATTTGCTACAAATCCACACCAGACTCACTTGAAATTGTTGGGTCCGATATAGATATAGATATAGATATAGATATAGATATAGATATAGATATATTGATATGGAGAGTCCATGTCCATATGGATATGGAGAGTCACAAATACCTTTCTGGATTTAAGTAGCAATTAAGGGAGACAAAGGTGAAAAGCATAAAGGCATAAAAGTATCTCTGAGCCAAGCTACCAGCTTAACTCAACTTCTTTGCTCTTGCACAAAGATATATTTCATTTGGCAGTGAGAATATATGTGTGACCAATACAAATGCTGAGGATCTAAAAATCAGCCAGCAATCCCTGGGCCATTTCAGCTGTGTTTCTACTTCACAAGGCCTCTTGGGGACTGGTGGGAGCAGGTGTGAAGTTCCAGTTTATTAACAAGTTAAGTCAGTATTGCTGTGCATTTTGAGGAGTCTAATAGACTGGCCAATCTCAATGAATATAGAGTAGTGTTGCACTGGACAGACACAAAGGAAATTAAAATACTACATTATTACTATTACAGAGTGACTGGTTAGATGTCTACTATATTCCAGACATTGTGCTAAGTGATTTAGAAGCATCATAAAGTTTGTTAAATTATTTAAATAAATCAGTAAGTATTTTTTTCTGGGTAAAGAACATTGACATTTGTAGCTGAGTATGAGGATCCAGCCTATATCTAAGAGAATCTCTAATTTGTCTTCTCTACATAGGAAGTCTTAATTCCTTGCTTTGCTTTGCCAACAGAGCTTAAAATTTGGACCATGCCTACTGCTGAGTACAGTGTAACCAATGAGGCTGATCCATGAAAAGATTTCAGAATGTTAACATTGATTTACTGTAATTGAGAGGGCACCAGAAGGAAGAAAATAGAACATAAGGTATTAGTGTTAGACACAACTTTAAGACCTGTTTAATCCAACCCCCTAATTTTTAATTGAAAAAAAAAAAAAGAATGAGGACCAAAGACATATTGATTTTGTGTGGTCTTCCATATTTCCTTATGTATTCATTTTTTGCTTTCAGCATGGTTCCCAGCCAAATAGAACTCATGTACTGTTCTTGTCCTTTCTAGAACTTGTGGGCTATGTAGCCAGCTCACAGGACTGAGAGGCTAGGAAAGCCACCAGTCTTTTTAGAACTGGCAGCCATGGAGGATCATATTGGCATACTTAGAACCACAGCTATTTCTAATTGTGGCTGGCTGGAATGGATTTTGTAACTTGGAGGTATTAAAGTTTATTTGGACTAAAATTTATACATTGTGGCATTGGGATATGATGAAGAATTAAGGACAAAAAAAAATACATGTCAATAATGACTCCAATTATCTTGACTTATATTTGTGTCAACTGCATCAAAATAGAGCTTCTCCATTCACAATTATTATTGGAGGGTGGAAGATGGAAAACGTCGTTTGCTAACACATGGATTTCTGATCATTTAGCCCACCATTGAAAAATGTGTAAAGTTCTTTTCTGTTTTCCATTCCTTTTTTAAACAAGGAGAGTAGTTCGAACCTACATGTACCAAAGAAAGTCCTAGAAACCAGCCAGCCCCCACAAAGACTATGGAATTCATTCTGAGAAGATTCAGAGGAACATGTTATCTCCAAATATCTGAAGGCCTATCATGCAGGGAAACCAAGATTTGTTCTTTTGTTGCTAAGGAATAGTATCGATAAGAGGTCCAGTTATTGTTGAGTACCCACCAGTATCAGGCACTGCAAGGGCTTTTAATACATTATCTCTAATTCTTGTATCCACCTCAAAGTAGATAAGGCTAGCCCATTTTATACATGAAAACAAGAGGTGAGGGCACAGAGTGGTTAAGCTGTGTTCTCAAAGTCACATTCTGAGTAATTGACAGGAATTCTAATTAATAGAGGTCTCTCTCCACATCAATAGGCCACAATTTCACCTTTCCATTTGCTCAGGCCAAAAAACTTGAATTCACCTCTGAGTCCTCTTTTTGTCTCACACCCAGTATCTAAGCTTTCAGCAGACTCTATCTGCTCTTCTTTCAAAATATATTTGAAGTCTGAGTCATTCTCACCACCTCCTCTATCTATTGCCAGCTTTCTCTAAGTGCCCTGCACATCCCATCCGTGTTATTAGATACTTTCCTCCAAACTGCCTTCCCAGCTTCTGCTCATGGCCCTGGCTGGTCTGCCTTTAA
The DNA here is from genome assembly GCF_028749965.1 of Puma concolor. NCBI lineage: Eukaryota > Metazoa > Chordata > Mammalia > Carnivora > Felidae > Puma > Puma concolor. Next base: position 80,517,056 of record NC_141667.1, on the reverse strand, counting down.
TACAGAAAAGGTAAGTTCAAGTGTATCAGTCCTCTTTTGAAAGATATCCAGTGAAATCCTAGCTCAATATGGATAAAAGCCTTATTACTACAGTTGGCTATATAAGACCCTACCCAATCTGGCTGCTCTTACGTCCAGCCTCCTTGCCACTCCTCAGTAACCCTGGCTTGGGGCCTTTGAACTTGCTGTATCATCTGCCTGAAATGCTCTTCTCTGAAATATCTGATGAGCTTTTCTCACTTCTACCTCCTTCAGGTTATATTCAAAATCACCATCTTCAGTGAGGCTTCCCTGACCACTCAATTTTAAATTACAATCTGCCTACTGAGCTTTATTTCTTTTCCTGTAGTACATATCGCCACCTAACAGGCCATACTTTTTAAATTTTTCCTTTAATCTGTCTTCTCTTCTCCTACTACAATGTGAGTTCTATGAGAGCAGGGTTTTTTTCTGTTTACTTCTGTCTGTCTAGCACCTAAAAAATTTTCTGGCACCTACTAGGCATTCCATAAATGTTGAATAAGTTACTATGTCCCATGACCATGGGGTCCCCCTGAACCACTCTCACTTGAAGACAGACATCACTAAGTCAAGGCCCTCAGCATTATGGAAATACAAACTATCAAGGCTGAAATAATTATCTGATTTTTCCAAGTAGGACCAATGGGGGGAAACTAAAGGAAACGCAGAAATTTTTTCTCAGAGTGGATTCAAAAATGTAGCAGAGCTATATGAAGTCAGGTTGGAACATAAACCACACATTAGAAATTAGTGTGGGTAAGGGGAGGAATAAATTATTAAACTTAAAAGACCTTCCCAAGCCTGGAATTCTGTGATTCTCAACTTTGTTCAACCTTAGTCTGGGCTCATGTTCTGAAGCCATAATATCTTCTCCACCTGGACACTCTGAGCTACCCTCCTGCAGATACAGGGCACAACAGTATCTGTTTATGAGGGGCACTGTGCATTTTCCCCTAGTATCAGACTAAAGGTTAGAGAATGAATGAATAAATATCCCATTGTGCCCCAGATCCTAGGGAACAAGGCAAGTCAGGAGCCAGAGTGAGTCTTTAGGGAAAGTTCATAAGCAAGGCATCCAGGAAAGTGAGATTGCCTTTTGTGGCTCACATCACTGCATTTTACTGTCTCTGCAGTGTGGTGAGAATTCCTTCCTAGGAGACATTAAACGGCCTATGTAATCTCTGGAAGTATCTGGAAGACTTTTTGACTGATCATTCCTCCCCATATTTAGTACCTTGCAAACAATCTCAAATTTTCTGAACAGATACAATAAAATCAGGCAAAATGATTCTTTCATTTACAATATGGTAGACAATTGAACATTGTAGGGGTTAGGGGCATCAATTCCCCACACAGGTGAAAATCTGTGTATAATTTATGACTCCCCAAAAACTTAACTACCTATAACATACTGTTGATTGGAAGCCTTACCACTAAATAGTTGATTAACATAAGTTTTGCACATTATATGTTATATATGCTATATTCTTTTTTTAATGTGTATTTCTGAGAGTTAGAGAGAGAGAGAGAGAGAGAGAGCAGAAGAGGGGCAGAGAGATAGAGGATCCAAAGTGGATCTGTGCTGACAGCAGAAAGCCCAATGCGGGACTGGAACTCACAAACCGTGAGATCATGACCTCAGCCGAAGTTGGACACAACCAACTGAGCCACCCAGGCACCCCATATATACTATATTCTTACAATAATGGAAACCAGGAAAAAAGAAAATGCAAGAAAATTGCAAGGAAGAGAAAATACATATACATTTCTGTACTATATTTATTGAAAAAAAAAATCCGTGTTATAAGTGGGCCAGCACAGTTCAAACCTTTCCTATTCTAATATCTACTTTTTTTTTTCAACTTCTTTTAAATTTTAGGTAGTTAACATGTAGTGTAATATTGATTTCAGGAATAGAATTTAGTGATCCATCACTTACACACAACACAACAGTGCTCAACACAGGTGCCCTCCTTATTACCCATCACCCATTAAGCCCATCCCCACTCCCACCTCCCCTCCAGCAACCTTCAGTTTGTTCTTAATAATTAAAGAGTTTCTTATGGTTTGCTTTTCTCTCTTTTTTCCCCCTTCCTCCATGTTCATACATTTTGTTTCTTAAATTCCACAAATGAGTAAAATCATATGGTATTTGTCTTTTTCTGACTGACTTATCTCGCTTAGCATAATACACTCTAGCTCCATCCACGTTGTTGCAAATGGCAAGATTTCATTCTTTTTACTGGCTGAGTAATAATCCATTGTACATACATACCACATCTTCTTTTTCCATTCATCAGTCGATGGACATTTGGGCTCTTTCTATAATTGGATGTTATTCATAATGCTGTCATAAACATCAGGATACATGTACCCCTTCAAATAAGTATTTTTGTATTATTTGTGTAAATACCTAGTAGCACAATTGCTGGGTCATGGGGTAGTTCTATTTTTCACTTTTTGAGCAACTTCCATACTGTTTCCCAGAGTGGCTACACCAGTTTGCATTCCTACCAATAGTGTAAGAGGGATTCCCTTTCTCTGCTTCCTCACCACCATCTGTTATTTCCTATGTTGTTAATTTTAGCCATTCTGACAGGTGTGAGGTGGTAGCTCATGATTTTGATTTATATTTCCCTGACAATGAGTGACGCTGAGCATCTTTTCATAAGTCTGTTAGCCATCTGGATGTCTTCTTTGGAAAATATCTATTCATGTCTTCCCATTTCATCACTGGATTATTTGTTTTTGGGTGTTGAGTTCAATAAGTTCTTTATAGATTTTGGATACTAACCCTTTATCAGTCATTTAATTTACAAATATTTTCTCCCATTCTGTAGGTTGCCTTTTAGTTTTGTTGATTGTTTCCTTTGCTGTATAGAAGATTTTTATCTTGATTAAGTCCCAATAGTTCATTTTTGCTGTTCATTTTGCTATTACCGCCTCTGGCATGTCTAGTAAGAAGTTGCTACAGCTGAGGTCAAAGAAATTTAATGATTTCCTATCTCACATTTAGGTCTTTTGTCCATTTTGAATTTATTTTTGTGTATTATGTTAGAAGTGGTTCAGTTACATTCATCTGCATGTTGCTGTCTAGTTTTCCCAATGCCATTTGTTGAAAAGACTTTTTTCCATTGGATATTATTTCCTGCTTTGTTAGAGATTAGTTGACCATATAGTTGTGGGTCCATTTCTGCATTTTCTGTGTTGTTCCATCGATCTGTGTGTCTTTGTTTTTTTCATTTTTGCCAGTACCATACTGTTCTGATGACTACAGCTTTGTAATATAGCTTGAAATCCAGGACTGTGATGCCTCCAGCTTTGTCTTTCTTTTCCACAATTGCTTTAGTTATTTGGGGTATTTTGTGACTCCATACAAATTTTAGGATTGTTGATTCTAGCTCTGTGAAAAATGCTGGTGGATTTTGATAGGATTGTACTGAATATGTAGATTGCTTTGGGTAATGTAGGCATTTTAACAAATATTTGTTTTTCCAACCCATGGGCATGGAATGTTTTTCCATTTCTATGTCATCTTCAATTTCTTTCATCTTTCAATTTCTTTCTTTCAAGTTCTATAGTTTTTACAGTACAAATCTGTTACCTCTTTGGTTAGGTTTATTCCTCTAAGTATCTTATGGTTTTTGGTGCAGCTGTAAGTGGAATTGATTCCTTTTATATCTCTTTCTGCTTTTTCATTATTGATGTATAGAAATGCAATTGACTTCTATATGTTAATTTTATATCCTGTGACTTTGTGGAATTTGAGTACCAGTTCTAGCAATTTTCTTGGTGGAATCTTCTGCACCTGTTGACAGGATCATATAGTTCTTATCCTTTCTTTTATTAATGTGATGTATCATCTTGCTTTATTTGCAAATATTGAACCATCCCTGCTGAATAAATCCCACTTGAGTGTGGTGAATAATTCTTTTAATGTACTGTTGGATTAGATTTGCTAGTATCTTGTTGAGAATTTTTGCCTCCATATTCATCAAGGATATTGGCTTATAATTCTTCTCAATTGGAGTCTTTGTCTGGTTTTGGAATCAAAGTAATGCTGGCCTCGTAGAATGAGTTTGCAAGTTTTCCTTCCATTTCTATTTTTTGGCACAGTTTGAGAAAAGTAGGTATTAACTCTTATTTAAGTGTGTGGAAGAGAGTCAAGTCACCTGGGTGGCTCAGTCAGTTGAGCATCCGACTTTGGCTCAGATCATGATCTCACTGTTTGTGGGTTCAAGCCCCGTGTTGGGCTCTGTGCTGACAACTCTAAGCCTGGAGCCTGCTTTGGATTCTGTGTCTCTTTCTCTCTCTGCCCCTCCTCTACTTGTGCTCTGTCTCTGTCTCTCTAGTTTGTCTGATTAAGTATGGCTCCTCTGGCTTTCTTTGGACATCCATTAGCATTATAGATGGTTCTCCATCCCCTCACTTTCCATATGCAGGTGTCTTTAAGTCTAAAATGAGTCTTTTATAGACAGCATATTGATGAGTATTGTTTTTTTAATCCGTTCTGATGCCCTATGTCTTTTGATTGGAACATTTAGTCCATCTACATTTAGAGTAATTATTGATAGGTATGAATTGTATTACCTCTAAAGTCAGTGTTTCTGAAGATTTTCTCTTATCCTTTCTAGTTCCTTTCTAGTTTTTGTTGCTTTTGGTCTTTCTTTCGCACTCAGAGAGTCCCCTTTAATATTTCTTGCAGGGGTGTTTAGTGATTATGAACTCCTTTCATTTTTGTTTGTCTAGGAAACTCTTTATTTCTTCTTCTATTCTGGATAACAGAATTGCTGGATAAAGCATTCTTGGCTACATATTTTTCCCATTCAACAGGTTTAATATATCATGCCATTTCCTTCTGGCCTGCCAGGTGTCTGTGGAGACATCTGCTGCTAACCTGATTTGTCTTCCTTTGTGTGTTAGGGATTTCTTTTTCCTTGCTGCTTTCAGATTCTTTCCTTATCTCTGTATTTTGCAAATTTTATTATGCTATGTCTTGGTATTGGCAACTTTTTATTGATTTTGAAAGGAGTTCTCTGTGCCTCCTGAATTTGAATGCCTGTTTCTTTCTCCAGATTAGGGAAGTTTTCAGCTATAATTTTCTCAAATAAGGCTTCTGCCCCTTTATCTCTCTCTTTTTCTTGGACTCCTATGCTACATATATTGTTATGCTTTATGGAATCACTGAATTCTTTAAGTCTACATTCATGATCTAATAGTTTTCATTCCCTGTTCTTTTCAGCTTCATTATTTTCCATAATTTTATCTTCTTAACCACTGATTTGTTCCTGTTTCGTCCATCCTTGTGGTCATGACATTCAGTCGGGTTTGCATCTTCATTATAGCCTTTTCTATTTTGGCCTGACTGTTTTATAGGACTTTTACCTCTACAGTAGGGTTCTCTCTGGTTTCTTCTAAGCTTTTCTCAAGCCTGCTAGTATCCTTATGATTGTTGTTTTAATTTCTGGTTCTGGCATGCTCCCTGGCCATGATCTCTTCTTATTCTTTCTTTTGGGATGAATTCCTCCATGTTGGCATTTTATGTGGAACTTTGTCTTTTGTGTGTTAGGAAAGCATGTGCCTGGCTCTATTTCCAGTAAAGCTGAAGACTTGAAGCACTCTATGATGAGTAGATCTGGTGCATTCAGGGGGTTTGCACTGGTCTTCTGGGGTAGGGGGTCTGCTGCTTCTCTGGCTCTCAATCCCACTTGCCCTAGTAAAAAAGGCACTTGCACAGCACAGAGGGACAGAGCTTCATGTGTGTGCTCAAGCCTTCACTGTGTGTGCTATGCTGCTTGCTGAAGTCTGTCCATGCTGATGGGAGGGGTGAAAATGGCATCAACCTACTCTCTTCCCTGGAAAGGGGACCTCTGCACTGTTCAGGAAGCTCTCACAGAAGAAGGAACAATCTTCCCTCTTGTGACCAGGCTTCTGTTGATCCCTGCCTTCACCCTATCTGTGTCTGAGTGGTCTGCAGGCCTAGCAGCACAGTGCTCCTGTGTGTTATATCAGACATGGCTGGATTTCAAAACTCCGAATTTTAGAGATGAGATGTGGCACAAACATGCACTGAACCCCTGGGAGAGGGTCTCACTAGCTGTGGCTAGTACTAATTTGTACCAGAAAAAAAAATCTCATGACAGCACAGGAGCTTGGATTTTATGGTAAAGTTTAACAAAAAGGTGGCATCCAGGTTACCTGCCCTCAGCAGGTGTCTCTGCTCATATGCTAAAGAACAGGGCAGCCCAATGTAGCCTGCTGGCTCTTTTGTCCCCTGAGAGGCAGTGCCACCTCTACCAAATGCACTCCAAAAAGGTGAACTGTCTCTCCCCGCACAGACTAGGGGATCCTCAGAGCATGCTGTCCACTCCTCGGCCTCTGCCCTCCTTCTACACAGGAGTACCAGTATGCCTGCCAGGCTCAACCCAGGCAATGACACGGAGTTCTACATATTCAGACTTTAAGCTCCACTACTTGTAAAAACTTGCAATAATCATCCCCTCTTATTTTCCCAGCCAATGGTTTTGGAAAGTGTTTTTCTTGTGCAATCCCCTGTGTACTGCTTCCTCTCCCTCCTTCTCTCTCTTTCTTTCTCTATCTCTCTACTGTCTCTGTGATCAAGGCTTTCTCCTTTCCACAGTACCCATGATTCTTTTCTTCCCCAAATCATGTCTTTGTACCCTATAACTTCCGTGAGATGGCCTCTTTTCTCCCTCTAGTTGTGTAGTGTGTTCTCTCAGTCCTTAGATTGATTTCCTGGGTGTTCAGAATCATTTAATAATTACCTAGCTGTGTTCAAGGGATGAAGGAGGAATAAGGTTTTCCTACTACTCTGCCATCTTAACTCCTTTTTAACTGTGTATTGCTTTTTACCCAAGGTTTAGAAAATGTTGAAACTTTCCCCCTTTTTAATGAAGGAACAAGAATTTAGGAAGATCACAATCTGTGTAAAACACCCCATACAATTCCAACTCTCATTTAAACTTTCTTAATTTTAACAGTCATGGCTGTCTAAAACCAAAGACTTTGCCAATGCAGAGAATATTAAGTACAATTGCCTCTGGTTCCGAACTGAAAGAGAATTAAAATTCTTAAAATGATATTTCATCCCACACTACAGAAGTTTCCTTTTGAAGTTGACATAACTCACACATCAAAACCTCCAACAAAAAACATCATTGGCTGTAAGATACAACTAATTGATTTCAAAACCTTACCAGGGGTAACACTTCTTTTTCTTATTTTTATAGACCTGAGAAAAAAAATTGTTCTTAAAACAACTGCAGGGTTCGAAATTATCAATTTATTATTGTACTCAAAGAATCCTTTGCACAAAGGCACAAAGTGTCTCCTATTTTCTTTTTCTCTTGTCTTCAAACCAAAGATAATAGTCTCAAAGGCAAATGTGAACCTTGAATGAAAGATAAAGCATACCCAAGGAAGTGAATTTAACAAGGAACAACATGAATCACTAGACTTTTTATAATGAAATTATGCCATATCATAAGTTCTTTGCTATAAATAAGTATAAAAATGTGAACGATACAAAGATTCAAAAGGCCTATATAACTGACAATAAGCTGAGACTTGGAAACATTTTAGATCTTACTCTTTGAATGTGACAAAGGTTAAATGGAAAACCCCACCTACAAGAGCAAAAACATTCTATCTTTATCAACTTAATTGCTTTAGATGGTCATGATCTGTGAATAAGACAGGTAGTAGAGAACAGACAACGTATTTGACTGTTTAAGCATTATTGTTTCATGCTGCATAGTAAGTATTGAGTAAATATTTGTGGAATAAGAAATAATGTTATCTTTACTATTCTTCTGCAAGATACCATTGTCTGTCAACTCTCTACACTGACAAAACTTGTGTGTTCAGGAAGTTCAACCTAGAAAATTCTGAGGGTATTAATTTTGCACATATTTCTGGAAAAATGGTACTTCAGAACTAGAGAACAGACATGAGAACATTAGAAGAAATGAAAGATATCAGCATGGCTTGGGTTTAAGGGCAATATAGCAGGAGGAGTTCAAGGCCAATGGTCTAGGAATGCATATGATCCAAGCTAATGGCATTTTCTATTAAAACCTCATCCAGTCCAGAGTTCTGTGTGACTTCCCAGGGAATACGTGGCTCTTCAGCAGAGGGAGAAAGGGAGAGGGAGGACTCTATGTTTACATCGACACATCCCATGGTAACTATTTTCAGACTATCAGGGCACAGAAATCTCTTTACAAAGATGTAAATGTCTTTGACCAAGACTTGTACAAAAAGAAGAGGTGACAACATCCAAGAGAGACAACTCTAAAACATCTACTAGAAGTTCAACTACTTGGGCCTACATAGTTAAAAACGATGACTATGACTATCACCAGCGGCCTTACCAAAATAACGTGACACTTAATTTTATTTTAACGTGAAGTAACAGGAAATGGTTTCTAATTCTGCAGTGCTGGGTTTTTTCAGTTTTTGAGTTTTTTGTTTGTTTGTTTGTTTGTTTTTTGGGGTGTTTTAAAAATAAATCCCATGGGATAGAATAAAATGCTGAAGACTTCCCTATAAATCATTCCCCCTTGTGTTTACATTTAAGTGCCTTGCTACATTCATCTAACGACTTTAGTCTGTTTTCCTTTCGCAAACTCAGCATGGTTATAAGTACAGTAAAGAACAGCATTTCTTCCACCATCACCATTCCCAAAATAGGCTCAAACAGTGCAAAGATTATATCCTCTTTAAAGCTTTCTTATTTCCCTGACACTTTTTACTTTTTACTATTTCTATTAATAAGAATTATTGACTACTCTTCCCCAATCTGGATTGGCTTTATTAATTCATGTAGAAGTGAATGCCTTTCAAAGCAAAGGCTTCTTGCTTGTCAGCACTTTACTGGTTGGGTGCATCTTACTTGAATGCTTTACTCAGAAATCACTAACAAGAAAATCTGAGGCCTTGAGTTTTCTTGGTAGAGTGGTCACCTGTTTCCTGTCATAATAAATTGTCCTTTTGGTCTTCAGCTCACTACTTCTTGACAGCTTACTCCTGTCAGGTGAATACATTTTCAAAATAATGGTAGGCAACTGAATCACATTTAATCTGTGAAAATCAATGCATTTTTAGTGATGCTTTCCAGAGAAAGCTTGAATGTCTGACTTGTCAATATTTAAGATATTTAATTAAACCAGTTACTTGCTTTGAAAATTGGTGTATTATGAGAAATATTAAGCTTTCCAGTGGAACATACATCTTAAGGTGGTCAAGAAGCCTCAGGTGTAAGCAAAAGCTCTAGTTGTAAAAAGAATTCCAGCTAATATATGTAGAAGAAGTGATAGAAGTAACAAATTATCACTTTGTAAGCTTTAATGAAATTGTTGATTTTGTCAAGAATTATCAAAGTGGTATTAAAACCATAAGGCAAAAATGTATTGAAGGATCAGACATCCTTGTAGCACCAAACTACCAGCATACAGATTACTTTCTGGAAGCAAAGAGAAATGCAATATTATAATGAATGACTAGGAAGTCACTAATATATACAGTCAAAGCAATGTAATTGGCCAGAAACCCAAATGTGTATCCCATGATGTAATACAGTATGGGATACATGACAAAAGCTAGTATTTACTCCTACCAAATTGTTTACTGTGATTTAACCAAGCCTTTCCAAAAGCATGCAAGACAAATTCAGAAAAATAGCATATTCTACAGGATAAATGATCCTTTATTTTTGGCAAGTCAGTGTCATGAAAAAGAAAACTCTTTTGAACTAAAAAAAATTTAAATGACACAACTCTGAAATGAAATATGTTTTCCTGGATTAGATCCTACTATTGACAAACCAGCTGGAAAGGACATTTTAGGGATAATATTAAAAATTTTGAATTTGGGACAAAGATTAGATTATAAGAAGTAATTATTGTTAACTTTCTCAGGTATAATAATTTTAGTGTTCTTATACATTTATAGATATGTAATTTACTTTAGTATGTATGACATGTGTGATGATATCTATCACTTTCCTTAAAATACATCAGTATAGTAAAAATGAGTTAGTTGAAGAAGAAAAAATGAAACACTTCTTTCTGAATAAGTAAACATAAGCACTAGAGGATATCTTCAAAGGAAATAATTCTGAACTCTGATTTCCCATCATAGTTAATATTGCCCTAAAAGAACAAAGAATTCTTTTCTAAATTGGGCATTTGGTCCTTCCTCTTTATTCACTTTTTTGGAAAGAAGGCAGAACATTCCAGCACGAAAGCATCTTTTCCATTTTCTTCATGTATTTAAAGGCAATAGTTCTTCAAGGATAGTTCCCAGAAAAGCAACACCACTATCTCCCAGGAAGTTGTTAGAATTACAGACTGTGGGCTTTGACTCTGGGTCTATGGGAACAGAAATTCTTGGGGTGGAGCATAGAGAACTGTGTGTATAAAGCCCTCCAAGTGATGCTAATGCCCACTGAGGTTCAACAGCCCTTATTCTAGAGTTTCTGTTTCTCCCTGTGTAATTCACTTTGTCAGGGCTAAGTTGGCCTACACACTGGAGATAAAACAAAGGAAGAGCCAGAGTTGTAGAATTGATGTGTAGTTTTGATTCTTCTCTATTGATACCTTCAGCCATGAAATAAGAAAATGAGAAAACAATACTTGTTATATTGGATATTCTATTATGTTTACAACACTAGGTATTGGAACGTTATTGAAAATAACAAACATGTTCTGTGTAATCATTAGGATGCTTTCCAGACTGCAGGAAAGCTCTCTATGCAAGATAAAATAGGCCCCATTGTATGGAATGAAGTTTGTGACAACAATGTAAATTATCCCTGCCATCAAGCCCTTCTCAGGATTGCAACTGATGGGAACCCCTAGCATACCCATTTATAGTGTTCCACCTCTCCAGTGGTCGGCCTGTCTGCCCACTAAATAGTACATTTGGAAGACTAGTGACCATGTCTAAATGCTGTAAAATCCACTGCATCCTGTAATGACTTCTGGGTACTCAGCATATGTGGGATGTCATGCTGATGCTTTCCTATTATCAGTGGGAAGTCAAAACCCTGAGTGATTCTATAATCCCATCATTTGTGCACCAAGCTGGAAACCTAAACCAATGTGCCTAACTTTCCATGCAGTGCTTTGGCCCCTGGACATACCTCCAAGAGAATGTATAATATAGAATTATAGGCCCATCCTCATGTCAGAAGTTTAGGGACACATTCAGCTATTTGATGTTCATATAAGAGGCGTCCGAGACTAATGAAAATCAGGCACTATTCATAGTACTAAATAGTGTTAGACAAGGTTTGTGTTAAAGCATGACCAGCCTGCTCCCCTATTTCATTCTTTCAGGAACGAGGGTCTCTTAGGCTGTGCATAAACCACAGGCACCAGTCCTCAGTGTCTGGGAATTTTGTGATACTCTGCACAGACCTTCAAATGTTGAGACCACTTGTGAAATGATGTTTACTTTCCTGCACATATCCTTCCGTTTTACCACAATCCATTGATGGGCAGACATAGCAGTTAATGAAGACACTCAACATTGAAGGCAGATGTGAAGAGAGGGAAAAAGGAGAACTCAAGTATGAATCAATGAAAATGAAAATAATATACTCACAGGAAATAAGTAGATGAAACCGTAAGAGAAGGCATCAGGGAAAGGAAAGCAAAGATAACGATGAACTGCTACACATGAGAGAATCCACTGTGAAGTTGCTCTTCCTTTACTCTTTAATCCTCCAGCCTCCAAACACATTTCTGTGACTAGTTATGCTATGACCATCTATCCCATACCCTTGCAGAAAGCTGTCCTCACCTCCTAAACATCTTATCTGAAATCACAAACTGCCTATGGGAGAAATTACTATGTGTCTTTGCATATACATAAGTATGTATACATATATCACCCACACACATTCACATGCACACTTACCATAAAGTTTAAAGCACAATAATAGATTAGGTAGAAATGAATTTGAATTCTAGTTCTGCAATTTTACTGTTTGATAGATGATGGGCAGCTAATCCATATAAACCTCAGATCCTCCCTCTATAAATGGCATAACAATTCCTCTATCAGTATTGATTTAAGGTTAAATTAGATAATGTATGCTTAAAGCTTTTCCCAGTTTCCAGCAGAAAGCCATTACTCAATAAACGGTGGTTATTATTGTTATTATTAATATTTATATTTTATAACCCTCTCTGTCCATCAAAATTTCTCCACTTTTCTTGTATCCCACATTACGAACATTAAATCTTTAATTTACTAGTGCCAAGCTGTTGTTTACCATAAAAGTATAAAAAATAAATTCTTTATTATATTGCACATCTTTTATTTCAAGCCATCACTAAATATTAAACTATAAGAAATACATCATTATAAATCCCATATTTGACCCTCTTGCAATATCTCTATTATAGTTGGTGATTTGATACTATTCTTCAGACAGCAACCTTCAGACAGATTAAAACTGGTTGAGAGATCATTTGTCTGTGATCAACAATGAAAAATAAATTGGGTCCATTGTTTAGCTTCAAATGTAAACCAGAAGAGAACTGTGTGTGTGTGTGTGTGTGTGTGTGTGTGTGTGTGTGTGAGATCTGTTTGTGTGTCTATGTGTCTGTGTGTCTGTGAGAGAGAGTGGGAGGAGAGAGAGAAAGAGAGAAATAAGAGGGAAAAGGAGACAGAGAAAGAGAGACTAAGAAAAAGGATCAGTGTCATAAATAGCTGATACTTGGGTGGATTCAGTATAACAAATATAGCCAATTAGTAGAGTGGATAAAAATATAAATTGTATTTACTTCATTTCTGCAATGATACTTGAAATAATTTTGCCTTAGACGTGTCTTCAAAGTGTTTCAAGTGTAGCAGCAGAAAAGAAAAGCAAAGGAAGAGTTAGCATCTGAATGTTCCTGGCCTTTCTTCCCTCCCTTTCTTCAAGAGGGTCCTCATTTTGCCTGTACAGTTTCTCCCCCCATCTTGTGTCCACTGAGGACTGGATATGATAGGACATTACTGAGTGTTATGCATAAACTAGAGGCTGGGACGGGGTGGGGGGAGGGTGTTAACAAAGGAATACTGGCTGCAGTAAAGAGAGAGGAGATTTAAAGGGACAGGGAGAAGATTGGGAGGGGTATTTTTATCCAGAGCAAGGAGGTGGTAAGTGCTATTGTTTTGAAGTAGAGAGAAGCAATGGAAACATCTATAAGAGATTAAGTAAGTGGAGATAAGAACAAATGAATCTTCATGAAATATCACTAAGGATCACATGTCTTCCTCACAGTGTTTTGAGAAACTCAAAGCACACTGCAAAAGCAGGCAATTTGAAAATAAACCTATCTTTTAAAAAAATTGAGTTTCTCATCCTTCTAAAACTAGGCTTCAATGTGCTTCAATGTGTTTGCACAGTTTCAATAACTTCCTTTATTTTCATTTGACTAATATGCAACTCCCCTATCTATCTCTGCTCGCTGAATTCTCCCAAATGTTTTCTCCATATTCGTCATCACTTCACCATCCAACATGTGAGTGTACATTTCTCTTTTGCTGTTTTCTTGAAATCTGTATCATCAGATAACTTGTAAGCAGTTTCTTGCTAAATTGAACAATAAATTTAACATATACATGCATGTGCACATTTACATTCATGCTTCTGAATGTGCATCTGTGAATGATAAAGTAAATTGGCATATAGCCAAAAATAGCCCCGGTCAAATGTCAGGAAGCATTAATTAAGGATTATTCATTATTAAGAGAAGTCTCAGCACTTTCTTTTTTTTTTTTTTAATTTTTTTTTCAACGTTTTTTTATTTATTTTCGGGACAGAGAGAGACAGAGCATGAACGGGGGAGGGGCAGAGAGAGAGGGAGACACAGAATCAGAAACAGGCTCCAGGCTCCAAGCTGTCAGCCCAGAGCCTGACGCGGGGCTCGAACTCACGGACCGCGAGATCGTGACCTGGCTGAAGTCGGACGCTTAACCGACTGCGCCACCCAGGCCCCCCTCAGCACTTTCTAAGTAACAGAATTGCAAATGTGATTACTTGGTAAATATACAAAGCAAAAGCAGTAGCCCAGGAAAAGGTGGGTTGCAGGATCTTGGGATTTCATAAATTTTGCTTTGACAAAGGGAAGAAAAAGGCAGTAGAATCAGTCAATACTATGACTTAGTAAATAGCATTCATTATACAGACTTAGTTAAGTCACTAGTAGAACATGGCCTGCAAAGAGACCCTCATATCCTGGGAGAAGTGTGTGTGTGTGTGTGTGTGTGTGTGTGTGTGTGTGTGATCAACAGATTATAGGATAACATTCTGATTGAGTCCTGTCTTTATTAACTAGGCAAATTATACAACGTTATTAAATGTGTTAATAAAATTAACTTTGGATGATTGTTCTAAAGATTAAATTTGGTAATATTTGTATAAAAACCTTGATACGTTAATTGCACATAGAAAGCAAAAAAAAAAATATCAACAACAAACACTTGCATAGCATCAACTCTATGTTGCATATAGGTCTATGAGCATTTGTATACATTAGCATATCAAATCCTATGAGGTAGTTACATATGAGACAGGCACAATTTTCACCTTCATTTAACAGGTGGGAACAGAGGCATGGGGAGGTTAAGTAACTCCTCCAAAGCAATATAGTTAAAATATGTTAGAGCTGGGATTAAAACCCAGATCCATTGGTTCCAATATCAGTGTAGTAGATTATCTTCTTAACAATAACAGTTTTTCCTTAATCATTGTTAATCTTCATCATTAACATGTGAAAGAAAAGGCATATGTTAAACAGAAGCTGATTTCATAAACCATGCAGCTATAATCATACTGAATCTTGCACCAGACTGCCTATCAGCACACCCGCCTATTTTTCTTTATGATGGCCCCATAAACTACTAGTGTGGTGTGCTGAATAAAATGTAGATTTGAAGCAGTAAAGTGCAAGACAAACAAAATGAAAGACCTTACCAAAGTTTTAAAGTTTCTTTTGAGACACATAAATAACTGCATTTTTTGTGCTTCTGAAAGTTGTAGTTAATACTATTTGAGCCATTGACACCCAAGATATCTTTTGTTAAAAACAGTGTCACAGAGTAGGGTTGACAGATTTCGCAGATAAAAAATGTAATGTTTGGAATGTACTTATACTAAAAAATGTTCATTATTTATCTGAAATTCAAATTTTACTGGATTCTCTGTATTTTATCTAACAACCCTAGAGTCAGAATGCTTGTAATTTAAGCTTTGGAGACTGGTATCTCTGGTGTTTATGAATTCTACCAGTTATTAGAAATTTGGGAAAAAAGTCTATGAGTCTGTCCTAAAACAAAACAGAAACAAACAAAACCTTACATCATATGTATTTTAATAAAAGACACTTTCTCCCTATTTTAAAAATAGAAATCAGAAACTAAGAAGAGAATTAGTATGATCAGTAAAGCTTTATACTTCTTTAATGCTTCTTCAAAAATGAGTTCAATGTGCTAGAGTAAAAGATGGATTTTCAAACTCCTACCCATGAAGTTGTCTCAACTTGACTAGACCTTTCTGGACATTAAATTAAATCTTCTCAGTTCCATGACAGTCAATTTCTCATTCTGGAGATAGTGAAAACAAGAAAACAACAACAAATAAAAACTTCACATATATAAAAATATTTCCATGGAGCAGTACTGTAGACCATGCAGTAATATAAATCACTGAGAAATTTGCTTAAATTTGTCCTTGGGAGGGAAGAGGGAGGAGAAAACGGATAGCAGGATGGAAAATCTCAATTTGGTCAATAAAAACAGAACAGCATTGAGTGTCATATTTTCCATTGAAGCAAATAAAAACTAAGCAGAATGTCAACCTATGCATCTCAAACACAGTTTTCTGAGTTTATTTATGATACAGAGCAGGTTGGGTATATCCATTTTTCACCAGTGAAGATCTGTCATTTGGCCAAAGCAACCGCAAGCCCAAACTCCCGTCATTGTGTGCCTGTCCTTGCAGCACAGACATCATCTTTTTCAAAGCACAAGGGAGGCACAGTTTGTATTGCACGTCAGGCAGCTGTTCTGTGAAGAGAGAGTCTCCTGCTGATAAACAACACAAAGCTTTGTCTGTGCCCTTGCAGGTGCTTATGTGCTAGCAGGGAGAAATTTCTTATTTTTAATTGTGCAGTAATGGGCTTAATGTTAACCTGGTGCAGCACCAGAAAGTTTTACATGTTGACCATAAAAGGAAAGAACCATGTCTTCACAACACAATTTGTTTTGCATTCTTACCATTATTAATGATATTCACAATATATAATCTATTCTGAAATTGTTTCCAGACTTCTTCTTTTTTAGAATCTTAGTGGAACATGTCTGGCAGCATAAGCAATCATAAATTATTATAACCACTTTGAGCAATGATTGGTGTTGCAATATTAGTAGTCAAATATTTATGATACTGTATTGGAAAAATTGATTTATTTAAGTTTATCCAAATAATTGACTTGTAAAAAAAGGAGTAGCATCTGGGTGGCTCAGTCAGTTAGGTGTCCAAGTCTTGGTTTCAGCTCAGGTCATGATCTCAGGGTTCATGGGATTGAGCCTGTGCTGATGGCACGGAGCCTGCTTGGGATTTTCTCTCTCTTTCTCTCTCTCTGCACCTCCCCTGCTCACTCTCTCTAAATAAATAAATAAATAAATAAACAAACATTTTTAAAGAATGAAATTTTCTTCCAGAAAGGCAATGTAATGAAAGAAGCATTTGAAATTCAGGTTTTTATTTATTTTCACACAGTTAATGACACCAAATGCAAAGGCAACAAAAGCAAAAATAAACAAGTGGGACTACATCAAACCAAAAAGTTTCTACACAGCAAAGAAACTATCAACAAAGAAAAAGGCTAACTACAGAATGGGAGAAAATATTTGCAAATCATGTATCTGATAAGAGCTTAATATCCAATATATATAAAGAACTCCTACAACTCAATAGCAAAACACCAAACAATTTAATTTCAAAATGGCAGAGGAACTCAATAAACATGTTTCCAAAGAAGACATACAAGTGCCCAACAGGTACAGGAAAGGCTGTTCAACATCACTAATCATCAGTGAAATGCAAACTGAAACCATAATGAGATATCACCTCCCACCTGCTAGAATGTCTAATATCAAAAAGTCAGAGATAATACATGTTGGCAAGGTTGTGGAAAAAAGGGAACTCTTGTGCACTGTTGGTGGGGATGTAGATTGATGTGGCCACTATAGAAAAGAGTATGGAGTTTCCTCAAAAATTTAAGAATAGAATTACCATATGTCCAGCAATCTCAATTCTGATTATATATCCAAAAGAAATGGAAACAGGATCTGAAAAAGTCATCTGTACTGCCACATTTTGCAGCATTATTCACAAAAACTAAGATATGTAAATAAACTGTGTCCACCAGTGGATGAACCAATAAAGAAGATATGGCATATGTGTGTGTGTGTGTGTGTGTGTGTGTGTGTGTGTGTGTGTGTATATATATACAGCTATATATATACTATATATAGTTATATATATAGTATATATATAGTGTATATATATTATTTATAGTATATATATAGTATATACTATATAGTATATATATATAGTATATATAGTATATATATATAGTATATAGTATATATGTAGCTATATATATATATATATATATATATATATATATATATATATAATCCAAACATGAGAAAGAAGGAAATCCTACCATTTGCAACAACTTGGATGAAACTTGAAGGCGTCATGCTAAGTGAAATAAGTCATACAGAGAAAGACAGATACTGTGTGAAAAAAATGATAAGTGAAATCTAAAAAAGCCAAACTCTTAGCAACAGAGAGCAGAGTGGTGGTTACCAGGGGCTGGGGTTGGGGGGTGGGGGTGAAGAAATGTAAAAGATGTTAGTCAAAGGGTACAAACTTTCAGGTATAAGGGAAATATATTCTGGGGATCTATTGTACAACATGATGATCATAACTAAAATACCATACTATATACTTGAAAGTTGCCAAATGAGTCATGTTCAATGTTTCCAGCACAAAAAGGAAATGGCAATTATGTGACATGATAGAAGTGTTAGGTAAGGCTATGGTGGTAATTCATTCTGCAATATATGAGTAAATCAAATCAACGCACTATATACCTTAAACTTACACAATGTTACATGTCAACTGTACTTAGATAAAGCTGGAAAAATTACAGTATTGCAGTGTTACAGCAAATAATATGAAACTCTTATAAAACTATAATATATATTCTTTATTGCATATATAGTTATAGAGCAAAATCATACAAATTTTCAAGAAAACAGTAAGCATAAAATACATGGTGGCAATTAAATCTGGGGAGACAGGGAGAAGAATGGGTTTGGAAAGGAATATTCTAGAGCCTCAAATGTATCTGCAATTTTTAACCCTATAAACAAAGATACAAGATATAATAATAATAATAATAATAATAATAATAATAACTAAATAAGAAAAAAGCAATAAAGAGCTTAAGAATTTAAAATCATTGCCCAAAAGCAGCAGGAAAGATGTAGTGGGAGAGAAGAAGGCTGGTGGGAGAATATTTTTTATAATAAACTGTATGGAACTATTCACCTTGAAACTATGCTTATATAAAACTATGATAAAATAAAAATACATTTTTAAAAAAGCAATTAACTCTTTAAAACATACTTAATGGTCAATGGCCCATGTCCACTATTTACTAGGAGTCTCCAGATATCTTACGACTCTTTTATTTTTTATTTTTTAATTAAAAAAAATTTTTATGTTTAGTTTTGAGAGAGAGAGACAGAGACAGAGTGCAAGTGGGGTAGGGGAAGAGAGAGACAGAGTCACAGAATCCAAACCAGGCTTCAGGCTCTGAACTGTCAGCACAGACCTGATGCAGCACTCGAACTCAGAAGCCGTGAGATCATGACCTGAGTCAAAGTCGGCCACTTAACTGACTGAGCCACCTAGGTACTCCCTTACTACTCTTTTCATAGTAAAGGACCTCATAGGTTTGGGTTTTTTGTTTTTTTTTTTTTTGGTGGGGGAGAGTTGTTTTGTTTTGTTTTTCTTTCAGAGAGAAAGAGAGAGTACGTGCATGAACAGGGGAGAGGGGCAGAGGGACAGAGAGAGAATCTTAAGCAGGCTCTACCCTCAGCACAGAGCTCAATGTGGGGCTTGATCCCATGATCCTAAGATCATGACCTGAGCTGAAATCAAGAGTCAGATGCTCAGCCAACTGAGTCACCCAGATGCCCAAGAACTTCATAGTTTTGACTGTGAACTCACAAATCTTTTTTTTTTTTTTTTAATTTTTCTTTTCAACGTTTATTTATTTTTGGGACAGAGAGAGACAGAGCATGAATGGGGGAGGGGCAGAGAGAGAGGGAGACACAGAATCGGAAACAGGCTCCAGGCTCTGAGCCATCAGCCCAGAGCCCGACACGGGGCTCGAACTCACGGACCGCGAGATCGTGACCTGGCTGAAGTCGGACGCTTAACCGACTGCGCCACCCAGGCGCCCCTGAACTCACAAATCTTATATTTAACAGCAGAGTACACAACATCTCTCACCTGTAAGAGAGGACACAGAGCTGAGGGTTTGAGTATAACATCTGTTTGATAAACAAAATTTCCTATTTTTCAATGTATATGATAAATTTCTTGTGTCTCTGTCAGACTGGATTATAACTTTTGTGAGGATTAGAGCGGTATCTATCCTATTTTTTTTCAATTTAAGTTTATTTATTTACTTTGAGAGAGAGACAGAGCGAGAGAACAGGGGAAGGCAGAGACAGGGAGAGAGAGAATCCCAAGCAGCCTGTGTACTATTAGTGTTCAGCTGGACACCGGGCCAAACCCACAAACTGTGAGTTCGTGACCTGAGCCAAAACTGAGAAAGAGTTGTATGCCCAACCAACTGAACCACCCAGGTGTCCCTATCCTATTCTTTATTATATTTCCAGCACCAAACATGGCAAGGTACATAATAGGCATTGGAATTAATTAATAAACATGTATTTGTTTAACACAGGTGGAGGATAAATATGGCAAATAAAATAGCCATCTTCACTAGAGAAAGAATGATAGCTTGATTCCATCTATATTAGTGACCAGGTCAATATTTGGTATCACCAAATGGATATGGGCATGATTATTCAGCCTAAGCAGCCCTGTTTAAAAACATACTGTTATTCTTAAGTAAGAGTTAATTTTAAAATTTTAGTGGAAGTATAACAACATATTCTACTTTATGGTCAATATTATGTTATCAGTAATTCTTAGATCAGATATAATAACACTTCTTTTCCCATCATTTGTTAAACCTCCTTTGGTTAAGTTCAAAGCAAAACATTTTAGATATTTGCAAGAGAAGGAAAAACGTTCCTCAACCTTTGTGTCTCAGTTAAAACCATGGTAATCCAATATGTATACATGCATCTGTTCTCCCATTTGACAATGAAGGACTATTTTAGAGATTGTATAAAACATAGATAGTTACTAAGACAGAATAACTGCTTTCTGGGGGATGTCTTACAGTTACATGTCTCCATTTAGGCACATAATTGAAACAATTACCCATTTACTTCAGGGCCACAGTTACTACTGGCTGTGGCATTTTGTAGCTCCTTCCCTTCAAACTTAACTGAAAGTATTGATGACTCTTAAATACAAGAATGCACTCAATGAGACTACATTCACCTTGAAGTTGACTGTGCTTTTTTTTAAAAAAAACAAGGTTCTAAATGAAGTAAAATATGCATTTTAAAAGTGCACGCGTTCTAGGGGCGCCTGGGTGGCTCAGTTGGTTAAGCATCCCACATCCGCTCAGTTCATGATCTCTTGGTTGGTGAGTTCGAGCCCTGTGTCTTTGAGCCCTGTGTCTTTGAGCCCTGTGTCTTCCAGCCCTGTGTCAGGCTCTGTGCTGTCAGCTCAGAGCCTGCAGCTTGCTTCAGATTCTGTGTCTCAAAAAAAAAAAAAAAAAAAAAAAAAAAAAAAAATGATTCTGTGTCTCCCTCTCTCTCTGCTCCTCCCCCATTTGTGCTCTGTCTTTTTCTCTCAAAGATAAAGAAACATTAAAAAAAATTCAAGTGCACACATTCTAAATGTATAACTTGAATTTTCACAAAGTGAAAACATCCAGCATCTAAATCAAGAAATAGAACATTACCAGCTTCCCAACAGCTTTCCTAATAATGCCTTGTAAACACCCACTCCCCACCCCAGGAGAGAGCCATTCTAAATTCTAACATCAGTGATGAGTTTAGCCTGTTTATGAACGTTTATGTTTATGTAAATGAAATCACACAGTGTTCTTTTGTGTCTGTCTGTCTTCTTTTGCTCAGCATAATGCTTGTGAGAATCATCAGTGTTCTTTCATGGAATCATCATTTGTTATGAAATGTTGCATCTTCATGATGATTTACTTTGAAATATTTCCTATTTTTTATCATTGTGCTATATTTATAAGTATATGAGTATATGGCTTATATTTCAAGCAGTTCGTGATTTTCTAGTTTATTTCTTGTTACTGATATTTAGGTTAATTCCACTGAGGTAAAAATACATACTCCTAATTATTTCAATCTTTTGAAATTTGCTTCATGACTTATCACATGGTCAATTTTTGTAAATATTATATTTTCACTTGGAAGGTATTTTTATTCTGTTCTTATTAGGTAGTCTTCTACGCTACATCAAAAAGATCCATTGTGTTCATCGGCTTTCAGATCTAAATCTTTAAGGATTTTATTTTCATTTATTTTATTACATATCTAGAGAGTTGCTTTAGTCCCCAAGGATGACTGTGGAGTTCTCTATGTCTCTCTTTAGCTCTGTAAATGTCTGTTTTATGTATGTTGAAGCTATAAAATTGGATGAGTAAAGATTTAGGGCCTTATACCTTTCTGTATATCTTGTACGTTCCTTTTACCCTTTTGTCACTTGTAAATGTCCCACTTTATCTCTACAAATGCATTTTTATTAATGCTTACTTTGTCTTATATTAGTACACATTTTTTTTGTTATTGATTGCAAAGTGCATCTAGTTCCTTTGTTTTATTTTTAAACAATTCTGTCCTTATATTTATGGTTTATCTATTATAAAAAGCATATAGATAAGTTCCTCTGTTTGTTTAACTAGTCTCATAATCTTACTTAGTCTTCTACTTGGAGAATTGAGTCCATTTACCTGTAATGACATTGCCACATGATTATCTTTATATCTTGCTCATTTTCCACTTAATTCGAGTGTTTTTATATATCACCTTCCTCTCTGTTCTTGCCTCTATTTGGATTAATCAAAATTTTTACATTTTCTCCATATTAAGTCAATTATGCATTATTTATAAATTCTTTGGGTGATTACAGGCCAAAATACATCAGTACCATTGACTGATTTTCAAGTTATTACAATTTTTTTGGCTTTCCTGATAATCCTAATATCTTCAACAGTTTAATTATATTTATTCTTCCCATATTTTGTTATTACTCTCATGCATTTTAATTGTATATATTTTTTAAATACCAAAGACATTATCATTTTGAACAATCAATATTCAATTATATTTATCCATCTATTCATTATTTCCTGGGCTCCTATACCTTCCATTCCCATGTTTCTGTCTAAAATAGTTTCCTTTCTGCATAAAGAACTTCTGTTGATACTTCTTTTTTTAAATTTTTTTTTTTAATGTTCATTTATTTTTGAGAGAGAGAGAGAGAGAGAGAGAGACAGAGCATGAGTGGGGGAGGGGCAGAGACAGAGGGAGACACAGAACCTGAAGCAGTCTGCAGGCTCTGAGCTGACAGCACAGAGCCTGACATGGGGCTTGAACTCACGGACCGTGAGATAATGACCTGAGCTGAAGATGGACACTCAGCCAGCTGAGCCACCCAGGCACCCCAGATATTTCTTTTAAGACATGCCTGCTAATGACTAATTTTCTCAAGCTTAACTTCTAAAAAATATTTTTATTTTTGAAGATATTTTCCCTAGGATAGAATTCTCGGTTGGAAATTTTGCTTGTTTGGTTTATTCTTTAAGCACTTCAGAGCTGTCACTCCTGTATCTCCTGTTTCTCTTGTTATTTTTGCTCTTTTGAAGATCTGATCTTTTTTTTTCTTAACGTTTATTTATTATTGAGAGACAGAGAGACAGAGCATGAGCATGGGAGGGGAAGAGGGAGAAGGAGACACAGAATCAGAAGCAGGCTCCAGGTCCTGAGCTGTCAGCACAGAGCCCGACGCAGGGCTTGAACTCACAAACTGGGAGATCATGACCCGAGCCGAAGTTGGACACTCAACCAACTAAGCAAGATTTTCATTCTTTGTTATGGCTGAATAATAGATAGATAGATAGATAATCTTAGTCATTCATATATATATATACACATATATATATAGACACACATATATATATATATGAATGACTAAGATTATCTATCTATCTATCTATTATTCACATATATATGTGTCTATATATATATGTGTATATATATACATATATACATATATGTATATATATACATATGTATATATATACATATATATGTATATATATATATACCACTCTTCTTTATCCATTCATTGATCAATAGACACTTGGGCTGCTTCCATATCTTGGCTATTGTAAAGCTGCTACAAACATAGGGGTGCATGTATCCTTTTAAATTAGTGTTTTTGTATTCTTTGGGTAAATACACAGTAGTGTGGGTAGTTCTATTTTTAACTTTTTGAGAACCCCCCCATACTGTTTTCCACAGTGGCTACACCAGTTTGCATTCCCACCAACAATGCAAGAGGGTTCCTTTTTCTCTATATCCTCCCCAATACCTGTTGTTTCTTATTTGTTGATTTTAGCCATTCTGACATGTGTGAGATGATATCTCATGGTAGTTTTGATTTGCATTTCACCGATGGTAAGTGATGATGAGCATTTTTCTTGTGTCTGTTGGCCATCTAGATGTCCTCTTTGGAGAAATGTCTGTTCATGTCTTCTGTCCATTTTTTAATTTCATTATTTATTTTGTGGGTATTGAGTTTGATAAGTTCTTTATGCATTTTTAATACTAACCCCTTTATCAAATATGTCATTTGCAAATATAATCTCCCATTCCATAGGTTGCCTTTTAGTTTTATTGATAGTTTCCTTTGCTGTGCAGAAAATTTTTATTTTGATGAAGTCCAATTAGTTTGTTTTTGTTTTTGTTTCCCTTGCCTCAGGAGACACATCTATAAAGAAGTTGCTATGGCAGATGTCAAAGAAGTTACTTCCTATGTTCTCTTCAAGGATTTTTATGGTTTTATGTCTCACATTTAGGTCCTTATTCCATTTTGAGCTTGTTTTTGTGCATGGTGTGAGAAAGTGGTCCAGTTTTTGGGTTTTTTTGTTTTGTTTTGTTTGCATTTCTATCCTAGTTTTCCTAGCACTATTTGTTTAAGAGACTGTCTTTTTCTCACTGGATATTCTTTCTTCCTTTGTCAAAGATTAATTGACCATACAAGCATGGGTTTATTTTTGGGCTCTGTATTCTATTCCATTGATTCATGTGTCTATATTTGTGCCAGTACCATTATGTTTTGATTACTACAGCAAGTAAATATTGTACTATATCTTGAAATCTGGGGCTATGGTATTTCCAGTGTTGTTCTTCTTTTTCAGGATTGCTTTGGCTATTGGGGGTCTTTTGCAGTTCCATGTAAATTATAGGATTATTTGTTCCAGTTCTGTGAAAAATGCTAATGGCATTTTGATAGGAATTGCATTAAACCTGTAGACTGCTTTGGATAGTACAGACATTTTAACAATATTTGTTCTTCTAATCCATGAACATGGAATATCTTTCCATTTGTTTGTCATTTTCAATTTCTTTCATCAGTGTTTTATAATTCTCAGAGTGCAGCTTTTTCTACCTCCTTGATTAAGGTTATTTCTAGGTATTTTATTTTTTTGGTGTAATTGTAACCGGAATTCTTTCTTTAATTTCTTTTTCTGCTATTTTATTATAGAAATGCAACAGATTTCTGTATGCTGATTTTGTATCCTGCATCCTTACTGAATTCATTTATCATTGTTAGTATTTTTTTCGTGGAGTCTTTAGGGTTTTCTATATAGTATCATGTCATCTGCAAGTAGTGAAAGTTTTACTTCTTCCTCACCAATTTGGATGCCTTTTATTTCTTTTTCTTTTCTGATAGCTGGACCAGGACTAGATAGCTAGGACTTCCAGCATTATGTGGAATAAAAGTGATAACAGTAGGCATCCTTGTCTCTCGGTTTTTCCCCATTCAGCATGTTTTCTGTGAGATTTTCATATATGTTTTTCCTTATTATGTTGAGGTATGTCCCTCTAAACCTACTTTGTTGAGGCTTTTTATCATGAATGGATGTTGTACTTTCTCAAGTATTTTTTCTGCATTATTGAAATGATCATATGGTTTTTATCATTTTTCTTATTGACATGTTATATCATATTGATTGATTTGCAAATATTGAACCACCTTTGCATCCTGGGAATAAACCCCATTTGATTGTGGTGAATGATTTTTTTATTGTGTTGTTGGATTCAATTTTCTAATATTTTGTTGAGGATTTTTGCATCTATGTTTATCAGAGATACTGACCTGTAGTTCTCTTTTTTTTTTTTTTTATTTTTTTATTATTTTTTTTTTTTTTATTTTTTTTAAAATTTTTTTTTTTTTCAATGTTTATTTATTTTTGGGATAGAGAGAGACAGAGCATGAACGGGGGAGGGGCAGAGAGAGAGGGAGACACAGAATCGGAAACAGGCTCCAGGCTCCGAGCCATCAGCCCAGAGCCTGACGCGGGGCTCGAACTCACGGACCGCGAGATCGTGACCTGGCTGAAATCGGACGCTTAACCGACTGCGCCACCCAGGCGCCCCTGTAGTTCTCTTTTTATGTGGTGTCTTTATCTGGTTTTGGTATCAAGGTAATGCTGGCCTCATAGAATGAATTTGGAAGTTTTCCCTCCTCTTCTATTTTTTGGAATAGTTTGAGAAGAATAGGTATTAACTCTTCTTTAAATGTTTGGTAGAATTCACCCATGAAGCCATCTGGTCCTGGACTTTTGTTTTTTGTTTTTTGATTACTGATTCAATTTCATTGCTGGTAATTGGTCTGTTCAAACTTTCTATTTCTTCCAGAGTCAGTTTTGTAAAGTTATGTGTTTCTAGGAATTTATCTATTTCTTCTAGGTTCTCCCATTTGTTGGCATATAATTTATTCATATAAAATTCTCTTATAATCCTTTATATTTCTGTGGTGTCAATTGTTATTTTTCTGCTTTCACTTATAATTTTATTTATTTGAGTCCCCCACTCTTTTTGATGAGTCTGACTAAAGATTATCATTTTTTTTTATCTTTTCAAAGAACCAGCTCCTGGTTTCATTGATCTGTTCTACTGTTTTTTTTAGTTTATGTTTTATTTCCACTCTAATATTTATTATTTCCTCTTTCTACTGGTTTGGGGTTTTGTTTGTTCTTTTTCTAACTCCTTTAGGTGTAAGTGTAAGTTGTTTATTTGAGATTTTTCTTGCTTCGTGAGGTAGACCGGTATTGCTATAAACTTGCCTCTTAGAACAGCTTCTGCTGTATCCCAAACATTTTGGACTGTTGTGTTTTCATTTTAATTTGTCTGTATGTATTTTTTTTTATTTCTTGTTTGATTTCTTGGTTGACCTATTCATTGTTTTGTGGCATGTTATTTAACCTCTATTTATTTGGGTTCTTTCTAGGCTTTTGTGGTTGACTTCAAGTTTCATTGTGTTGTAGTTAGAAAAGATACATGGTATAACTTCTATCTTTTTTAATTTGTTGAGAGCTTATTTTGTGGTCTAATATGTGATCTATTCTGGAGAATGTCCGATGTGCACTTTAAAAGAATGTGTATTATGCTGTTTTAGGACAGAACGTTTGTACTGTATATCTTAGGTCCATATGCTCCAGTTTGTCATTCAAAGTCACTGTTTCCTTGTTGATGTTCTATTTGGATGGTCTATCCATTGATGTAAATGGGGTGTCCATGTCCCCTACTATTATTGTATCACTATCAATTACTTCCTTTATGTTTGT
The DNA here is from genome assembly GCF_028749965.1 of Puma concolor. Lineage (NCBI taxonomy): Eukaryota > Metazoa > Chordata > Mammalia > Carnivora > Felidae > Puma > Puma concolor. The sequence goes on along the minus strand of NC_141667.1, from coordinate 80,489,901 downwards.
TGTTAGCTGCTTTATGTATTTGGGTGCCTTCATGTTGGGTTCATAAATATGTACAATTGTTTTATCTTCTTGTTGGATTGTTCCCATTATGATTATAGTGTTCTTCTGTGTCTCTGGTTACAATCTTTGTTTTAAAATCTACTTTGTCCCCCCAGCTTTCTTTTTACTTTCATTTGCATGGTAAATGCTTTGCATCCCTTTCAATCTGTGTGTGTCTTTGGGTCTGAAGTGAGTCTTTTGTAAGCAGCATATAGATGACTCTTGCTTTTTTATCCATTGAGTCACCCTATGTCTTTTGTTTGGAGAATTTAGTCAATTTACATTGAAAGTAATAATTGATAGGGATGTATTGGTCGTCCCTTTGTTACTTGTTTTATGGTTGTTTTTGCGGTTCTCTGTTCCTTTGTTCTTTTTCTCTCTTCTCTCATAGTTTGCTGGCTCTCTTTAGTGAGATACTTGGATTCCTTTCTCTTTATTTTTTGCCTATCTATTACTGATTTTTGATCTGTGGTTATCATCAGGTGTATATATAATATCTTATGCTTATAGCAGCCTATATTAAAATTTATGGTCACTTAAGTTTGAACCCATTCTTTACTCCTCTCTTTGTCCCCCCAAGTTTTAGGTATGTGGTGTCATACTTTACATTCTTTTATTTTTTTAATCCTTTGACTGATTTTTATAGGTATTCTTACACCTGAGGCATATTTCCCTCTTGGGGATAGTCCCACGGGTCTGTTTAGCTACCAACTACATCTCTGCCCTTCCTACCCTCTTTTTTTTTTTTTTCAACCTTTTTTATTTACTTTTGGGACAGAGAGAGACAGAGCATGAACGGGGGAGGGGCAGAGAGAGAGGGAGACACAGAATCGGAAACAGGCTCCAGGCTCCGAGCCATCAGCCCAGAGCCCGACGCGAGGCTCGAACTCACGGACCGCGAGATCGTGACCTGGCTGAAGTCGGACGCGTAACCGACTGCGCCACCCAGGCACCCCCTTTCCTACCCTCTTAAATGTGGTCTCTTCTGTACATTTGGCTGTGAAGAGTCTGTTCTGCCAGTTTTCTGAGCATTTCTTGGGGCATTTATACTGATATGGGTGTTACCTAGTTGCAGCCATGGGACAAGGTCCTCCTACTCCACCATCTTCCCCAGATGTCCAGTCCCACTACTGAGTTCTTGTTTGCATATTGTGCCTCTCAGTTTGACTATTTCCAGTTGATTCATTTTGCAGATTCGAATTCTCTAAGAAAATAGTTTTGTTTTGTTTTGTTTTTTACCTTTTCTTCTTTTTTATCTCTTTCTGTTTCTTGAACCTATGAGTCATCATTACTCTAAAGTCCTTATCTACTAATTATAATATCTGGGTTATTTTGAGTCTGTTTTATTTTCCATTTTTTCTCTTGATTTTAATTCATAACATTCAAGTCCTCATTGACTGAACAGAGAGAGTTGAGCTGGGTTTTCAGCTTTGGAAAGTTTTAATATAATTCTGTTCTTAGGATATAGTCCTACAGGGCTATCATCTGATAGTGTGGTGCATTTGCTGTGACCTCTCTTCCTGGAGAGTCTAAAATTCTAATTAATCATTGTCTGCTTGACAGTAGAGACTAACACAAGTTTTGCTCTACTTTTTAGAGTTCTTTGCTTGTGTTTTTAGCCTCAATAATTACATAGTTTCAGAATTTGGTAAATAACTTGAGATCGAAACAGCTCTGTGTTTGAAGCTCCTCTAATCTCCAATTTTATCACTCTATATTTCAGTCTACCAGAAGCTCTGCTGGTTTTTCTGACATCAATTTTCTGTCTGTGCATAACCAGTGTATTCATCTTTGTGCCTACACTAAGAATTATCATATGCACACAGCTATAGAATACAGAATATCGGACTTTTCTCTCCATTATTTTCCCTTTTTTTGAGTATTAACTCTTCTAGTTCCTGTTCCTTCAGCAGTTCTCATATGCCTTTAAAAAAATATTTTTTAATCTTTATTTATTTTTGAGAGGGATAGAAAAACAGAATGTGAGCAGGGGAGGAACAGAGAGAGAAGAAAGCAAGCTCCAGGCTCCAAGGTGTCAGCACAGAGGCCAACATGGGGCTTGAACTCACAAACTGTGAGATCATGACCTGAGCCAAAGTCAGACTTAACTGACTGAGCCACCCAAGCACCCCTCAGATGACTTTAATAGATTAATTTTTTGAATTTGTTTAAGTTTTTGTTTTATTTTTGAGAGAGACAGAGAGAGAGAGACAGAATCTGAAACAGGTTCTAACTCGAGCTGTCAGCACAGAGCTGATGCAGGGCTCAAACCCACGAACCTCAAGATCATGACCTGAGCCAAAGTGGGATGCTCAACTTACTGAGTGACCTAGATGCCACCTTTAATAGATTGATTTATATTTGATTTGTTCACTTAGTTAGTTTTTGTTTTATATTTTATCCATTCACCCTAGCCTTGGTTGGCCACAGCCATTCCATTCTACCCAATAGCTTTTAATTTTAAGTAGTTTTTCATCCCCACTTTCACCGAAAGAACATTGCCTAACATTTTTGGAAACAAAAAAAGGTAAATATTCAGTTTATTTGTAGGCACAAGAGGATCTGTTTCTATTTAAAATGTTTTCCTTTTCATTCACATATTTTCTTAATTAACAGGTCTATTTTTAATTGTGAACATATCAAATGAGTTAGAAACATTTGAGAATACAGTAAAACCTTGGTTTGCAAGCATAATTCATTCTGGAAACATGCTTGTAATCCAAATCGCTTGTATATCAAGCAAATTTCCCCTTAAGAAATTATGGAAACTCAGATGATTCATTCCACAACCCAAAAATATTCACATAAAAAGATTACCATACTGTAATACAGTACAAAATAATAAAGAAAAATAAACAGATTAACCTGTACTTACCTTTGAAAACTTTTGTGGCTGGTGTGAGGGAGACAAGAGAGAGGAGGGTTATTGTGTAGGACAACTTTCACTATCACTAACAGAATCACTGCTATCTATTGGCTCAACAGAATCTTTTTCTTTTCATGCAACTTAAACAGGGAACCCATCCACTGACAGTTGCTTTTGCCTCCTTTTGAGGATTTTTGTGGAAATGTGACATTGCATTGTTGTTAAACAGATTCATTGCTTACACTGCTACAGCCTTATTTGGGTGGTGCTTTTCTACAAAATTTGTGCTGTTTCCCACATTTTACAAATCTTCGTAATCTCATTTAAAGTGAGGGATTCCTCCGCCTTTTTCTTCTCCTTCTTTGTAGCAAGAGAGAGAGAGAAAGAAGAACCGTTGGCTCAGATGTGATCATGTGATAGTTGGTGTCATGTACTACTCATATTTCAAGACATCACTCATTTATTAAGTTGAAATTTATTAGAAATGTTTTTTTCATCTTGCAGAACACTCACAGAACAAGTTACTCACAATCCAAGGTTTTATTGTATTGACTTTACTGTCAAAATTTTACGTGTTCTACATTTTTTAATGTGCTAAAGATCAACTTGTAGTTGCATTTTTGACAGCATTATATTCAAGAATCTAGTCAATTAGACCATAATGAGATATAATTAATTTATAATGAAAACATGCAAATCAAAAAAATCAGCAGAAACATTAGTAAACATTCTCTCAAGAATTGAGACAAAATGGCAAACTGCTAATAATTATTATTTCTAAATCAGCAGTATTAAATATTCCTTTCAGAACAATCAAAAGAAATAGAATGATTCTAGGCCAGCTAGAATTTTCTAGGTTGGCAGATCACTGCTGCATGAATTTTTTTTTTTCTATCAAGAGAAAGGTAAAATCGTAAGTTATCCTTCAGTCTCATGACCTATTATAAATAATCATGCTTCATTCCAAAAAAAGATTCGGGATAACTTACATTAATAGAAACTAAAAATGCATTTTGAAAGAGTAAAATCTATTAAGGCAAAGAAGAAAAGGCAGATAATTAGATAAAACTAGGAGGAAGTGATGCAGGCTCTAAGGATCATGCTTTATTCAGACAAAAAACACACAGGTTTTATTTATTCTTCTCTTCATCCTTTATGGTATTATTGAATTAATGAATGGAAGTAGACCTAATGCTCATGGTTAATTTCTTACAGTTTGAAAAAGGAAATTCCTCAATAGATTGGCAGGTGCTCTTTATGATTACTTCCAACATTACAATTCTGTGAGGCAGGCAACTTGGAAGGCAAGTGCAATTATCACCTATCTATGAAATGTGGTACTAAGAAAGACTTTCTGTTCCAAATAGCTTTCTTCTACTCCAAAATTTCCTTTTCCCCAGACGTGGTCTACACTGTGCAAGCCATCTACTATTTAGTGATTCATAAAACCTAAATTGAGAAGCAGGAGATTAAGAGAATTAAGATCCCTGCTAAATGCATACCTTTGATTTAGAAAGATAGAGCTCATTACCAATTTAGCACTGTTATTTATTAACTTTAATTCAAATGAGATGCTTCCTGACTCTACCCTACCAATTTCAATTACTTCAGTGACCTACTGATAAGCCCAGTGCAATGGATTATATAAGTGCCTACTCATCACTTCCAACCAGTTGAAGCATCTTAAAAATGCGATTAAATATTTCACTATGATCCATTATTTTGACGAAGGTATTAAAAATGTTTAGTCATAAGGGCACCTGGGTGGCTCAGTTGGTTAAACATCTGACATCAGCTCAGGTCATGATCTCATGGTTTCTGAGTTCGAGCCCCACATTGGGCTCTTTGCTGTCCATGCAGAGCCTGCTTTGATCTTCTGTCCTTCTCTCTTTCTGCCCCTCTCCCCACTTGCACACTCCCTCTCTCTCTCTCTCTCTCTCTCTCTCTCTCTCTCAAAAAAAAATGTTTAGCATTTATCCCTGTATGAATCTCTACAAAGGTTAGTAATAGACTCAATATTTTCTGACTCTTCAGATTGATGTGGTATATTATATTCGATTTGGGGCATTATATTTTAAGGAGACTATGAAAAACTAAAGTATAAACTGAGGAAAGTGGTAAGGAGAATAAGTAAAAATGTGACTAAAAATATTGAGAAGATTGAAGATGGCAAAAAATGAAACATTTGTGAAAATAATCACTATCACCAATAGTTAAAGATAATCTTTTGGCAGAAGAAATTTATTTCTCTCTGCTCTTCTACAGACAAATGAAAGAATAAAGTTGAATAAATGAAAATTTAAAAATATTCATTTTCTAACAATTTTAAAGCATTTTAAAACCATATAGAACCTTCTAACAAGGGAAAGGGTTGCTTTATAAAGCAATGCCCTTCTTGTCATTGAAAGTATTCAAGCAGAGTCTGAATTATCATCCATTCCATGATTCATTCATTTAATAAATATTCATGGAGGGCTTATTATGTTCAAGGCACTGTGCTGAGACTACAGGAAAGGCAAAGATGAATCAGACTGAATTCTTCCCCAGTAGTGGAGCTACGACTTGAACTGAATAATTAGAATACAAGGTAAGAAAGGAAAAGTGCCCTAGGAGACATACAGATAATTTTGTAAAGGAATGCAAAGGAAGGAGACATGACTTTCAGTTCATGGATATTGGACGAGTATTCTCCTCTACAATCCATTCTCCACAGAGCAGCAGAAAATCAGTTCATATTACATTTATGATCAAAACTCTTCAACAGGTTTTCATTGCACATATTATAAACCCAGAGCCATCATGTTAGCTTCTAAGGTCAGATGTGATCTGGCTTCTGCCTCTATTCTCTCCCTCATGTGCCCTTGCCAGAGCAGTGTTTCTGTTTCTCGAACATACCAAGCTCACTCATCCTCAAGCTTTTCCATTTGTCAGTTCATCTGCTGAATGCTCTGCTCCCAGACTTTGGTTTGGTTGACACTGTCCTATTTTCCACCTTCCAGCTCCCATGTCACTTCCTCCATGAGGCCATCCTTGAGCACTCCAGTTAAATTAGCCGAAGGTACCTTCCTTTACCCTCCATCTCTCCATAACTATCATCATTTTATTTGCTTCCTAGCACTATCAAAATCTGAAATTGTCCTTTCTCTTGCCCATGGATTTATAAATTGTCTATCATCTGTCTTTCTCAACTAGAATGTAACAAGAGTAAGGATTTGTCTAGCTTACTTGCCGTTGTGTCTCCAGATTAGAACAATACCTAACACATCACCAGCATGCAATAAATAATTCTTGAAGATTTACTGAATAAAGAGTTTTCTGCACAGGGCAAGAGTTTAGACAAGAATATTTAACTCTTTCCAACTCTAATATCTTATAAGATCAATTTTCCATGCTAATTCCTTTCAGCTGGATTAATCATTTTGTCACACCTGGGTTTTGGGTCATTGTTTTTCTCTTGCTCAACAGACACTGTCTTCAACTGTCAGCTTACATGAATGCATGTGTTTAGGTGACTCACTTCTAACTCTTTCTAAATCATGATTAACCTTTTAAAAATAAATTCCTAAAATCTTGACTAACCAGTCATACTCTTCACATGTTTTTTCAATATTATTTTGTACTTGCTTCTAGTTGATAGATGTTGGGTTGCCTGTGCCAGTGTTAGCTAATTGAAATAAAATGCATACCACATATGTCATTTCTCAGTAGCCCCACTAAAACAAGGTAAAAAAAAAAAATAAGTGAATTTAATTTTAAAAATGTATATATGTTTAAAGTTTATTTATTTATTTTGAGCTAGAGAGAGCATGGGAGAGGGGCAGGGAGGGAGAATCTTAAGCAGGCTCCGCACTGACAGCACAGAGCCTGAAGTGGGGCTCAAACTCACAAACCCATGTGATCGTGACCTGTGTTGAAATCATGAGTCGGAGGCTTAACTGACTGAGCCACCCAGGTGCCCCAAATTTTAATAATATATTTTAATTTAATTTAACCTAATATATCTAAAATATTATTTTAACATGCAACAATATAAAAATTATTCCTGAGATATTATACATATAAATAAAGTTGTGTTTAACGATAAATTATTTTATACTGCTTGCGTATTAAAATTTAAAGTAATTCAAATTAAATAAAATTTAATATTCAGTTCCTCAAACACACTAGCCATGTTTCAAATGCTCAGTTAACCAAATATGGCTAGTGGCTACAAAGAGGTCAGCGTACTGCTACACAGCTATGGTAGGTGCACTGGTGCAGGAACGGTCTCTTTGACAAGTACTTCAGTTGCTGGACAGGTAAATTAATGAATAAGATGCTGTTTAATTTTTAATAAACAAATGGTAACACAGAAATTAATCAGTTGCACTGTTTCTCCAAATATGTGTTTAATTACTGGTTTTGCTGGGAAATGTCATCAACAATAGCAAAAACAGCACTAGAAAATAAAAATTAATAAAATAAATTTAAATTTAATAAATAAATAAATAAATAAATAAAATTAATAAAAATTAATTAATGAACGTCGTGAGAGTATGCTGTTGTAAAAACAAGTGTTTCATATGCCTTAGGCAAATTTAGTCACAGGGAGAGTTAATTCAGGGCTGTCCTAAGTGTGTCAAGATTCTGATTCCTTCCTTAAAGCGTGCTGAGAGCTCTGTTAAACACAGGCAGAGGAGCGGCTGGAGAAAGGCTACCTCCAAACGCTTGTGATAAGAGGAAGCTATTACCACTCATGCAGCCTTGCATTCACGTGCGCCTCTGCTATAAAAACCAAATCATAAAATAAATCAATAAATTCATACACACTTACATGTATACATCAGTAGAAGAGGAAATGAAGAAAAAGAAGCTCTTAGCTTCCCCAGTGAAGAGGTAAGCCCTGGTCAGAAAGAGATTCTTACTCTCCTCTGAGGCTCCCCTGGGATGTAAAGATGTGTGAGTGCACAATTAACGTGAGATTATTCATGGAGGAAAGAAGAGGTGGAGAGGGAGCTACAGAATCACACCAGATTAGTGCCCTCAAATACATGTAACCTGAATCTGACTAAAAGGGAAAACTGTGTTCCTGCCCATGCCACTGGGATAGAATTTACCCAGTACCAATATGCAACACAACTGAACTCTCTTTGATGGATTTTTTTTTTTGCTATTTAAAATTTAAAAATTATCTAAAAAATGAAGAGGAAGACAGATTAATCAGGATACACAAGCCATAGCCCATTAGGAAAGGAAGAGAGCAAAATAAAATGTTAGCTATCCTTAGAGAAAATAGATTGAAATGACAAAATCACCTCAGACAAAAAATACACATCCAAAAAGATTTTATTTTATATTTTGAAAGGTTTATTTATTTTTGAGAGACAGTGCACAAGCCATGGAGGGGCAGAGAGAAAGGGCAACAGACGATCCGAAGTTGGCTCTGTGCTGACAGCAGCGAGACTGAGCCCAATGCAGGGCTCCAACTCAGCAATGACAAGATCATGACCTAAGCCAAAGTTGGTTACTCAACTGCCTGAGCCACCCAGGCGCCCCATAAAATATTTTAAAACAGGGGCACCTGGGTGGCTCAGTCATGAGCCAGTTAAACATCTGACTCTAGATTTCAGCTCAGGTTGGTGAGATTTTAACCTCACAGTTGGTGAGATCCAGCACCTCATCAGGCTCTGCACTGACAACAGGAGCCTGCTTGGGATTCTTTCTCCCTTCTCTCTGTCTGCCCCTCCCCAACTCGTTCGTGTTCCCTATCTCTCTCAAACTAAATAAGTAAACTTAAAAAAAATATTTTAAAACAACCATGATATTTAGTCAAAGTAAAATTAGGCCACAAGTGATCGCTTATGGTAGATTTACTTTTTCAAAGAATGTTTCCATGATTTTGTAACTTATTTATTAGTGGGCTCTAAAGTGTTTGTTTGTTTGTTTGTTTGTTTGTTTGTTTGTTTGTTTTTAATCTTGGTTCTTTTCCATGTTATTCCAAAGCGCAGGGTTTTTTTTCCCCTCAGTGAGTTTTTGGGGTTTTTTTTCCTGAATATTTTTCTGGGATCTTCTCCTCCAAACTATCATCCCACATACATTAATTTAAGTTGTGTCTTATGTTTTCTTAATAAACATCAAATTAATATTGAAATCTAATTCTAGAAATGGCATGGGTAATGGCTAAGAGCACTGTATTAGTGATAGTTCTGCTTTCCATGAGCCCAATACCACCAGAAAGGGATTCCTATGTAACGAGGATCCTAATGTTCTTGCTGGGGAGCCTGTTTGGTCTTCCTCTAAAGTTTCTACTGATTTTACAATTGAATCAGAGCACATAGGAAATGTTCTATCAAATTTTTACCCTATTTTGCATTGCTTCACCTGTCTCCCAAATAAAAAATCTGTGGCTTAGCATAAAGAACACTGCTTTAAGGAAGAGGATAGGGTGAATTTTAGTCTGATTTCTGTAAGAATGTTGCTGATGAGACCCCTCCAGTCACATCAGGGACTCTGAAGTTTTTTTCTCAACTTTCACTAGACACACAATTTGAAATAAAATCCTCACTGTTTTTTAGAAATGGGTAGATTATAAATTATAAATGAACTCAAAGCAAATAACTCATGAGAAATAAGCCACACTCTTAGAAATTGTAAAATGACATTCTAAAGTATTAACATACCCTTTGCTAATTGGTAAAAAAAAAACTGAAAAAGCAATGAACTCGTCTATCTTCTATGTAATCTTTGATTCTATGTAGGAAAAAAATAAAAGCCCAAATAAAAGAACACAAATATTCTGACTTGGCTTAGAATGAACTCCAGCTTTAGTAGATATGAGTACATCAGACCATCGTATGTTGATTAGACAACTCTTTAGAACAATATAAATCCTTTAACTCAACCTGGGATTGTTCACACTTGCCTGATGATAACAATTACTTTGACTTCTTTGGAGATTCTGCTTTGGTGGGTCTGGGCTGAAACGTTGAGATCTGTAAATTTTTTTTAAGTGTATTTATTTTGAGAGAGAGAAAGCAAATAGACTCCAACTGTCAGTGCAGAGCCTGATGCAGGGCTTGATCTCATGAACTGTGAGATCATGACCCAAGCCAAAATCAGAGTCAGACGCTTAACTGACTGAGCCACCCATGTGCCCCCAGATCTGTATTTTTGAAAAGCATTCCTAGAAAATACTTAGGATCAAGTTAGTTTGAGCAACCCTGCTTTATATTACAAGATCCAGTAATCTTACTAATGTTAATTTGGTTCCTGAGTCTCTTTACTACTAAAAAGAATTAGAGACGTCTCAGCTGTCACAAAAATTCTGATCAGTTTGAAAATCGTATTTCTCAATGGGGAAAAAAAACAAAACTTGGTAAGTCATTTTTAGCTTTGTTTGTATAAATGAGCACCATCCACCCACTTACCCCTGCCCCCCACAGCTAATTTCCCACTTTGAAAACTGAGAAAGTGGTGCCTAGGACTCCACCATGTCAGACTAGATAGAAGTGACTCTGCCAAGATAATCACATTGAAGGCTTTACCTGAAATCATCTACCGACTTCTGCCTGTGAATTTAAACAGCTCAATTTTGATATAAAAAGTGAACAGCAATTAATGAGTACTTGGATGTGAATAGATCTTCTCCGTGCATAGTCTCCATGGACCAGAAAAAAAAAAAAAAAGCAGGACGTGTGGGAGGTCTTCCTGTGGTTCCATCTCATCCTTCTGCCCCATCTTCAAACACAGCAAGACAGATTTACCTTCTTTTATCTTTACCCTCCTATGCAGTTTTCCACTAAAGAGTCTGTTGGTATTCTTCAACTTCCTATTCTCTCTAAGCTTCCTCCACCTATTAACAAACCCCTTTTGCAGGGTGTTTTAGCCATGAGTCCTCCCAACATGCTGTCCTTTGACAGTGTCATTTTGTTCCTCCCTGACACAGGCCCTACCCTCGGTTCTAGCCATGTTAAAGTGACTTCTAAGCAGTAGATAAGCACTAAATATTATCAGAGGGAGTATTATCATACTTTGTATTTGAAATCATAAAATCTTATCTCTGTTTTCTCACAGGAGTACCCATTATCTCCATTTTCCACAAGGGGAAACAGGCCCAGAAAGATCGAGTGACTGCCTCCTTCAAATCAGTAGCAAGCCTAGGACTGGCGCTTACACGCTTCTACTTAATTATGTTTTCCAGTTAGCCCATGTGCCTGTCACTCAGATATTATTTCATTCAAGAATTATTTGCTCTTTCTTCCAGATCGTTAATAAAGACATTAAACAAAACCAGACCTCATGGTGACCCTATAGTCAACACGTTGCCCTGAGTCATTAGGACTTGTCCTCCAGCCAGTTCTCAGTCCATGTGACAGAGCACACAGCAAAGCCAATGCTAATTAGGTTGGCAAATAAGATTTATTGAGATACTGTATCAAATGCATTACAAAAATATAAATACATGTATGTTAAGGTACATTCACTGTGCTCACTGTTTTTAATTCTATTGAGAATGCTATCGAGACTCTCTGGCACTATTTGTGTTTGTAAACCTATTCTTCTATAGGAGAGCTCTTTTAGCTTTTTGATTCCATTCTCCCCTCAGTGTTTCAATCTTAACAGTGGTTCTGTTATTTTTTTTTAAAGGATTGCTTTCATAATGGCGACTCAAATACAGATTCCTTATTCCAAGATGGTTATTAAGAAGATGAACCATCAATAATCCCATGAAAGAACATTGGGCCAAAGAGAATTGTGGACATCTTATAAGCGCCTCGGGACTGGAATGAGGATTTCTGATTTCCAGATCTCCTCCCTAGCACTAAACAACATGGCTTCAGGGCCAAAATTGTGATGCTCAAAAAAGAACTCAGAAAACTATGCTTGTAAGTGTGGCCTCCAAATGGAGCACCTCCCATTCATGTCTGATTTTTAGACCCAGTTTTCTATGGCTCCACTCCATTGAGTTCATTTCCTTGTCCTAGAATTCCTTGTACTTAACTGCTGCATATGAACCTTTGTTGATACGCTGAAAAGCTTTACCTACACATTTTTCTATGTACATATTTTTCTACCGGCCTAAGCGATTCGTTTTATAGAATTCTTCTATCTCTTAGTGAAAATGTGAAATGTCATAAAAGGCAAGGAAATTCCATGTAAACCAAAGTCCAAGTGGTCTCCTGATGACTGCCCCAAAGCATATTTTATATGAATAGAAATTGGGTCAGCTAGGAATTAAACTAACAACCACCATATTTCCCTAACCACAATTGCACAACCTTATGTCCAGGATATTCACAGCTGAGGACTTTGCCAGTGACTTGCCAGAAAATGCTATGCACATACAGTTTTGGCCTGCCTTACATAAGGTCCCTTCTGGGCAGGCTTTTTGTTTTTGCTGTTGGCGTGAGCCATTTCACTGGGATCATACACTGTACGTATGTTCCAAGTAACACAAGTTTTACAATCGTAATATCCATTAACTAAGTAGCTATACCGGAAAGTAATAGCTAATTTAAAAAGTAGATATCGGGGCGCCTGGGTGGCGCAGTCGGTTAAGCGTCCGACTTCAGCCAGGTCACGATCTCGCGGTCCGGGAGTTCGAGCCCCGCGTCAGGCTCTGGGCTGATGGCTCAGAGCCTGGAGCCTGTTTCCGATTCTGTGTCTCCCTCTCTCTCTGCCCCTCCCCCGTTCATGCTCTGTCTCTCTCTGTCCCAAAAATAAATAAACGTTGAAAAAAAAAAAATTAAAAAAAAAAAAAAAAAAAGTAGATATCACCTATAAAGCTCTTTGCTAATTGGTGGCACTACTCACTGGAGTAAGAGCAATGATGTTTCTATTAGTTTGATTTTTTTAATTACAAGTATACAATATTTAAAAAGGGTTTGAGATTTGCATGGGAGAGACATGAATTACACTTTAGCACACCGGGTGAAGAGATTTCACAACTTTTGCTATATTGTTTGAAATACATACATAAGAGCCATTTTATATGTGAAATAGTATGAATTCATTTCTCTATGATAATTGCAAGAATTGCTGCAATTATAAGTGCTGTTTAGTAATATCAATTAATATGAAATGATATTTACATGCAAGAAAAATGCATGATTCAGATTTGAAGAGTTGCTTGTGGGGTCCTGTCCCATCTGTTGAGCTTGCTTTTATGCCTGAGGGACATTCTGCACAGACAAGTTTACAGTTGTCCTAGACCGAAAGACCAGGGTGCCTTATTATTAGCAACAAACGTATGTGTGTTTTCCTTTAAGGATATCAGCTGCTGCAAGAACAAACTTGCAAAGCTTTTTCTGGGTGTACTCCTATGTGGCAGTGAAATAGCTTGAAATAGCTTTCTCTAAACTGATTCTTTTGAGTGGTACTGTGTCATCATTTTTATTAACTGTTGAAATACAGAAACTAAATATTCATATAACTACTTTAAATACAAACATGAAAATGGTTTCATAAAGATTGATAATATCAAGACCTGATTCAGAATGTAATTTACATTCTTAAGTAACATGGTTTCGCTATTGATTAACATTTGTTTACAAGTTTCGTAAGAGTATGATATGGAAAGAAAAGTGAAGTAGAGTAGAACTATCTTATGAAAGAATAATGCTAACTTTTTTTTAGCATTTCCTAGGTTTTGCTCTGTGCTAAGTACATTTGGTGTACATACCTTGTATCATTTCATCGACCAACGGCAAATATCTAAGGCAAAATCTATTACTATCTCCATTTCACAGATGAGGAGTATGAGGCAGAGAGGGTGTAATTTATCCTGAGTATACAGCTGGAAAGCTGAATCTGAACACAAACAGTACTCCACAGAACTCTTGCTTTGGAACTCAAGCTACCAAAAGATAAGGTAGGTTGGTGATTCTCAGACTTGGGGAGAGCTCAAAGTCATGTGGAGGGCTCATTAAAACACAGATTGCTGGGTCTGACTACCAGAGTTTCTGGGACAGGAAGTCCAGTCTGAGACCTGAGAATCTGCATTTCTATCAAGTTTCCAGGTGATGTGATGCTGCTGTTTTGCGGACTACACTTTGAAAACCACAGATGTAGATTACTCTGGAAGTTAGAATGTTTGAGATGTGCTGTGGAGATTTCAGGAAGTAGAGATGCTACCATGTGACAAGAGAGAGAAAAGGGAGCGAGCAGACACTAAGGTAGAGAACAAAGCAAGATGTTCAGGAAGAAGAAGGCTGAGGAAGAGGAAGGTAGGATGTAGGGGGCTGTGTCAGTGTGCAAGTCTGTGGTCAGGAGGAGAGGGCAGGTGGAAAATAGATGTCGAACCCAAGGAGGGAACTTTGAAAAGGAACACTGAAAGTGCCACAGTAATTTCTACTTCAAAACTCAACCTTGGAAAAGTATTTGACTTTTCTAAAGCATAAGGACATAGCAAATAGCAGCTAGTAGTGGCAAAGGTGTCAATCTGGGAAACAGAAAATGATACTCAGTCCTAAACTGCTGGCAATCCTGTGGCAGCCACATTACCTCTCTGGGCCTCAGTCTTGTAGATCTTCATGTTAGTTATTCTGGTTCATGTTTAGAATCCTTCCTTGTTTTTCTGGTCTCAGTTTCAATTGACAGGGATATTGGGTTATGGCTTTCCAGTACATTTGCTTTATAAATCTGCTTCTCTCTTTCATGTATGTTGCTTATGAATTGATCATACCATTACCCAGCCTGAGTTAGAATGGAGACGTATATATGAATTTATCAATGTTTTCTTATTAAAAGAAGTGACATTTACATTTATCTCTAGTTTTGGCTTGAGTCATTCCTTAGGCAGTGCTGCAGATAAACTTATTTATTTTTAGCAGCTGGAAAAGAGAGGACTGCCTAATGTTTGTTGCTTTTTGGGCCTGCCTTCAATGTAGAAGTCTGGGAAAGCCATCGATACAGTCAATGAGAGAAGTGAGGCACGCCAAGGTTGTTTTCTTGGTTATAATTAATGGAGGCCACTCAGGGGCATGTAACATTTACTCTCAAATTAAGATAGCACTCAACATCTCCAGCTTACCCACTTCTTTGCATTAAAGAATTGAGGCACTTTTAAAATCAATAGGCAAGGCAGATGGGTTTATTTCCATGTCTGGGTCTCAGAAGGATTTAAGAGGGAGATGTTCCAGTCTAAGAGACCAGCAAAGGAACATAGGGGGCTTGTGTTCCTCTTAGCATCACACTGAAGATGTCCTCTTCTCCCCCAGGGTGGGGCCAGTCATCTTTCAGTCTCTGTCCCTGTACTATATTAACCATAACCTAAAAAGTGTGTGATGATGGGGCTTGAGCCTACCTCTGCATTTCTTAACCATAGCCTCCTTTTTCCGGCTGTATATTCACCTTCTAATGTATAGTAGGGCAGATAAAAGAGAATCATAACAGCAATGTTGTGGTACTTTTTGTGGTACACAGAATTTATAGTACTTTTCATATACTCATCTTTCAAGTTTAAAAACTGTGATCCAAGAGACAAGAAAGTGGCTTCTCAGGATCACACAAACTGAGCTGGTAACAGAAGCCAAACTAGAGCCTGGGTCAATTTGAGCCAAGAGATCCTCTGGCATACCACATCTCTCAGACCTTGCTACCAGTGAAGGCTTTCCTGTTGTATTTATTTCCCACTTGCACACACACACGCTCACACGCACTCACATGTGCTCAGAGCCATTCACGTACTTCTTCACTCTCACATGCAAACGCATTCATAGTCAACACACATAGTCTTCCCTGTCACACACCCTCAGAACATCCCCTCCCCGATGTGGCCGATGTGGCCGATGTGGCCTGCTGTTGGAGGCTCAACTCGTCCACGCACATTCCTTTTTTTCAATAAAAGTGATCCATGCATGGTTTGAGACATCCTATCAACACCCAGCCAAAGGTGCAAACAAAGACTTGGCCTGCATGGGAGTTCCCTGTGGAGGCTCTAACTCTTGTTTGGTAGTGCCAGATTAGGTGGCAGTCAGTGAGAAATGGAATTTTCGAAAGAAAGCAGCCAGAAAAGGATCCAGGGATAGGATTCTCAGGTGAAGTGGTCTGGTCAAAAGGGAGTTGGTGACAGGGAATCAATGACTTCAAGAGTGAATTTTAAAGATAAGAATCCAGTGATTGAAGGGGACCAGATTCCAGAAACAAAATCCAGGTACCTAAAAGTAAGGTGATGGAGAGAATTAGGTAGTATTGAGGCCTTTGTGGCATCAGAGAATAACTGGAGTGAGAGGTGCTGTCCCAAAGCTCTGCATTAGCCATGACGGAAGGTGGTTTGGTTGGAGCTGGGTTTTACTAGCCTCTATCAGGTGATCCTTTTGCTTTACTCAGTGGCAAGTTCTGACACTTAGGATCTTCACTTCTTCCTGGGACAAAGGAGGCAAAGGTGACTATAACTAAGTCACACAGTGACAAAGCTTAAGAAAGACTCAGATTGTATAATTCTTTGGGGGCAGTAACTATAGATCTATACCACTCTCTGCTGTCCTAGGAGGCAATCTGACAAGTGTCAGGTGAGACATCACTCCTGAGGCTGCCCTGAATTCTGCGGGGCCAACAATAAAGTTTCTCAGGAAGCACCTGACATCTGGTGTGAGAACAATCTAGAACATGTTCTCACAACCTCCCAGAAGCTGAATATCAAGTTCATCCAGACTTGGATCACAGTGATCCCTGTACATAGCTTTTAATTAATCAACAAATTAGTCAACAATATGCAGATAGTTAGGATAGTTATTTGGTGCATCTATCACCTTCTCTCTTTATATACACTGTTTTATGTCTAAGCAAAGTGGGTGGCCACAGGTTCAGTGAGATTTAAGCAGTACAAGGTAAGAAAGGGCATTGCCTCAATTACAAATTCTACCTCTTGTTGGGGCATAGCCATAATGTGCTTTATTTAAGGGTCTAACTATTTCTTTACCAATAATAATGAAGCCAGAAGTTTTTCACTCTACAAAAAATGTATTTACATTTTACCTTGCTCTATGATTTCCTAAAAAATGTTCTTACTAAGAGGTCACATAAAGATAAAAACAGAACTACCAAGTTTCAGTCAGTTCCGAATGCCACAGTGAATATACAAGTATGGAGGTCTCACATTTTGACGAGAAAAGGGTAGACACCTCTTAGAAATGAAAAGCAAGTATCATTTCCTAATGGAACTTGGCTTTTATTCTAAGTTGACATCTGGACCAATTGGCCAATATAGGCTTTATGTTTTAAATCTTGAAAGGGAGAAATAGACTAAATAAATTTTATTTTAGGATTGACCTGCCACCCTAATTTTTATCTCCACACAAACCTTCACTTAAGGTTAAATTATGATATGGCTCTCCTTTGATCTCTCTACATCAGTTGAACGGTGAGTCAATTCTCAGTGTTTACATTATAGTATCATGATAACAAAAATATTGCAGCAGTTCTGTTTTACTATTCAGACTTTCTCAAAGAAGTGATCCTAACGCCAAATGAATAATCAAAAACACCAAAGTGTTCTATCTGTTATTAACATATCAACCACCAGAAAATCTGTCTGCAGGAAAATCACCTTCTACAAGTGAATAAAACAGCAATCAACTGGGATTATTTTTTTTTAGTTAGCATGTTAAATCTGTATAACAATCAAAAATATAAATATCATGTTTTTACATAATGTTCACTGGATATAATTCTTTTCTCTGGTCCGTAATAAGTTATTGTTACAACTCATGCTTCACTTGTTTTTATTTTGCTTTTCATTTTTGTATTGCCAAAACGTGTTACTGACCATATAAGGCAAAATCACCCATGTGTAGAATACCACGTGGCAAATGCTTGCATTTCAATTAAAACCAGATCTCTTGACATCTTTATGCATCTGAGACCTAGCCATATGAGGCTAACTCTGTCAGCCTCCCCCACTTGATCAATGTAAGCACATCTATTCTTAGACTATGAAATATGTGCCGTAGGTGTCGAGGGAAGAATTGCTGGGTTGTCACAGCTGCAGCCTGGTGGGGAGTACTTTGTGTGGTCTGTGAGCACAACTTTTCTGCCTTCCTTCCCACTGTGCTCCTCTGAGTGGGTGAAGATGTACCCCAGACGCATCTTCCTCCTTGTGTTCTCACACTAAACTGAGAAGGTTAGGAAGAGCATAGAAAAGAGGCTAAACGATTGTTCCTCACAGATTGCCTGGAAGAAGACAAGAAGCCACTAAATGAATGAATCATTCTTGGGGAGTGGCTGTACCAGGCTGATAACTCTATTTGAGTCAAAACTAAATAACTTTAGGAGGAAAAGAATCTGAAAAATGTTAGCTAGAAGATACTAGGCGAAAAAAACAAACTAGCATTTTATTTTGGGGGCCTGGGTGGCTCAGTGGGTTGAGCGTCTGACTTCGGCTCAGATCATGATCTCATGGTTCGTGAGTTTGAGCCCTGCATCGGGCTCTGTGCTGACAACTCAGAGCCTGGAGCCTGCTTTGGATTCTGTGTCTTCTTCTCTCTCTGCCCCTTCCCCACATGCACTCTGTCTCTCTCTGCCTCTCAAAAAGTAAAAAAAAAAAAAAAAAAAAAAAAAAACTAATAAAAAAAAATTTTTAGTACAAATTTAAAAATAGCATTTTATTTTTATTTATTGGTGATTAGCTTAGAGTAGAGTCATTTGATGACTTCTAGGGTTGTGTAAATGGTAAAAAGACATTTTTCCAATATTTCCAGACTAACAAAAGATAGGTTTCTGTATTGCTACCCCAGAGTGTGTTTTCTTTTTAGCTAAAAAACAAAAAACAAAAATACCCTATTTTATACTAAAGTCCATTGCTTCCAGAATCAATCAGAAGCAATAAAAGAGTAGATGTGATGTGAGAAATGATAATTTTCATTGGGTTAAAAGTAGAATAAGCTGAAATCCTAATCATAGGAACCACCACTAACAAGGTCCATACCATCTGAAGCCTGGAGCTTACACGGCCACTTATCCTAACTCAGGCTTCCAGTAACTATTAGAGATCATCATGAAAAATCCCAGAATCTCCTGTTTCTAGTTATTTTGAGGATATGACCATTATTGACTTTGTTCATTAAATGGTCTAAAATTAAAGAGTCTAACATGCAAAAAAAAATCAAAATCTGAAAAATAAAAGAAAGGTAAAAATGTCTTCCAATTTATCTTAACTCTGTCCTATAGTTTATGTTTGGGTAACATTTCAAAAGATTGTACAAACCAGTTTATCACCACTAGTATGGAGGAATCAAAATATAACACAGATTACTGTAATGATAAAAAAAAAGTGTCCTTAGACTTAAAAAACAATCTTGGGAGAAAAAATTATTCTAATTCACTTAGTTTGATTGAGTTTGCCCTGGTAGCTAAAAGCTGTTTATTTTTGTTGGAATACATGTAACTTTTAGAAATGTAAAGGTTTTTTTGCCTTTATTATTAGATGAAATAACATACTTCAGGTTCAAGCTGCTCATTTGAAGACCACTTTTCTCTTCCTTTCATAGTAAAATTTTTTCCAGATACCCTGCACCTGTTTTCACAACCATGACATAGCCGGAAAGTTTTCTTCTGCTTAACATTAGTTGCTAAGCAGAATGTATTTCAGTATGCCAGCTGTAAAATTGTCAATCAAGCAAACATTGCAAGTGTTTGGTAATCTGATAACACTTAACAGCCATTCTCTGATATCTAGCAATCAATGCTAGGATATTTAACTTGAGCAGAGTCATGCTTTTTATTGTGTGAAATCAGAGATGTGATGAAAAAAGTCTGAAATCTCAACAGTTCCTGGTGTTTCACTGAGGTTCTTGTTTGATTCTCTTAATCTCTTTATTGGAAGCACTCTGTCATGACTGACCATGTTCACAAAGGTAGAAAAGGTTTTATCAACAGTAGCAAAGGTTTCCTCTCAAGTATCAATAGGATAGAAATTGTTTTGTAAAAACACATTTTTACTTCATTTTACAAAAGGAAATGTGATGTGGATCCAAGACTTAAATTCGATTTATAATTTTGGTCATTTGTTCTTGTCAAATGTAAGGCAACACACAGAGGATGCATGCTGTTAGTAAACCCTGGTTTTCAGGGCTGCTTAGTAAAGTGTGGGGAGTAGAGATTTGTCAGAGATTATTCATCATCATAGCCAGAACGGTGGTAAGTAGAAAGCTTTGGTATGTGAGTGTTCCTATGAGTGTTTATTTTAAATGTGCCTTACACAATCCCTATGCAGGAAGACAGAAAGTGGACCATAGGAAGCTGTTCCCCTTACCTTGAGTGCAGAGATACCAATATAGGGATTATACAGTGGAGCAGTACTTGTTATAATGGAGCTGGGTATTGGGTACTGTGTTTGTTATTGCCTCTACATTTTCCAATAGATTGCATGTGACTGTGATAAAGAAACAGTCTATGATAGCTAAACAAAGGGGTAGTCATTTCATTTTATGTTTGAACTTCCACTCTTCTATACAAATCAAACAAAGTGGTATCCAGCTGCTTACTTACTCCAACCATAAAACACTGTTTTATCATAAAATTCTATGCGTATCTATAAATATATTATATAAACCATTGAAATATGAGAAAGTTGAGGTTTCAGTTGCATCAGAATCAGGAAATACAGGGTTGGGATTGCCAAAGCAATTTAAACTTGGACCCCCTCTCCTCACTATCAGTGATATAATAGTGCCTTTCATTTCATGAACTCATAATTTCTTACTGTTTCTATTATAGTATGAGCATCTGGTTATGGGTGACAGCAAGATGGAAAACCTGGGGAGAACCATTCTTCCCTAGAATTGCAGTATGTTCTAATTTATCATTTTACATGGACAATCGCCAAATGGTGCAAGCCTGAGACAGTTGTGAGGGTCTTTCTGTTGAATGCACCTATCCTAGTGCCCACCGTGTATCTATCGCATGTGACACAACCTCTGAGTTCAAGTAAATTACTGGACTCAGAGAAGGCCTTTAAATATTAATGAGTCTTTATTAGTAATAATTACGGGATTATATCTAATCACATAAGAAAACACTCAAAAAAACTTGGAAAATATAAAAAAACATGGAAAGAAAAATAATGTTTTACATTTTGCTAAATGTCCTTCCTACCCTTCTGGATGCTTCCACATTTCTATTTTACATGATAGACATACTATTGAAACAGCTTATAGGCTACATCTTCCAGTTGTTAATAGTTTATGACCATTTTTTCCCAAGAATAAATATGTTTTTATGACATGGTTCTTTAAAGGTACATATTTCATTGTATGAATACAAAATTATTTGTTTACTCTCCCATTTTTGGACTTTAAAAAAAAGTCCTATTATAAATAAGTCTACATTGTACAAACTTTCATTTTTTTAGAATAACTTTTTTTAGAAATAAACTTCTGGTTCTTTGGCAAGCAACTTTTTTATTGAAGTATAATTGACATACAATGTTATATTAGTTTCAGGTGTACAATAATTCTATACACAATGCTTACCACAATGAGTATAGTTACCATCTGTCACCATACGAAGTTATTACAATATTATTGACTGTATTCCCTGTGCTGCACTTTTCATCCCTGTGACTTATTTATTTTAAAACTAGAAGTTTATACTTCTTAATCCCTGTCATCTATTTTTCCCATCCCCCCGACCTCCCTCCCCTTGGGCAACCACTAGTCTGTTCTCTGTAAGTGGGAATATGTTTTTGTTTTTATTTGTTTTCATTTTTCAGATTTAACATATAAATGAAATCATATGGTATTTGTTTTTCTCTGCCTGACTTATTTCACTTGGCATAGTACCCTCCAAGTCCATCCATGTTGTCACAAATGGCAAGATTTCATTCTTTTTTATAGTAGAGTAATATTCTGGTGTGTGTGTGTCCATGTATGTATGTGTGTGTGTGTGTGTGTGTGTGTATAACATTGTGTATATATACATATGTATATATATATGTATATACACACATATATATACATGTGCACATATACATATATATACCATATCTTCTTTATCCATTTATGTATCAATGGATGCTTAGATTGCTTCCATACCTTGGCTATTGTAAATAATGCTGTGATAAACATGGTGGGGGGGGCACAAATATCTTTTTGAATTAGTGTTTTCCTTTTCTTTGGATAATCATATGACAATTCTATTTTTAATTTTTTGAGGAACCTCCGTGCTGTTTACCATAGTAGCTGCTCCAGTTTAAATTCCCACCAACAGTGCACCAACAGTTCCTTTTTCTCCGTATCCTCACCAACACCTGTTGCTTCTTGTGGTTTGGATACTAGCTACCTGACTGATTTGAGGTGGTATGTCACTGTGATTTTGATTTGCATTTCCCTGGTGATGAGTGATGTTGAGCATCTTTTTATGTGTCTTTTGGCCACCTATATTGTCTTTTTTTGGAAAAAATGTCTATGCAGAGCCTCTGTTCATTTTTAATCAAATTACTTGGGGTTCTTCTGGTGTTGAGTTGTATGTGTTCTTTATATATTTTGGATATTAACCCCTTATCAAATATATCATTTGCAAATATCTTCTCCAATTTGGTAGGTGACCTGTATGTTTTGCTGATGGCTTCTATCACTGTGCAAAATCTTCTTAGTTAGTTGTAGTCTCTATAGTTTAATTTTGCTTTTGTTTCTCTTGCCTAAAGAGACAGATCCAGAAAAATGTTGGTAAGGCTGATGTTTAAGTGATTGCTTTGAGATAAGACAATTTCAAAGGTTTTTGAAAGCTGTTGTCATATTGTCTTTCAGAAAGTCTATCCTGTACCAATTTGTATTTCTAGCTCAATATTTCTTTAAGTATAACTATTTATGAAACCTTTTATGCTCATATTTTACTAAGACACTTTTTTCAAGAAATTGACCACTTATGTCTAGTCCTGCATTATAAGCAGAATGATGAAAACAACATCTAGACCTAGCCTTTTATTCTTATACTGAATGAAGGCAAACTGGAAGTTACAGTTTAAGAATGTACCTATTTCAGCCTTGTTGATATGATTTTACTCTTTGCCTTAATATCCTGACTTTTCCACACTCACAAAGTCCCTTTGGATTTGTAAAGCTTTCACTGCTGCTGTGTCACTTCTCATTTCCTACACTAAAGGCTGCATCTAAAGATGTCTCTCTTCTTTAAGCTACCTGAGCCAGTAGAATGGAGCCAAAAATACACACTTTGACAAAACTACCAATGCTCAGTTGGCATTGGTTATATACACACAGAAGTGAACAGGCAGGTGAGTTTTGGCTTTGGTTGTGTGGTGTGCCTTCTCTGCCGTGAATGTATGCAAGTCTATAGGTGGTGTGAGGTGGCTGTGGTCTTAATGATGACCCCCTCCTCTCTCTCTCTCTCTCTCTCTCTCTCTCTCTCTCTCCCCCCCTTCCCCTCCTTCTCCCTCTTTCCCCCTTCCCCTCCTTCTCCCTCTCTCTCTCTCTCTTTCTCTCTCTCTCTCTTTCTCTCTCCCCCCCTTCCCCTCCTTCTCCCTCTTTCCCCCTTCCCCTCCTTCTCCCTCTCCCTCTCCCTTTCCCTCTTTCTCTCTCCCCCTTTCTTTCTTCTTCTCGCTCTCTCTTTTATGATGAAAGAGTCACAAGAAGGAATGCAATCAATGAGAAAACACTCCAGTGAAGGTAGATGACAAGCAGCTGTTGCCTGATGCCCAAAAATGCACAGATGAGGCCCAGCTTTGTTTTGCATGTGAGTTCGGATGGATCACAGTCTTTAGCACAATCATTTGGGGATAATGTTTCTTTTTTTAAACTTTTGAATCTCTCAATAAGTGAACAGTAGAAGGGCAACTTGGTCATAAGGTGACGCAGAAAGACTGAGGGTATGAGCTCACCAACATAGGCATGCCTCTATGAGTGTTTGTGGAGTTACCTTAACCTGATCAGACATGAAATTAACTGATAGGTCGCTAAATGGTCAAGAATAAAGAACACAGAAAATATAGTGCAGTAACTGAGATATTTTATGACCATGATCTTATTGTCCCTTTGACAGAGGGTAACAGACACACAGATTTATAAAAATGAAGTCTTCTGATTTTTAAGCTAAGGATCCATATTTCCAGTTTTCAGTACCTGCATCGACACACCTCCACATTTCTTTTTGAAAAATAGTATTTTATTTCCCTTTGTCTTACATTTCAGCCAAGTTCCTGCATCCTTTCCTTTTTATTAACTGTGGATAGATTCCAACCCATTCACCCTGGTAGTGAAGGGAGATTTTTCAACCTTGTAGCAACTGTTTATCTAATTGCATTTTAATGGGCCGCACATTATTGTTGGGTATTTGGGCTGGGACACAATTTTAACCCTTTTAATCCTTACTTGAGTGCATCTTGAATTGGTGTGCTGTTGTTATTTACAAACTCCAAAGGCCTGTACACACACACACACACCCCACATACAATACCATGGGAAAGTTAAGGAGAGCTCCTATTGAAAGGAAAGGTTTTGTTTGGGCAGGAAATATCCTGACTCAAGAAAGCCAAAGTGTTCAAAAGCCAGCAGTTTTCTCAGGCTCTATTTGTCTTCGTGAATATTCAGTCTAAAGAAAGCACACACAGACACACCCACATTCACTCACTCACTCACTCATACATGTACCTGGGAATCCTAGGCACTTCATAGCCTGAAGCATCATTCCCCAGTGTATGAATTGAAAAGGGCTCCCCTAAGAACCCTATACACTCACACTGCATGTTTTAGGTTCATCGTTGTTTGGGTGATGGTGGTTGGTTTCTATTGGACCCCAGGTGCAGAGACTTGATTTGATCACCAGTGGTCTGGATGAAGCCCCTCAAATATATGTATTTATTCCCTTTTGGCTCCATTTTCTCTCCCCCACCCAGATAGCCATTCTAGTGTGCTTAATATATATCTTTCATTTGAATGAGTGCTCTGCAAGACATTTGGAAAGTGTGTGCTATCATTCTATTAAATTTTAAAAGAGACAAAACATCTATTTCTTTCAGCTTTTAAATGTTTCAAAGCACATCTTGGGTTCTCACCTTTGTACAAAAGCCTC
This sequence comes from Puma concolor, assembly GCF_028749965.1. NCBI lineage: Eukaryota > Metazoa > Chordata > Mammalia > Carnivora > Felidae > Puma > Puma concolor. The sequence goes on along the minus strand of NC_141667.1, from coordinate 80,464,994 downwards.
TTGCTCCAATACCAGCACTGTTAGAAATGAATGAATCCCCCTGGGTGACTTTTCTGTCTGGTCCGGGTCTGCCTGTTACTCTCCTAGAAAAAGTCTCACAGGTCATTGCTCCTATCCTCCTGTTTCTCTTCCAGCAATTTACCAAAATACAATGAAAATCACACACATTATTTTCAGGAATACTAACTCATGGATAGAATCAGGAAGTTTCCAACAGATTTTTCTTAATAAGCCACATTTGTCTTGACTTTTATTTGTATGTTTTTCCATATCCATCCCCTACACCCTGTGGTTTGTAGAAAGAACACAGACTAAATCTTATGTGTAATCTGTGCTAAGTGCTTGGGAAAACAAAGAAAAATGCTTCCTCTTGAATCACTTCATGTTATCATGTTAAGATTTAGGAAAACACATATTAGAATACAATCAAAGCAATTTTTGATTAAGAATCAAATTTTCCAGATCTTTAGTAAAAGCATTGGGGTTGATGTGGTCAAACAAATCTTCACTCTAGACCTCTTTCCTTTTTGCCACAGATCCATTATTTACAGATTTAACCCTAATAAACAGATGAGGAAATTGAGACTTAAAGGGTACTTACCCATGGCCATACAAGTTTACAGGACTGGATCTATTTTTTTTTAACCTTAAGATCTATGCACTAAAATGGATTATCCAATGGTTTATTACTATGGTCAAAAACTTGGTTTGACATTATAGGTATGCCTACATTACTCTTCAGTCAGTTACTCTTTTTTTTAAAGTTTATTTGTTTTTGAGAAAGAGAGAGACAAGAGCAAGGGAGGGACAGAAAGAGAGAGACACAGAATCCGAAGCAGGCTTACAGGCTCCAAACTGTCAGCATAGAGCCCAACGCAGGGCCTGAACCCACAAACCATGAGATCATGGCATGAGCCAGAGCTGCATGCTTGGCCAACGGAGTCCTTTGCCCAGGCACCCCTATTCAGTTATCTTGTCCCATCCTATGCGCCACGTGTTGTGCTGAGCACTGGAGGTGGAGGAAGTGGCTGGCATAGAGTCTTCTCTAGTGAGCTCGAGGTCTAAGCAAAGCCAGCAAGGTGCTTACCTGTCTAAGCTCAGGCATTCTTACTCAGGCAAAATTCAGTAAAGTGCACATCAAGGGCATCCTAAAGGGGAAAAACATGTAATAAGGAAGTCTGAAGAACAATGAACACAAAATTGAACCCCCTTTTGGTGTACTGCCATATCAACTGCTTTTTCTGCAAAATGAGTCTCCCATTCCTGACTACAGACATATTGGACTCAATCTCATAACTTTAGATCAAACGTGACATACTGGTACACATTTTTTTATCCTGATTACCCAAAACAACGTTTGGATTTTAGTATCCATTTCCTAATTTTATAGACATAAAAACATATTAGAATCGGCTTCCAGATAAGAGGAAGGCTTCCTAAGATCCATGTAATGATCCATTTGTTCCACTCTTCAAAAAACTCTTCATTGAAGCCCATAAAGCAGCAATATATTAATATCAGGAAAGTGCCTTTTTGAAAGTCATTTCCTAGAATTTTGTGTCCGTAACCTAGAATTTACTGCTCATGAGGCCATAGTTAAGATTCCTAGCCTGTCTGATGCTACCAACCAGGTCATCAAATGCTATAAGCAGCATCCTAACAAAAGAGACATGATATGGAAACAAATATCGGTCAAGAGGCTCACACGGGTCACCTCCAGGTCACTCATCCACATGAGCAGCATTTTATGATTTGGTTCAGTGCTGCCCTGAGGTACACATTAACTTTAACTGAAGCGAATTGCTGAAAATTTCCTCAGAAATGAGTCCAAGCAATTTCCCTTCTTTCTTCATTTATAATGTGTTGACATTAATTAGTGCCTAATTCCTGGAGTGTGTTCAGGCTTCAGTGACAGACAGAAAGGAACGATTTCTGAGCAGATTAGGCACACAGCCTCCTGGCACAGTTCCAGGGGATAGAGGTACAGCCTGCTGCTCTCAGGAGCAGGTCCTCATGAGGCTGGCCCACATTCCTCATTAGGACCCAAAGATCTTAAAAAGAGCACAGGAAATGTTTCTACTTAATAGTAATAATTGCTTTTCCTTAAGAAACTCAAGACTCTGAGTTATTGGCTAAGATCTATGAAGAGAAAAAAGGTAGAGTCACTTAATTACCATGCATGGTGTCTGAGCAAGCCAATGTCATAAGCAGGTCTGATTCCAGCACCTTCTGGCTTTATGTTATTTTAAATTTATATATTTCTTCATGTATCCCTGATCCCACATCTGCACAAGCAGCTTCTATGTTTCAATGTAAATGAGCGTTCTAAAGGATAGCTCTATAACATCAGTTGGTCTATATTTAGATTAAAGCATGGGGAGACTGGAAGAGTACTATGGGGTATTTCATGTATATTATGTCTTCATCTAATAAAGGAGGCCCTCTCTTTGGTCAGAGAGCTGTGAGGTTCCTATGCCATTACAGAGCTTCACTGGAAAATGTTATTAAAGGCTGCTGTTTTCCCTCATGCTACTATGTTAAGATTTTCATTTACAAACCATTTTTTTATTATTAAAAATATGGAGACAGAGAATGAACACATTACTAAATGGCAAATATCAGGGAAGACAACCAAAATTATGCTTTTGAAAAGCAAGTGTGAATACTACACTGATCCTAATAAGTGATATAACAGTGAACAGCCTAGAGAAGTAGAAAAACACCCAGCAATATAAATAGAACCTGAGTGAAACAGAAAAACTGATTGAGATTTATAACGTAGCCCCACTTATGAAAATTAAAAATGCAAGGACACAAAACAATACACATTTGACAAGAGCACATACAAAGATACATAACAAACACATTAGGTTATTTTTTGGAGGAAAGAAAGAAATAGGCATGGAAAATGGGAACAAGATAAGGAGATGGAGAGGCTTCCCCAGGAATATTAATTATAATGAGCTGTAAGATGAGGGATGCAATTAGCTGTGTGTGTGTGTGTGTGTGTGTGTGTGTGTGTGTGTGTGTGTGTCCCACTAATGTCCCAAGCAATATAGACAGCTTGGAACTTTTGGCTTCCAGTTTTAATCCCATTCTGTGCTTTATTAAGATATAAGGACTGTGAACCAGCACATCACAAACAATCTCCTTGCTATGCATGTTCATAACTATCATTGTTCATGGTATGTTTTAAATACACAAAGCCATTTTATTACAATACTACAGAGTCACTTGTAGGAGAGGAGACTATGCCTCTGCTATACACACTGAATTCTCAGATGTGATACAGGAAAAGCGCCACTTTCATGCAGAAACAGAAAGAAGCAAGTCTTTGAATCCATGTGATTTTCTTGCATTTCTTTGAGCTCTTTTAGTTTGCTAGCATCTATTAGAGAAGTATCAGCTAAACTTGAGCAACATTCAGGCAAAAGCAAAATTACCTATTACAGTGCATTTATTTCCCAGCCGAGAAATTTAGATTCACTAGTCAGAATATATATATTAAAGAAATATACTGTTTTTTGCAGCGAGACAAATATTCTCTTGTTATCTTAAAATTATCTTAATATCTCACACCAGTCCAAGGTGTGAGTGCCCATATTCATCCAAGGCCTTTAAGATAGTCTAACATTATGAATAACTTGTCCAGAGGAGGAGGAAATAGTGATATTATTAAAGCAAGACTTCACAGCAATTGTAAAAATAGAATCCTACTGCAAATTAATTTTTAAAACAACTAATGGATATTTTAAGCATCAGCTTTTTTTTTTTGGTCTTTTTTTCCTACATGTTTTACGTGAAAGTTTAATATTTTAGAAGCCTTCAGATTTTATTTTACCAAAACATAATCCTTATGAATACTTACCAATGGAGACCTCTAGCCTGGAGCTTCCTTTCAGAAAAGAGTCTGAATATTGAAAATTTAGCGATCCAGCTTTTAAATAGTTGAGATTGTCAAGGGGATGGGTACTCTATCATAATGGAACATTAGCTTCACTTGAAAAGTATACATTTATGGTTCTCTTTATATGGCATCATTATGATCTTTACTCCTAGCATTGTTATTCTGCAACCAGAGTATGAAAATAATACAGAATAAGTGACAAGAGAGTTCAGTTGCCAGTGACTTAAAGTTGTAAAGTTATTGGCTATTAGATTTTGAATACAACATAAAAAGGAAATTATTATCTGTCATTGTCAAAGAAATGTAGGCTGCACTTCACACAATTAAAGTAACTTCTAATTACATGAGATTGGATTTGCTTTCTCCATAGTTCATTACAAATCGAATGAGTCAAAGAATTCATCCATTCTTTTTTTTTTTTTTAAATATAATTAGACTTGTGCCTTTCTGAACAAGATATATGACATAGCTGGAATATGTGGGTCAATCTAGTGACATGCACAAAATGAAAGAAAGTTCCAGCATTACCTCCTTCAGAAGTTGGAAGTTATTTTGAATAGACTACGGGGCTTTTCTCTCCCTCCTAATGTAACTTGGCCTATACAGATTCTTTTCACTTAAACCACTGATCCATTCCTTTAAGCCCTTATTCATAAAGGAACCCTAATTGTACAATCAAAACAATATTTATTAAACACTCACAATAGACCAACCATTGTTCTAGACTCTGGAGGTGTGTCTCCAAACCACCTGCAACTGAGTTACTGGGAGTAATGCAGACAAACTGATGACCACTCCCCAGCCCAGACTAACTAAATCAGATCTTGAAGGGTGGGACCCAAGAATCTAAAATGTTGACAGTACTTCAGGTAGGCAGGAGATGAGCTAAATGGGTAAGGAATATTAAGGAGGGCATTTATTGTGATGAGCCCTGGCTGTTATACGTAAGTGATGAATCACTAAATTCTACTCCTGAAACCAATGTTACATGATAGGTTAACTAACTAGAATTTAAATAAAAATTTGAAGAAAAAAAAGAAACACATTGAAAAAAATTGCATAATGCTAAAATGACCAAAATAATTTGTTTTGTAATATCTGCTAACAATATTTTCTGGGTTTTTTTTTTTCAAAAATAATTCAACCAGCTCTCAAAGTATCTACCTTGTCCTTAACATCAATTTACATCTGTATCTCTATCTACCTCAAACATATAAATTGTTAAAAGTACTTCAAATTATTGTGAAAATCCCAATAAAAACATTTTGTGCCTGTCAACAAGGCCTAATAAAAACATGGGAGTACAGATAGAAAACAGCAGATCCAGATCCAGACTTACCGTCAATAAAATCTGAGCAATGATTTGTGTCCTTTCTGGGATAAATCATTTAATTGGCAATGCTCTACTATCTATCTTTTCTTCTGACATGGCAAACCCCAAAACCTCATGTTGAGTTGGTGGTATCATAAAATATTAGCATCTCTACAATGAGTAGAACCTTCTTGCCAATCCACACTGGCCATGTAGCATGAGCAAAAAATACATACCTGTTGTTTTAAGCCACTGAGATCTGAGGTGTTGTTTGCTACTGCACCATAACCAATTTATCCTGACTGATGCAAATGATACATCTTCCATAATTTTTCCTATAGGGAGTGTTGTTATCACACATCTTTTACTAAAAAAAACTGTGTTAAAATTTTTCCATGTGAGGGGGTGCCTGGGTGGCGCAGTCGGTTAAGCGTCCGACTTCAGCCAGGTCACGATCTCGAGGTCTGTCAGTTCGAGCCCCGCGTCGGGCTCTGGGCTGATGGCTCAGAGCCTGGAGCCTGTTTCCGATTCTGTGTCTCCCTCTCTCTCTGCCCCTCCCCTGTTCATGCTCTGTCTCTCTCTGTCCCAAAAATAAATAAAAAACGTTGAAAAAAAATTTTTTTTTTTAAATTTTTCCATGTGAAAATCTACAGATAGAGCTTGTCATACAGAGGTAACAGCAAGAGCAAAGATCCTAATACCACCATGAACTTGCCACATTTGTAGAATAGAAAAAAAGGCCAATGTAACTAAAGAATATGGGAGGGTAGTGGAAAGTGGTGGAGGAGAGTGGTAAGAGGTAACATCTGAGAATTTGTTAGAGATCAGATTATGTAGGCTTTGTGAGCCCTGATAAACACTTTAGATTTTATTCTTTGTACATTGGATGCCACTGAAAAATTTTAAGAAAGAAACTATACAGTATGAATTACATTTCCAACAGATCACTCTGAATACCTGGAGGACAGTGCAGAGGAGCACAAACCTTTTTTTTATTATTATTATTTTTAATGTTTTATTTATTTTTGAGAGACAGAGAGACAGAACATGAGCCAGGGAGAGGCAGAGAGAGAGGGAGACACAGAATCTGAGCAGGCTCCAGGCTCTGAGTTGTCAGCACAGAGCCCGACGCCTGGCTCGAACCCATGAACTGTGAGATCATGACCTGAGCCGAAGTCGGACTCTCAACTGACTGAGCCATCCAGGTGCCCCCAAGGAGCACAAACCATCTTAACTTTAGTCTTTAGTCCACTGTATTTGTGTTCCCTATGTAGTCAAATTTAATTTAGGTTTTATTAAAATATTATTTCTCCAAAGTCCCAGCAATACTTCTTGCTTCACTTAACAAACATTTTAAGGGCTTTTTACATGACAGACACTGTAATGCAAAGATAATTGGGATGACATATCAAGACCCTGTGGGGAATCTCACCTTCTTTCCAGTGCGTCCTTCCTTTGTCTTCAGCTACCATCAGTCTTCTTTGTTTACAGACTTCCCTGTAAATTCCTCAACTTTCTTGGTTCCTTGTCCCTCCACCCACATGCCCCTTCCCCCCATGTTTAACACCACTGACCTGACCTTGACTTCAAAGATGTATCCTCTTGGGACTGTCAGAGACTTGGCCCTTTAGGACTTGAGGTGTGTGTTTGTTTGTTTGTTTGTTTGTCACCATCCATGAAGGGTGTGTGGGCAGTGTGGGAGTGTGAGAATTATAGGAAACAATCAGATCCCCATGTTGAGCTGAAATCCTCACTGAGCTCTGCTGTGCTGTGACATCAGAGGAGGAAGAAGTACACTTTCTACAAATTGCAACAAGTCACCTGATCAGCACAATTCTCCCCTTTATAGCTGCTGCAATAGTTAGAAATCTAGGTGCATCATATACTTCAGGTCCCATAAAACCACTGTTGCCCCCTAACTAGCTCGGGATAGAGGGGGCTGCCTTTCACAGCCTATCAAAATCCATTTGGAAAGCCATCCCCTTCATTCATCATTTGTAAATACATACAGGCAGTCCTTTCTTTGCACATTTCCAATATACACCTTTCAGTTACCATGGCATAGCTAAATTGCTCTGATCCCTGACAACCTGGCTCACATTTCTATTACCACAGTACATTAACTGTGAGTAATTTGTATAAAGTACAAATTTTGCAGCTAATTTTTTAGTCCACAAATCACTGCGTGAATAACAGAGGCATATCCTGATCAATGGTCAATCATGTCATTTCTTTCAAAATTTGTCAGTGATTGGTTGGTTACTGTCTATGTTATTCAATTCATGTACAGGCAGCAAAGCATATAGTTTTGCCTCTTTGCCTCCCAGTGATATATCCATGTGAAATTTTACAATAATGGATAATTAAGAGAAGGACTTGACCAATGAAGACGAAAGTACAGCAAAGAAATGAAAAGTAATACTGCTGAAAATGAAATCTAACATTATGGAGTTATAGGAGAAATAGGTAGTGGTGGTAATCTTGATACTACCACTGGTGGACATGCTCTAGGTGTGCAGTCAGAGGAGTTTAGGGAAGGCAAACGTATGGACATAAATGAGGAAAAGGGTGACAAACAGGATGCAGGTGTCCCAGAGGAAATGCCTGCTGTTGGCAAAACCCTTCAGGTGAAAGGCACTCTCAGCGATAATACCGCACATTGAAAGAGCCAATGATTAAATGTTAGAAGCTGATCAAAATTTGCCAAGGCAACGAAAAGATGCCTTGAATACATCGTAAGTTATTTACAAGAAGAAGGCAAGCATTGTTCAAACAACTTTTGATGACTTTTTTATAAGGAAATAAAACATGGAATTCTCAATATCTGTAATATGTTACATTACAATGTACTGAATAAGCATTACTTTTGTTATTCTTTTTCATTTCATTATACAGTACTTTTATATGTTTTAAGTTTATTTATTTATTTTGAGAGAGTGCAAGTGGGGAAGGGGCATAGAGAAAGAAGGAGAGAGAGAGAATCCCACGCAGGGTCCTCATTGTCAGCGCAGAGCCCAATGCGGGGCTCTAACTCACCAACCTTGAGATCATGACCTGAGCTGAAGTGGATGCTTAACTGATTAAGCCACTCAGGTGCCCCAATAGTACCTTTATAACAGATAGAGAATTTTCAATTTTTGGTAGAAATTTTTAAAGGTCATGGAACAATCTTACATTTTCTCATTCATTATGAGTATTACTTTGTATGGTTGCAATCAGCATGGCTGTTTTCACAGGCCTGCACTCCTGTTCAAAGCGAGAATTGCCTGTACTGAGAAACTCAGCATGAATCCATATTTCCTTCTCTCTCTATTCTATGGAGGTTGTAGCTTCTGTTTCAATGTATTTTGTCTTAGAAGCTTGTTTTTATTCCCCTGTGTTGTTCTCTAATGCTGGTAAGTGATTTCAAATATAATAATTTTATGGGGATAATCTTGCTAGAATATAGAGCTTGTATATGCTACTCACTCAATTCCTTTCAAAATTTTCTCTTTTAGCTAAAAACTGTTTAATAGTGCTTGTTTAACAATAGCAATAAAATTGGAAACTAACTCTCAAAAATTAGGACATTCAGGAAATAACATTTTGTTTCTGCGGTGAATTATTAACATCTATTTAAAAGAATCATGAAGAAGAACATTAAAATCATGTGAAAGAATTTTAGGAATATTTCACTAAGTGGGAAAATCAAGTGACAAAATCCTTTCTGACGTGATTCCATTTTTTGCAAAATATACATGTATGTGTATGCATGTATATACATGCTCATGTGTGTATATATGTACATAAATAATCATAATGAAGGATATTATCAAAATGTCAAGGGTAGTCATCTTTAGATGGAAGGATTATAAGAATTTTTTTTCCTGTTCTCTGTGTTTTCTGATTTGTCTACAACGAGAATATAACACTTTTGCAGGTAGACTATTTCAAAAAAATTCTGCTCTTACCTCTACATTTTCTTAATATTATAGTAATTAAAATGAGCAGTAAAGCAGACATTTAATTGTATTTTTTAACTGTCTCAACCTTTCCTACTTGCTTCCTTCCTATCACAGACTCAGAACATTCCCTAATGAGTCAGGCAGCCCTGATTACGCTAACTCTGTAAAAATAATAATAATAATAAATAATAAATATATAATAACAAATAATAAATATATGTGTGCATATATATTACATATATGTATATATAATAAATATATGTATGTGTGTGTGTACATATATATATATATATATATATATATATGTAATACATATATAGAAAGATCAACTCTTCCAGTATCAGAGGTGAAGCATGTAGGAGTTTAAAAATATTCCAGGAGGGGCGCCTGGGTGGCGCAGTCGGTTAAGCGTCCGACTTCAGCCAGGTCACGATCTCGCGGTCCGTGAGTTCGAGCCCCGCGTCGGGCTCTGGGCTGGTGGCTCGGAGCCTGGAGCCTGTTTCCGATTCTGTGTCTCCCCCTCTCTCTGCCCCTCCCCCGTTCATGCTCTGTCTCTCTCTGTCCCAAAAATAAATAAAAACGTTGAAAAAAAAATTTAAAAAAATAAAAATATTCCAGGAGTCTCAAAATTCAAAAGGTCAAATTTTCTTGCTGCAAACTTTTAATGTGCGCTGTCCCAGGCATTGCCACACCCAGGCATTGGTGATGGATTGAAGAAACCATCTGTACAGTGTAGATGGCACTGCCTGTGTCTGATTAGTTGCAAATGACAAAATCCACATGGTTAAATAAATCAGGAAAATGGTAACCAAGGCACAGATGTTTATAATCTTCCTGTGCAGTCCTATAAACACAATCTGTCAGGAAAACAATGCCTGCTGAACTGTTTCTCACATTCACACACTCAAGTAATTTTCTAAAAACTATTTATTGAGCATTTACTATGCGCCAAGTCCTATGCTTAACACTGAAGTTCATTTTCTCATTTAATCCTCATAAGACCTCTGAAAACAGGATACTCTTATTTTCACTTTATACATTTTATAGGAAATTACAGCTCAGAATGTTGGGTAACCCGTCCAGGGTCAGACACGAAACACATAATAATAAACACTTAATGAACAAGATTACAGGGTTTTATTGCAGGCTTATGTGTCTGTTTATTTAGAACCATATTTGGTTTAAAAAAAAAAAAAACTTTTCCTCTGCAAACAACCAACAAAATATGACATGATAACTAGTTGTAAAACAAACAAGTGACTGGGTGTAAAAATTGTATTCTAGGAAACCCCACGTATGTATATTTATTTGGTTCAATTCTTACATAATTGCCAATTGCTTATAAAAAGGCAACAGATTTTATTTAAAGCATAAAAATTTTAGCACTGTTTTTAAAAGCAGCTTTGGATACAATTTGACAAAACTGTAATGAAAAACACTAAGGGTACAATAAAATAACTTTTTAGTTTTACTAAGTAAGGAAAATTGTTTTGATGAACTAAAAAGACTATTTTAATTAGAAATCATATGACAACAGCAAAATCACCCAAAACCATTTCTTTTAGACGATTCAGTGTATCTCCCAGCTTTTCAAAAAAACAAAATTCTATCATGTTGATGATTCTTAGAGAAGACATTACTCCTATACTTCTGTAACTGCTATATTCTTGCTGATTGTTGGTTCTCACTGCCAAAGCTCAAAGCCCTTTTTCTTCCACCTTGGCCTTCCATCTCTGACCTTTCAAGTCTTCCTGAAATCAAATTGCCAAATCCTGTTTTCTCCTTACAGAGCATTTCCTAATCCTCCTAATGTAATTTCAACTGACAGGACTGAGCTACAATGTTCAATAATATATCTGCAGATGAAAAGAAGGGTGGCCCGAGGGGTTCTCCAAGGAAGTTTCCAATTGGACAAACCAAAGCAGAGAAGGCCTATGCCTGTCCCCACCCCTGGGTGTGTGAGTCACAATTGCTAGCCATTTGCATCCATGACTTGTTCCTGCCCTCCAGTGTTGGGTGCTCAGGCTTCTCACTATTAGGGAAGCAGATTATTTTTATTAGTAATGATATTCTCATTATGTGCCAGGCACCTTGCCAAGTGCGTTATATGTCTTTATAGGACTTATCTAATTATACTATATATCTTTCTGCTTTCTGCATCCAGGGAGATTAGCTTATTCAGTGGCCTAAATCGTGATTAAGAACAAAAACAGGACTTTGTTTTCATCTCTTCCTCATTGTTTCACCAGTAAACTTTTAACTGAACACCTGCTATGTGTTAAGAACTGCATTAAGTATAGATCTAATCTTTAGGAATAACGATGAAGCAGAAACATACAAATAAATACTATAATGTAAATATATTAAGAAATATATATATAATTCATATTCCAAAAATTCATCTTTTAAAAATGTACAACTCAGTGATTTTTGAGTTTATTCACAATGTGCAACCATCTAGTTCTAGAACATTTTCATCATCCCCAAATTAAACTGTTATCTATTAGCAATCATTCTCCATCCCCTTGCCTCTGGAAACTACTAATCTACTTTCTGTCTCGATGGATTTGCTTATTATGGACATTTCAAATAAATGGAATCATATTAAAAAAAAGGAGAGAACGGAAAGGAAAGAAATATGTAGAAAGAAATCATATTTATGAAATGGGTTGCCTGAGTAAATTAGTTAAAAGCATCTTCTACCTTTTTTAGCTTGCTCCTTTATTAGAGTTCTATAATGGGGTGGCCTACAAAAGAAGTTTTATCACCTTGAGTCGGTCATCTTGCTACAGAGCCGTCTAGAAAGATCTGAATCACAAATATGTGCCAAATTACTCTCACATTCAGTCCAGTATTTAACACCCTGCCTCTCAGCTCTTTCTTTGGCCAACGTTAGCTGTCACTCACAGATAAATTATGTTTTTGACAAATAGTTATGGATATGTATATATGATCATGTACATAGGAAACAACAAGGAGAAAATTGTATATGAGTTATGATCCCATATTGAAACAAAAATAAAAACCCACTAGGTAAACACATATATGCAAAGAAAAATATTAGGAAAAATGTGATACAGTATAGGATAATTGGATATTTTGTTTTTCTCTATATTGTGCATATCAATAAATATAACCATTTAGGAGTTTTATAATCAGAAAAAGTAAACATTTTTATACATATTAAAACCAAAAGAAGAAGGATATAAATGTCTGCTTGGTATAATATATCTCTCTCTAATTATTGTTTTATTGAATTTACCAATGAAACAGTTTATGATTTTAAGTAGTATGTTTATATTATTTCAAATAATGTTTTTAATCCGAAAGAAAACAAGAACAGATAGGTTTTCTTGAAGTAGAAGTTCCTAACTGTAAACAGATTCTATTCACTATCTTGTCATCAGACTTGAATTCACACAAAATGGTCTCTTACTAACTACGTATTAGAGAGGAAAAGAGGAGAAAGTTGACTGGCTACTCAGGTCCCTTTTTGAAGATTATCATTCCCTTCAAAGTTCTTCACCTTTCTTGAGGAGAAATTTAGCATACACACACACACACACACACACACACACACTAAGAATTTATATATTTTTTAAAAGTTCCTTTAAAATATAAAAAGTGCTGGAGCTGGTGATGAGAACAGGGAGTGACTAGAAATGGGCACATGAAACCTGTTTGGAGTGATGGAAATATTTTAGAACTTGATTGTTGTGATGGTCACATAACTCTATAAACTGAGTAACAATCATTTGTACTGTACACTTACAGTAAGTGATTTTTATACCTCAATAAAGCTTACAAAATAAAAATGTATAATTGCATTAGATATAGGAAAAAATATTATAGCATAATAAAATGTTTAAGGAACCCTAAAAGCAATTAAGGAATCCAGATTGTATTGAAAGCCATATTAGACAGGCTCAGCTTCATGATTGGGAAGGCCCAGTGCAAAATAAAAATCCAGCACCACTGTTTAAAAATTATTAAGAATTTCAAGACGGCAACATTAAACCAAGTATTGGGCTCTTCTAAGTGCTAGGCCCTAGGGGACTGCATAGATAACATGCCCCTGAAAACAGCTGTGAAGACTGGAGAAAACATAGGCTGAAACATGGAAAGGAGAAGAATTCTATGGAGTTTGAATGGTGCTCCAAATGAAGAGTAAATAGATCCAAAAAGTGGATGGGACTTGGTGGTGATCACCAGGAGAGCTGGAGAAGATACATGTAGCAACATGGTCTTCCACTTCTGCTTATGCTGAGCAATAGTTGAGAAATAAGAGAAACATTTATTTCTGGACTAAAGCATTGAATGCTTTACCCTCTTCCACTTCTGCTTATGCTGAGCAATAGTTGAGAAATAAGAGAAACATTTATTTCTGGACTAAAGCATTGAATGCAGGAAACGGTTTGCAGAGGCAGAGGAAAGCCCCAGGTTCATGGTATTTACCAAGAGCAAGAGGAACTCACAAACTGAAGACATATTCCCTGCACTTCACACCCTAGAGGCACAAACTAACCCTCTTATACGATAACTGGAGGGAAGTTGCTCTAATCAGAAACTTCGTACACAAATGGGAAAATAGGAAGTTTAAATACCAGTGTGAAATGAACAAGCAATAATCATAACATTTCCAAAAACCAAACAGTGAAAGGAAGAAACTCTGAAAACCGAAAAATGATAATCTGTGAAAAAATAGAAAACATTTAAAAATCAGCTTAATTTGGGGCACCTGGGTGGTTTGGTCGGTTAAGCATCCAACTTCAGCTCAGGTCATGATCTCACGGTCCGTGAGATCGAGCCCTGCGTCGGACTCTGTGCTGACCGCTCAGAGCCTGGAGCCTGTTTCAGATTCTGTGTCTCCCTCTCTCTCTGACCCTCCCCCATTCATGTTCTGTCTCTCTCTGTCTCAAAAATAAATAAACGTTAAAAAAATTTTTTTTAATTTAAAAAATATAAAAATCAGCTTAATTAACCTTTGAAAATAAATGTCAGGGATGATCCTAGCTAAAAATATAAGCAAAATAGGTGTTGATGGAATAAAAACATTCGTAGTTCTTGTTTTTTAAAACCATAGACAATGGCTTACCTGTTCAGTCTATTCAAGGGATGTTTTGTGGGTGCCTGGGTGACTCAGTCAGTTGAGCATCAGACTCTGGTTTCCACTCAGGTCATGATCTCAGGATCTTGGGATTGAGCCCCGCATCAGACTCCATGGAATCTGCTTGAGATTCTCTCTCTTTCTCTCTCTGTCTCTCTCATCCTCTGCCTCTCTCTCCCACTCATGTCTCTATCTCTAAAAAAAAAAAAAAAAAAAAAAAAAAAAAAAAAAAAAAGATAAAAAGATGTTTTGATGGATGTTTCTACTTTTAATATATTTTCATTTCTCAATCTTATCCTTTATAGTTAGTGATTTTTGCAGTAGAAATCTTTGATTCATCTATGGGGCACCTGGGTGGGTCAGTGGGTTGAACGTCAGACTCTTGATTTCAGCTCAGGTCATGATCTCAGGGTCGTGGGATAGAACCAGCCCCATGTGGGGCTCCGCGCTGAGCTTGGAGCCTGCTTGAGATTATCTCCTCTCTCCCTTTGCCCCTCTCTCCTGTTCGCTCTCTCTCTGTCTAAAATAAAGTAAAATAAATATTAAAAAAAAAAAAAAAAACACAAAAGGTATCCTTGATTATCCTGAGGTCAAAAACGTACTCCCATATGTTATCTTGTAAATGCCCTGTTTCTTGCCTTCCACATTTATAATGACAATCCATCTGGAATTGCTTTGTGTGCTGAGTAGGGTGAGAAGAGGGGAGGTTGTCAAGCTCCTGCCCCCACTGCGTGCAGACACTGAATACACCTGCACCATTAATTGAAAGAACTGTTCTTTCCCCACTGCTATGCAGTGCTGGCTGTATCACAGATTATCCATGTAGGAGTTTCCTCCTGGGTTTTCATTTATACTTTGTACAATATCGGTGTCTTAATTGTTCTAACTTCATATTAAAGCTTGATATTCAGTAGTTTGTATCTCTCAACTTTGTCATTCTTAAAAATTGTCTTGGCTCTTTTGGGCCCTCTGATTCTCCATATAAATTTTAGAATCAGCCGTTTAATTTCCACAAAGATAAAACACTGAGCTTTCGAGTGGAAAGGCAATGAATCTATAGATCCATTTAGGGAAAACTGATATCTTTAAAATGTTGAAACTTTTCATCAGTGAACATCCCTCCATTTATTTAAGTCTATGATTGTCTCAATAATGTTTTCTAGTTTTCTTTTTTGAGGATTTGCCTAAGTACTTGAAACTTTTGATGCTATTTATAAAGGGCGTTTAAATTGTTTTTTAATTTTTTTTTAATTTTATAGTCTTTGTTAGTTAGAAATAAAATTGGTTGTTTTTATACCGACCGTATCTGTAGACTCCTGGGATTTCTACATGAAGAAATGTATCACCTACTAATAATGACAATTTTATTTATTATTTTCCAATCATACTTTCTTTTTTAAACCTTATGGCTCTGGCAAGAACTATAGTCTGAAGTTGAATAGAAGTGGTGAGTGCAAGAATTCTTGTCTCATTTCTAATCCCAAAAGTTTTATAGGGTATGGCTAAGTCAACTTCAGTAAATTATATTATATGGCTTTCCAAAGTAGTTTTATGATTTTGTACTTCTAATGGCAGTGCAATATTTCCAGTGGGGATACTAAGCATCTATGTGTATTTAGACTTTTAATAGTCTGTTTTAATATTTCTCCATTCTCCCTTCCATTTTAAAATTCAGCCCCTGGAAGAAAAACAAAACCATTACAGAGATTTGCTTCTGAGCATAAAGTGAGAATGGAGAGGTTTGAGGAGAGGGGTGGGGTTGGACAGAAAGCAGGATCCAGAAGGAGGTATCTGGTTCACTCCATATTCCAATATTGTTACATTCTTTATATCTCTAATATATTCTTGTGTGTTGTTTTTATTTCCAAGGAAAAGAAATTGGGAAAAAAGATAGAAAGGTAAAATAAAAATAGGACTTTAAATGAACAAACTTGAAAACATTAAAATTACTTAAGTGTACATGGGCAAAAAATGAATTTTTATCTTTACTTGACAGGATCTTGGCTGATGACACAAAAAGAAAACCAAGTGCAGGTATGTACTCCACAAATCCGGGTATAATTGCACCCTCCCACAGCCCTCCCAGTCTGAGGCTTGCCTTCACACCCCAGAGAGAGACTTGGGTCAGGATAAGATATGAGGACACATCTTCACAAACTTACACTTCATTTGAAGTTTTTTATTTTAGCTTTTCTACAAATTATTTGGATATTTAGATACAGGTTTTAGAACACTAAGTAAGTATATGGATCTGAATGTTTGTTTTTTTTTTTTTTTAACTGATTTTCAGGGTGCTTGGGTGGCTCAGTTGGTTAAGTACATGACTTTTGGTTTTGGCTCAGGTCATGACCTCATGTTTCATGTGTTCGAGCCCCACATCAGGCTCTGGGCTGACAGCACAGAGCCTGCTTGGGATTCTCTCTCTCCCTTTCTCTCTGCCCTTCCCTCGCTCATGCACGCACGTGTGCATGCTCTTTCTCTTAAATAAATAAACTTAAAAAATAAAAAATATAAAAAATAAAAAACTGATTTTCTTCCCAACTAAAACTTCATAGTGATTTTTCACTCCTAAAAAAACCACATTTATATTTCTTTTCCTACATATTTTGAAAAATGAAACTAATGAGACTCTGGAAACCAGAGAGTATTTAATCTTGAAAACTACACTTAAACATAATTATATTTAGATCTCCTCCACATTTTTACCTGCTTTGAAGCTCTCTACCACAGCACAAACAATTTATTGGAGGATATTGGAGAGCTTATCAGCTGACATGCTGTTAATTCTATTTTGTCAGTATTGCTTTCATTAGTGCAACAGAAAGAAAATTGCATGATATTCCCCTTTTTAAGTTCAATTCTTATTACAAGTTTTGTGTACTTCTCTCTTCCTTGGCAAAAAAAAATTCTTTTAAAGAATGCCAAGTTCTTATGTGAACCTAAATGCAATGGTGATGAAAATAGCATTTGAGTGGGTTCTTAGACTCCTCATCTGAACAACTGGATAGAAGACTGGCCTTTCAGTGCGAGAGGACAGTGAGCATGTCCTTTAAATGTGGTCTTCTCTCTAAGCCATCCCTTTTTATGAAGGATGAGCTATTGAGCTATTGTTCGATTTCTAAATGACTCCATATTGTATAAAAACAGAGCATGTCATTTCATGCACACATTGAAGAGAGAACTCAACTGGGCAGCAGAAGACCTGGTTTTAATCTCTGTTGGTTTGTACAAATCAGCTAGATGATTTGGGGCAAGATGCAACTTCTTGAGGCCTGATGTCTCACCTGGAAATGAGGCATTTGTATTTGATGATGACTAAAAGCCATTCCAGGTCTAACAGTCTATGTAAGCTTAGGAAGAGAAAACTAGTCTAGTAATTTCTTAATTGATGCAGCTTTAAGTTGTATTAGAGGGAGAAATAGATGGTTATAAAATTTTTATTTATATTCAGAACTGAATCAAACAGGCGAGAACGTTGGAAAGTAGCAGTGATGCATTGTGATACCTTTTGTTGAAAGAAACCATTTGAGTGTGCTTCCTCTCCTCACTCCTGGGCTTCCTACACAACTTTCAGTTTCTAGAAATAAGGGGAGGAACACAGTATTTAGCAATTGATTTCAGACTGGGCCTGGAAAACCCTAGAATTCTATGTAGCCCTTCAGAGAACTTGCAAACATTTGATCTGAATTTCACTTTTCAAAGTAAACATTATATATTTTATATACAAACATGTATATCTTTATTTTACAGTGTTTGCTTATTTAACAAATATTCATGGAGTGCATATTATATGTCGAGAAGAGTCCTCAAGTCTCAGAATTCAGGAATGAACAGAAACAGTCAAAAATCCTTGCCCTCCATTAAATTTATATTCCAGTCATGGTAGAAAAAAAAATTAAAAAAGAAACAAAAAAGGTAAATTATATAACATACTAAAATTGTATAAGGGTAACAAAGGAAAATTAAGCAGGAGCTACAGAATCAATCAGGAGATTAGAATACATCTGTCTGAGAAGACGTGGTTTAATAAAGACTTCAAGGGAGCGGAGAGGCAGCCAGACGATAGCAGATGCGAAGGCCCTAAGATTGGAGGGAAATCGAAAGAGAAGAAGCCAGAGGAACAGAGGCCTGTAGGCCATCACAGATCTCTGGCTTTTAACACAATGGAAAACTTTAAACCCTTGATCAGTGCTATGTGGTCCAGTACTTTTATGTGAAGCTCATTTGTATTCTCTTCATGCACATTGGAATATGGTACTGAACAAGAATATTTTATTTCTAACCTAATCTTGTTCAAAATCAGGCCTGTACCAGTCCACTAGAACAAAAACTATATACATTTTTATGACAACAAATGTGGTTAAATTTAAATTACATGCCAGGCAAGACTTAGGTAATCTGTTTATGTCACTTTTCCAACAACACGCAAATCCATAACATATTGGTAATGTTAAATTGTGATTAGCTCTAACCATCACTTTAGGTTTAAATGACTTCTTTTTTTTTTTTTAATTTTTTTTTCAACGTTTTTATTTATTTGTGGGACAGAGAGAGACAGAGCATGAACGGGGGAGGGGCAGAGAGAGAGGGAGACACAGAATCGGAAACAGGCTCCAGGCTCTGAGCCATCAGCCCAGAGCCTGACGCGGGGCTCGAACCCACGGACCACGAGATCGTGACCTGGCTGAAGTCGGACGCTTAACCGACTGCGCCACCCAGGCGCCCCATAGGTTTAAATGACTTCTAATCAGACTTCTACTTATTGATTAAGAATACAAGCAATTTTTAAATATTGTTGTTCCATGCAACTCAAAATTTAAAAAATTCCATTTACATTCTCTCAGGCTTCCAGAGAAGGTTATTAAAAACATCTTGAGGGGCACCTGGGTGGCTCAGTCAGTTAAGCATCCTACTTCAGCTCAGATCATGATCTCACTGTCCCTGAGTTCAAGTCCTGGGTCAGGCTCTGTGCTGACAGCTCAGAGCCTGGAGCCTGCTTCAGATTCTGTCTCCCTCTCTCTCTGCCCCTCCCCCTACTCATTCTCTCTTTCTCTCTCTCTCCCTCTCTCTCTCTCTCTCTCTCTCTCAAAAATAAATAAACATTAAAAAAATCTTGAGACTTCACAATAAGCTGCTATGTTTTACAAAATTGGTATTTTTTTCTACTGAACAATCAAACAGAATCCAACTGGAAGTTGGGTGTTGAAACTTACATGACTGCAAATACCATCCAGAGACCCCAATATCGAGTCATTACATTCATTAAAACAGGCTCATACATCTCACAAACTGAATTAATAATAAGCAAATGCTATACATTTGAAATTACAAAATAAATTTATGTTAATAAAATTGCCCCTTTGGTTAATCTATGTAATTTTTACAGAGTTGGTGCCTAGTGAGAAATGGATGGAAGGTGATTCTGTAGAAATTGCAAGTGCAAGCAAGTAAGAGAGTGTATTCTCTTCTTTTAAGTCTTCATTATTCACCACCCCCCCCCATTGTAAGTAGAAAAATAAGTTTTGCATTTACGTGTGTGTGTGTGTGTGTGTGTATCTCCATCCTTGATGAAGCCATTCATGCTAAATCATTTGGTGAAAGTTTGCTGGAAAACAGAATATTCTTATTATTTATATGATACCAAAGAATTACCTCATAAGTTAGTTAATTTCTAAAAGGATAAAGAGTGCCTTTGTGAAAGAAAGCTTTCATAAACTACTTTAGCCAAGTGATTAAGTTTAGTGTTTGTGGCTCCAGAGATGATGAAATGGGAAGTATACAATGCCACCTATGTAGTATTGTCAACATTTCTAGAATCTAATCACGAGGAAACAGCCAGTAAAATCCAAACTGTGAGACATTCAAAGACAACTGGACTACACTCTTCAACATGTTTCTGTCATAAAAGACAAAAATTGTTTCCAAATTAAGGAAGACTGAAAATATATCACAACTAAATGTAAAACATGAACCTTGATTGGATTTTTTTAAAAACTATGAAGGAGGGGCGCCTGGGTGGCGCAGTCAGTTAAGCGTCCGACTTCAGCCAGGTCACGATCTCGCGGTCCGTGAGTTCGAGCCCCGCGTCATGCTCTGGGCTGGTGGCTTAGAGCCTGGAGCCTGTTTCCAATTCTGTGTCTCCCTCTCTCTCTGCCCCTCCCCCGTTCATGCTCTGTCTCTCTCTGTCCCAAAAATAAATAAAAACGTTAAAAACTATGAAGGATATTTAAAGAACAATTAAAATTTTTAATATGTGCTATTAGATATTATTGTATATTATACCACTTTTTAAATTCTTGAGAGTGAAAATGGCATTGTGATAACGTAGGAAAATGTCTTTAAAAAAAATTAAAAAAAAAAAAAAGAAAAAAAGGGGGCGCCTGGGTGGCGCAGTCGGTTAAGCGTCCAACTTCAGCCAGGTCACGATCTCGCTGTCCGTGAGTTCGAGCCCCGCGTCGGGCTCTGGGCTGATGGCTCAGAGCCTGGAGCCTGTTTCCGATTCTGTGTCTCCCTCTCTCTCTGCCCCTCCCCCGTTCATGCTCTGTCTCTCTCTGTCCCAAAAATAAATAAACGTTGAAAAAAAAATAATTAATTAAAAAAAAAAAAAGAAAATGTCTTTATTCTTGGGTGGTAAATACTGAGGTATTTAGAGGAGAAGTAACATGATGTTATACTTTATTTTCAAGTGGCTCTGGGTGGCTGAGTCGGTTAAGTGTCCAACTTTGGATCAGGTGATGATATCACGGTTTGTGAGTTCGAGTCCTGTGTCAGGCTCTGTTCTGAAAGCTCAGAGCCTGGAGCCTGCTTTAGATTCTGTGTCTCCCCCACTCACATTCTCTCTCAAAAATAAATAAACATTAAAAAAAAAATTTTAAATCAAGTGGCTAAAAGGAAAAAAAGAAACTGGAAAGGATATATGTTTACATAGATAGATACATAGATACATAGATAGATAGAAGGTAGATAGATAATAAAGAGCACACAAATGTTATAAAATTTAACCATTTGTGAATATAAGTGAATGTATTTATTTATATGTATTTACATATGAGTGTATGTGTATGTGGGTGTTCATTGTGTTATTCTTTCAACATTTCTTCAGGCTTGCAATTTTTCAAAACAAAAGGTTGGGAACAACATAGTCTGAATAATTCTGACCTCAAAGTCACTTCCCACATCAGGGGAATGTTTGCCCACACTGGTCACCAAATGAGACTAATTAACAGCATTGATTAGGCAAGAATGCCTAAGTCACACTGTAGAAGGGCTGTAGACTCAATAGCTTCGTCCAACTTCAGTCTAGCTCATTTTCTTGCCTTAATTCACTTAAAAAAAAAAATGCCTGGCAAAAATGTAAACTTTTCTATCCAAACCCAAGAAAGAGCTTCAGAGCACATGGAATTTAGCACCAAAGGAATTATGAAATGATATTTGCTCAGATTTTTTATGTTTATTTACTCACCCTAAGAAAAATATCTGCCTCCAGGATTCAGAGGAGGGCATGGCTGATCCTGCAAATTTCATTGTTGGGAATATCAGGGGAAAACAAATATACATTTTGGAATCCTAAATCATGGCCTGCAGGAAACATAGGCCCTTTGCTTTCTATCCTGGAGATTCTGCTCTCAAGGTTTAAGAAAAATGTTGTGCAGGTCCCAACTGCCCAGAGTTCATCATAAAGGGAGCATCTGTGTTTACAATAGGACTCTGGCTTTCAATTCTAATCTGCCCTTCAGTGCCTGATCTACACGAAGCATCCTGGGCTCACAGGCAGCATTCTAGCTAGCCTGTTAGAAGGGTCATGAACTACAGCCATACCAGAAACCAAATGGAATCGGCAGTCACCTCAACTGTCATTTGTAAGGCTGAGATAAACAATGAAACTATTGAATAATAGAAAAGGGTCTTTCTTCCTCTCACTGGTGAAACAAATCTTAAAATATGAAGATCAAGGACTGCTGGAGATAAGAGACACCAAAGAACTGAAACCTCTTAACAGCAGGTGGTATCAGTGGGGTCTGTCTTTTGAAAAATGTGTCAGGTCCTTTTGGGACTATGTAAAACACTTCTGGTTCCTATGGTGACACTGATAATACTTTGTCAATCATTGTGATATCGAGATCTACATTAAGCAGTTTAAAAAGCACCTTGAAATGCTTGAAGGTTAAATTAGTTCCTCCTCTAAATTGCTTGGTGTCAATTGTAGTTGTGATCATTGGAGGAGATATACTCAGTTGGTGAGAAATACTGACCAATGTGTCTTACCTCTTATAAAGCTCTGGAAGGGACAAAGCCATAAACTGTGAGTCCCTTCACCACAGCCCCAGACGCTAATCAAAGTAGTGTCTCCAGAGTGAAAGAGACTAAGTAATTCATTAGTCTTCGGGCTGTGCCCAGACCCTCACTTAAGGAACCCCATTCACTGCAGTATTTCCCCTTCTAAATATTCTAAAGGCTAGCGGATTATTTGCCTGGCTCTTCCTTAATTGATTTGTTTCTTAGGAAAGGGCATTCTATAACAAACTTTTGTGGAAATATTGCCACAATTTCAAGCAAGACTCCTGCCACTGCCCCACATCAGAAACCTTTTTTGTGGGGTTCGATTAACCATTAACCACAAATCTTCCACAAACCTGGAAAAGATGCACTTTCTGTTCTTTCTCTTTTACTGCCTTTGCACTTCTTAATTCTATTAACAGTAAATAGAATTTTGCCAAGTTGTGAAGTAAAAAACTGAATTTCCAAGTAGACAGACATCCGGAGTTTTGTTAGGCTCATTCCTTCAAAATTCGAGATTGGCCACTATTTAGTTTATGTACCACACTCTGAACCTTTGCAGGCTTCTCTTTTCCAGCAGGGCTGGACTGACTGGAGGAGCCCTTTCTTCTAGTTCTGTCCCATTTCTCTTTAATGTGACATCAGTGTTCCAATGGCTTTGACTGTAACACAGGTATTCACCACAGGCCTCAGTGTTTACAGACTTGCTGTGTGACTTCAGTGTCACTTTTGAGAAGCTGTTTTCAATGAGATTGTGAATATCTGGCTATAAAACAGGTAATTATTCTTCAAAATAAGGAATAGGTTATTAGGTATTTAACACACTATCTGACCTACCCTGAAAAAAAATCATTTTAGTATACCATTAAAAATTTTCAGAAAAATAAAATAGTTCTACCACCAATACACTTCCAAAATAAAAAGAAAAACTCGGTTTCATTTGCACTATTAAATCAGAATTGTACCAAATCTTTTATGAGTATACTGTTTGTGATTTTAGTTTATAAAAGATAATAAACACATTTGTTCATTTTCAGTACATGAAGTTGACACAATGTTTTGCCTATTTTCATGTCATAATAATAGTAATAATAACTAATATTAACTGAGCACTTAAGGCATGCTGTGATTCTTTTACTCCTATAATCTTTGTATTTATCTCATTAAGTAGGATCCATTACTGTTCCAATTATACAAATGAGGAAACTAAAGTCTTGTGAGGTGACCAAACAAGGATAACAGGAAAGCTGTTCTGACTGACTCTAGTTTCTGAGATCTTAATTGCCACACTGATAATGTGCCACAGCCACCCTTGTCCCTAACGTTCGTGTTTTCTCACATTTCGTACAAGTTTACAGGGATGTTAGTCCGCCTGGGGTACCATAACAAAATATCATAGACTGAGTAGCTTAAACAACATAAATTTATTTCTCACAGTCTTGGAGGCTGCGAAATCCAAGATCAAAGTGCCAGCAAGGTAGGTTTTCTTCTGAAGCCTTTTCTCTTGGTATATAGGTGGTTGCCATTTTGCTCTGTGCTCATATGACCTCTTCATTCTGCATTTACAGAGAGAGAGAGAGAGAGGAGAGAGCGAGAGAGAGAGAGAGAGAGAGAAGAAAGAAAGAGAGCTCCAATGTCTCTTCTTATAAAGACACTGATTTTATCTAAACCTCTCAGATAAGAACCCCACCCTGATGACCTCATTTAACTGTAATTACTTTCTTAGAGGTCCCATCTCCAAATACAGTCACAATGGAGGTTAAAGCTTCAACATATGACTTGGCAGGGGAGGACACAAACATTCAGTCTTTAATAAAAGGTAACTTAGTGTATTTCCAAAAGAAAATTATTCCAAGTTCATTAAAATGCTAACAAATAGGAACCTCTCAACTCTAAAATTTCCCCTTTAAAAAACCTGCAATATCACATGCACTGTAGACTTCATATGGACAGATTAAAGAAGTGAAATTCTTCATTGTTCGCATCAGACTTAGCTAACTGGTTGAATGATAGGTGGCCCCTGAGAGGGGATTGTATCAAAGAACTAAAGCAAAAATTTAAGCAAAACAATGAAGCCCTGCCTGTGTCTTTGGGAAGACAACTTTGATCAGACTGGATAAATTCATCAGCCCCTAGTGGATACCTTCACTCTGCCTGGGCTATGTCCTACATTCACTTAGTATGATAGAAAAAAAAAAATGCATAAATCTATTCACATGCTGTAATCTAGGCACACGCATATTTATACACTTAGAGATTAGCATACAAATTCCAAATAACAGAGTAAAAAATCATCAGTAGTGGCATTTTCTAGAAATGTAGTTTGTATTTCTTTTTTAATTACGCCTAATCATTGCATGATTTATGTGGAAAAACAAGTCTAAGAGTAAACATGTGCATTATGTACAGTTTGTTGATTCATAAAAAGGAAGATATCTAGACACAAATCTTTGCAGCCTCTGTAAAAAACATGTGCTCTGTTAGAATCTCAATTGTCTGACATGGTTCAGATCCTACTCAACTCATTATGTTCACGGTCGATATTTTTCACCAGCACAATGAAGCATACCACAGTATTTGAAACCATAGCCTGTAAACATTACTGTTACACAGCCTTCTGTTCCCACAATGGTGAATCAAGATAAATGCTATGGATTTTCTTAAATGTATTCTTTCTACTTCATGCAGTAGCAGGCCAGTCAGGCAGATACACCTGTAAGCATCTATGCAACAAATCTAGAATATCTATTAGCAGCCACAATATCTATTAGCAGGTGCCAAATTAAGAGTATTCCACAAGAAACATTTTGTCCAGATGAATATAGTGGCAGCTTCCTGATCTCATAGAATTTCAGGGTGAGGGATAGCAAGTTGGCTGAAAGTGCAAATCATTTACCAAGCATGTAATTAAATAGATAGATGAAAGGTAGGTGATATATAGATAGATAGATAGATAGATAGACCTTCTTATTAATCTACCAGACTTCCAATTCAATGGCACTTGGAAACCTAGTGTTTCGTGTGTATGTGTCACAGGGAAAATTGGCTTGACTCTGAATTTATTTCCTTTTGGATACACACATTTTTTTTTCTTTCACCCTACTTCTGTACATCACTGCAGTGTTACCTGTGAACCAGATCAAAGTCAAGAAATATCATATTTAGAGGAATATCATTCACACACTTCTAGCCTGATAATTCTTTCCTAGTCAGACTGACAAAGCACTTTTCTCTTTGGAATAAATATGTTGGAATCAAATGCATTGCCAGAAAAGGGTGTTGTGCTTTGTTCTGTTTTAATTCCATTGCACATGGCTTGATTCTTGTTTGTCTTCCTGTCGGCCTCCTACACTTACCTTGGCATTTCTCCTAATCAGTGAGCAGGACTGCATAGGAATGTCAGCCTGCAAGTCAGTTTAGGTAAACCTGGCCACCTGCCTTCCTGCTAGGACTTTCTCACCAACCATCAGCTCATATTATCCACTGCCAACCAGACAGAAATAACCACAGGATTCTAAACTTGCCCTTCCTTTGGATGGGTCACTCTCCCTCTCCCCACCCCTTTCTGTTGGCTCTTTGGGATTCCTCAGTCCTATAGTATCTTGCTCCTTTGGCAGAGGAATGTTTTCCATCACTAGACCATTGAAACTATGAATAATACTATTTTTCTATCTCCTAAAAACTACATTTCCTATAAAAATAAGATTCCCAAACTCTACCCAGATTCCACAGATTCTTACTATGCAGCATATTAATGGATATAAGACATAGTTCCTACTAATAGAGAAATTGTGCATAAGTAGTAACACTGTGACACATGGCAAGTCGATTCTGAAAGGTAAAAAAGGTCCAAGTGTGATGGAGCACAGAACAAAAGGGGAGATTGATTATGAATAGGAGAATTACCACTATGGGGAGAAAAACAGCATGTGAGCTAGTTCTTTAAAAGGATGCCTGGAGAACTGAGGGGGAAGGAATGGGGAGTAAATTAAGAAGCTTTCAATTTAGACAAAAGAGAATGGGCAAGGCAGGGAAGAGGGAATTTTCAAAATGCATTTGTGAAATAATAAAGAATTACATTTTGCCTACACAAGCTAAAGCCTCCTATAGGCCAGATGGATTGGGTCTTAAATGCTATGCTCAGAATTCTTACTTTACCCTGTAGGGCCAGTGATTCCTAAAAACCGGTCATGGGCCAGTGGTGGTTTAAGTCTAAGTTTTCACCAGACTGGGGTAGAAATGAAGAAAATAAAGACAATGTGTAAGTTGTTTTTTGTTTTTTTTTTTTTTTTTAATTTTTTTTTCAACGTTTATTTATTTTTGGGACAGAGAGAGACAGAGCATGAACGGGGGAGGGGCAGAGAGAGAGGGAGACACAGAATCGGAAACAGGCTCCAGGCTCCGAGCCATCAGCCCAGAGCCCGACGCGGGGCTCGAACTCACGGACCGCGAGATCGTGACCTGGCTGAAGTTGGACGCTTAACCGACTGCGCCACCCAGGCGCCCCTGTTGTTTTTTTTTTTTTTTAATGAAACAAAATACATTCTGTTCAAAGGTCTTTCCTTTATTGTTCGTTTGTATCTTTCCTACATTTGGAATCAAATGCAATTGCCTTTATCAAATGATGATAAGACTAGATGGCAGTTTGGTAGGAGGTTCTAATGCTCTTACTTGGCAAGATGAGAACTGACAACACTATTTTGGGATCCCCAATATATTTTTATTTTACTTGGTCCATGTGATCCAAGATTTGGGGGCTACTTCCAAAGGTAATGTGGCTCCTGGGAAGGGAGATAATGTCATCAGAATTGTTCTTTAAGAACAATAATTGTGGAAGTAGTAACATTAAAAGAGAAAAGAAAGGGAAAAGAGAAAAAGGAAGGACAGAAGGCAATAAATTCTACAGCTCATGGTAGGATATAAGGAAAGTAGTTAGAAATCTATGGCAAGAAGCAATGAGGACCTAATCCAGGACATTGACATAGAGAATTGAAAGAAAGCAACAGATACAAGGGATAGACTCTACAAGACTGGCAATTGTTTAAAAGTACAAGCTAAGATTATATTTTGGGTCAAGAGGCTGAGCCACTGGGATTCCAACAGAGTGGTGGAAAAGAGCCAGCAGAGACTTGGAAGAGACTGAAGGTGTGACATGCTGGGCTGAGAAATTGGTCAAGCCTAGAGAAGTACACCTGGGAGTCATCTGCCTAAAAGTAAGAGCTGAGAAAGAATAGTTAAATACAAGATGGTGGAAGAGAGAACTCTGAGTAGAGAACACCTCTACCACTTGATTTTCTTTCATTAGTTTAGGTCATCTGTTGAGAACAACCAAGGTTGAAATTTACCTTTTCTGGATGTACTCTGATCAGTGACCTTGGATATTTGCTATCATCATTTTCTTACTGGTCAACCTCTAATACTATCATTTTGAAAAATCTCTTGTTTCTCCAGATCCTCTCTATTAGCACATTTCTCTGTTATCACAAACTTCAGGTAAGTCAGCATCACATATTGGGTGTGCTAGGAAGTTAGGAAATAGCAGTTATTGGGCCTAAGGAATTTAACTCTTTCCGTCAAACATAGGGAGAAAGAATGAAATTCCAACTAGAATGACACTTCAACATTATAAGAAATTGTGTAACAATGGCAAAAGGAGGACACTTGAATTTTAAAGTTCTTTGGAGATATTTTTTTATCCTGGATATTAGGGTTGTGGTACACTTTATTTTCTGCATGGTAGCGATATTTAATATTTATTGAGCATTTACTATAACCAGGCACTTGACAAGCATATCCTCACTTAATCTTCAGAAAAAAACTATCAGGTGGGTGATTTTAGTGCAGTTTTTTTTTTTTTCAAGTAGTAGGAGTAATACTGAGAGAAGAAGGGTTACTTGTCCAAAGTGACCTAGTAGAAAGTGACTGAGCTGGGATTAGAACTCATTTGTATTGGTTAGGCTTTATTCTTTGGCAAATGACAGAAAACCCAGACACAAACAGTTTAAGGAAAAAGGGAATGTATGAGTTTCTATAACTAAAACGTCCAATAGCTGGACAGGGGCTAACTGCCCAGAAGGAATGTAACGAGCAACTCACACCATGTCATCAGCCTACAGTTTCCCTGTCTTCATCCTTATTCTGATGCCTCTGTGTTGGCTCCATCCTCAAACATGCTCTCCTGTTGTTTTGTCAGAATGTCTCCAACAGATCTGGCCTCATAGCCAGGCTTACCCAAGACCAGCAGGAAATCACTACTGTCTCTGGCCTAGCAGTCCTAGGAAAAGTCTCATGAAATCTTTTCATTGTGATTCAGTCAAAGCCTGCCCCTGAAGGAATCATGGGCATCTAAGCAAGGTTAAAGCCTTGGAGCCAAGGGTACAGTAATCCAGGATGCCATTAACAGAAGTAGGGTGCACAGCTGCTAGGTGGCATGATCTGCAAAGATCTCTGACCACTGAATTTTCTTGCTGAACAACCTGAGCTTTAACCACTATATTTTTCCACCTAAACAATGAAGATCCACGAAGAACGGAGATGAGACTTTGTATATTAAAAAGACAGTACTCGTGGAGCATCCTTCATGATAGGGGTAAAAGGCCTGCAGGAAGAACTAGATCTATTTCTGCTGTGATAACAACATAAGTGAACACACTCCTCCAAAGAGACTTCCTTTTTAGGGGTCAGGAAGGAGGGGAACGGGAGTTGTACATTTGTTGCAGATTGCTCTTGAGTTGAATGAGAAAGCACAGACCTTAATTTCTCCCTTCTAAGCCAAGTGTTTAGTCCAGAGCCCAACTCCAAATTCCTGTCCATCCAAAAGATTTTCTTCCATTTTTCCTCTAATACACTGGATTTAGTTTGAGGTAGTGAGGCATTAGTACCCTTCGCTCTATTTATCCTTTTAGAGCCTGTTGAAGATCCCACAAAAGACCCAATCTCATTTCTGTAACAAGTTCCTCCCTATGAGAAAAGGACAAAAGAGAGAAAGCTCTGGTCCTATTTATGCTTGTCTCTTTCTATTTCTCTAGGAATATTAATTAACTTGCTGGTTGCCTCTTCGTCTCAAAATCCTTTTTTTCCCCTTTAATTTTAACTGACTCTCTGACATATTATGGTAAGAAGAGAACAAAGGGTGTGGATGCCTGTTATTTCAAGGATATGTTGATGAAATGGTTTATAATGCAATTAAATCCTAGCTCTCTGTGCTCAAAAGAGAGGAAACACTCTTCTGGGCCATCCTCTAGCAGTAAAAATTCAGCTGAAAGTCTATTACTTCCTTTTCTTTAAAACTCCAACTTCCCTGCCAATATTGCCAGACAACTGAAATAGTTCATCTCTGCCCTTTATGTTGTAGTGAATGTAGAAAAGAAGAGTCTGTACTTCAATGGAGTAGGTTTTAAATGACAACTGAAAAGCCTATGTTCCTTTATAGTTTCAAACCTTATTTAACACTTTGCTTACCTTCAAAAATCCTGTAGGAATAGTGAATACATATACTTTTGCACTTAAAGGGCAAAAATGTACCTCTTAGAGTTTAAACATAAGACAAATGGTGAACCGAATCCAAAAAGAGAAGTGAGCTATGGTTTCTCTTTTTTCCAGAAGGCTGTCAGATACGGTTGCAACAGGTCAGGAAAACATTACTTTGTGGGGTCCTTTTATTCTTCTAGTCTTTACTTTTTGCCTCCCAGTTGCTTGCTTTCTTCTTCTTTTTTTTTTTTTTTTTTTTTTTAGTACTTTATTTTTAAGCAGCCTCCACACCCAATGTGAGGCTTGAACTCACAACCCCAAGATCAAGAGTCCCCCGCTTGGGGTGCCTGGGTGGCTCCGTTGGTTAAATGTCAGACTCTTGGTTTTGGCTCAGGTCATGATCTCATGGTTTGTGAGTTCGAGCCCCATGTCAGGCTCTGTGCTGGCAGTGCACAGTCTGCTTAGGATTCTCTCTCTCCCTCTCTCTTTGCCCCTACCCTGCTCATGTACTCGCTTTCTCTCTCTCTGAAAATAAATAAATAAACTTAAAAAAAAAAAAAGAGTCTCATGCTGTATTGACTGAGCAGGCCAGGCACCCCCCCCCCATTGCTTTCTAATATTGAAAAATTAAACTCAAGTTTCTCAAACGAAAAGAAAAAGGAATTAGAGAAAATGGGCATTCCTATTCTTCACTTTCATTGTTTTACTCTCAGATAAAAGTGTTCAATAGGAGCTTGAGGCCCCAACTGGCTTCATCCAGCTCCCATCCCAAACTTCACCCCTGCTGAATTGACCAGCACTTCTCCAGGCCACACATTCTGGCTTTCCCCTGCTCTGTTGCAGTCTGTGACGCTGATGCCTACACCACAACTTTGACACTTGTTGAATGAATAGGTAGAACTTTAGAACAAATGGGATGTCCAGTTAGGAAAGGGTTAGATAAATCTCTAGGCAGAGTCAGCAGGCGTTAAGTGCTCCTGCAACACTGGGGCACCGGACACAGAGACAAAGAAAGCAAACATTTCTGCCTTGATGAATCTACTCACAATTCTAATTCTCACAATCAGAGTATCTCTGGAGGCTATTTTAATTTCGGCATGCATAGTTTTTCATGACATCTGGACAAATAAACTCTTTTATATTAGATATGGAAGGATATAACTATCTTTTTGAAGCCCCTAAGTCAGGCTCTTCAATTAGTTCCCCAAAAGCCAGTTGGCAGCTATTGTCTTGACAGTATATAGAAAGCTGCAGTCTTGCATTAATCCCAGAGACAAGTTCTGGGGAGGGAGAGTATCTGGAACAAAGTCAAACTTGGGAGCACAGAGTTCTCTGAAAGCAGTTTTCTAACTTCCTGGGTCCAATTCCCAGGGGACCCCATGTAGTAGCATCAAAAGGTCAGGATTCCTTTTTTTTTTTTTTTTTTTTTTGCTTCCAAAAGTAACACCTACGGCAGGGTTTCTCAAAATGGACTATGAGTCACTGGCCTCAGCATCACCCAGGGTACATATTTTTAGAAGCCTGACCCTCCAACTACTCCATCTGACTCTGAAGTTGGGGACTGAATGTCTGCAATTTTACAAAGAGCTACCACACCATACTAAAATTTAAAAACCACCATGTGGGAATGCACGTTCATTCCTATATATACATGCTTGGTGTAATAATTTAAGTATAAGGAAAATATTAAAGGCATGAATTCAAAGAAGTCTGTGATACAACTGTTTAATTCTGCCAGAGGCATCTCTTATTTGGAGAAAACTCAAAGCAGAAATCATGACAATTAACCTCAGGAAGGTTATAAACCTATCAACAATTTTCCTTCCACCCATCCAAATAACCCTACTTTTTAGTTTCTATTGGCATAAATAAATAAGTCTTACATGATGTTGGCATTGTTGTCTTAAGAGGCCACATTTAAAATATATTAGTCATGAATTGCATGGCTTTTAAAAAATTGTTAATAGAAGAACATAGAAAACAGAATGATGATTATATTACAAGGAAATAGAATAGAATTATTGTATAGAGTGACTAACGTATAATAAAAGGTAATTATTTTTAGTAATTAACTATCAAGTCCAAGTCTGGAAGCAAAAATATAATTTTTGAATATCTGGCTCTCCTTGTACTGAAAATAAAATTAAAAAAAAAAAAAAATTCCCTCCCAACACAGAGACATTTTCTATTTTTCCTTCAGAATCCAACCAGCAAGAATATCAATATATTTCAAAGAGCTTTATTTCAGATGCAGTTCAAAGAGAAGGCAAAATTAACAGCAGAATCCTTTATGGGAGCTAACCTTATGCGAGAATCTAATAAAGGATGCCATGTATTTGTAAGGGAAAAATGTAACCTGAAACATTTTCAGTGACAATGCACAGAGAGCAAAAAGCTAATATGGCATAAACAATCTGTATTAGGTGGATTTCACTGTGGAAATACTGAGATGTTGAGGATAAATGATGTTTGACTATGATCATCCTCCCATCCTGTGGATTTCAGGTATCCAAAATCCCCTGCAGGTAGCATGCCTACTTCTGCCCCTCCGAATACGTCTTTTTCTCACCAATAATTGCAATAATTGATTTTCCTAATATCAAATTCACTTCTTCCAAGCAAATAGAAAGACCCCAGAGCAATGAACAAATCTTTGGGATTTTTTTTTTAAACCAAATCTAACAAATGCATCATATTGATAAACTCACTCACGTGGAAATATTGATGAGTTATCTGAAACTTGTCAAAATGTGACTTGTGAAGTTCTTTCTACTAGAAAATAATCGATGCATTTCACTTGGGTCATCTAGGCGTTTATGTACATGAGATTTACTTTATGTCAAAGAGTTTACCAGCATGATAGCACAGTGTGCTTTAGTTATGGGAACAGCAACCCTGATCAAAGAGTTCTTTGGCTCCCTTCATTCATTTACCGCTTAATCCTGTTGTTTAATTGTGGTGTATGTGGCAAACACTGCCTGGCGAACTGGAAGGACCCTGACTTCCCAACCTCTACTGGAGTAGACGAATGAAGAAAAAACAAATAGGAAACAGAAAAAAATAAAATAATTTCAAATTATAAAGTATTATGGAATAAAAACACAAAAGCTACAATAGAAATGAAGCTGTGAGAGGCAGGAAGGTCCTGCTTTGCAAAACACAATTTGGAAAGGCTTCCCAGAACACATGATATTTAAAACAAATATGTAATATTTTATTTAAAATAAATATGTAAATATTTAAAATATTTTATTTAAAATAAATATGTAAATATTTTATTTAAAATAAATGTAAAGATGATAAGAAGACAGCCATGTGCAGAAAAGGGGGCAGAGGTTTCAGACTGGAGACACAGTGTGTGCAAAGAGCCTGCAGCAGGAAAGAGCTTGGCATATTTAGAGAAGTATACAGTGCCTAATGTTTCCAAAGTATAGTGAGGAAGAGACAGACACGAGAGGAGATAGATCAAAGAAATAGTTGGGGGCCTGATTCAGAGCCTGGAAAGCCATGGTAAGGAAGTTGGAACATATTCAAATGTCATAGGGAATTATAGGACAGTTTTTTTAACAGAAGCTATTTGTCCATTTTTAAATGTTGGGATAGAGTATGAACTTCAGAAACTCTTGTACTCCAGGGCACGTGAGTGGCTCAGTTAGTTAAGCGTCTGACTTGTGCTCAGGTCAAGATCTCATGGTGTGTGAGTTTGAGCCTTACCTCAGGCTCTCTACCGTCAGTACAAGGCCCACTTCAGATCTTCTGTACCCACCTGTTCCCTGTTTGCGCGCTTTCTCTCTCAAAAGTAAATATAAACATTAAAAAAAACTCTTATACTCTTCCTTCAAAAAACAAGGAGGACAAAGCCTATCCTCACTGCCACATTCTCGCTCTCTTATTTATAACCCCTGTTCCCTTAGAGTGAACCTGGTCCTATCTGTCTGGAGGCCCTATATATTCATATGCTTGAAGAAACATTCACTACACCCAATACCATTCCCTCACAGCCCATCTAGAAAAGTTATTTTCTCTGCTTATTTCTTCTGGGTAATAGCCACCTCTATATTTCCCCTTTATTTCTGTCATTTTTCAAAACATGATCACAATGTAATGATTGCTTGGCTTTCACTTATTTACTCTTTGTGTCCACTATGAGACTATAAACTCCATGAGGGCAGGAATCCTGGCTAATTTGGGGCAAAATTATATCCTCATTCCCCTGCAAAGTGCCTGGCAGTGTGGAGTAAATGAAAGAGTTTATGAATCTTCACTTCATCTATGAGAATGTTAACAGCAATTTGGATTATATTGAAAACTTGGGCAACTGTCAGTACTCAGTTTTGATATAAGGACAGATTTTTCATTTGCTATTAGACTACCAAAGTCCAATAGAGGCATAGAAATGGTACCTATGATTTCCACAGTAGCCTAGTCTTTCTTTCCTTTATCTACATTTCTAGACCTTTTGTCTTCCCTGATGTGGAGAGAATAGACTCTACTAAATCAACAGTCTCAAAATCTCCAAGAACCCTGTGCTAATGCAACCATGATTAGTATTTTAAAACTAATGATGTGGGATGTGGGAAAGGAATTATAAAAAAAGAAATATAAATGTTCTTATCAAAACATGGAAGAGAGTGGGGAAGATATAACAAAATATATACAAATATAAATTCCCATTCTAGTCAAAAAAACAGCCCTCCTCTTCTGGATCAATATTCTCTTATCTCCCTCATCACTAAAACAACTAAGGAGGATGAGTAAGACACCACTGCTTTCCAAAGCCTCTAACTTCTCTAGCTTTTAGGATATAATAAGAAAAACAGACACAGTTAATGCCCAACTATCACTTCACAATTTTCAATCAATCATTAATTATTATTGATCTTTGTCTATGAGAATAATGAAAATTTCATAGATTTTGTTTTTTCACCCAACTAATTTATATTTTAATTATCTTTTTAATGAACAAGTGAAATGAACATGCATTTTTTTTTTGCCTATAAGCCAGATAAAATATCCCCAATAAGTATTAGAAGTACATACTGTCTGGTCATACAAGACAGTTCTTGCACATAATCAGTATTCAGTAAATATGATGTAATAAATAAGGAAATGGTTTAACATTTTACAAGATAAAACTAAGAGTCTAAATATTTTCAGGTAAGCCAGATATACATGTATGTTGCTAATTATTCTGCTAATCAGTAGGACTTGTTCCACACGTGATTCATCACAAATTGGAGTATATGGGTATGCTTACTCCAGCAAATATTTTTTGAAATTCTTTGTTAATTTTCAGAACAATAATTCTGTACCATGTTGACCAAAGTTACAAAAACAGTTTACACACACAAATAAAATAAACTAAGTCTATCTACATATAGTGAAGCAGCATTTTCTATAGTACGCTCTAAAACAGGTGAGCCATTTCATACTTCGATAGATCTGTGCAGAAAGTATAATGAGAAAAACTTACCAAAATCCCTTCAAGTTACCATCTTTCCAGGGAACTAAACTGATTTAAGTACACTTGTCTTTGCAGTTTTCAGTGCTCTCCTTTCTTGGAACTTTCACTCATGGGAGATTTTCAAAATTATGTTTTATTTCAGAATTTATCACTGCTGTGAATTAAAATATCAGGGAGAAACAAACAGGCCAAGGTGCATAGGTGTTAACAAGTTGTTGTTCAGGCTCAGCACCAGATAGATGACTGGCAGTAATTAGCTGCAGTTCACAATTCTGAGATATAAAAATTGCCTCAAAGGATTAGGTGAAGCTTGACATGGAAGGACTTCTTAAAATTACATGGAACAGAGGGCCAGTGAGAAAGCTTTCCTTTGTAATGTAACAGGAAAAACCTGAGAGTAAGATATTGGAAGTATTTTAGCTAGTTGATAATACTTTGATCTGGGCAATATTAACTGCTAATAAGTTTATGAGGAAAAAAGCTTCCTAAGGACTTTGTTTTATCGGATAAAATGACGTTTGAAAAGCTGAGTCAAAGCTCAAGGGAAAAGAAAAGTAAACTTCAGAATGCTGTTGTATTTTCTCCTAAAATAGGTGGGCATACCCAGTCATGAACCATGAACTATATTGTCATTCAAGTTACTTTTTTTTTCAGGATGTTTATCTTGAAATATTCTCAAGCTTACATAAAAGCTGCAAATAATCACTAAGAACTTTTCCAGAGCCATCGAAGAGTAAGATACTCCAGTGGGTAGTGCCCACTAGGAAAGACATTTTTCCACTAGATAATCACAATATAACCACCAAACTTGGGAAATTACATGGATACCACTGCCATCTCATCCTCATAACCTATTCATGTTTTTCCAATTGTCTCAATATCTTAGATATTAAAAAAATCACACATCATATTTACTTACGTTATTTCAATGTCTTTCATCCTGGAACCATTCCTCAGTCTCACTTTGGGCTTCATGATCTTGACGGCTTTGAGGATTATGGGCCAGTTATTTTACCAAAAGCCCCTTAACTGGAAATTTTTGAAGATTTCTCCTCATGATTACATTAGATTATGCATCTTTGGCAGGATATCACAAAAATGAGGCTGTAACTCCTTTTTCCTTTGAAATTAGTAATTAATTTTGTGAGAAACTTCTTTTAAGCTATGTGAAAATCACATTTCTCATCATATTTTCAATGTATTCATTTATGTATGCATTCTAATTATTATCTGTGTTGATGTTCAATTTATCCCAAATTTAGTGAGTGTCAACCTCTTTTAGCTGCATTCTCCATCCTCTGATATGCCCGTCATTCTTTGAGCATGTCCTTAGTTTATGGCATAACATCCATGTCCAACATCATCTGTTATTCCCCCCCACCCCATTCAAGACCTGAAGTTAATGATTTCTACCTTTCATGTCATTGCTTTAAATAAATGGTATTTAGAAATCAAGGTCTGGACATTAGATGTGCCCACTGTCCATTAGGGACTTGCTGCTCCCAAATCCACTTTGTGGACAAATCTAGGGAATACGTGCATGCGTGCATGAATGTGCATTCACTTACAGTGATGTTTATTTCCATATCTGTCTACATACTGAATCCCATGCATTAAATGTTTTTTTTCACACCTATTCCAATCGAACACCATAAGGTTCATTCTAGTTTCTTCCCATTTTGTATTTGTAACTCCCTCCTCTGGCAGCAAGAAACTTGGTTTGTGTTAACCTTAACATACATATTCGTTTGATCAATTGCCCCATAATTAACCAGTTGCTTATCACCACTGTGGTCTCCTCCCTTGCATGGGAGTTCTCCTCACCCCTTTTGGGCTTCACGACCTGCTCTGAGCTGCCACCTCATATAGACATCCTCCTACTTGTGGTCAGCCTCAACCACGGTGTGAAGCTCATCCGTGCACCATGCATACATGTCCTCCCCACCAGGCTCAGGCTCTGATCCCATACACACAAAATATTTCATGGTATATGAAGCCTTTTTCCAAGGAAATATCATCACCATATTAGGATAAGTAAAAGAATCTTCATGACGATCGGGAGATATTTTGTGGACAATTTACCCCAATTTTTTCTGTCTGTGAAGCATTTATTAGCAAACCTAGACCAATTTGTCCCTATGGACATTTGTGGCGAAGAGAAAATGATGCAGGGAAAGAGAGCAAAAAAGAAGGATAGGGGATGAAAACAATGGTGGACACTAACGTTGTCATGAAGTCAAATTAAACTTTAATAGTGAAAGCTATATTAATTCATAACTTCCCAGTGGCCCTTCACTAAAAGATCCAAGGAACAAATGATGTTTTCTCAACTCTTTTTTATTCATGACAAATAGAAAAATCTTTTCTGATTTTGGAAAACCTAGTTTTCATTAATCACTTTTAAGTATTTTTAAAGCATGAGAAGGAATTGGTTGTGTTTTTGTTTCTGTTTTTGTTTTTTCACTAAACAGAGTTGACTGTTCTGGATAATCTCTCTCAGCACATACTACAGTCCTGCCAGAGATGTGGTCTCCTTGTAATGTTTCCTACCTTTGAGCTAGCTCTGAGTCTATTTTTCTCCATATAACCTCTCCTCAGCCCCTGTAAAATAAAGAAATACAGTAATAAGGCGCATACAAAACCCTTTGATTTGCTGAATCCTGTTTCTGAAATTTAGTACTTTGTCATGAACACCACTGAGATTTTTTCGCCATTTTAAAGTGTAAAACTGAAGTAATTTATTTGGTAACTTAAATGATTAAACAGCCTCTGCAGGTAAATTAACTTTTGTCAAATAATAGAAAATAACTTCATGTTTTTAATCTTGGAGTTATTTTCCCCAGAATATATGTCTCCTCTGTGTCTCTCATCTTCCAAATCTAATCTGTTCCTTAGGTCCAGGTCAATGTGTGTTTTAAATATCTCTTGAATATGTCCCATCCTATCTATCCTGGCTTAATTTGGGCTGTGTTTGGAAGTTTTCTGACTTTCGAAAAAGCAAAAATAGTTATCAATCCCCTTTCCTCTGACTTGCTACAGTAAGAATGGAAATAGTAGAGAGCTCTAATTGAATGGACAGACATACAGAGCTATAGAACTATGACATAAAGAGGGAAGCTCTTTTCCGGGTAATAAGAAACTTGAGGCAGGGGCGCCTGGGTGGCGCAGTCGGTTAAGCGTCCGACTTCAGCCAGGTCACGATCTCGCGGTCCGTGACTTCGAGCCCCGCGTCGGGCTCTGGGCTGATGGCTCGGAGCCTGGAGCCTGTTTCCGATTCTGTGTCTCCCTCTCTCTCTGCCCCTCCCCCGTTCATGCTCTGTCTCTGTCTGTCCCATAAATAAATAAAAACGTTGAAAAAAAAAATTAAAAAAAAAAAAAAAGAAACTTGAGGCAGATATTTATAAATTATGTTGGGGGCTAGTAACACCCTGGAAATATAGCTGATAAAACTGTTCTTAGCAAAATCAAATTTATGTGATCTCAAGTTCTAGAACTTCTATAAAAGACATCAATATAAATAAGCAGTCATTTCAGAGAGCACCAACCTGGAACCTTCAAAATAGCCAAAAAACACAGTGTTTAAAACCAACTGTATAAAAAATTAGAGCAGAGGAGAGACATTTTCCTTGATCATACCTAGGTTAAGCTTTTGCCAATTCTCTAGCAAAATAAACTAAAAATTAATACTAGCTTCATATGTACTATATGTGTATATATGTCACATGTATTATATACATACATGTACTATATATAGTTGGATTATACAATAAACTTCATATATTTCTCATTCCACAATATTTTAATTACTTTTAATTAATCTGTTGCATTCATAAATTACGTATAATAAAGTCATTTTAGTAACTGTTTTAGGTAGATGATTAGACCAAGTAGACCTCACATGGAAATTATGGGAAAAATTCTGGGGCCCAGAGGGAACAGACAAGATAAGCTGGTTTCTTACTGAAGTAGGCACCACACACTCTCTGTGAAGAATTCATTCAAATATCTGTGCCTCTGCACATACTATACCTTATGCCAGGAAAATTTTACCTACTCATAAAGGCCACATTCAAAAGTCATATCATCTTTCACTCCTTCCTAAACAACCCAGTCTAGTTTCCTTTTTTTTTACTCTCCTCTCCTCCCATTGCCCTCTGTACATTTCTCTGTAGTACACAGAGAAATGGTCTGTGGTCACAATGTACTATAAATATTCATTTAGTAGGTAAGATAGGGAGGATTTTGAGAAATTTTATGGATATTATTAGCTATTAGGTCTTAGAGTAAGTAAACTTGACTCTATATTTCCTTCTGGTAAATAAGACTTTCTCCTCAAAAAATCATCTCTTCCATGTCAAGAGTGGTTAGGTTTTTAGAAGAGATGCAATCCACAGAACGTATGGAATTTGCCCTAAAAAACAGATGGGCAGAATGTAAAACTAACAGCAAAGTAGAGTACAACCTAAATCTATGAACATTTTTTAAAGAATACACCCCTAATAAGCTCTTTAGTTAAAAAGGAAATTGTATTAGCTTATGTACTTTCATAGTCTCTCTGCACCCTCTCTTACTGCAGCCGTACCTGTGGTAATCTGTGTCACAGAAGCTTTGAGTATAGTTATGTATAAGCACTTGGGAGCACCCTGACCTTGGGTCATGAACTATTCATTTCTCTTCCTGCCCCGGGACTTCTCTATATTTTGGCACAGGACACACATGGAGACCTCTTCTATACTTGGGTATGTTCGTTCTTGAAGTGCAAGGGACTTAAGACCCATAGAACTACCCTTGGACTATTGAAGATTGGGAGCTAATAGGTGAGCATATCCCCATTTTATCTCCAGGTGGGCAATTCTAAGACGTATTTCAAAATACCCCTCCAAAGTTCCCATGAGATTGAGCCTTTTGCCTGTCTTGATGATGCAACCTGATCTTGACATTTCTTTCTTCCCTATTCATTCCCACTGCCCCACACACCTGATACCTACAGTCACATTCCCAAACTATTTTGTCTCAGGCACCACTTCCAAGGAAATCCAGACTAAAATGTAAATCAAAACTGCAATTAGCATCTATTTAGAAATGAACATAAATAAGAACACTATATATCAAAAATGGTAGGAGATGGACAAAAAAGAACTCAGAAGAAAATCTGTAGCCTTAAGTACATATGTGAGGTAACAATAGAGAATGAAAATAAATTAAGCTTTTATTTCAAAAAGCTAGAGAAGGGGGACGCCTGGGTGGCTCAGTCAGTTGAGCGTCTGATTTCGGCTGAGGTCATGATCTCGCGGTTTGTGGGTTTGAGCCCCAAGTCAGGCTCTGTACTGACAGCTCAGAGCCTGGAGCCTGCTTCAGATTCTGTGTCTCCTTCTCTCTCTGTCCATCCCCTGCTGTGCTCTGTCTCTCTCTGTCTCTCAAAAATAAGTAAATAAATGTAAAAAAAATTTTTTAAAGCTACAGAAGGAACAACCAAGTAAACCCAAAGAAAGTGCCAAAAAAGAGATTTAATAAAGATCAAATCAAAAATTAATGAAAAAGAAAACGTAAGTGTAGACATAACCAAAATAGTCTTAAATTAGTAGCAAAAATCAGGAATCTAAAGCTAGCCCTTTGAAAAGACCAATAACCTAAAGAAGCTTCTGACAAGTGTAATTAAGTCTAATCAAGCTCATTTAATGATTAAAGCTAAGAACTAAATGGATTTCCAATGTTTTTAATACATTCACTCTCCTAGAAAAAGAAGCAAAGGTATACCTGTCCCCATTACCCATCTAGGCTCAAAAGAATACTGGTATTGAAAAGACGTGTATGTTACTTATGCTTTTGTCATATCCTAAGCCTGAAAAACTAAAAATACCTGAACACTTATTTGGAATCCTATATTTCATCTTCATGTCAAATACATCTGTGAAAATTGTTTCCTGGAAAAAATCCATTTTTTGAGTTTTAAGGTTAAGTGATAAATTATTTTTCTCTCTTCCCTTAGTAAAGTGAAATGTTTTTCTCTATTTCAGCAAATGGCACTGAATATCGACAAGTGGGGCAAAGACCCAATTACTATCTCTTGACCATGTTCCTACCAGGTGAAGGACAAAATGAACAACAAACAAAACAAACAGAACAAAAACAAATGACATTCAATCAAATAGTACTTTCTCATTCTCACTGAAATATCAAAATTCAAGTAATTCAACATTATATAGGAAAACATCATTTTGAATTTATCAGTTAATATTTAGTGGGCACTCATTTGGCACTGTGGTAAATTTTATAGATGCATGTATAGTAAAAGCTTTAAATTAAGAAAGACCTAGAATTAAAATATGGCTCCCACTTGCTGTGGGTGACACTGGGCAAGTCAATTAATTTCTCATGGTCTCAATTTCCTCATTATAAAATAACAATAATAATAATAAAGAATTATACTTTCTATACAGATAATACCTATAGGTACTGGAAAAAAAATACAGAAGACAACTACTTGAAGGCTTTAGGGATTTTGGAGAAAAGTTGAAATTTTAAGTTCATAACCAGCATGTAGTAAGTTTCTGATTTTTATTGCTATCCATAAAAAATCCAAAGGAATCAGCAAAACAACTAATAGAACTAGCAAGTGAATTGTTCAAAGCCATAAGATATAAGGTTAATATACAAAAATCAATTATATCAGCAGACAATTAAGATATAAGATTAAAATATTTCTATTTACAACATCAAAAAAATATTTAAGAATAAATATTATAAAAAATTGTAAAAAAATTAACAAATGGTGGTTTAATAAATCTAACCCAAGACCTCTACACTAAAAAGTATAAAATATTTCTGGGAGAAATTAAAACCTAAATAAATTTAAAATTACACGAATTCATGGATTAAAAGACTCGATATTGTTAAGATATCAGTTCTCCCTTAAACCGATCTATAGATTCTATGCCATCCTGATCAGAAATCCCAGGAGGCTCTTTGTAGAAATGGTCAAGTTGTTTTTAAAATTTGTATGGAAATACAAAGAATCTAAAGTAGCTGGTCATTTTTTTTAAAAAGGATAACTCAAAGGATAACTCCAACTCCATTGGAAGACTCATTTTACCAGATTTCAGTGCTTTCTATAAAACTACAATAATCAAGACACAGTAGTATTGGTGAATGAGTAGACCTATAAATCAGTGGAACAGAAGAGGACTCAGAAATACACTCATGATCAATTGATTTTGACAAGGGTACCAGGGCAATTCAACAACAAAGAAACTCTTTTCAACAAACTGGTACTGGAACAACTGGGTATCTATGTGGGAAAAAATAGACATCACACCCTACCAAAAATTAACCATAAATGAATCATGGACTTCAATGTCAAACTAAAAAGTATCAAACTTCTAGAAGAAACCAAAGAGAAAAGTCTTTGTAACTTGAAAGTATGCAAAGATATGTTAAATACCCCACACAAATAATTGATAAAAAATTGATAAATTATACTTCATCAAAATTAAACATTTTTGCTCTCTGAAAATCACTGTTAAACCAAAATTCAAGGCAGAGACTGAAAGAAAATATTTACAATACATTTGCATGATAAAGGATTTATATCCAGAACATATAAGGAACACCTATAACTCTATGTAAGAAGACAGATGGCCCAATAAAAACTGATCAAAAGTCAAACAGTGGGGGGAAAAAATGGCCATCGACAAGTGAATGGATAAACAAAACACAACATTTGTACACATCAATAACTAATTGATTGACTAATTAACTCCTGTTACACACAACTGTTTGTATAAATCGCAAAATCATTATGTTGACTGAAAGAAGCCAGACTCATACAGTATGATTCCGTTTATATAAAATTTATATAAAATTCTAGAAAATGGAAACCAATCTCTAGTAACAGAAAGCAAAGCAGTGGTTGTCTTGGACTAAGGGAAGAAGGAAGAATGAACAGCAAAGGGACACAGGCATTTTTACAAGTGACAGAATTGTTCAGTATCAGAATTATGGTGTGGTTTCACAAGAATATAGAGCTCTCAAAACTCACTAAATTTATTGCACCTAAATTATACCTCATGAAAATTTATTTTTAGAAATAAATAAATAATATAAAGTTGGGATAAATAGTACCTACTTCACAGAGCTTTTGTGAGTAATATGTGAGATAATGCACTTAATGCATTTATTATAATGACTAGCACATAATAAATATTTAATGTTTGCTATTTTTATCATTATTATTGATAAGACTAAGATTAATCAATAGGTCTGTTGTAGGGGCGCCTGGGTGGCGCAGTCGGTTAAGCGTCCGACTTCAGCCAGGTCACGATCTCGCGGTCCGTGAGTTCCAGCCCCGCGTCGGGCTCTGGGCTGACAGCTCAGAGCCTGGAGCCTGTTTCGGATTCTGTGTCTCCCTCTCTCTCTGCCCCTCCCCTGTTCATGCTCTGTCTCTCTCTGTCCCAAAAATAAATAAAATGTTGAAAAAAAAATTTAAAAAAAAAAATATAAAAAAAAATAAAAATAAAAAAAAAATAGGTCTGTTGTATGTAATGAGAAACTGAATAGGTTCCCATCTCTCTTTGATGATGGTACTGATTTGCATATTAATTGAGCCTCCTTACAATTTTCTATTTAGTTCCAAAAATGAGGTCTTGAGC
Source organism: Puma concolor (assembly GCF_028749965.1). Taxonomy (NCBI): domain Eukaryota; kingdom Metazoa; phylum Chordata; class Mammalia; order Carnivora; family Felidae; genus Puma; species Puma concolor. The sequence goes on along the minus strand of NC_141667.1, from coordinate 80,420,865 downwards.
TAAAATGACATCAGAAAGTTGGTTCTTCTGTTTCAGCTGCATTCGTGGAGTCTGTGTCCTGGTTAGTTGCAGTCCATTTTGCCAACCCCACCCACATTATTCTTTTGTTTAGTTGTGAGGTTTTTTTTTCCATTTCAGAGGCAGGTAACCTATGGGTGCTAGTGTCTTTACCTTCAAAGAAAAGTATGTGTGGATCTTATTCTGGCCTTTTTAGATTCTTGTCACTTGCTAAGAAAGGCAAAATAATGCCAGGGATTCTCCCACCAGAATTTAACTAAGAACAGGAGAAAAAGTGCTCTATATTTTACATTGTATCATCTCTAAACCTTCTTGATAACCCGCTAATAGAGCATGAACACAGATGCTGCATGTGAGAATAATCTTGATACACTTCTTTGATTCCAAGCTTAAGTAATCAGGAGATATGATAGAGATGCTCACAGAGCCATACAAATATACCTGGATTTTAAAGCTCTTGAACATTACAACCAGGCCCTGAAAAGCTAAAGATTAAAAATCTTAGGAAGTAGTTAATAACCTAATTAAGAACAATACATTTCGTAGATCTTTATTCAAGATGAAACAGTTATTTGTTGTTTGTTTCTTCTTCTTCTTGGTGTTACATAGATTTTAAGTCTGTTTATTTGCTTATGTGTTTGAATAATTCAAATTTAACAGGCTTTAGGACTTATGGCTCCTTGAGTATTCCTGGAGAAAAATATTTAATAAAGATCCAAAAGGAGCTGTAGCCAGTGGCTCTCCTACTGGACCTAAAAATCCACAAGAATACTCAAGACACTTTCTGGACAGTTTTCTTAGCCCAGTTTGCAAAATATCATAAATAAATTATAGAGCAACAAATGCTTTGAACATAGACAAAAGCCTTGAGCACAGGACTCATGGGAATATTTAAGAACAGAGTGCAAAAGTACAGTGTGTATGAGTGAACATATGCTTAAAGTATACTTGCGTGTAGGTGAACATTTGTTACTCGGATATCTGTGGTTGACTGAATTTGGGAAGGAAGTTTGGAGAGGGTGAAAGAGGAACATCTAGAATCTGGAGAAAACAGAAACTTTTGGACTTCCCTGCAAGCTTCACTGATTTTTCTCCTGCTCGGGCATTTCTTTCAGAATAAGATATTGCTCAGGGATGGCCTGTTTGTCTAATAAAGAGTACAGTGGGTCCTGTGCCTTCTTTTAGGGTATGATTAACCTGTTTGCTTTTTGTAGACTTTCAGTCTGGAATCCATTCAAGGTATTTACATAATTATCAAGTACTTCATCTGATGTATGAGGACCCATAAAAACCAAGAACTATTGCTATCCTGGGTTAGCATTACCAGAGCCATGAGTGTCTTCCAGAATGATGTCTGTGCTAAAAGTCAGGAAAACATTCCTGGATGTGATAGTCATTAGGCTGTAGACTCTCCCGAAAGGAAAGCCTAAGAAATTTTGCCGATTGACTCATTTAAAACCAGACTGCAACTGGCTCTGGGGGCCACTGGCACAGTCAGAAAGGGGCTGGCCAAACCCAACCAAATGGGCCTCTTCTTCTCCAATTCCTGTATTCTTTCTGGAACTGTGTTCTTATTATTATTAAGCTGAAAACTACTAGTAACTACAGAAAAACCTAGATGATTTGATATCTAGAGCCCTGATTTTCTTGTTGATGTGAATGTTTCTCTACTCTGGAAGTCCCTCATTAGTATAGGGACAAAAGCTTTTAGCCAAAATTGAAAAATGTGGGCTGATATTATTTCTAACTATGAGACCAACTGCTTAAAATCCAGGCATTATGGTCATCATAGCTACAAAATCTGGCTACACAGAACAAAGTCAAAGAAAAACAGCAAAATAAATCTGGATATCACCAAGTCTATGTAAGAATAGTCCAGTACTCACTCATTATTATTCCTCAGGCTTCTTCCATGATCATTTCAATTATTTTAGACCCAACAGTCTAATGTGATATAGTGATATATAATAAGAAATAAATATTTGGTCTTATCCCCTATTCCTGGCTTATGTCTCCTAAAACCCTTGTTGATTTCCTGAATGATAGGAATAATAGGATCACCTTTTGTTATAATTCATTTATAGCTAGTTGGTCAGAAATACTAGTGGCCCAGACTTGCAACTGGTATCTGAAGAGTAGGCAGTCTTACATGACTGAGCCCGTAACCTGTGGGGTTTGCACTGACTCCTGAATAGTGTCAGAACTGCTTTTGTAAGACACCAAGTTAGTACCTAAAGAGTTGGAGAACTGGCCAGTGTGGGGGAAAAAATAAAATCACACATTTGGTGTCAGAAGTGTTTTGTGTAAGAAACAGAGACTAGTATCCACCTAAACTGACCCTTGGACCCCTCAGTAATTATTAGAAGCAACAAAAATGGGGACAGGAAGAAAGATTCACAGAAAAGTGACTCATCACAGATTGATATGGGAAGGGTATGAGAATTATCAAAAACTCCAAAAGCTTATGGTCTTTTCATTGCATTTAAATGATGTCTAATGTAGTTAGAGTTTGGGGGTGGGGGGAATACTAGACACAAAAATCCTGGGGTCTCCTAGAATGCAGTATAGCATTGTCATTAATTGCACAAACTCTGAGATACACAGCCTGGGTTTGACTTCTGGTGCCTCAGGTCTCAGTTTTCTCAAATGCAAAATGGGGCATAAGTGCCATATCTACTTCATAAGATTATTGTAATAGGTCTATGATTTAATATACGTAACATGCTTTGAACAGTGCCTAGCACATTATAGGCAATATGAAAAGGTTAGCTATGATCATTATGTTTGTATATTTAAACTGAAGAGACTGGATCATAATAATACTTATACTATAATATCGCCGAGCACTTCAGAAGATCCCTGAGAAGTAAGTAGATCAAACATCATTGTTACAAACTCCCCCTCATTTTACAGATTAAAGAAAGCAAAGCTCATACCTTAATTAGCATCTTCTCTAAGTCATGAAAACAAAGTAATGTGGTGTGATTTTAGAATGGTGAAGTTAGATGGTTTTTAATCCATTTTAAAAGTACTCTAACTAAGAGATTTTTTGTTACTGTTATTTACAGGAATAAGATGGACATACCTGAAAAAAGTCGTATATGTAGATTTTATCACCTAATGATAACAGATAAAAGGGGTGGCTCATATAGGACACTTATATACTTTATATCTTATTCTGGATGACATTGTTTTATTTTCTGAACTCTAAAAGCAAAAACAAAACCATGGGGCACCTGAGGGGCTCAGTTGGTTAACTGCCTGACTTCAGCTCAGGTCAGGATATCACAGCTTGTGGGTTCGAGCCCTGCATCCGGCTCTGGGCTGACAGCTCGGAGCCTGGAGTCTGCTTCAGATTCTGTGTCTTCGCCTCTCTCTGCCCCTTCCCTGCTCATGCTTTGTCTGTGTCTTTCTCTCTCAAAAATGAACATTAAAAAACAACAACAAATCTACTTTTCTATCACCTATCTTACACAAAGATAGTTCCTCCAAAAACTCAAACATAATTTTGAACTCAAAGATAACCCACTGTGGGAGCAACTAAGAGATGATCGTTGGCTTGATTATTTAAACAAAGCACTCAAAGAAAATTGAGAAACACCAAGAATCTATACTGTAACTTACCTTCTACTCTTCACTGAAATTAATCTTCTCAATTACGTCATATGTATAGATTTGTCACAGATTTGTCATAACTGTGAAACATAATTTCTAATAAATGGCAATATCAATTACATTCTAAGTTAACTGTCATTAACGGCCACACAGGAATCCTATAAACAAATTTCATGGGACGTCTTTTAGATGGTATCTAATGGTTAAATACATGTACTAGGAGATGAGTTCAAGTCCTAAATATATCATTTCCTAGCTGTGTGATTTTCAGTGAAATCTTTAGACTCCCTAAGCACCAGTGATTCCATTTGATTAACAAGGAGGCTTTGAAGCCCACAGAGGTTAAGTAACATATTCGAGGTTCCTACATAGTTAGGAAGTGGTGGATGTAGTAAAATGCAGCCAATAATAATTGCTAACATTTATTAAGAACTATCCATATTCCAAGCATTGTGCTAAGCACTTTACCTACATGACAACCTTATCCTTCAGAATAGCCTATGAAGTAGATCATTACTGATCTTCCCATTTCATAGGTAAGAAACGTGGAGAAGTTGAATTTTCCCAAGGCATTATATTAGCAATTGCAAACATTGTAATAATAGAACTTCGCAATTTAGTAAGCTTCCAAATAATGTTCATTACCATTACAATTATTAGTACTATTGGGCCACCACATGCCATCCACATTACTCTGGATAATATTTCTGGTTCTTATCTATCTAAATTTTGATATCTGGTTCTTATCTATCTAAAATTTGAACAATAATAATGTCTGGCACACCTATCTTTCAGGCTGTCATGATTTAATTAGAAACGTGTGGAAGTGCTTTGTCAATTCAAGAACATGTAGTTGCCAACTTTAATGGCTGTAGAAGCAATTATTAATGTTTTCAGTTCAAAATCATTCAGTACTCAAAATGAAGGTAAAGAAAAGAAGGAAAAGATAAAGATCTCTTGTCCCAAAGAAACCAACAGGGAACGTGTGTAATAAAGTCATCTATTTAAAGAAGGAATTAGGTCATGATTTATAGAATGCCCAGTACTCATTCTCTATTTTGAGGGCTTTATAAAATGATTACATTTGCTTTCTCTCTTCCCACAGTTTTATGTTTGGCATCTTCTTGATTTCTAAGGGATATTGTAGGGTTATTATATAAAGATACGTAGACAAAGATATACATGGTAGACAGACAAGAGAGAGATTGAGAGAAATATCTTCTCTACCCATTAAATTGGAAATTTCTAGGACTAACAGATTGTTTCAATCTACAGTTTTCTATCAAACATTTACAATATTAATTCCATATTTCCATAATAAAGACTCAATAAATATGGTATATATCTGAAATATCAAGAGTTAAGTATAGTAGTTCAAATTATAATGCAACCACCCAAAAAAAGAGAAAACATCTAACACAATTCATAAGGTAGAAGGGAAAGGGAAGGTAGTAGGCTGTGTGGTTACGGTAGGTTCTTCATCTTTTTCAGTAAGTAATTAAATGATCTCATCTGAAGCAGAAAAATCAGGAAATATTTATTGTGTACACTTTTACAAAAACAGAAACTAATAGTAGCTATAGCTTCTAAGAAATAAAAGCTTGGGTTGAGGGTAAGTAGTAGAATTAGAAAACAAAATTTTCTTTCTTATAGTCATTCTTCTATCCCATTTGGAGTTTTCAAACTTCTTGACTAAAAGAAAATTGGTTTACTGAAGCCATGAATCATTTCAGTGACTCCTTTTATCTTCAGGATCAAGTTCAAACCTCATAGAATGCCTATAGACTCCATAATCTCGTCTCTATTTGTCCAGGCATTTCTGCCTACAGTCTCTCACATTGAATTTTTTCTCCCCACTTTAACAGTCTACATATAGCACCCTTATAAACATATTCTCCCTATCTTATGTGCCTTATTTATCTATTGACTGTGATAATATGACATACATATGACATATACCTATTTTAAAACAGATTTACACAAAATAATACTTACCTGATCCCATCCAGTGCCTCCTGGTATTTTCTTGTTCCATTCTGTTTTACTTTTTAAAATGTCAATCTTGACTTTATTTTTATTTGACATTTATTTCATGAACACTGTCACCAGTGTTTGAAAACACTGCCTTAAGCATATTCTGATCCCTTGACCTACATTCTGATCACTTGCTCATCCCCTAGGTAAATCACTTTCAGCCTCTAAATCTCAGCTCAAGTATCACCTCCTCTTAGAACCCTCCTGTGACCAGATGGAATGGCTGTTTCTCCCCTATGGTCTTCCTCTGTATTCCCATAACATGACTATTATAGCACACTGTTCTGTGACAATGTTCTCGACTCTCTGTTCCACTAACTATAACGTATGTACTACTACCTCATTCAGTAGGAAATATCCAATCCCTGACATACAGTATGTGCTCATTAAATGCATTATTTTAGTATTAAATGAATGAATTTGTCAGTTTGAAAGCAAGCCAAAGTACTAAACAATCAATTTGCCAAATGAAAAATTCATAAAATTCACTAGTTTACCAAATATGTCTTAAGAAACATTTTTAAAATTCATTTAATGGCCATGAACATATTATTCTTATTATTAAATTCAAATTTTTGTTACTGAATTATCATTTAGTGATTCGGCTTATTGGGAAATCAGCTTTCAGCAAATTGGTTTTAGGAAAATTGTTTTCTTAGTGAATTGAACTCTTAGAGCCCATAACTTTTCCTATTTAGTAAATAGTGACATTGATATCCCTTCTTCCCGAGAATATTGTACATGATGAAATAACTTATGTGAAAATTGGATAGGAGGTACTTTGGAAATGTCTATATACTTATAAGAAAATATTATTACCTATTTTTATTTACATGGCTAATATTAGCAAAACCAATGCTACCTGAATTGGCTATGTGCTACTCAGAAAAATAGGTTTGCTTGCCTCAACCTCAGAATCCTTCTGCTTATTGACACAAAAGCATTTATATCAACTTGTAGCTACTCCACGTGAAATCCAACTAGAAAAAGAAACTAAGTCTGTTCGTGCTGCTATAACAAAATACCATAGACTGGGTAGTTTGTTTTTTAAGTTCATTTATTTTGAGAGAGAGACAGAATGTGTGTGAGCAAATGCAGGGGATGGGCAGAGAGAGACGGAGAGAGAGAAAAGACTGGGTAGTTTAGAACTAAAAAACGGAATTTTTTCTCATAGCTCTGGATTCTGGATAGTCCAAGATCAAAGCACTGGCACATTCAGTGTTTGAGAACTTGCTTCCTGGTTCTGAGACAACTATCTTCTCTCTATAACCTCACATGTTAGGAGGACCGGGGAACTCTGTGGGGTCTCTTTGATAAAGGTACCAATACCATTCATGAGGGCTCTTATCTTAGGACCTACTTACTTCCCCAAACCTTCACCTCCCATAACTACCACAATGAAGGTTAGGACTTCAACATATGAATTTGGGGGGAATGTAAGCATCCCATCTATAGCAGATCTTAAGGTAGGACTACATTAAGTATTGGGCACTGAATATGCCATCTTACTTACCAGCTGAAGCAAGCCCTCAGCTTCACCACTATGTTTTAGCATTATCCATGACTTGTTCATAGAAGCTGGTTTTAGAAATAACTACTTGTTTTTAAAAATTCAAATTAAATCTCAGGAATTTAACACAGGTCAAATGAAAGCAAATTGTTATCCTTATTACTCACTTGTTACTTGTGATTTAATCTAACATTTTGAAATAATATACAACCAAAGTTTAAATCAATCATATCTCCTGTAACATTTCACAATAAAATATGGCACAAGAAGTGACTACAGTTCACAAACCCATAGTAGCTTAAAGAAATGTAACATCTTTAAGGCATCCAGATTTTTTCCTCTCTGTAATCTCCAACTATATTCTTCTGATATTGATTTAACTACACTTTATCCTCGAAAGAAAAAAAAAATGAGGAATAGAATATTGTCTTTACTCAGCAAAATCCTCATACCTCCACCAAAGCAATTGGAACATTCTCTGTCAACCAACTTTCTTTACTCTCTGCTAACATATATTTATGCTAGAATCTGTATAGTGGTACCTCGGTCTACAATTCAGCTATACCATTTTTTCACATTTCTTGAATGAGCTGCTATCTAGTAGTAAGAGGGAAAAGGGGGTGGGGGGGTTGTCCTCTCCCCAGGCACTCTCCCTTGCAAAATACTGCAAAGATACTATTAAGTCTGCCAAAGCAAACAGAACAAATTAGGGAAGGGTAGAGTACAACGTGTCTGGAGGAGATGGGTATTTTCTCCATAGTAAAAATTATTAATTTCTCCAATGTATCTCACATACCCAAAATGTGAGATATTTATGCAGTTGTCAGTTCTTTGATGGATATAGCTCAGAAATGGATAAATTCTGAATATTCATAACCTTCTCCCATCACATTTAATGAATTCATATTCACTCTGTAGCAATAAAGCTGTTTGGAAACTTTTCCTTACTAACATCAACACTCTGTTTCAAAAGTCAGTGTTCTTCCTGGTTCGTAGTTAGGGTTTTTCACTTGCGCATATTTCTATTGGATATTTATTATGATGATCATCTATTATATGTTCGTTGATAGCAGAGACCATGTCCAGTCTCCTAGATCCTCATTCACTAACCCATTCATTATCTGTGGGTGCTGAGACAATGCTCATTAATTGCCTAAAAACAACGCAATTAAAGGTCCTCCTTAATAAGTATCCTAATGATGTAAAATATCCTGCCACTTTAAGGAGAAATAATACTTGCCTATTTTTTAAGAATAGTCATCTGCCTGCCTTTGCTGATGTGAATGTGACCAGTGTGTCATCTCTTGCTGTTCTCTGAACAAGACAGAGGAGTTGAGAGACCTTGGGAGGAGGATGAGAAGGGCAGACTGGCTAACAGAAGGAAAGCTTAGAATTTAAAGTATCTTAATATGTTTACAAGAAGGAGCCATGTTCCAAAAACACCAGGCTGAGCAGTAAAAAAATAATAGATATTTTCCAACTGTGAGCACACCCAGTGGAAGGATATATCTGAAACCTCCTAGTCCACGGTTCCCATGAAAAGTGTGAGAGTCGGATGACTCAGCAAATTTTAAGTGCTTATTTCCTTAGGAGGAGGTTAAACTTAATGTCAAGTGTTGACTGAGGTTTGACTGCTTTCCCAGGTGTCCAGCACATCTTTGTAAACACGAGTTGGAGATGAATACGACTCATTTATTTGTGATATTTGCATGACTTAAACCTTTTCACATGTGCCTGGAACAGGGGAGCTCTGAAAAGTCTGAACAAATCCCAGAGTGATTTCTGGAGACATTCCCCTCTCACACCAGGACCACAAACATTTAAAGTAGATGAAGTGGCAGGAGAAGCAGTTTCCTCTACCCAGTTGGAACTTGAGTGTGGGACATTCTAGGAAGGTCAGGAAAGCTAGGTACCACTGAAAAGATAATCTGCTTAATAAAAGCTTTTCTAGCACTAGCTTTTATTCTAAGTGTCCCGTTGGAAAAAGAAATCTTTTCTTTTCCTGCTGATGCAATTATACACCTGGACACCTGGGTGTATAACAATGAGAACTTTTATATTTGTATTCAGCATAAAAGAGAAGAAACACTATACCACTGACTTGGGAAAAGGTAATTAGAAGGAACAGAGAAATGGGTTAGGATATGAAATAGGCCTTTTTGCCTCTAGTGGAATTTTTTTTTAATGTTTATTTATTTTTGAGAGAGAGAGAGACAGAGACAGAAAGTGCACAGGTGCACGAGTTGGGGAGGGGCAGAGAGAGAGGGGTCAGAGGATCCGAAGCAGGCTCCATGCTGACAGCAGAGAGCCCAATGTGGGGCTCAAACTCCCGAACCGTGAGATCATGACCTGAGTGAAGTCAGAAGCTTAACCGACTGAACCACCCAGAGGCCCCCCAGTGGAATATTTTTGAAACAAATGCGTTCTCTTCTAGGGACAAGTCAGCCATTCTTTCCTCTTAAAACTGGCCCTTGGATGAGCTAACTCTCCCTTCATCTTTCAGAGTTCTCCACTGTCCCAAACCCCACCAAAGAGCAAATGTTGAATGCCTTGCCCCAGAACTTTTACTTATGAATAGGGCAGTGTTTGTTTTTCAGAAACCTTTATCAGCAGATCCTCATTTTCAACCATTAATTGTCAACCATTAATTCATTTTACATCATGGATGTCCAAAGAAAATAATTTTTTATATTTCTTTTTTTATTGTGGTGAAATATACATAACATAAAATTTCCCATTTTAACCGTTTTTAAGTGGGCAGTTTGAATGCATTAAGTGTACTGACACTGTTGTGCAGCCATCACTACCATCCATCTCCAGAACTTTTTTTTCCCAGCTTTATTGAGATACAATTGACATTTAACATCATATAAGTTCAAATCATCCAATGTGTTGACTTCATACACATACTATGCAACACTTACGTATTGTGTTACCTAACATCCTCCATCCTGTCACATAATTAACATTTTTTTGTGTGGTAAGAACACTTAAGATCTACTCTCTTAACAACTTTCAAGTACACAATACGGTATTGTTAACTATGGTTACCATAGTGTACATTAGATCCTCAGGATTTATTCATCTTATAGCTGGAAGCTTGTAGCCTGTGACCAACCCCTCCTCATTTCCCCCACCCCTCCCGCTGCTGGCAACCAGCATTCTACTCCTTGATTCTCTGAGTTTGTTTTTTTAGATTCCATGTATAAGTGAGAACATACAGTATTTGTCTTTCTCTGACTTATCCTGGTATAATGCCCTCAAGTTTCATCCATGTTGTCACAAATGGCAGTATTCAAAGGAAATGACTTGTCATTGACATCAACTGACATGGCAATGACTTTAGCAATTATGAACAATGACCATAATATTCTGGACAATTTATTTCCACAGTTTTGATGAAATAAATATTCAAAATATCTAAAAATATGGAATATAAAATATTCCATAGATACAAAAAATCTGAAGAGTATTATAAGTCATTCATTTAATTCCCAAAGTCTGTTGTAATGTCCAAGGCAAAAGTAAATACAAACTTAAATGAAAATTTCATAAATATGTTGCTCTCTTTGCACATTAAAATCTCTTTCTTAAAATATATAAGATAAACTTAAATTTTAAGGATCATAAACTCCATGAGCATTACTCCAAAGTTCACATTAAAATGGGTAGGAAGAGCCACTCATCTGTTTGTAATGAAGACTATGTAAATTGTCTTGGGGCAATTTCATTTTTCTCACTTACTATTCCAACTCCAAAGGCCAGTACAATGGAACCATGGCCCTATCTCCATCCACCTTGCCAGAAGGAAACTGCAGTGGGAGAAAACCAAGTTAATGAGGAGTGAGAGAAGACATTAAGGACCAGCTGAGTCCCAGAGACAAAGCTGAAAAACCATCCAAGGAGGTTGCCAGACTGCAACAGCCACATTTCAGGTACTATAAAGCAACAAATCATAATTCAGTTGGTTACTGATAATTTTTGAAAGTATTTTTTAGGGGACTGAACAATCATTTCAAAGTCTAAGGGTACAATTCAGTGGCAATTCCTGCGGGCTGAGGTGCTTTAAAGCAAACAGTAGCTGCATTGTTCTTCTCTGTCAACCTGCTTTTGACAATCAATGGAATCAAGCTGGTGAAGAACTAATCAAACCTTGATGGGTATGGGACTGTCTTGAAATAAACTCCTCCCCTGGGTTTTTAAGGCATCAGCTCTGGCAGATGAGACCTGCAGTCAATCAGATGTGTGATTGCATCATGTAAACGACACCCGCTGGACTTGCCTTATTTGCTTTTATGAAATTCCTGTCAGTTTTGAGACATAAATAATTCAAGCAAATGGCTTTGGACACTAGAGACTGCCAATTATTATTGTGTCACCAACTCACCACCATTTGTTTTGGTCACCAGAGTATTTCCTTTAAAAAACAAGACTTCTGACTCTGAATAAGTTCCACCTTACCGCAATTTTCTTTTCCTCCAATTTATGACAAACTAGTTTTATTTGTATTTTGAAAGAAGAAATGGAAATTTATCATTTAGAATGTCTTTTGTGTTTCTTTGATTCCTCTGCAAAAGTTCAAATATAATAGAGTTGGGAATTAAATAGTACAAGCAATTACATCAGAAAAATGGAGCAAAGCACTTTCTGTATTTTTAAAAGAACCATAAAATTCCCAGAGTACAATCAACACATTTAAGAATTCAAGAGAGAGAATTACAATGCTTACATCAGTCTAATAACTGAAATGAATCCAGCATTTCCATTTTAAAGCCACTAATCCAAGAATAAAGGGGAGATGAAACAAATTCAGACAGCTATAAAAGAGCTATGTTTGGGACTGAGCGTGATGGCTTCGCCTCTAGTTTAGTATTACCTCTGATAGAGCCAGAAGTTGCTAGGTGGGCTGCAAAGTCATGCTGTCTTCTTGGCCCTGCCCCCCCTGTCATTAGCAAGATGATGAACAATGGCATTGATGTCTGTATCATTGATTTTATGTAATACAAATTTTATTATGGCACATTCTCTGCTCTTTTTTTCAGTTCTTCACTGTGCATTGTAAATCACCATCAGAATGTTTTTATACTTTGAAGGCTAATGCCACCAGTTCTATCACCTCAGCTAGCTGTAAAACAAAAGAAAACAAAACAAAACAAACAAAAACAACCTACTGAAAATTAACAGTAGCATGACTTATCCTTGAGCACAAACGATTTCCAGAACTAAAGCTATTTCATTTGGTTCTGCTCTTCACACTTCCATAGGAGAGAAAAGCAAAAAAGCACAAAAAATAAAATAAAATAAAATAAATAAAAAAAATAAAGTTCCCAGCTCTGAATTAGTCATTGACCGTCTGTACTTTAAACTGCTGTTCTATTCTGGTGATCAAATGAAGCTCCATGAGGTGCTCGGCCAGAGCCAGTCAATAAGTCATTAGTCCTCTCAACACTCTTTTGTCATAGCTAAGATTCAGATTCAGTGACTATTGCCATTATTAAAGTGTTAGTCACTCCAAGAAGAGCATATCTGGTATTTCTGAAAGGTGAACACACTGTTCAAATGACTTGTGATGCCTTCCCACAAAGTTTGAGTTGCATCAGCTCTTTCCTTGCTGTTACGATGAAGAGAATGCTCCTGATGTAGGATTGCTAGATTTAGCAAATAAAAATAAAGGATGCTTAGTTAAATTTGAATTTCAGATAAACAACAAATAATTTCTTAGTATGTCTCATGCAAAATTTGAGATAGACTTAAAAATTATGTTCCATACAAATTTTGAAACATACTTCTACTAAAAATGTACTCATTATTTATCTGACATCCAAATGTAACTGAGCGTTGTGTGTTGTAGCGGGCATTACTACCGGACGAATTCACTTTAAGTGGACAAGTGAGACTGCCGATGAAGGAACTGATGGCAGCAGCTGATACTACAAGCTAAAAGTCAAGTAGCACATAGTGCCGCTACAGATACTTTCTTCCTGCAAGCAAAGGGAGATTTGGCTGGCAAAGTAAGTGAAAGGAGACTCTGGAGGGAGGCCAAGCCCTGGGGAGAAGGGTGGCCAACAACAAAGGCCTCACTGGTGCTCATGGGCATGTAATAAAGCACGCGCACCTGCTCCAAATGCGTTTGCACCGTAAGGTAGTTTCCCTGTGAACATTCTTTTCAAGACTAATGATGTGCGACTATAGTAGTCCAGCAAAGCCAGGAAAAGACCTTAAATGGAGAAACTAGTCATCCAGCTTGTTTTCATAATCACCCCTTCTTTTTTTAGGGGTCTCTGTTCTACCCAATCATTCAAAGGAACAAAGTCAAAAAAGTCAAAGTTTATGACTTGAAGCTGACTTTATTTTGAAGAAATTTCCCAAGAGTCTTTTATCACAAATCTCAGATACATCTTGTGTTAAAGTGTATTAAAATAGCAGAAAACAAACTGCATTCCTATTACACGTGTGATACATAAAATTGTGGATGAATATAGAGAGATGGGGGAAGGAGACAGGCGATAACGAAGGCTAATTGATAGTTCAGAGGTAATTTTTATAATTTTCCTATAAAGCCATGATTCTTATGTTTATCTTCATCTTGATGACTCGAAACCCTACTGTGTCCAGTGCCTGTAAAAATGCCTAAATATGGGTTTTATGGCCCCCCAAGTAATCTACTCTGTGATTATCTTTGCACCCTTACAAACATTGCTGAATAAACAAGCACAGGAGATTGAAAGTATGGATCCCCCTGGTGTGACTTCTCTCTCCTTCCTGCCCCATTCTTACCTGTCCTTTAAATATAGTCATGTAGGAGCCAGTGGACAGGTATATTTCTAACTAATGAAGCAAGGAGTATAATATTCATAATAAATATTAAGATGACCTTAATAAGTGAATGGCTTAAGACCTATGTTGCCCAATATGGTAGCCCCCAGCCACATGCAGCTATTTAAATTTAATATAAAATTAATTAAAATTAAATAAAATTTAAAATTTAGTTCTTCGGCAGGACTCGCTACTTTTCAAGTACTCAATAGCAACACATGGCTAGTGTTTCCTAAAATTGGACAGCATAGATATGTGACACTTCCATCATCACAGAAAATTCTGTTGGGCAGTATTGTTCTTTAAGTTATATTTTCATAATGAGCCAGGAAAGGTACACATATTTTAGGTTCCATTTTGCCCAACAATAATTATGAGGAAATAGAAAAACGATAAATAAATTTTAAAAGACATAGTTAAGCAATGTAGTTGGATTAGGCTCTACGAATGGAACAATTTCAGGACAGCTTTGGGTAAATAAAGGCAGAGAAACAACAGATATGTAAGTACGCATTTCAAATATGAGTAAGGATTTGCTATTGCAAGTGTTATTAGAAATAGGCCCCATTGGGAGCACTGAAACAAGACTGCCAATGTAAACCTATTTACCACTTACTAGCTGTTTGGTCATAGGCACGTTATTTGATCTCTCTGTGCTGCTGTTTTTTCATCTAACAAATGGAATAATAATAATATCTACTTTTTCAGCACAACTACCTCATCTATGTAATTGGTGCCCCCTGCAGTTGTGTAGCACACATCTTGTGCAACTCCATAATTAGACTCTCTTCACTGGAATTTGAGGGGATTAAAAAAAGCAAATTCATTTAAAGGACTTAGACAGTACTTGGTATATATTAAGGCACTCAGTAAAAGCTAGCTACATTTAGCCCCTTTCACAAAAGGAAATTTCCAAAAGGGAAGAATCAAATAGTAGAATTTGAAAGTCACTCATAATTAGGATTACCAATAGATGTGGTAATGTGTTTCTTGTGCTTTTTTTTCTTTTCTTTTCTCTCCTATGGAAGTGTGAGGAGCAGAACTAAAATGAAGTAGCTTTAGTTCTTGAAATCATTTGTGCTCAAGGATAAGGTATGCTACTGTTAATTTTCAATGGGTTGTTTTTTGTTTTTGTTTTGTTTTTGTTTTATTTTTTAATATGAAATTTATTGTCAAATTGGTTTTCATACAACACCCAGTGCTCATCAAAAGGTGTCCTCCTCAATACCCATCACCCACCCACCCCTTCCCTCCCACCCCCCATCAACCCTGAGATTGTTCTCAGTTTTTAAGAGTCTTTTTTGGTTTGCCTCCCTCCCTCTCTAACTTTTTTTTTCCTTCCCCTCTCCCATGGTCTTCTGTTAAGTTTCTCAGGATCCACATAAGGGTGAAAACATATTGTATCTGTCTTTCTCTGTATGACTTATTTCACTTAGCATCACACTCTCCAGTTCCATCCACGTTGCTACAAAAGGCCATATTTCATTCTTTCTCATTGCCACGTAGTATTCCATTGTGCATATAAACCATCTACACATTCAATGCAATCCCAGTCAAAATTTGTTTTGTTTTAGAGCTAGCTGAGGCCATAGAACTTGTGGCATAAGACTTTAAAGTATATAAAAAACATTCTGATGGTGATTTACAAGGCACAGTGCAGAACTGAAAACAGAGAAAAGAAACAGTTACCAACTGGACTAAGCAGTGTCTCAGTGAGCAGAAATTTCAGTTTTAAAACCAGGAAAACCCCAGGCAAACCAGGATGAGCTAGTTATCCATAAAAAAAAAAAATTAAAAAGAAGGAATATATTTAACCGCAGGAAAGATCCAGAGTGGATAAAATTTATTCATGCTATTCAATGATTATCAATATTAGTAATAGCATCTGGATAAATATAATGAATTCTTCAAACAAAATACAAGGGTCAGTGGATGAACAGGATTGACATTGTTCTTCACATTAATGCAGAGATTTGCATGAAAGTCAAAATTGTCCAGCTGGAGCAGAAAATAGCACAATCCCTGTGGCTTGTGGCTTTAAAATAACAGCACTGGATATCTCAGCATAGAATCAAATGGCTGAACTAGAGCTGCTTTTTTTTTCCTTTTCTTTTTTGACTGATGTGAAAAGGTTTGACTGTGTATCCCCGTAGCCTCTAGCCCTGGAAACCTCTACTCCAAAGGAAACTGCTGACCAGAAAATCTTTCATTGCTACAGGGCATTTTGTTGTGATGCACTCTTTTTTACAAACCACAAAACAGGAACTGCATTTCGTCCCTACGTATTTATGGCACCACTTTTGTTCAAAAGTAATCCATACCTTGGCACTTGGAGAAAGGAGGCTAGACGTGGTGTTGGTAATGGTCTTAATTAAATCAAGTATTTATGATTTCCTCTAAAGCTCTTTATTCACACAGCCTAGAGCAACAACGCAACAGGGCAGCAGCAGTCAAATCAGTAGAAGAGCAGATAGAATTAGCAGGGTGATCCTAAAGTGCAATATGCCATTTTACTCTACAAGTCTCCCTTCAACTAAGCACTAAATTGGATTTTATTGGGCAAGCCCCAACCACTCAATGCTTTTATGAGTCCCAACAACCACAGCATTATTGTTCATCCACATTGCTTTGGAATGCTGAGCGATAATAAGGGAGAATAACAGGTCATTCCAAATGGAGATCTTCTTACTGTGTAGAAGTTGAATGTGTCTGTTTTCCATGAGAATTCTTCCTGCCTAAAGCTCTATTTCTTAAGTGGTGTTTAAGTGGCTTCCCCACCAGCAGAGTGGTCAGCGTGAGGCCCTGGACATAAAGAAAGGGAATATTATCCTTTGTTTCCTTATCTGCTTCAAAGTCAGCATCTTTGATCTTTGTCTTTATAAATATGTGCGCAAAATTTTATAGCAGCTGTTCCTTTATCCGTT
This sequence comes from Puma concolor, assembly GCF_028749965.1. Lineage (NCBI taxonomy): Eukaryota > Metazoa > Chordata > Mammalia > Carnivora > Felidae > Puma > Puma concolor. Next base: position 80,403,948 of record NC_141667.1, on the reverse strand, counting down.
CATGCTTATTATATGAATATAATAATGGGGGGGAGGGGCCGCAGGAGTGGTACTGAATGGGCACAGTTCACTTAGAGCACACTTAGAGGGAAAAGGAAAACATGAATACAGAGAAACCCAAAGTCAGCTTCCAGTTAGGGGTGATCATCAATGACAGGGCAGCAGGGATAGAAGTAAGTTTCTGAAAGTAAAAACAGATGTCATTTTTATTTCACTTAAATTATTTGAAATAGTGTGAGGAGGCATTAGGGAGGAGTGGGAGTTTTATGTTTTGGATGATAGGTCACCAGAATCAACATTAAAATGGATTTTTGCCTCTGAATACTGACAAATTGATCAGCATATCAGGAGGAGTAGAAGACTACTAAGGGATAAGAGGAGTTATTAAAATCATATGGCAGATACCCCTCAACATAAAGTCTCATGTCGGTATTGGGCAAATTATCATGCAAAATTATTTGGCTTTAAAGGCCAATAGATGGATTCTGATGGCTAATAGTTTTAACCATCAGGTTTGTATTGTGTAACATATCATTTTAAACAACAGGTCAAGGTTTGAGTCTTCTTCATGGAGTCCACATCAACCATTAGTCTTCAACAAACATCCTTACAAAGCTCAAGGCAGAATACCAATCAGGCCAGGTACTCATTCTTTCTCCTCTATATAGGAGAGCCTTTGAAGTAAATGAAGCTTCATGCATGGAATAGATGAAGAGACCCATGCATTGGGATGGAAATCAGACTGAATAAGAAGTTAACAAGTGAGAGAGTTTCTAACTTGATAGTGAATTAAACGATTGAAGTCTAATCTAGCTATTCTGCTGACTTCTGGTGCCATTTTTCACTTTATTATGTCCCTTGGTTTTCTGTCTGCAAAATTAGAAGCAGTAATCCTACGCTGAATGTGGAGAACACCAGGTTATTGCACCAAGTGTTGCAAATTATCACAGACACTTGGGCCTAAGGCTTGAAAGAAATTGGGGCATGCCTAAAATAAATCACATCCCAGGAAGATAAATTGTTTCATAAAAATTAAAACTATTATCCTCAGTCCCTGTAGTAGACTTCTCAAAGCCTGTGATATTCACTGGAATCAGACCCTGACACTACTGAGTGAGAGAAAAGACTGTGGACGATTTTGTAGATTAATAAAATTTCCTTTTTTTTAATGTTTTATTTGTTTTTGAGAGAGACAGAGCATGAACAGGGACAGGCAGAGAGAGAGGGAGATACAGAATCCAAAGTAGGCCCCAGGCTCTGAGCTATCAGCACAGAGCCCGACATGGGGCTCGAACTCATGAACTGTGAAATCATGACCTGAGCCAAAGTCAGACACTTAACCGACTGAGCCACCCAGGTGCCCCAATGAAGTTTCTTGGCAAATAATTTTTTTCTTTAATCTATCTGCCTGTAAAACAATATTTAGAGATAGTTCTTGAATTCAAGATTGGAAAGTCAAATCCATCTCAACATGGGAGAAAGACTGTTTCTAAAGATTTTCTATAAAGGAAATCCAATTAACAGATCAAGCTTCCTATATATTTCATGTAGTTGTTGAAATAAATAACTAAGAAAACTAAAGCTCAAGCAATTTGCTTGTAGGAAGTACCATGTAAATGCAAGTGTTCATCTCAACATTGCAGGAGTGCTCCACCAGTGGTTTCCAACTCACCAGTTCTGGTTTCCAGAGATTCTGTATACCTTTGACCCTCTGTTATTCAAAAATTGGATACAAGTAGTAAACTTCTCCCTCAAAATGAGGTTTTAAGGGGATTTTCAAAATTGAAAATTCCTTTTTTATAACTTCTCAAATTTTAAAAGCAAAAGATAAAATAGTAGATTAAAAAAAGAAAACAAAGAGGTTAATAGCTGAGCTGGTAACAGGTTAGCATTCTGATATTAGGCAGATACAACTAGGAATTGGTTAGATACAGAAGTGTTATTCTCAAATGGTTCAGAAATATAAACAATTGGGAATCTGAGTAAACGGTATAGTGGAACTCTGTGTATTTTACTACAACTTTAGTAAATTTGAAATCATTTCAAGACTAACACTTTTTAAAAATACAAGTACTTTTCAAAACAAAAAAACAAAAGAAAATGTTTTTCTAGACCAGCAATTCCCAAAGAGTGGTGTCTGGACCAGCATCATCACATAAAAACGTGTTAGGAATGCAAGTGTCATATTTAATGAAGAATCTGTTATTCACTGCAAGAGAAACTTTGCCAGACTGAGAAGCCAAATGATACGGACAATAAAGGGAAGGACCCATATGCAGATATGCCTCTTGGTTAGTGGGGAGACACCTCAGGTACAGGAGAGAGATAGGAATCCAAGACAGGAATCCATCTGAGGTAGTGGGTACACAAGCAATCCAAAATTCTGGGCTCTCTTTATCTGAATCTTTATGTTGGGGATGACCTGGCCCATGTGAAGGTAGAAATCTCACTACTCAGGAGAGCTAAAAACACAAGAACCTTGACTTTGACAGTGGGCAGAAAGAAGGTAATGTGCTAATACTGGATTAAATATTCCTAGAGAGTATATACTCCTTGAAAAATTACTACATTCATAATAACATCCCCAAAATAGCATTTTTATAAACTATTTTATTTTATTTTTTAATGTTTATTTTTTTGAGAGAGTGAGAGAGGGGCAGAAAGCAAGGGAGACAGAGGATCCGAAGTAGGCTCCACACTGACAGCAGAGAGCCAGAGGTGGGGCTTGAACCCATGAACCATGAGATCATGACCTGAACCAAAGTCAGATGCTTAACTGACTGAGCCCCTCAGGCGCCCCTAAAATAACATTTTTAATACTATGCCAACTGTGATGACTTATAATAAGCTTTCACTTTAAATCTGAAGACGATATACATGCTCACTGTCCTCATATAACTCATAAATAGCCTAAGATAAGTACACAGGAGCAATTATTCCACAAGTAAGGTACAAATCTCCATAGCATTTTAGTGGAAGGGTAGTTATCATTTAGTTGTAGCAGAGGGTCAGAAAAGGTAAAGTTGATGTTTGAAGTGGAACTAGAAAGCACAGTCTTGAAAGAAAAACTGCATATTTCTCTCTTTGCGATTTCTAATGAGGAGAAAAGTTTCTGGTGAAGGGAGGGCCAGGATGCGAACTTTTAGCATGGGCCTTGTATAGCAATGGTTTGATGAATCAAGATAATGAACCAGAATTGGGAGCCAAAATGAAATTAATATAGAAAAGAACATTTCAGATCTAGAGAGTCTATGGAAAATAGTGATTACAACAGAGCAGAGAGACAGAATTTACCAGCATAGCACTGAACTGTGACTGGGACGCAGAATATGGGGCTCTAGTCTCAGCAAAGCCATCAGGTAACTGTGTAGTCTGGACAATTCATTTACCCTTTCAAGACCTCAATTCAATTTATAAAATAGGAAGTGAGAGGGGAGGGGCTCTGAGTAATGATCTCTAAGTGTACTCCTTCTCTGAGAGCGATATGGTTTCCAGAACACAGAAGCTCAGGAAATATGGATTGATTTGAGAGACAGCTGAAAAGCCTGCCTTCTGCAGGTGGCTTTGAAGATGCTCTTACAGAATTAGAAACAGAAACTGACTTGCCAGTTCAGCCTGGGCCTGCAAGCTTTGTCTGCTATGATTAGCACATCCTCATACCTGGACACTATCTTCAGAAAGATTGCTAGCTGCTGCCATTATTGTAGAGAAGTCACTGTAGGACACCATCAAAATATGGTGTCCCTCTGAGAGGAGCTAACCCTTCAGGCCATGAAATCAAATAGTTTTATTTTCAATTATGAAGTAAACATTTTCAAGCAACCCACCTAAATATTACAGTCCACGCAAATTAATAAGATGGTTGTAGACAGAACTCCATGGATGAAATTCTTTTTAAAGCAGTTGTAGCCTAAGGTCCCCAGTTTTACCTGGCAGAATGAAGCTGAGGTGAACTCATCACTCTTCATGGCCTCCAAACAAGGAACGTCAAACAGGAACACCTGGGCCCAATTAGAAACTTCATTTTCCTTATGTAGTAACTTTTATTGTCAAAATTATTGCTCCAGCTATCCAATGTGTTTTACCTGGCTCTAGGCAACCAAAGAGACTTAAGCTGGAAATTACCTGCGAAATCTCCATAGTATGGACAGATAAAAGATCCAGGTGCTTCCTGTGACAAGCAGCACAGAAGCCTGCAATATTGATCGGTTGCCTAAATTTACTAAGAAAATCTGGGCAGAGCAAATTTACTTGAAATTTATGTGCCAACAAGTACTGTAAATTATAAAGAGAACTCACACTGGAAAAAATATCCTTTACTTTAATTATTTTCCCCCATTAGTGATATGATCTTTGAATTTGGAAACCAAATTACTATAGACAGACAAACTACCTATTGGTTAAAATAATAAGGATAACCATTTTTGTATCATTATCTTATATGTAGCTATCTTAATGAGTAGTTTTCTTTTTTTTCTTGAGTTTATTTATTTATTGGGGGGGGCGGGTGGGAGGCAGAGGGGCAGAGAAAGAAGGAGAGAGAGAATCTCAAGCAGACTCTGCACTGTCAGTGCAGAGCCTGACGCGGGGCTCAAACTTATGAACCACGATCATGACCTGAACCAAAATCAAGAGTCAGACACTTAACCAACTGAGTCACCCACACACCCCAAGCAGTTTTCTTAATAGTGTCTATTGGTAGGGGTGCCTGGGTGGCTCAGTCAGTTTAGCTTTCAACTTCAGCTCAGGCCATGATCTCATTGTTTGTGAGTTCAAGCCCCACATTAGGCTCTGTGCTGACAGCTCAGAGCCTGGAACCTGCTTTAGATTCTGTCTCCCTCTCTCTTTGCCCCTCTCCCGCTCACATTCTGTCTCTCTCTCTCTCTCTCTTTCTTTCTCTCTCTCCCTCTCTCTCTCTCAAAAATAAATAAACATTAAAAAAAATTAATAGTATCTGTTAGTAAATACAAGAAGGGAAATAGGCCTTATATACATAATGTTTATATTCACAAATTACTGCAGACATTCTTCCAATTTTAATGGCTAACTTTTTATTCTAAGCATATAAAAACAGGGGAATACAATGTTTTTATGAAAATGTTCCTAATTAAATTTAACTCAAACCTAAACATTCTCCCTCCCCCCTAAAAAATTCTTGAATGCTATACTTTCATAAAACCCCCACCAACAAATAACATCTTGTGAAATTTCTAAGAATCTATTATTTAATAACTTTAATTCATGTTTATTGAATTTTTTTATTTTTATCATCAATGAGAAAAATTAGTTTGCCATACAATTTTCAGTATCTTGTGTGGGCTCTGATAGATTCAAGTTGATGTTTTTGTCCATCCTAACTAGTCCCCAGGGACAACTTGCTAACGCCCTTTTGTACAACAAGAACTAAGAGCACAGTTGTTCTGATCTATGATGTGAAAATACAAAGAGAGAATGCTATTTAAGAAGAAATTGGCTTAAAGAGCCAGTCTAATTAAGTAGAGGATTCTGTGTAATGAAATATAGATACTGTCTGCCGGATGAAGAAGCCCTGCTTCTGGAAACCAACAAAGCCTCAGAGTAAAGGCTTCATTCTGCACATCAGTCTAGACTTCTTTTTTAGCACTGGGAACACATTCACAGGGATAAAAGAAAGTGTCTCTCATTCTTTGCTTTCCACATACCAGACACAGATTATTGTTACAGGGCATGGATAATGGACTACTATCTTTCATAATATAAAAGAAACATGCATTCAAAACTTCTTTTACAGAGCTGTTAGTGACTCCATATTTTCAATGTCAAACAATGTTAGTAGGTTTTATTCTTTGGAGATAAATACAGCCAGAAATATGGAAGCCTTCCCCAGTCTGCATTAGAACAGAGAAATTGAACCGTAAGTTGTAGAGATGTTAATCATAGATGGCTATCTTAAAGGATGACAAAGGACTGTTACATGAAGGTATGGGAAAACGAGTGTATAAGGAGTTGAAGGATTGGCAAGATGAGCGGAGTGGGGGACAGAGTTTGAAGAGATGATTCTAGATGAAGGTAGGGGTTCTGGAGAACGAAGTTCAGAAAACAACTTGGAGCTTTTAGGGGATAGTTTAATCCAATTTTAAAGCTATTTGAAGGAAAATACAATAAGAATTGAAGTAAGAGAGCAGTCAACCTGGGATAGTATAGTAAGATGATGCTGCATTTCAAAAACAAAGAAGAGGCAATGTGAGTAATATATGTCAGAAACTTTGGAAGATCAGAACTCAGTTAATACCTAGGAAAGAAATTGCAAATAAAGCTGAATATACCTTGAAAAAAGAAGATTCTTACTACTGAAGGATATAATATAAGAAAGTTCCATAGTGACCTGGAATGAAAGATGGTCAAGTTAGAGACCTAGGAAGAAATAGATATGTCCTGAGGAAGCTAGTCAGTTTAAAGAGATGTAACATGAAGATTTCTCTCTCTTTGGAAAGTCCTTCTCCTTCAGCACACATGTACTCATGCATGTATGCACACTTACACACACACACACACACACACACACACACACACACACACACAGACTCACTCACAAATACACATTGAAATTTCACTAAAATTTAACACAGGAAATGATGACCAAAATAATTTTTGGACACTTCTCTTTAGTGAAAGACTTTGAGATGCCAGTTTTATCAAAGAGAACAAATGTGTCATGGGCAGAATGTTAACTAACATTTGTGGGAAAAAAAAAAAACTAATATTGTTTGAATCAGGTATTCTTGAAGAAATCCATCTCTTCAATACAGTTAATCACTTGAAACTAAAAAACTAAAGAGAAATAGTTTCTTCATCATTTCTTTTGCCTCTGCATTCCCCATCAAATTTTCCATTCTCCTAAACCGTGTCAGCTTTGTGGAAAAACTGAATGAGAACTTTTTTAGCAACTATGCCTCTTGTCAATAAAGGTCTGGTATAACATCTGACCTAATTATATACAGATAGAGTCATCATCATTACAATAATTTTTTATACTTCAAAATCAAATAGTTCATTCCAGGAATGAATATTTCATGACATAGACAGACTTTGACCCTGTTATGTCTTAGTCTTTCAAAAAGTAAGGAGCAATTTTTTGAAAGAGAAAAGAAGGAAAGTATTCTTTGTTTGATGATGATTTTCATTTTGAATTCTATTTTTGGAAGCTAATATCTTACTTCAACTAAATTGTCTGAGAATTTGTCCCAGTGTTATTAAGGTCTATATGTTTTAATTGCTCTATAATTAAGGCATACCATCAAGGGTCCTGTACCTGAGTAACTCCATTCCTTCATTTACCAACATTTACTAGGCACATATTTTATTCCAGGTATTGTTACAGGCACAGAAAATATAAAGAGAACCCATCCCATCAAGTTGAGTCTCTTGGAAAAAACAAACAAAACAATAATTACAAAACAATATGTCTTTGCTGAGATTCAGGAAAGATATCCTGGGTGCCATGGTGCTTGAAGTATCAAGCAACTGGATGAAAAGGAGAAATTGGTGTTCCAGGCAGTGGTATCGACATATACAGTGCTGTAGAGGTATGAGTACTTTGGTGGATTTGAGAAATTGCCTGTTAATAGAGAAAAGGAGAGTAGAGAGTGGAGGAGATGAGATTTGAAAGTAGAAAGATTAGTCTTATGTGATAAATTAAGGAGTTTGAACTGAAGTCTACTCTCATAAAGTTAAAGGAAACTTCTGGAGGATTAAACAAGGAGTAACTTCAACAGGTTTTCATTTTAGACTGCCCACTCTGTAAGCAAGATGGAAAATGAATTAGTGGGTAAAACCATGAGAAGAGCTATGCCAAAGCAGGGTGTGTGGGCCTTGCCAAGGGTTAGGCAAGAAAACAAGTTCATTACTGGATGTTTTAATTTGCAATTAGATAAACTCAAATCAGCCCATTTTAAACTTGGAAGAAAAACACCTAATTTATTGACAGTTATACTGGAAAGGCAAGGATGAAACTGGATTTACTCAAGATTGAACAAATAGCATCAAAGCATGTCATCAGAACTCAATCCTTCCCCTCTACATCTGCCCATGTGTTGAACTCACCTTGTCAGGCTTCTCTGTGTGTTGAGGAACTTGGCATTCTCAGGATCATTTCTTTTGAGCTCAGAAAACATAAGTAAAAGAAGGTCCCACTCTACCTTCAATTCAGAAAATTCTGGAGGCAGATGGCCTGGCTGGGTCTTGTGCTTTTTCATGAAGCATTGTGGTTACAAGGATGGAGCATTCTAATTGGCCAGGTGTGGGTGCTCATCTCCATGTCCATGGGGGCAGAAGACTATGACTATGGGAAAAGCCGAATCCCAAAAATGTAGCTGCATCTGGCATTGTGTTTAACAGATATAGCTACTAAAAGAAAGATTTGGGGAGAGATGAGAAAGAGGGAGAAGTTAGAAATCACCTCTATTGGGGCGCCTGGGTGGCGCAGTCGGCTAAGCGTCCGACTTCAGCCAGGTCACGATCTCGTGGTCCGTGAGTTCGAGCCCCGTGTCAGGCTCTGGGCTGATGGCTCAGAGCCTGGAGCCTGTTTCCGATTCTGTGTCTCCCTCTCTTTCTGCCCCTCCCCCGTTCATGCTCTGTCTCTCTCTGTCCCAAAAATAAATAAACCTTGAAAAAAAAAATTTTTTTAAAAAGAAATCACCTCTATTTATCTGCTTAGACCTAATGAATGGTGCCATTAACCTCAGTGGGAAATAAACTATTGGGAAAGATGGTCTATTGTTTTTGGTGGTGTCTGGAACATTAGAAGTCTGACACATCACCACAAAAAGAGATAACAAGGAATTGGTGCCAAATTGTCATCCCATGGGGTATCCTGATACAGTAGTTTCAGAGCAAAACAAACCTGAATTAGGATCCCAAGGCCTATCTGGATAGTTGTATGACTCTAATCAAGTTGACTATCAACTGGTTCTTCAAATATAAAATGGGGAGAATGGCAACACCCCCATCATATGTAATGTACATAAGTTGTCCGGCATATAAAAAGAATTCAATAAATTGCATGTTCCCTTCTGACCAGCACCCAAAGGAAATAAATTACCAAAGACTGAGTACTAATTCAAAGTGAAAAGAGGAGTATTTATCTAGTCCATACTATGTTCCAGGACTCCTGAGTATATGATACTATATAAAAGAGGCAGCACTTCTAACCTCAAGGAGTTTTCATTCTTATTGGGATTACAAAACAACATAATTTCAGAATGGAAAAAGTATTTTGAAGGAAATAAACAGGATGATGTGATAAAGGGAAACTGCAGTAAGCCCTACTAACTGACAGGTGATTACTTTAGACTTTTCCATCCTGGAGAGGAGAGAAATTTACCTTTAACAGAAATGATACCTACTCCACACATGGCTTTACCTTCCCAGAAACTCCCACCAACACCACCCTCCAGAGACTTAGAGAATACCTGACTGGTTTGTGTGGAATCTCACACAATATTGCCTCAAACCAATTTAGAACGTTTTCGGACCAAAAAAAAAAAGTGCAAGAATGGGAAAGTAACCACAGGATCCACCTGCCCCAGCATATACCATGCCACTCTTGAAACAGCAATGGAATGGGCTGGTACAAGCTCAGGTAAGAGATTGGATTGGGAGCAACACCCTTCAGAATTGGGGCATATTCTTCAAAATACAGTTTATCCACTGAATCACCAACTGATTCTCTAACTCTATAATGTAGATCTATGATACAGGACCACTAGTAATCATATATGTACAATATGTATGCAAAGAAATTGATACTCCATAGGACAACTCTTTTCCAATGAAGGGAGAGAGATTGTCAGTGACATCTGCTATTTTCTGTCCCTGGTAGAGCAAGGGATAAGTTCTGTGATGTAATCCATATAGCTCCTCAGAACATCCCTAGAGGATGAAGCAGAGTTGACCATAGTATTGATCAACTAGAGAATACACCATTTGGAATTGGCTTTGACTCTCTCTCTTTCCCCTGTTTTATTCCCCCTGTCCTACCCTCCTATCTCCCTAGATCACCTCCCCAAATAAACAAGCTCTTATCTCCAGCTCTGCTTTCTAATGACTCAGGCTCAGACCCTACGTTTCCTCTAATCCCTTTCCTACCGTTTATTTATTATTTTTGCCAATTCTGTGCATTACTATCTGAAATATTGCTTGTAGATACTTTGAAATGTAGTATAATGCAGTGTGTGATCTGTAATGGTTATATAATAAACTTGACCCTCATACCTTCCAGTAACGCATCAAACATGACCCAAAGAGTTCTTTATTTTGGATGACAAATTTTGTGAAATTTAATATGAGATGTTCTCCATTCAAGCTGAGCAACTTAAATAGTTTTCCTTTAAAGGATGTTTCTTGATTACAGATTTTCATAGAGCTATGAAACATAATGATTGAACATTGGCCTCTGATCATTCAGCTAAAAATTGGGACTGTACCATGAATTCTTGATCATCCATATTAATTCCCATGCTACTGAGAGGCTCCCTTTAAAGTCTTTGAAGTATAACAGGTATTATCTCCAGATTATTAATGTTCAAGAGAGCTCACTGTTTGCCAGTCTGTGGGCTTAACCTTACACAAATATTATTTTAATATCTGTTAATCCTTTAAGTTGAACATTTTTTTTTCTTTTCAGCAGCAAAAATAAATTTACTCTTGTTCCTGTGATAACGGATAACTGTTTCCCTAGACAAGGATTTGAGAAAATGCTGATATGGTGGTGCCAGGCTACTTACATTGTTCATGCAAAAGCTTGAAGCATACACAATATGTTGGCTTTGTATAAAGATAGAGGCTTAGGAACTGGAAGGTGTGAAATGTCTTTCCTCAATGTTGTTTGCTCACATCCTGGAGAGACCCACAAGGCTGATAAAGCTGAGCAATCATTCATTGAAGGGTTTGTATAGGTTTCTGTGTGGGAACACTGCAGACTCAGCATGGAAATGAAAGAATGTGAAAAGATCTCCTGAGAGAAGTCTCAAAGCACTTCCTGAGAGCATGCCAAAAGGAACCCCTGACGAAAAGAACTGTGGATTGCACATAGTGGATGAAAATGCAAGACCCTTGAGTCAATTCCCATTAAGTACACTTTCCCTTCTCTTGTTTTGTAGTCCCCTAGGGGGCATCAATTATTTGCACCCCAAGGTACAAGATTTCCCATTTTCCTGAACAAGATGTCTTTGGAGAACTTAAGACAAATTTTCCTTTTATTTCCATGGCTTGAACTCTCCCTAAATTGTACTCCTTTAGTTCAGTTATTTTGAAAATGGAAAAACAAAAGAGTAAACTGCAGTAAGACCTACAAGGTGCCAAGTAAATTCAAAACAACTTACAATTGAAGTTTTCTCAACTAAATAGTCTCCATACCTTGAAATTAGGGAGGCTTTACTCTTTCCAAGCACAACTATGGTTGGAGAAATTTGTGTAATCCCTCTGGATTCTATGAGGAGTCGGCAATTAAAAAGACAACAGCAGAGAGGTCAGAACTCCAGAATCAGTAATGGCCCAATCTGACTCATTAGCAATGAGAAATACCAACTGAAATCCATTACTAACAGCAATGCCGGTTTTTACAATCTATTCTTAAATCAGTCATTATTTGGGAAGAAAAGTCATCACTATTGTGATCTTTAAGAGAATCCTCATATACTTAATGGAAAGGTTGCCTTGTAAGATGACTTAAGACAATAGATTTTTCAAATTGCTATGAAATCTAGAGGATACTTGAACAAAGGCCTTTGCATCTTAGTGTTAAAATCTGTTTAATGAATTGTTGAAACACTGTTACAAGATTTGATTTCCCGATATTTTCTTTCCCCAAAAAAGTCTCGAGAATATATGAAAGTCAAACTTAAACCAGTTTATATGTAATATATTATTGGGAAATCTATTATTATTATTATTATTATTATTATTATTATAGCAGGTTGTTGTGTAATTACAATTATTTATCTCTGCACCTAAAACAACTTACCAATAAGCAGACTAAGGGCCAATTTATGCCCAGCAAAAAAGGGGAAGAGTGTTGATTCTACAGTTTATTGTCTGTTTAAAGAAACAGAACAAAGTGAAAATTTAGGGCAACTGAGTTTTAAATATATTTTCATGTTACTGTGTTGGCTGGTAAGTCTGATTAGTGTTAAAGCAAAACTGGTCTTAGAAGAATGCAAAATCCTTTATGTTTAGAAAAAAAATCAGTATCTTTTATGATTTATCCAGAGCATAGACCAATACAAGTAAAATATAATATGTTAGACTAATCATTGTATTTTGTTTCTATCTGGTTCTTTCTCAGATACTTGGGAAGAAAAATAAGTAGAAGGATAAATTAAGTTGTAAGAGGAAGTTTATATGAAGAAAATCTTGAAAATTCATTATTCATTCAAATAATATTTACCAAACTTTAATAATGTGCCAAAGCATGATTTAATAGTGGTTTTGCCAAAACATTTGCAATTTCTCCTGGCACCTTTTTTAAGCACTTGGCACATAGCTTGCACAATGTAGACCCTCAACCAAAACTGAATGAATGAATGAATGAATGGGACAAAGAGAACATGGGTCTTTTCCTGTCTTGTACAGAGTAAAATCAATAGAGATGACACTGTTTCCTAAAAGATACTATTGCTTATTTAACATGCAGTTTTTAATTTCTTGATTATATATTATATGTATTATACACTTTAGCCTGTATATTACCTAATCTCTATTTTATTTAATGATTTAGATTTTATTCTAAAATCAAATGAAATTATTTTATTAGTGCTTAAAGTGTATGTGGTAAATAGAATTAAGATCCTAGAATAGGCAAAAGATGTGATAACAGGCTTTGATTATAAGTTGTTGTGTTGGGGGACCTTATGCATTCATGACATATTTTAATCCACAGAAGTTGAAAGGCAAGACCTACTACAAATTTTAAAGGACTTGTGAAAAACAATTTTATGCAAATTTGTCCATCATTTATGAGATAAGAGATGATCTTTGTTGTCATTTTAAAAATATAATATTGATTAAAATTAAGTTCAGGAAAAAGAATTAACCAACATCCAAACAAATTTTGAGAAACAAAAAGAAATCAGAAAACATATCATATCTTCTATGGAAGGGAAGACAGTGGTCTTGTCTGGTTATGTTCAAACTAACTCTTGAGAATCATAATCCAATCTCAACCATACAGCCCTGCCTGCATTTAAATTCTGATTTTTAAATTTCTTATCCTATTTGTGTCACATCTGGTATGAACACTGAAATCTTTACTTTCATTCCAAGCCTAACGTTCCTGAATTCTTCCTTGGGATAGAAAATTCTTCCTTGGGATAGGTAGACTCAGAAGTACAGCACTTGGAGCTAAGAAGACTTCTTTGCTCATGATTCCTTCTTCGTAGAAGAGTTAATGTTACTGAGGGAAGGTTCAAAAGGAAAGACAATGTTGTATCCTATTTCTTAAAACTCAACACCTCTTATATCCTTATCTTTCACTCTACCCTTCCTGTCCTGGCTACTATATCTGAGCTAACTGATGCCCAGAAATGAGGTCAGAGCAACTTCTAATGAGAGAATAATATGATCAAGGATCAAGGAGGAAGAATAGTGTATTCTTTGAAAACCACTCTGCAGCTTTCACAGCAGCATAATTAATGATTAATGAGCTGTCCTTTTGTTTGTGAGGATAATACCACTGGCCCAAGACTGGACATTCCTTTCGAATTATTGTTTTGGAAGTGGGGAATGACTGTACAGAATCTTCCACAGCTCATTGATCATTTGCTTTTTATCAAGCAAGTTACAGGTTGGATGCCTAGGATAAGAGAAGTCCGTGACCATTGAGAATCTGTATTTTTTAAATGGAAGGGTGGTGTTGATTCAAATTTTTTGCTGGTTTCCTTTTTTATTTCATCCTTGGAGACTCCTATTTTCTTTCTTCCTTGCTTTTTCTTCCTTTCCTCTTTTGAACTTATTTTTTCATTCTTCACATTTTGACACCACCTCATCATCACATGTTTTCCTCACTTCATCCAAAATGGATTAAAGCTTTCATAGCATATTAATAATCAAGGATTTTTGCATCAAATATTTCTTATTTGTGTAAACAGAATTGTCTTTCAGTAGACTTGATCAAACAAGGTGGGCTTTAAGACTTTGTATCTATATTTCACAATCAAGTCTTGAATTTTTCAGTTAATCTTGACAGACAAAAATCTCATTCCTATCTTAATACTCAAGGTGAAAGTATTATATTACTAATAATTTTGCACCTGAACATACTATATTAGTATCGAATCACACAACTGAAGTATGAAATCCTATTAAAACTTGTTTTCCCTTCATTACACAAAAGACAGCATTGACAGCGTATTTTGTCAACATTGAATACTGTGGACAAAAAGTGCTAAATTACATTTTTAATCCATGACATCACCTTGAATAACATGGTGCTCAGAATTCATCTCAATATTATGGGGAAATAGTAGAATGCTATGAACAATGTATATTAGTGAGTAACTCGTGGCTGAAGTTTCAGGGGACATCTGTAACTAAAAAGCTTTTCTCTGCTGTCCATAATACAGTGATTGAAAACCTCTCTTTCAACTACATACCTCCCACCCTCATTTTAGCAGTCTGTGAAATTTCCTTTGCATCATTGAAATACATTCTAAATGGGGTTTTCTTTGAAGACCACCCAGAAGCTACAGCTGGTGTAAAATGCAGCTGATTGGTCCAATTTGCATTCATATTTAGTCCAGAGTGCAACTAGGCCTACGTGGCTTTACTTAGGCCTGTTTCCTGTGGGTCAAATGACAAGAAGAGCTGAGAGATCCCTCAGCTTTCTCTAAGTTCTCTAAGTTATGATGACCATATAATTTATCACCCAAGCTGAATATTTTCCAGAATTAAAAAAGGTGCTACTAATAATGATACTTCAAGCAAACTGAGTCTTCCAGCGCAAGGAACAGGCTTATGGGGAAACCCATGAAAGATCAACAATCATAGACTCCTTTGCCCACAATGAATTGACATCAGTCTACTGGACATTACCAAGTCATTGACATTTCACTAGTAACATACGCTGATCCATATTGCTGTGGTTTACAGATGGTGATTAATTGTTATTAGTATATGATTGCAACCTATGTTAGGCTATCTTTCCTATATCATAATTTAGTTTAAAAAAATACAATATAAAAATGTTTAAATACATTTTAATTTCCTACTATTTTTTCCATAGCACAGCACTTTTGCCTAATTTAAACTCTACAAAATTAATTAAGAATAAATTCTTTCTCACTTTTTTCTCTTTCCATATCGATACGAAGGTATGCTAGGAAATACCATGAACTAACCAAAGCTTTTTTAAAAAATCTCTTTACTCTCCTCTCCATACCCTTTGCATTCTTTTACATTGTGTCTTCAAACACCTCATATGTTTGATGTGGGTTTGGGAGGGCTTTTTGTTTGTTTTTCTACAAGCCAGGGAGAATTAAATTATTAAACGAGTCAGTTTAAAATGTCAACAGAAAATTCTGTTTCTTCCTCTTCATTGATCCTGGGCCTTTTCAAACCTCATCATCCAAAATGTATTTGCATACTTCATTTTCTCTTGTCTGGAATGAAGTAACTAAACTGGAGTTTGACACTAACAGAAAGTGATTTTAATGGAGAAACAAAGCCTAGAATTGTTAGCAGTACAGGAAGCTGCTTTCTGGTGACAATATGCTGCTGTATGATAACTATACACATGTGCTATTGAGACACATTATACAAAGCAAGACTGATTATATATACAGAGGACACCGATCTAATAATATTAATGACAATGAGAGCCAAGTTTCTCAGTGTTAGGGAAGGAAGTTATAATAAGAAAAGTGAGAAATCTAGAAAGAAGCCTTGAGTTTGAACTGGAATTGGAGATATCAATATAAACTTATGATTTTATTCCAACGTTTATTTATTTTTGGGGGGACAGAGAGAGACAGAGCATGAACGGGGGAGGGGCAGAGAGAGAGGGAGACACAGAATCGGAAACAGGCTCCAGGCTCTGAGCCATCAGTCCAGAGCCTGACGCGGGGCTCGAACTCACGGACCGCGAGATCGTGACCTGGCTGAAGTCGGACGCTTAACCGACTGCGCCACCCAGGCGCCCCTAAACTTATGATTTTAAACATATGCATATAGATACTAAAGAAGAGATAAAAAATGTGCTTAGTGCACATTTTATATTTATATTTATACATAGATTCCCTAACTCCATCCACTGAGAGGTACTAACAACAAGTAGCAACATCCACATTAGATAAGTTTATACATAATACCATGATGCACTAAAACAAATACAGATTCCTTGGAGAAATGCCGGATTCCTGATCACTACAGCTAGAAAGGATCCCTCTAACCTCTGAATCCTTGTAGAGTTTTATGCTAATGAAGTGATAATAATGCCAGCACACTGTGCCACAGGTATTTGCATAGGCATTTCCCCATAGGACATGAACAATGTCCTTTAGATCTTTCTGAATGCTTTGGAGTTCAGTGCCTCCTGAACAAAATAGATTCCCAATAAATGACAGTGGAAGGAAGGAAGGAAGGAAGGAAGGAAGAAAAGGAGGAAGGAAGGAAGGAAGAAGGAAGGAAGGAAAGGAAGGAAAGGTGACTTTAATATGAATTTAATAAAATGTGCTCAACATACTTCTCATGCATAGGATATTGTGTTAGAAATAAAATATTGCCAAAAAGACGATATACCATAGCATGGGACAAAAATGTCCAACAAGTAAATCAGATTCTGAAGATAAATCTTGAAGACTTACCTTGTTGATCTCCAGCCAGGTACCATTCTTGGTGTCATTTGACAGTAGACAGAGAAAGAACCCACTCAGGCACCTTTTATACCATTCTACTTAAGAATTTCACTACCTACTTTCCCAACTGCCCAACTATTTAGCACCTCTCTTCTTATTCCCTTGAGAGGAGATTTCAAATCTTCATGGAAATAAAAACAAACACTCCTCAAAATCTTTGATAACTCTTGGTATAGATTAGGTTTTAGATACACCCATCCCATGCATTACTCATTTTGATGAAAAACAATTAAGATAAGTAGCACCATGGGGCGCCTGGTCAGTTAAGCATCTGACTCTTGATTTTGGCTCAGGTCATGAGATGGAGCCCTACATCAGTTCTATGATGGGCATAGAGCCTACATAAGATTCTCTCTCCCTCTCTCTCTCTCTGCCCCTCCCCCACTTGTTCTCTCATTCTCTCTCTCTCTGTCAAAAAAAAAAATCCATAAAAAAAAGATAAGTAGCACCAGGGCTAATCATAAATGGCACAATTTTCCTTTCTACTTGCTATTTTATGCTGCTACCACTTAATCATAATTTTATTCACTACAATGATCACCAAGTATTTAAATGAAATTGTGGAATATCAGGTATAATTTTTATCTGTGAAATACTAAGATTGACTACAGATGCTCTATGCACATCCAGTCACTTTTAAGCAATGTTTGTATTTCCTAGTGAAATATAAGATGATCCATTTTGCCCGAGTTTCTATAAAAGTGTATGCAGAGGGGCACCTGGGTGGTTCAGCCGGTTAAGCATCCGACTTCAGCTCAGATCATGATCTTATGGTTTGTGGGTTCAAGCCTGGCACCGGGCTCTGTGCTGACAGCTCAGAGCCTGGGGCCTGCTTTACATTCTGTGTCTCCCTCTCTCTCTGCTCCTCCCCTGCTTGAGCTCTGTCTCTCTCTGACTCTCAAAAATAAATAAACATTAAAAAAAATTTAATAAAAAAAATTTTTAAAGTGTATGCAGAGAATATTGGACAAGAAGTATAATATCCATCTTTTATGGGTTAAGGCCAAATGAAGGAAAATTTGATAGACCTTATGATATTATAGCTATATTTCTGACTTTAGGCCATACTTGTAAAATGTTGATCAAAGAGACATTGGGTGTTATAAACTCCTTCTTTTATAATTGGAGAAACTGAGAAATGGCAAGTTTCATCATCCCAAAAATAATTTGGTACAAAGTTCAAGTGAGCCTATTATTCTTTCTACTACATTATACATTGGTTTAATACTGGTTTTGCATGTGCTATTTACCTTAGATCCATGGTCACTTGAAAACCCTTTGCCAACATAAAAAAATCAGGACTGACTTGTACCCAGTATATATAGATTGTTTAATATGTAGAAGGTCTGTGATAAATATATATTAATTTGATTTGCCTGTTTAATTTGCAGCAATCGTTATATCTTTATGGTTGATATCATGTTTGTTCATGCTGCAAAATAAAAATTATTTGAAGCTTTCCACTTCTAAATATTTTATGAAATGATCAATATACTTTTTGTGGTGAAATACAAAAGGCAATGACAACCAGACCTACCAGTAAACCATTTTATATTTTACTTTAATTATCACTCACAAATCTTTAATTATGAGTATAAAGAAGACCTACAAAAATAATTGCCAGCACTTTCCTTTTGATTGTCTTGTGTAATTTAAAATCAATGTTAAAACTAAATAAACATTAAATAAATTTTAAATCAATGTTAATAATTAAGTTATATTTTAGAAATGTAAAACATCTGGGAAAAGACAGTCATCAAATATTATCTTGCAAAAATGCTGCTTTGTTAAGCATCTTGAGATGTAATTTATACTGTCCTCTCTGTCAACTACGCTCGTCCCTGTTTCTCCATAGAAGGTTTAGTAAAATTATGGAGACAGCCAATTTATGCAGAATTTCCTATGTATCTATTCAACTACAAAAATTACTTGGCTAAATTAGGGCCACAAACCCAATACATAAATCATGAGGTTGTTTTGAGGACTTCTCTTCAGCTGCATAAAATGGAACAATTTATCTTTTTATTTAACCAATAGAAAAATCATACAGATCTTTGGATTAATTATTCATGTCATGGACATCAGTAACGAATCTCTTGCATCAGTTCCCTGTTTCTACATGAAGTGAATTTGAAGTTTTTTGCCTTGAAATTGTCTGGGTTTTTTGTGCTTATTATGATATACCTAATTCTAACTAAGCCCAGTGTGTAGCACAGAGTAAACATAAAATATAATTGGTAGAATTATGTTGAATGCTTACCTCAGCATTTATACTCCTTTTGGTATTAAAATATGTGTATTGATATTAAAGTACTGGGCAGATAGATGAAATGTGCATGGTTGGATAGATTACATATATATCTAGATATATGTATACATATACATATATCTAGATATATATATGTGTATATATATATGCATATATACATATATATGTATATATGTATATACATATGTATATGTATACATATATACATATATACATATAGATATATATATGTATATTTATATATCTAGATATGTATATGTATATATCATTCATCTTTGAAAATATCTGAGGCATTAAATATCTATTTATAATTATTAGATCCCTTAGTGAGTTCAACAATAATCTCTGCACTACTGACAAATATTTTAAGCTCCAGCCATCTTATTTCAAGCAATAGTAAAATTCCAGTGCAATAAATAATTTGTACAGTTTCATAGAGGGTCATTGTGCTGGCATTTGATTTTGATTCCTAAATATTGGTTTATAACTTTTAATGTATATTTAGATATCAAAATGGTAGCATTCCCAACATCTCTTGGAAAAAGTTCTATTAAGGAACATAGATTTTGAATGCTAATTCCCATTCTGTAAGTAATATACCAGATGATCCTGACTGAATTCATTAATTTTTTTTTCTTGCTGTTGGCTGGGACCATTTTGGAGGCCATTTATATGACTCCAGGAGAAATAGATAAGCCTGTCTTATTGATTTGTCATAACTTCATGTATATTAAGTTAGAGACCTAAAAGATTATAAAAATTTCTGGCAAGCACCGATATTCATTTTTTCTTACTCTTAAGGTAATAGATGATTTTCTAATTATTTTAGTCTTAACCTAGGCCCCCTTCCCCTTTTTCTTATTTCAACCATTATTATTTAAAATCTTTAGAAAATGTGTTAACATTAATGTTAATAGAATGTAATAGTCAATAGAATGTAAAAAATATCATATGATCTTTCTTTTGATTTTGCATGTTTTAGGCCATGTAGGTTATCTCTGTCAACATCAATGATTTTATAGAGGATGACAGATATAGAAGATGTAGACATGTGCTGATCTTATAGAAGTACTGGACACGTCCTGAGTAAGGCAAACATTCTAGGGTGACTTTTTAATTTAGCTTTCTGACATCAGCTTTGTTGACTTGATTCTTTGCCAGAAAACACAGTTATACTTTTAAACTCCCGTTCATTAACAATTCTGGCTAGATAAAACCAATGTCTTCTTAAAAGAAACTGCATATGAATAAACCTGCACTGTGTTAGTTTCATTTACTTCTAGTTTTGTAATAAGTAAAACAACTATAATTAATTAGACAGTATCTATAAAGACTCCTAAACTTAAATGGAATTTAACCAAGGCTATTTCTCATGCTATTAAATAAAAAATTATTCTATTAAAAAAATGTTAACAAATCAGCCAAAGCCTTCAAAGAGAGTATTTCTATTTTATCCATGTCAAGATGTAATAAGTAAATTTATTTCATATGCCGTAGAAAGATAAGGGAAAATCTCTGGTTAACATTTAGAATCAAAATTCAAATACATCTTCCAGGATCACTTGGTCTTTTCTGGATCTTGCTCTCTTCCCCTTATATGTGCATGGATCAGCTAACAAATGGTCTTGAAATCAAGGACTTCTGAACACTAAGGAAGCAAATTTGGGCCTTTGATCACAAGTATTCACACTCACAACAGGGAGAAACTAAAAGAGAAGAGGGTCATACAGCTGCAGAAGGAAAAGCTTTTTGAAAATTCCAAATATATGTTGAAAACATGAAATAAAACCATGTGATTCTGTTTTTGAGGCTACTAATTATCATTCTAAGATCATTACTGAAAAATTATTGAACCAAAAGCATGTTTAATGTATTTTTATTGTTAATTCATTTTGAACCACCTGGTAGAAAATCCTCAGAATGATCTCCATTTCTGCTTGCCCAGGAAATACCTGGGTTGAAGAAAAGTCAACTTCATCAATAAACATATGTATGCATGTGCCAACATAAAGGTGGCAAACTATTAGATTCTCTCAAATCTGTACAAAAACAACAAAGTTAGCAGCATACTGAGCTCCCTAGCTGTCTGAGTTTCCCACACTGGGGTTCTTTTACTGACAAGAAGCTATGATTTGTGTTACCAAAAACTGTCAGCTCCTAATTCGGATGGAGCTGAGATGAATTATACATAGGTCATTAGAAGCGGTGTGGTCTACAGTGAAAGGGATCTCAACAAAATTCAACCACTGACATGCTGAGTGCTTTGAATAAATCAATCATTAGCCATCTGCCTTGATTTAAGCATTGAAAAATGGGGGTGCGTAGAGAACTACTTATTAATATATGCCTGTAAATTATTTTGAACTTCTCTTAGCAAAAACATCAAAGAAAAAGAAAATATTCCAAATTATCTATAGTTACCATTATTTCATTTTCTTGTGGACTAAAATGTTTCTCCTACATTTTGAGTCCCTGTTGCCCAGCTGTTCCTGCTGATTTGTTTTCTAAATGACCACTTCTAATGATTTTTTGGTCATCTCTTATAGGATATTGTATATCATTCCCTATCTAGAAAACACAAAAAAGAAGTAGGGGGATGAGGAGTGGGGGCAGGGGGTGTGGTCTGCATCATTATAACATTTATGTCAAGCAGCAGGGAAGTCCCAATTAAGGAGGGTACAGTTACTTCCCTTTATAGGAAATCTTATACTCCATAAGAGAGATCTAGGCACAGGCTAGGATTGGGACTAAGAACAGGAAAAAAATGACACAGAACATTCTATAACCATGAGACAGACTGTGATAGATATTTCCACTAAGAATCCAAATAGCCAAGTATTACAGAGTTCTTAAGTTCTAAGTGGAGGAACCATTGAGCTACAATGGCAGTCAGATGAAATCCAAAATCCTGAAAGTAGTAAAACCAAAGAGAATCAAGGTCACCTATCAAAAGCAGTGACACTGAGAATAATGCCAAGAATTCTAGTAGACTCTCATGGACCCAGCTATCTAACAGACACATTCTACTGGTAACAGAGAAATGCAACTGAGAATAAATGTAATCTGTTTAAAAAAAAAAAAAAATGCATCATCTCCCCTGGGAAAGTAGCTCAAAAGACATACTTGTTTATATTTAAATCTATCACAACCAAAACCCCATCTTGCATATATCATCAAGCAAAATAAACAGGCTTTTCTAGGATACAAACTTCCTATGAAGAAATATAGCTAAGACTGGCAATAATATGAACCCATGAAGCGGAAGATTATTCCTATATTCCCAACTCACCTTCCTCAGAGATCTTTGAGAGAACACTGTATGAGGAGAGAGACACCATGAGGATTGACATTGCTGAAGAGACTCCAGTAGCAAAAACTATTAAAAACTAAACCATAAGCAGGGAGACTCAATCTGAGCCACAGAAGAAAAATAAGACAAATAAAATTTTTATAAACCAAATTTGCTTGTCTTGGACATTTTGCAAATGGAAAACATTATATTAAATCTTAAGTTATTTATCTAAGGTTGATACTTTACATTTTGAATTTACACCACCACCATTTCATAACATCAAAGCAAGTCTGTTTAAACTTTTCTTCCCTCATCCTCGTACCAACATGAAAGCTGAATAGGAAAAACCAATCTGGCCAACATAGGTAACTTAATGTATTCTTGTCCATATTTCAAAATGAACTGTCAGGACTGTGGAGAGAGAGGGGAGAGGGGAAAGAGTGCATCTAAAACATAATAGTGAACAATGTATACCTGTTGAGGATCTGGTCAAGAATGACCAGCAGCTGACCATTAAAGCTGCCACCCGTAATTGAAAATATTGAAGTTGCCCAATTTTGAGCACTCTCATCCATAGCTGCCATGGAATGCCAGCTGTCATTGTGTTGGCGCAGGCAGTATTGTTTCTTCTCCTGCCAGGCACACACATCTCATTTGCTTCCCCCAGTTATTTTTCCAAGCCAACCAGCCCTCTGGACAGCTCTCCCTGCTGTATCTGAGATGCAGTCTTTTGAGATTTCCTACCTAACTTGACTTCAGTATACTTCAGTGGGAATAAGCTAAAATTTACTAGACATTAGAAGAAGTTTTTGTTATTGTTGTTATTATTCTAAAGGTAATATAAAAAAGAGGCAGGGCCTCCACCTACAGCCATGTGGCTTAGACTGCATACCACACAATACCATGCAACTCCATGGGATGACATTGATATGGACCATGATGTCACTGGTGCCTCCAAAAGCTGTAAAATTCAATGGCTCTATCCTGTGGCCTATTACAGTATAGAGAGTTTAACAATCAGATTAAACCTGTTCGTTCTTCTCAGACATCTTCCTAGCATTCTTCCTAAAAACTTATGTAAATCTCTCTTTTATTTTCAAGGTATACAGAGAATCTCTGTACAATACGATTTCCATATTCTTTCATGATACATTATTAAAAGAACTAAAGAGGGAGAAAATCTTAAATATCTGATTTTCTTTACCAAAGAGAACATTTCAAAAAGAAAGAAAGGTGTTTAGTTTTGTTTTTCAGCTGGTATATTCACCAGAATTCAACAAGAATATTCTTTTTTTTTAATTTTTTTAATGTTTATTTATTTTTGAGACAATGCAAGAGACAGAGTGCAAGTGGTGGAAAGACAGACAGAGGGAGACAGAGAATCTGAAGCAGGCTCCAGGCTCTGAGCTGTCAGCACAGAGCCTGACGCAGGGCTCGAACTCACAAATTGTGAGATCATGACCTGAGCCGAAATCGGATACTTAACCGACTGAGCCACTCAGGTGCCACAAGAATATTCTTTATTTTAATGTTGTAATTGTTTAAATTGTATTTTCTGAAAAGAACATTTTAAATCTGCACATAGTCTTCACTATGTTATTAATTCATCAAGTTAAATAATTTTAGACTTAAAGTGTTCTATTTACATCTACTACTCTTAAAAAGACAAGAAAATGATTGAATTTTTATTGGATTTAGTTTGCCTTTTTCCCAATCATTAAATGTGGAACAATTGTTTACAAGTGCTGTTGTAAATCTAAAAATGTCAATCTTGGGGCGCCTGGGTGGCTCAGTCGGTTAAGCGTCCGACTTCGGCTCAGGTCATGATCTCATGGTCCGTGAGTTCGAGCCCCGCGTCGGGCTCTGTGCTGACCTCTCAGAGTCTGGAGCCTGCTTCAGATTCTGTGTCTCCCTCTCTCTCTGCCCCTCCCCCACTCATGCTCTGTCTCTCTCTGTCTCAGAAATAAATAAACATTAAAAAAATTTTTTAATAAAAAAATAAAAATTAATTAATTAATTAAAATGTCAATCTTTATGATTGTCCCCTATTATATTTAAAAAGTGAAGGCCCTTGGGAATGATGTATGTCCTTCTCCTATTCCCCCAAGCAACACTGAGAAGAAAAAAGTCCCAAATATATTTTTAAAAATCTCACCAATACCCTCCCCCCCAATCTGAAGGATGTGGTCTAGCGAGGAGAAAGCGTGACAACACAGAGGATATACAACGTCCTTCTAGACTTTAAACCCTTTTCCCCACAATAGATCATAACACACCAGAAGCCAAAAGTACTCCCTAAATTACAATTTGGTTTTCTCTCACTTAAAATTAAGCAGGAAAGACTCATGTAGTGACTTACCAAAAATAATTGAACCCACTGCAAATGCTTAGCAAAACTGAATCCTAAAAGGGGAAAATCAAGAACACACTAAAAGGTTAATCAACTTGGTAAAAGAAAATTAGAAAGCCTGTGTGAAGATCACCTGCTTTTTGCAATTAAATAGCACCAGAATTACCTGGAAGACTTCTTACATTTTTACCTTTACTTTCAGCTCCACAGACAGTGGAAGCAAGGCAGAGAGGCAACTGGAAAGAGAGAGATGAATGAGAGCTGCCGGAAATGAGAGCTTAGCAGAACAGAATGTGAAATCCAAGGACGTTTTCCAAGAGGTAGGGATAAAGATCTGATAACAATGACCTCTATGAGGTACACTGGGGAGTTCCCATAGCCCAGTACACTCCCCTGACTCAGGACCCTCTGCTGTGTTTCTCTTGCCCCAACATTCAGCCCCATTGGACTGGGTCCTGAGAAAACTTAAGCCTGGCTATCTTCTTCATGTGCCCATTTGCCCTTTAGGAAGGCTCTTGGATGTTTGACTCTCACCAAATTACGGAGCACAGCTAACTGCTGGCCCCTCAATCCTTGCCTCACCAGCCGAGGAAACACACCAGCCTGACTCCTGCCTTCAGTATTTTCTGAACAGGAGGTGAGCACAAGTCTCCTCATGTTGCAAACAGCTTTGATTTAATGGATGGTTCTTTTGTGTCCGCCTCCCCCCACTTGCCTTGAGGAAGTGGGAATGAACTACCCTCTCCTATCCTTTTCCTTCCCATGAGTGAGAGGGAAAAAAATGCCACAGTACCCCCCACTCCTAAAAATTCTCTTTAAAGAACTCAGCTGATACATTTCTAGCCCTTTTTTTAAGTTTACTTCTATTTATTTTGAGAGAGAGATAAGAGAGAGAGAGAAGGA
The DNA here is from genome assembly GCF_028749965.1 of Puma concolor. Taxonomy (NCBI): domain Eukaryota; kingdom Metazoa; phylum Chordata; class Mammalia; order Carnivora; family Felidae; genus Puma; species Puma concolor. The sequence continues at coordinate 80,378,248 of NC_141667.1, read as the reverse complement.
AGAGAACTCACACCCATGAGAGTGGGGGAGGGGCAGAGAGAGAGGGAGAGAAGAGAATCCCACTGATAGTTCAGAGCCTGCCACAGGGCTTAATCTCACAGACCAAACTCATGAACCATGAGATCAGGACCTGAGCCAAAACCAAGAGTCAGATGCTTAACCGACTGAACCACCCAACTTCTCCCCTAGCCCTTTTTTTTTTTTTTTTAATTTTTTTTTTCAACGTTTATTTATTTTTGGGACAGAGAGAGACAGAGAGAGACAGAGCATGAACGGGGGAGGGGCAGAGAGAGAGGGAGACACAGAATCGGAAACAGGCTCCAGGCTCTGAGCCATCAGCCCAGAGCCCGACGCGGGGCTCGAACTCACGGACCGGAGATCGTGACCTGGCTGAAGTCGGACGCTTAACCGACTGCGCCACCCAGGCGCCCCTCCCCTAGCCCTTTTTAATATAGACTAGAGTTGAGTGATGTTCACAGATCTATATGATCGCATATTAAGTGTGTGCTGCAAAGATATATCTAGTCCATCGATTCAGATCATGAAGTACTTATCATCCAATGGCCTCAACTTTGAGATTTAGCCAATGTTCTGAACTATTTACTTTACTATCCTATTTACTTTATGTTACATGGTACTTGAAATATTTTGTTTATAACATTTGTTTGTGGCCCCATATTTTGGCTTAGTCTAACATTTACTAAACCAGAATGCCTTGTTGTTCTTCAAAGATTGGAAAAAAATGATCTACCTACATTTTAGTCTCACAGAGGGGCCATGATTTGATTCTTTTGGTTCAATGATTCACAGAAATGTCAAACAAGAAATTTTTTTATTAGTTAAAACAACCAATTTTTGCTAAACTTTAATTTTAATGTCATGAAATTAAATATTTCCCCATAATTTCAGATTTTCTTTTAAAATATCAAAAGAGGTGAGATATGGTTAGGCCTATTAAATGTATCTTCTAAATGCTGTGCTTTTCTTTCAAAACCAAAGTGTCCACCCTTCTGTCTGGAACACAGTATGGATGCTCATATCCACAGACTTGCAGATAGCTTTGGAGGCAAAAAGTAAGAAGCAAATCATTGTAGGGAGAACTTGGATTCTAAGTTGTGTGACTTTTGGCAAGGCACTCAATTTCACTAGGCTACACTTTTTAAAATATACAGTTGATGCCCCTCAAAACCCATGTTTCCCTCTTCTTTCTAGGTGCACAACTGAACTACATTTCCTAGCTTCCCTTACAATTAAATGTGGCCATGTGGCTGATTTGTAATCAATAAAATGTGAACAGAAGTGATGTCTGCCTCGGAGGTTTTATCCCATGAAAAGGTCCCAGATACACACCTCTATGTTCTCTCTTCTGGCTGGCTAGAAAGGAGATGACCCTCAGGGAGACTATGACAGCCCTGCTTATTGGACACAAACCTTTGTGCCTTCTCAGAATGTCTGATTATCTCATTCTTTCCAAAGATAACAGTCACTGGCTGGACCACTCTGCAGCTGCCTTATACTGGTGCCATGGATAAGTTCTTCAAGCTAGCTGGAGCTCTGGGTGAATCTTCGTGCCTGCAGGGCCCTGTGGCCCAGTCATGCCCCTTATTGCTGTCACCCTCTCCACTTCTGCATGAAACACCACACTGAATCTGCAGAGGCTGGCTTGCTAAACAGTCACTGCAGGCCAGACCACACAACCTAGAAGTGCTAAGGAATTAGAGCATGAAACTTGACCACTGAGAAACATGAAATAGGAAGACCAGCCTTGGGATGGAGAAATAGCTCCACATTTAGAGAAGCCCTTTCTGCTGAGTTTCTTTTCTTCTAGCATGTGTTGAAAAAAATGTCTAAGGGGGATTTTCCACTGTTCTCCCTCTCCCGAACCCAGCTGCCTTATTACGCCTTTTTTCTACTTATCCATTGTGTTTAATGTACTTCTTTACTTTTTTTTATATATGTTTCTAGATGCCTGCCTTCTTATATGGTCTACTTCTATTCCAGAGTGGTGATATTCCAATCCATATATATTTTAGAGAGGAGGCAAGTATTATATATTATTTTTCATGAGTTAGCTCTTCCCCTATGCTTGAAGGGTCTGTTTGGTTAGCAGTAAAGTGATGGAGAATATATTTATCTTAATACTCAGACTATTTGAAGTAGGAAGAGTGTGATGACAACTCTAGGTCAATAGCTTTAAAAACATGCACTCTAAATGAACAAAAACTTCCCCTGTTGTGAGAGGGGGATGAATTTAGTAAAAAGAACAAGGACATAGATAACTGTGCTACTCATCTGAGTACTCATCTGAATAGCAAAAAGAGTGCCTGAACTCCCCAAAAGTACTCGAAGCAGATTTTATTCCTCACAGGTGTTATGTGTATCCTTTGCTTTCTTCCTGGGCCCTCTTTACACCAAGCTTCTAATTTTGTTTTGTGCCCAAATTTAGCAACCATCTCCACTTACTAACCATATCATTAACTTGTTTATGTTTCAAGCTCTCACCATAAAATGTGAATAGTATTTACTTCTATAGGTTGTTGGGAGGATAAGATATGATAATGTGCTTAGAATGTTCTAATATACGACCTGTCACATGTTAAATACTCAATATAGTATGTTGGGTCCGTCCCTTTCTATGATCTTCATCTCTGTAGACAGATGAAACCATGAGTCCATGCTGAGCATGATCAGGAAATATAGATCATATCTGACTGTAAGTAAGAAAGTTAAACTATTCTTGCCATTTGTGTGTGAGGGTCCAGAGGGAGGAGAGTTACCTATTATATGAGTAAATGGACTGCTTACAAACATCTGCTTTGATAAGTCCAGTGCTTCTCCTAGAAAATCAAATCCTGCATTAATGGGCTTGCCTTCTTTCTAGGTCACACAGGAAAGTATAGAATCTGGCCTGAAAGTTTCTCTATTCCTTTAAATCATTGCAAATTTCTGCATTTATCTTTCAAAGACAAAACAAAGCATTAAGAGAAGTCAGGCAAGTAGAAAAGAAACTGTACCACAGGATGCTTTCTGTTCATTGATGACTGAATGGAGATTGAAATAAAACAGGGAGGTAGACAACTTAGTTAAATGATATGAGTGTGATTAATGTTTTAAGCAATTTCTAACCAAGTCAGAGCATGTATTTTTACTATTTGTTAACAGACCCTAGAGCCCTTGGTCCAGTTAGTTTTGATAGGCTCCAACCGGAATCCTTAAAAATAAACAAAACCTCACTTCTTGAACTAGAAACAAAGGAGTTAGGCAAATAATAAGGTAAAGGAGTTAATCATTGTTGCTGTGTATATTTTATATCAATTTCTATTTCTGACTAAGCTCATTTCTCATAGATATGTCACCTAGTGTCTCCAAATATATATATATAAATATATAAATACATATAAATACATATAAATATATGAATATATATAAATATATATGTATAAATATATATATATATATTTATATATATTTACCTCCATCTGTAAAATGGGATCATACCGCCATATTACTGTGGGATCCTGTCTCCCAACAGGCGGAAAAATCCTAAAGCAATTAGTATCTAACCTCTTCATATGGCTAATGCCGTTCATTGGTCACCTACTCTGGTATCTAGTAATCCAAATAGTGGTAAATAAATAAAAAGACAAATAAGGTTTGGGTTTTTTTAAATCTATATATTGTGTCCATTTTAGTTCAGGCAATATCAACAAACACTTACTGCTTACATTTCTTACCATGTGCAGACAAAAATATTAGGTGCCACATTTAGTTTATTCAGGTTAAACATGGTGCTGGTGGGACCGCATTTGTAAAATCAAGCTTCAAATGATCCATTTAATATAAATCTATTATCTGGGCACAGAGTATTTACCGAACCCTGGCACTACAAAATTAAAGTTATCCTTTCCTTGCAGAACAGGAAAACCAAGGGAGATATTATGGCTCCATTAGACGAAAGAATGAAGGCATGAACCTACAAAAGGTGAGCTAGTACCCCTTTAGGGAAAGACACAAATCATCTACTGACTACCATACCATCAAGTTTTCCCCCTGCACACATCTGATAGGGAAATTCTGATCACTAATTAGGTACCTATAAGTCTGAGCTTTTTAAAGCTTTATTCAGATTAAAATTTTTTTGACTAACTGCCACATTCTGATAGTGGTACATGTAGCAGGACCTAGGAGTTTCATTTCTAACCCTATTTACTTGTCTTACTCTTAGGATGACACCATTTAAACAGAGGCTTTATTATATCCTTCCTTACAGCTCACCCTCATAAACACAACATATAAATAGTTTTAATAAAGTAAGACTATTTCCTGTTGCTGTAAATAATTTTCATATTGGATGAATCTTCGCTGCCCAAGAGTAATAAACGGGAAGGAGAGAAAGAAGTACCAGAATGGTTGATAGACCCTGGTTGCCAAAGTTTTAAAAATATGATTCTTTCTCTGAAGTCAGATACCCAATACTATATTTTTTATCACTAATGTCTTTAAAATGTTTTTTTTAATGTTTATTTATTTTTGAGTGAGAGAGTGCACGTGCACAGAGAAGGGTCAAAGAGAGAGAGACAGAGACAGAGACAGAGACAGAGACAGAGACAGAGAATCCCAAGCAAGTCTCCTCCATGCTGTAAGCTCTTAGCGCAGAGCCTTATGCTAGGCTCGAACTCGTGACTTGAGCCTAAATTAAGAGTTGGAGTCTTAACGGACTGAGCCACCCAGGAGGCTCAGTAAGTTGTTTTTGTTTTTTGTTTTTTGTTTTTATGTGAATGTTATATTTTTGATTTAGTCAATGTGGTTTGAATTGTGGAGTTAAATACCTGTTTGACTTACTTTGACATTGAGGATGTCAGAGAGGAATCTTTAATAATTGCAAATTTTTATACATTGTTAGTAATGGCTGTGGCTTCATAAATGTTTCTAAGTGTTCAAATTTAAAAAGCCATTGGGACTTTGGAAATATAGAATAAAACTAATTTTAATGTATCAAATTACCTTCAAATTTTTCTACAGTTTTTACTCAGTTAGAAAGAACTCCTAAGTCTGTAAACTTTTGGGTTTTAAATTTTTAGGAATTTATTTCATTAATTTTCTGGAGGAAGTGCACACGTTGTATGAAAGCAAAACCTCTAAAAGAAGCAGAGTTGCTGAACTCGTCCTATTTTCTCTAACCGGGTTTTAAATAGGAGTACATAATTAAAGATCATGTTCTATTTTTTTCTGTTCATTTGGAATATGAGAAACAGAACTGAAGATTTTCCTGTGGCTGCCAAGTCCTAAGCACATATTGACACCTGTCAAAATAAAAATGCAGGCAATCTTCATTATTTAGGGACTCTGTACTTGTTAATTTGAGTACTCACCAAAAGTTATTTGTAACCCCAAAATCAATACTTGCTGTGCTGTTGAGGTCACTCACAGACATGTACAGAGCAGAAAAAAAAAAAAGAGTCATCCGATGGCCACATTCCTAGCTGAAGTTGAACAAGATGACCCTCTGCCTTCTTGTTTCAGGTTCTGTCCTATAAACAAGTGTTCTTTCTGTGGTCTGTTTTAGTGTCACGTGTTTCTCACATTGCTGTGCTTTCTGTTGGTCATTCCGCTGTTTAAAATAGCCCCCAAGCAAAGTAATACAGTTCTGTCTAGTGTTCCTAAGCACAGGAAAGCTTGATGTGCTTCACACAAAAAGTCTATGTGTGAGAGAAACTTCTTTCAGGAGTTCGTTAGGGAGCTGGTGGCCATGAATTCAATGTTAATGTGTCAAGTCTATGTTAAATAAGGTGTCTCTAAATGGAAACACACCTAAAAGAAGGTTATGTATTGATCAGTCATAACATTGATCAACTCTGTTTTCCCTTAGTTCAGTATTCATTAATTCAGTGTTTGTGGCAACTTTAGAGAACACCTCTATCATAAATGAGAATCTTCTATAAGTACTTATGGTCAGAATTAGTGTAGGAATGATCAGATGATGGGTATGAGATGCCTTCAGTTGATCTTTAACCTCCCCCACTCAACCAAGAGTTCTGGTTGCTTTGCCTTCCATCCATTCCTCATTTTTTGATCACTTGTTAACTTGGGATCTCCTAATTAAAATCTGAAACCCTTCTTGGGATTCTATAAATACCAAAATATAGATTTAAATAAATATAAATTCTTGTTCACTTCTGGGGCTCATTCCACTGGTTCTGAAGATTTCATTCAGTCTATGGACTGCCTCAGCAGATTTCCATTAAAAATTATAAACACATAAAAATCTTGGGCACCTGGGTGGCTCAGTCCACTAAGCATCTGACTCTTGATTTCAGCTTAGGTCACGAACCCAGGGTCATGGCATGGAGCCCCACATACGGCTCCATGCTGATACTGTGGTGCCTGCTTAGGATTCTCTCTTTCCTTCTCTCCTGTACCTTCCCTACTCTCTGTGGGGGGGTGGGGGGGGGTGGGGGGGAATACACACACACACACATATGTGTATGTATATATATATTCTCTCTCTCTCTTCCTTCTGCCCCTCTCCCTCACTCATGTGCTCTCTCTCTTTCTAAAAATAAAAATTGAAAAAAATATCTCATATAAGCCATTGATGAGGTTAGTGATACCACCTGAAATGTGGGGGCTGTGAAATAGGACAGGATCATAGTTCAGGAAAACAAGCAACTTTACAGTAAGCAATATGCATTCTTTTCTTGAGATGTCCTTTAGCCACACCACCATTGAAGGACTTTCAGTGCTTAGTCCTCCTCCATCAGGCCTCAGTGTCACAACACCATACTCCATACCCATTTCCTTTCAGGAGCAAAAAAAATGAATTTTATTTTTTCCTAAAGAGAAGTTTACTACCCTATTATTTTGTCCTGGAGCAATATGATTAGTTATACCTTAAGAGTTTCATCATCTGTACCAATTGCCTATCAGTCTTTTTTCTGAATCAAAATTAAAAGGTTTCTCCCTAATAGGAAGTCTATTGCCAGCTTGTTGAATATGAGACTTTTCAATACCACAGAGCTAGTACACAGTGGAGCCAGGATTGTAGGCCACACACTTAGACTTCACAGTCTGTTACCTTAACCCCAAAATTATAATGTGTTCTCTTCACAAATACTATCCCTTCCTCCCCTTAGTATCCTACCTTACATATAAATACTCACTAATTCCATCTTCTTCGCCTTAATTCTAAAATCAGGAGGCCTGGCTACATACAAGTAAGACTGCATCATCTAGATTACACAAAACAATGGAAAGGAAAATTTAATGTATTTTCTGATAGACACAGAAAGGAGCAAGCAAAAGAATATAGAGAGGCATTGCTGTATGTAGTAGACAGGATAGAAAAACTTGTCTTCATGGACAACTTGCACAGTGGGGTCATGCTTTATGCACACCATCTACTCAAAACATGTAGCAAGTGGGTGGAATATTAAGAGAAACCAAATAAGATGCACTCAGATTCGTATAAAAGATAATATCCATACTGTCCAAAGAGTAGGTAGGGGCCGAAGTGTCAAGTGTGCCGCCACCTAGGTCAGTAGGCAGCCATTGACCAGTGGGATTTTGACTCCTGGGGAGGAAGGGATGCTGCAAGTGTTTCATGCAAGACAGGAATAGTAGCGTCACTGCTGAAAATCCGGGCCTTACGTGAGTTCTCTCACATGGACAAGGAAGCTAAGAGAAAAAAGGTGGCAGGCCTGCTGATGGGGACTTTGGCTTCATCAGTAACAGTGAGCCTAAGGAGAAATATGACGTTGGTGCTAGGAGCACAGCTCCACTGCCTACTGGGTCGTCCACACTCCTACGTATCAGTGGAACAGATTATAAATCCTGGTTTTTGACCGGGAGCCCAAAGAACTAAGTGGAGGTAACCATAAAACAGGTCAATAGTACAGGGAGATAGAGAAAACAAAAAACAAACAAAAGCATTCAAAATAAGCCTGCAAATTCTAAAAAGAGAGAGAGAGAGAGAAGCTGAAAAAAAAAAAAAAAACCTATTGAGGAAAAGATTAACCTGGAGGTGGAATTTATTTTATAGAGCATAAAAATTAGCTTGAAATAATGTATGGAAGATTTCAAAAAGAAATGTAGGTACAATATCCATTGAGAAATAATATGATATCGTGAAACCAATATAGGCAGAAAGGATATAAGAACAAGTTGATATTAAAATGATAATGTCGGTGTGTAAGCCCCTACCACACCTTACTCTCTTGCAGATAACAACTATAAACTCTGAACAAAATACAAAAAGCAACAACCTGAAGGCACCAAAGAGAGAACCAAAGCAAGGTTTGAGATCCCATTTTTTACAGCTTTTAGCCTGAAAGCAAGTAAAAGTTGATGCTATACAATGTGGCTAAGATTCCAGTAGGAAAAACCACAATCTTTTTCACCTGAAGAACCAGAGTACAGAGTTCAAATGAATCACAAACAATGGAAAGTTGGGAGAAGGATAATTCTTTGGGAAAAACAAAACAAAACAAAACAAAACAAAACAAAACCACAGACAAGGAAATCCCCAAATTTTTATATAGACTCTATACAAATTTCTAATTCCCTAAACATGCATGCAATGCACAGATTCCACTAAAGATTAAAGAACCCAAATAAGATTTGAGCTGTTTGCCAATGCTCAGTTTGTATTTTGAATCCAACCAAAGTAATGTCTGCTAAAATACAAAAGACAACACTCTTTGGAGGAATATAACAGAGTTTCCACAACGTAACATTTCACAATATCTAGGATAAAATCCAAAATCACCAGGAAATATGATCCATTTTCAAGAGAAAAATATAATAAGCAGTGACCAATCCTTGGCGATCATAAATTGGAAGTAGCAGGCAAGGACTTTAAAGCACCTATTATAACTATGCTCAAGTACATAAAGGAAAATATGTACACAATAAATAAATTTCAGCAGAGAGCATCTGGGTGGCTCAATCGTTAAACATCTGACTTCAGCTCAGGTCGAGATCTCATGGTTCCCGAGTTTGAGACCCATATTGGGTGAGTTTGAGCCCTGCTTCTGGTAAATACGAGCCCCGCTTTGGGTGAGCCCTGCTTCTCTCTCTCTCGATCTCTCTCTCCCTCTCTCTCTCTCTCTCTCTGCCCCTCCAGGGGTTCTCTCTCTCTGCCCCTTGCTCACTTGTGTCCTCTCTCTCTCTCTCAAAACAAAAATAAATAAAAATAAATAAATAAATTTCAGAAGAGAAATGTATTAAAAGATGATGGAAATTCTAGAACTGAAAAATATAATATCTAAAATTATTAAAAATGTATTTGGATGGATTTAATACCAGAAGGAAGATGGCAGAAGCAAGTTAATGAACTTTAAGTTAGGTCAACAGAAATAATTCAACCTGAAGAACAGAAAATACAAAATTGAGAAAAAAAAAAAAGGAACTTGAGGGACCTTTTAGACAATATGAAAAGGCCTAACAGACATACACAGAAGGGGAGTCACAGAAACACACAAGAAAAGGAAACAGAAAAAATATTTGAATAAAAATTACTGAAAATTTCCCAAGTTTGATAAAAATTTCACATTAAAGATTCAGAAATCTCAAAGATCCCCAAGCAGGGCTACTATGAAGAAAAGTATATATGAGTACATGATAGTCAAACCACAGAAAACCAAGGATGACAGGTAAATCTTGAAAGCAGCTAGAGAAAAATGATACATATGCATAGGGCAACAACATTTAGAGCTACCGTTACCTTATTAAGGCTTATGGCAGCCGGAAAGAGTGGAACAACATCTTTAAAAAGCTGGGGAGAAAACATAACTCTCAACTCAATATACCACATCCAGTGAAAATATCCCCATATATGAAGGCAAAATAAGGACATTTTTACATAAAAGAAACGAAAACAAAAAATGTATATTGCCAGCAGGCCTGTACTACAAGAAGTACTAAAAGAAGTTCCTCAGACCGAAGAGAAATGATAGCAGATAGAAACTTAAATCTTCAGGTAAGAATGAAGAATACAAGAAATGGTAAATATCTGGGTAAATATAAGATAAGTATTTCTTTTTAATTTCTTTAAAACACAGGGTTATTTAAAGCCAAAATTACAGCATAGTCTTGTGGGTTTGAAAAGTATAATGAAATATATATGACAACTGTAGCATAAACAACAGGGGTAAATAGGCCTATAGTATTGAAAGCTTTCTTTATTTCATGCGAAGTGGTATAATATTAACTCTGAGGAAATGGAAAAATTAAGAATGTAATAATAGAGCACCTATTAAAAGAAGCAGTGCAGATGTGTGGGTGGCTCAGTCATTTAAGCATCTGAGTTCAGCTCAGGTCATGATCTCACAGTTCCTGAGTCCAAGTCCCTCATCCAGTGAGCATGAGCCCTGCTTCGGGTAAAACATGACCCCGGAGTGAGCCCTGCTTCTCTCTCTCTCTCTCTCCTTCTCTCCCTCTCTCTCTGCCCCTCATGAGATTCTCTTTCTCTCTCTTTGTCCTTCACTCACATACTTAATCTCTCTCTTTCTCTCTCTCTCTCTCAAAAAAAAAGAAGCAATGCAAAGTTATAAATGTAAAAAATAGATCAATTAAGATGGAATTCTAAAATATTCAAATGATCCCATATAAGGTGATAAAGGAGGAACAGAAACAAACAAAAAAGCAGAAGGAACCAACAAAAAAATAATAAAATGGTACACCTACATCTACCATAACAATACTTTCATTAATTATTAATATATTAAACCCTCCAATTAAAAGGCAGAGATTTTTAGAATGGATTAAAAAATAATATGCAATCTAAAGAGATGTATGTTATGCTAAAAAATGAAGACGAAAAGTAAGATGTAAACATTTAAAATGAAAGTAAATGAATGGAAAAAGATGTACCATGCAAACAGTACACCCAAGAAAGCTGAAGGGTTTATATTATCAGATAAAAGAGAAAACAAGAAAAAGACTCCTACAAGAGCTAAAGAGGAAAGTAAATTTCATGATGATAAAAGGTTTAATTCATCATAAAGACACAATAACAGTCCTTCAAAATATATAAAGCAAAAATTGACAGAATGGAAAAGAGAAATAGAAAAGTGCACCGTCTTATTTGGAGATTTTAATACCTCTCTTAGTAATTGATATACCAATTAGACAAAAAAACAAAGTATCAATTTAGAATTTTTTAAATAGTTGAAATGAATATTTAGCAGTGAAAGTAAAAAAAAAAAAAAAAACTTTTCAGACATTCAAAGACTATGAGAGCTTACCATCCATGCACCTGCAATAAAAAAACTTAAAGAAATACAAACCACAGAAGTTGATAATATGTCAGCTATTTTAATAGTAATAATAAAATAAAAATGCCAAATCTGTAGAGTTAGACTGGTAAAAATAAAAATCTAAATAATAATAATATTGCAGAAAGATCCCCAATGCACACTTAAAACATATTAATACCTTTTTATGTTTAGGAAAAGGATGGAAATACTGAATAATGGGAGCCCTGTTAAGGAAAAGTTATAATTAAAAATGTATCTTTATATTTTAAGAGTAACACTAAAATAATAAAAACAGAAGTTATAGCTTCTGAATAAGAGAAACAAAAGGAATTTCATCACTGTAAAGAAAGCAAGGAAGGTAAAAAAGAGAACAATAACCACAAAACACAAAGTTAAAATAGAAGAAATAAACCCAATACATGAATTGCCACAAATAAAAACTACAATAGTTCTAATTACAGCAATTATCAGTTGATTTTTTCTTTAATTCCAACTTAAACACTGCTTTCAAAAAACCTAACTAAAAGAAAAAGCCAAATTTAAAATTGAAAATAAAGGGAAAGAAGCAGAGGTATTGTCAAAAATACTATTCTTGTAAAAAGCTTCAGTAACAACATTAACATCAGGCAAAATAAGGTCAAAAGTCATTAGCCAAGATGAAGAAATCTATATAATAATAAACAATCCACCAAGAGGAAATAATATTCATGAATTTGTATGCACCTAATAGTATAGGTATAAACGTAAAGAGCAAAAACTTTTAATTACCTTTATTAGGAACATACAACAAGAACTTTTTTCTACTACTTCCCAGGGAACTAAGTAAAAGACTTCAAATCAATCAGTTATACTCTGCTCCCTTTTTGTAAAATGGTGGTGTTCATGCTCATCTTACTAAACTCAGTGTTTTTAACTAAACAAATATATACTGATGTGCATGTGTACATATATATGTACATATGTATACATATACATATATATGTGTATGTAAGTATGCATGTGTATATGTATACATATGAATATTAACAGACACAAGATGAGAAAAAGAAGAAAAACAAAAGATCCACCGCAAAAATTCGGTATCATCAGGTACAAATGCCTCTACAAAAGGAAATGGATAAATGACGACAGAGGATAAACCATGAAAGTCATGATGGACATTAAAGAGAAAGAAAGAACTAATTACAAAGATCTAGAACCAGGGAGTTACACATAATAATTAAAATAAATAAAAAATACATTTCCTTTGGGACCTTGCATTATTTAAGTCAAATAGAAAATAAGTAAAATTCTTGACTATTTCATAAGTGAATAGGTTATCAACATTAAAACAGACAAAACCATTGGCTCTAAAGTGTCTCCTGAAGCATCTTTAAAAAAAAAAAATAGGGGCGCCTGGGTGGCGCAGTCGGTTAAGCGTCCGACTTCAGCCAGGTCACGATCTCGCGGTCCGTGAGTTTGAGCCCCGCGTCGGGCTCTGGGCTGATGGCTTGGAGCCTGGAGCCTGTTTCCGATTCTGTGTCTCCCTCTCTCTCTGCCCCTCACCCGTTCATGCTCTGTCTCTCTCTGTCCCAAAAATAAATAAACGTTGAAAAAAAAATTTTTTTTAAATAATAAAAAAATTAAAAAAAATAAAAAAAAATAAAAAAATAAAAAAATAATAAATAAATAAAGGTAGTTGGATTGCATCAGGAGGTATTTGCTCTGATGGAAGATTTTTTTAATTTTTAAGATAAAATGAGCTGCAATACAAAAATATGTAAAATCTGACAATTAATATGACAGATTTTCTTTAAAAATTAGGTACTTTTGTGCTTTAAGAACAAAGTAGTTAAATAGTAATGCAGTTCATAATGAAGGTTGTTGAATTCCTTCTCATTACTTTGATCTCTCACCAATGTGTGTGACAGTACTTAACGCTAAATGGATAAACTTACTAAATTCCCAATGTTCTCTTCTCCCTTGGGAAAGTAATTTCTATTGACATACTCTTCAAAGAAAAGCAGTTGTCTGAAAAACTGAGAACTAGTATAAAACAAGCTAAAAAGAGCAGGTTCCAAAAAGCCTAGTATCTAAGGAAGACAATACTGATAAGATCAGAAGATTAAATTATGTCAACAAAATGCAAAAAAATTGTTTAGTTATTTAAAGATAAGACAGATTATTTCTTGCCTATGGGCTTCTTGAAAGTAGGATCCATGTCTTTTTCAACTGTTTCTCCAGGGACCAACAGAAGGCCAGGCATCAAACAGGCATTCAGTGATTAATTGTTGAATGGACTTAAATTAAGAAGGCATTGGTGCATTTACCTGGATCTGAAATGAAAAGGGAACACAAGAAAAGCGAACATGTGTGGAGAACAATGACATCAGTAAATGGCTGTTTTTACCACCCAGTGCCCATTTGTGTTTCTGTTGGTAACAGTGCCCTGAGGTAGTTCCTCTCCCTCTTAGCACATAGGTTCCAAGTGAGCCCCCAAAGATAGCTTAGGAACATTGGGGTACAAGTGCCCCTATGCATCAGTACTCCTGTATCCCTTGGATAAATTCCTAGCAGTGCTATTGCTGGGTCATAGGGTAGGTCTATTTTTAATTTTCTGAGGAACCTCCACACTGCTTTCCAGAGCGGCTGCACCAATTTGCATTCCAATAGCAGCACTCTCAACAATAGCCAAATTATGGAAAGAGCCTAAATGTCCCTCAACTGATGAATGGATAAAGAAATTGTGGTTTATATACACAATGGAATACAACGTGGCAATGAGAAAAAATGAAATATGGCCTTTTGTAGCAACGTGGATGGAACTGGAGAGTGTGATGCTAAGTGAAATAAGCCATACAGAGAAAGACAGATACCATATGGTTTCACTCTTATGTGGATCCTGAGAAACTTAACAGGAACCCATGGGGGAGGGGAAGGAAAAAAAAAAAAGAGGTTAGAGTGGGAGAGAGCCAAAGCATAAGAGACTGTTAAAAACTGAGAACATGGCACAAAAACAGACACATAGACCAATGGAATAGAATAGAAACCCCAGAACTAGACCCACAAACGTATGGCCAACTAATCTTTGACAAAGCAGGAAAGAACATCCAATGGAAAAAAGACAGTCTCTTTAACAAATGGTGCTGGGAGAACTGGACGGCAACATGCAGAAGGTTGAAACTAGACCACTTTCTCACACCATTCACAAAAATAAACTCAAAATGGATAAAGGACCTGAATGTGAGACAGGAAACCATCAAAACCTTAGAGGAGAAAGCAGGAAAAGACCTCTCTGACCTCAGCCGTAGCAATCTCTTACTGGACACATCCCCAAAGGCAAGGGAATTAAAAGCAAAAGTGAATTACTGGGACCTTATGAAGATAAAAAGCTTCTGCACAGCAAAGGAAACAACCAACAAAACTAAAAGGCAACCAACGGAATGGGAAAAGATATTTGCAAATGACATATCAGACAAAGGGCTAGTATCCAAAATCTATAAAGAGCTCACCAAACTCCACACCCAAAAAGCAAATAACCCAGTGAAGAAATGGGCAGAAAACATGAATAGACACTTCTCTAAAGAAGACATCCAGATGGCCAACAGGCACATGAAAAGATGTTCAGCATCGCTCCTTATCAGGGAAATACAAATCAAAACCACACTCAGGTATCACCTCACGCCAGTCAGAGTGGCCAAAATGAACAAATCAGGAGACTATAGATGCTGGCGAGGATGTGGAGAAACGGGAACCCTCTTGCACTGTTGGTGGGAATGCAAATTGGTGCAGCCGCTCTGGAAAGCAGTGTGGAGGTTCCTCAGAAAATTAAAAATAGCCCTACCCTATGACCCAGCAATAGCACTGTTAGGAATTTATCCAAGGGACACAGGAGTACTGATGCATAGGGGCACTTGTACCCCAATGTTCATAGCAGCACTCTCAACAATAGCCAAATTATGGAAAGAGCCTAAATGTCCATCAACTGATGAATGGATAAAGAAATTGTGGTTTATATACACTATGGAATACTACGTGGCAATGAGAAAAAATGAAATATGGCCTTTTGTAGCAACGTGGATGGAACTGGAGAGTGTGATGCTAAGTGAAATAAGCCATACAGAGAAAGACAGATACCATATGGTTTCACTCTTATGTGGATCCTGAGAAACTTAACAGGAACCCATGGGGGAGGGGAAGGAAAAAAAAGAGGTTAGAGTGGGAGAGAGCCAAAGCATAAGAGACTGTTGAGAACTGAGAGCAAACTGAGGGTTGATGGGGGGTGGGAGGGAAGAGAGGGTGGGTGATGGGTATTGAGGAGGGCACCTTTTGGGATGAGCACTGGGTGTTGTATGGAAACCAATTTGACAATAAATTTCATATATAAATAAAAATAAAAAATAAAAAAATAAAAAAAAAAACTGAGAACAAACTGAGGGTTGATGGGGGGTGGGAGGGAGGAGAGGGTGGGTGATGGGTATTGAGGAGGGCACCTTTTGGGATGAGCAATGGGTGTTGTATGGAAACCAATTTGACAATAAATTTCATATATTAAAAAAAAAAAAAAAAAAACAAAGATAGCTTAGGGATAGCATGTGATAAAAACCGAAGCCAGTAAGCATAGCACATTACCCTGGTCAGCATCAGTTAGTTCAGTGATGGGCGCCTGACATAATTAGAGACAAAGAGACTTCTAAGAATCAGGGTAGGGGTGCCTGGGTGGCTCAGTCGATTAAGCATCGGACTTCGGCTCAGGTCATGATCTCAAAGTTCTTGACCATGGCCCCGCATCGGGCTCCATGCTGACACTCAGAGCCTGGAGCCTGCTTTGGATTCTGTGTCTCCCTCTCTCTCTTCCCCTCCCCTGCTCACACTCTGTCTCTGTGTCTCTGTCTCTTTGTCTCTCTCTCTCTCAAAAATAAATAAATATTTTTAAAAATGAAAAAAAAAAAAAGAATCAGGGGACAGAATCACTATTTTGCATTTGAGATTTGAAGACCACACCACTACGGATTAACAGCTGCTGCTGATCATGAGGGGAGAGCCCTCACAGGGTCAAAGTCAACCAAAACAATGCAGAGATGAGAGAAATCCCAGCTCCAGATTGAGCCCCTGAGTCCAGCTGCACCATGTGTGTCTGCCTCACAGGGTTATTTTGAAACACAGCTTTCAGCAAAGGGAACCATAGTATTTCCCCCATACAATCTTTAATTTTCTATATCACACAATCTTTAATTTTCTATGCTCTTGTCAGTTCTTATTGATATACCTCTTCGTCTTTTCTTCCCTTGTCCGTGCATGATTCCTGGTCCTCACAACCATCCTCTTTATTTTCTGTGAGTTTACTCATTCTACCTTTTTCCAAATACTTGTGCTTGTGTTCCAGAATTGACTTATTTGTATGTAGGCCTGTTTCCTTTCTGAAGTATGAGCTCTCCCAGGTAAGGGATTATGTCTTATTCATTTCATATTCATAGCGCCTACATAATTTAATTTCTGGAACATGGTAGGTACTCAGAGTAATTGTAGACATAGTATGTGTGGTGCTGCAGAGAGAGCTGTAAAGCAAGCCCAACTAGCTCCCAACTGGCTACTTAACTACAGTACAGAATATCGTGGCATCTCAGTTTCCCCTGTATGTAAAATAGGAATAATAATATGACGTTCATGATTGTTCTGAAAAGTAAACAATGTTTGAAACATGTTTCTATGATGCCTAGCTTACAGAAAGTCCTCAATATTTGCTGGTTTTTTAATTCCACTTCCAATAAACTTGATAATTCAAGCAAGCAATAATGAGAATGTAACCAAGGACTATAGTTACAGGGCAAAAGAAGACCAAACTTAGGAGCTAAAGTAAAATCAACAAATTTGGGCAAAGGACTAAATAGAATGAAGAACACAGATAATTAAATGTAACCTAGAAGATTTGGGGACTCAGAGGGACCACTGATGATTCATTATGGTGCAGAAAAAAAGCACAGAGCATGTTATCAGCTGGTTAAGAAAGAAATCCTCCTCCAGAGCTCTAGTAATGTAACTGGCAGTAGCAATGGTAAACTATAATTCAAGTGCTGTGAACACGTTAATTAGTCAGACTCCAGTTCTCTGTTAGGGCCTCCATCAGCCATTCCAGTAATTAATTGCCCAAATTAGTTGTAAGCATTGAGCTCATTGATAAACAATTTAATGATAACAAAGCATATGGCAACAGCAAAAAAGAAACAGCTGAATATCCAAAATGGGGTAGAGCTACCTTATAGAAATTTCCTTAATACTTAGTACCCTTCTCTCACTAATTAAAGTTTCAGGCCTTTCTATGGAATTTCCACTGAACCTTTCTGATGAAATTTGCTGACTGGAAATGGCAGATCTAACTATCAGAATGAAGTGGAGGTTGAAACATATATTCGACACATAGATACTGTACACATCAATAGTGAAATATCAGCCCACGAATCTCTTTTTCATTACTAGAAAAGAGCAAAGCTTAAGTATGATAATGCATTTTTGCTGACAGACTGGACAGTGCCAATAAGGCCAATGAGATTATATGTGGATTATCTCTAGTATTAACCATGTCTATTCAAGTAATATAAATCTATGTACACAAATTTAGACAAAGAGTGTCCCATATGGGACAAAGAGTGTCCCATAGTATCTTGGCTATGGGACCCTTAGTGAATTCTTTTTTTTGAAAGTTGATTTCTTAATTTTATATATCCAAACTCTTTTATTTAACTATTTGGGTGGGATTCTTTACAAAATAAATTGCTTATTTGCCTGACTCCTTATACAAAGAATATTAATGACTCAAGTTTATCATTATAAATAACAATTACTAAAGTGTTTTTTTGTTTTTGTTTTTTTTTTTAGTTTATTTGTATATATTTTGAGACAGAGAGTGTATAAAGGGTGGAGAGAGAGGAAGAGACAGGGAACTCCAAGCAGGCTCTGCACTGTCAGCACAGCACCCGACACAGGGCTTGAACTCATGAACTGTGAGATTATAACCTGAGCCAAAACCAAGTCGAATGTTTAACTGACTGAACCATCCAGGAGCCCCAACAATTATTAAAGGTTTTTTTTTTTTTTTTTTTTTTTTTTTTTTTTTGAGAGAGAGAGTAAGAGAGAGCACAAGCAGAAGAGGGGCAGAGGTACAGGAGAGAGAATCTTAAGCAGGCTCCACGCCCAATGGGAGCCCAGAGCCCTATGCGGAGCTGGAGCCCATTGTGGGGCTGGATCTTGCAACCTTAAGATCATGAACTGAGCAGAAATCAAGAGTCAGACACTTAACCAACTGAACCACCCAGGCGCCCCTAAAGTCTTAGGTATTTAAATACCCTTTAAATTAATATTTTCATTACTAGGACTTTGTCTTTGTAGCATAGTCAGTCTTAAAGGTGCCCAACATTTTACTACAAGGATATTGATATAAGGTTGGTTTCACACATAATTATTTACAGGATGTATACTCAAACACCGTCAAAATAGTATAGGTAAATGATAAAATATGCAACATTTACATAATTTTTACAAAATAAAAATTATAAGGAACATGTCATGCTTTTTAAAAAAAGGAAAATATAAATGTTACTATAAAAATATGAATCACAATATTATGCAATGACACAGTGGTGACCTTAAAACCCCACAGATGAGCATAGAGCTGTTTGCTCTAACACACACAAAATCAGGCTCTATTATAATCCTTTTCAGGTCTTGTCCTTGAGTTTTGAAATGTTTTGCCTTTCTCCCTGGCAGTACAGCTATGTGCTCTGTCTTCTCAATATTGACAGTACATCTTTCCATAGCAACCCCATTCCGTTTTCATTCTCTTAGAGTCATGAGAGTAAGATGTCAGTGATCATTGAAACCAATCACCTTCTCAATGCTCAAGTCACCCCATTGACACCTCTGTCAAATGCCATTCAGCTGAAACTTGTACCCATACACTTATGACAACTTCTGCCTCATCTGTCTATTCCTTTCAATTATGCGAGTTTCTGTTAGTTCCCTTACAACGTTAACATTTTGGTTTTAGGGATAGTCCTTAAAGTCATTCAAATATAAACACCTTTCCAGTCACAATTCTTGAAATCTTTAAAAATGACTATCATAGTACCCACAGTCTTCTCTTTTCCTTCATTTTTCATTCAGTCAATATACCATTATTTACCACCACCACCACCACCCCCGCCCCCGCTACTTTGTGCTGGGCACTGCTCTAGATACTATTAATACAGTAATGAGTAAGACCAATAAGGTCTCTGTCCTCATCAAACTTACATTGTAATGGGGAAGATAATAAACAAGAAAATAAATAAGTAAACAGGATAATTATAGATCACAGCAGGTATCGGGAAGACCCTAAGTAAGTTTTTGTTTAAGAAAAGGTACTGAGAGGGTCTGAGTACATAGAGAAGGCAATGAATCTGAGTAGATATGGAAGTTGAAGCTCCACCCATTGCAAAAGTCAAGGGAAAAGCATTTTAGGCAAAAGGAACAGAATGTGAATTCACTCTTAAATAAGAAAACTTTCAAAATCATGAAGGAACACAGTGGAGGCAACCGTGACTGGAGAGAGTGAGAAATGGGTGGAGCAGGGAATATGAGATAAGGTGGAAGAGGTAGGAAGCACAGATAAAGTAGGGACTTGGTAAGAGGTTTAGATTTCTTTCCAAATGCAATGGCACGTGACAGGCATGAGAGTGATAACATCTGATTTGTGATTAAAAGAACATTCTGGCTGCCTAAACTTCACAAATTCCTGTAACCATTTCTCACAGGAATGATTTGCATTGCTTCTCTTGGTCCCACCCCTCTAAACAAGCTCTAGTTTTTCTACATTCTTCTCTAGAAGGGAACCCAGAGGGGAAGGCAGTGCTTTGAGAGTGATCTATATCATTCAGAATAAGGTGAAATATTCTGGGATCTTCTATTAATTTAGCTGAAGATTGTTTTCCTACAAGATTGGAAATCGTATAAGGAAGCTTATTAGGAAAAAAAAAAAAAGTAAACTCTGCTTGAGGGCTCAGAGCAGTGGTTCTTTTTTTTTTTTTTAATTTTTTTTTTTTTCAACATTTATTTATTTTTGGGACAGAGAGAGACAGAGCATGAACGGGGGAGGGGCAGAGAGAGAGGGAGACACAGAATCGGAAACAGGCTCCAGGCTCTGAGCCATCAGCCCAGAGCCTGACGCGGGGCTCGAACTCCCGGACCGCGAGATCGTGACCTGGCTGAAGTCGGACGCTTAACCGACTGCGCCACCCAGGCGCCCCAGAGCAGTGGTTCTTAACCTTGCCTGCCCACTAGAATTACCTGGGAAGCTTTGAAAAAAAAAAATCCCTGGTGTCCAGACACTATCCCAGATCAATTAAATCAGAATGTCTGAAGGTAGTCTTTTAAATATCCCCAGGTGGTTTCATTGTACATCCAAAGCTGAACATCAGGACAGAATGGCTAGCCTTGTGCTTCCTAAACTTTAAGGAACAGAGGAATCATCTGAAGATCTAGTTAAAATGTATGTTCTGATTTCATGGGTCTGAGGTCTGTATTTTTTAATAGCTGCCAATATACTTTTGCTGCTGGCTTAAGAACCACACTGTGAGTAGCAAGAGTTTAATCCCAAAATTCTCATACCATGTGCAAGAATCATTTGGAGAGTTTGTTAAGACACAGGTTCCTGGACCCAATCCTCAGAGATTCTGAGTTGGTAGGGTAAGGCCTGAGAATCCGTATTTTTAACAAGTTCCCTGTTGATGTTGATGCTGCTGGTTCAGGGACAACATTTTGAGATCAACTGGGCTCTCCAGTGAGAAGGAAACACATAAACTGTAGGCTCTGATATTCAGAGCACAGAATTTATAATTTTGATTTTCATTACCCAGAAAACTTTTCATCTTTTTTCATTCTCCCCTGAATTCCATTTGGGCACATAGTTATGTATAGTCTCAACAGGAAAATGCTAGCTAAAAGTCAATTTATTTCAGGAAGAAAAAATATGACAATGACAAGCCAGCAAATGTGCTTTGGTAAGAGGGAAATTAATCAGGAACATTGAAGCCAGCCTGATATGTTTCATAAGAAAAACTTATGTTAAATTTTGAATTGTCTCCTTCTCACAGATTTTAGCTATAGCATGTAACCAGTTTCTCTACTTAATAAGATCTTGAATATTCTGAATTCTTTTGTTTTCGCTGTGTATCTGCCTATTCACTTTCTTGTTTCCTTTGTTTCAGTGAGTCTTCGTGTCTCTTTCCTGTGAACATGCTGCATAATACAAACTAATAAAAATATATGCCAGAGAGTAAGGAATTCAATATCATAAATAGAAAATAAAGTGAATTGTTCTCCCAGCACCAAGTATTTCTCAGTAAACATGTTTCTGAGTAATATATTTCCTTCAGGCTCATCTGCATATCAAAACATTGATAGATATATCACACTTCATCTGTCATATATATATGTATATATATACTTATATATTTCTGATATGACACCATTCATTTCCTTTTGCTGTTTATCATTCTAGGAGTTATTATTTAAAGAATTTTATTAATAAACTGTGTTTTTTTTTTTAATTTTTTTTCAACGTTTTTATTTATTTTTGGGACAGAGAGAGACAGAGCATGAACGGGGGAGGGGCAGAGAGAGAGGGAGACACAGAATCGGAAACAGGCTCCAGGCTCCGAGCCATCAGCCCAGAGCCTGACGCGGGGCTCGAACTCACGGACCGCGAGATCGTGACCTGGCTGAAGCCGGACGCTTAACCGACTGCGCCACCCAGGTGCCCTTAAACTGTGTTTAACAAACCAGAAAGTTTGTATTTTCCTGATATAAATAATTATTTACTCAATAAATAAAATGTTCATTGATGTCCAGGAACTACAAAATAATGATTAACTGTCTATAATGTAGATATAAAAACTACCAAGCTTAGCACTCTTCTTGAATCAGTTAAAAATTCAGGGGCACCTGAGTGGTATAGTGGGTTGAGCATCTGACTCTTGATTTTGGCTTAGGTCCTGATCCCAGGATTGTGGGATCGAGCCCTGCATCAGGCTCTGCCCTGAGTGTGGAGCCTACTTAAGATTCTCTCTCGGGGGCTGGAAGAAGATGGCGGCGTAGGAGGACGCTGGGCTCACCGCGCGTCCTGCTGATCACTTAGATTCCACCTACACCTGCCTAAATAACCCAGAAAACCACCAGAGGATTAGCAGAACGGAGTCGCCGGAGCCAAGCGCAGACGAGAGGCCCACGGAAGAGGGTAGGAAGGGCGGCGAGGCCGTGCGCACTCCACAGACTGGCGGGAGGGAGCCGGGGCGGAGGGGCAGCTCGCCGGCCAAGCAGAGCCCCCGAGTCTGGCTTGCAAAAGCGGAGGGGCCGGACGAATGGAGTGTGTTCCGAGAGCAAGCGCGACTTAGCATCTGGGAGGTCATAAGTTAACAGCTCTGCTCAGAAAGCGGGAAGGCTGGAGGACTAAAGGAGGGAGAGCTGCTGAGCCCCCGGATGACAGAGCTCAGTTTGGTGGGGAACAAAGGCGCTCGCCAGCGCCATCTCCCCCGCCCATCCCCCAGCCAAAATCCCAAAGGGAACCAGTTCCTGCCAGGGAACTTGCTCACTCCGCACAAACACCCAACTCTGCGCTTCTGCGGAGCCAAACCTCCAGCAGCAGATCTGACTCCCTGCCGCTGCCACAGGGCCCCTCCTGAAGTGGATCACCTAAGGAGAAGCGAGCTAAGCCTGCCCCTCCTGCCCCGTGCACCTTGCCTACCCACCCCAGCTAATATGCCAGATCCCCAGCACCACAAGCCTGGCAGTGTGCAAGTAGCCCAGACGGGCCATGCCACCCCACAGTGAATCCCGCCCCTAGGAGAGGGGAAGAGAAGGCACACACCAGTCTGACTGTGGCCCCAGCGGTGGGCTGGGGGCAGACATCAGCTCGGACTGCGGCCCCACCCACCAACTCCAGTTATACACCACAGCACAGGGGAAGTGCCCTGCAGGTCCTCACCATGCCAGGGACTATCCAAAATGACCAAGCGGAAGAATTCCCCTCAGAAGAATCTCCAGGAAATAACAACAGCTAATGAACTGATCAAAAAGGATTTAAATAATATAACAGAAAGTGAATTTAGAATAATAGTCATAAAATTAATCGCTGGGCTTGAAAACAGTATAGAAGACAGCAGAGAATCTCTTGCTACAGAGATCAAGGGACTAAGGAACAGTCACGAGGAGCTGAAAAGCGCTTTAAACGAAATGCAGAACAAAATGGAAACGACGACAGCTCGGATTGAAGAAGCAGAGGAGAGAATAGGTGAACTAGAAGATAAAGTTATGGAAAAAGAGGAAGCTGAGAGAAAGAGAGATAAAAAAATCCAGGAGTATGAGGGGAAAATTAGAGAACTAAGTGATACACTAAAAAGAAATAATATACGCATAATTGGTATCCCAGAGGAAGAAGAGAGAGGGAAAGGTGCTGAAGGGGTACCTGAAGAAATTATAGCTGAGAAATTCCCTGAACTGGGGAAGGAAAAAGGCATTGAAATCCAAGAGGCAAAGAGAACTCCCTTCAGATGTAACTTGAATCAATCTTCTGCATGACGTATCATAGTGAAACTGGCAAAATACAAGGATAAAGAGAAAATTCTGAAAGCAGCAAGGGATAAACGTGCCCTCACATATAAAGGGAGACCTATAAGACTCGTGACTGATCTCTCTTTTGAAACTTGGCAGGCCAGAAAGGATTGGCACGATATTTTCAGGGTGCTAGACAGAAAAAATATGCAGCCGAGAATCCTTTATCCAGCAAGTCTGTCATTTAGAATAGAAGGAGAGATAAAGGTCTTCCCAAACAAACAAAAACTGAAGGAATTTGTCACCACTAAACCAGCCCTACAAGAGATCCTAAGGGGAATCCTGTGAGACAAAATACAAGAGACATCACTACAAGCATAAAACATGCAGACATCACAATGACTCTAAACCCATATCTTTCTATAATAACACTGAATGTAAATGGATTAAATGTGCCAACCAAAAGACATAGGGTAACAGAATGGATAAAAAAACAAGACCCATCTATTTGCTGTCTACAAGAGACTCATTTTAGATCTGAGGACACCTTTAGATTGAGAGTAAGGGGATGGAGAACTATTTATCATGCTACTGGAAGCTAAAAGAAAGCTGGAGTAGCCATACTTATATCAGACAAACTAGACTTTAAATTAAAGGCTGTAACAAGAGATGAAGAAGGGCATTATATAATAATTACAGGGTCTATCCATCAGGAAGAGCTAACAATTATAAATGTCTATGCGCCGAATACCGGAGCCCCCAAATATATAAAACAATTACTCACAAACATAAGCAACCTTATTGATAAGAATGTGGTAATTGCAGGGGACTTTAACACCCCACTTACAGAAATGGATAGATCATCTAGACACACGGTCAATAAAGAAACAAGGGCCCTGAATGAGACATTGGATCAGATGGACTTGACAGATATATTTAGAACTCTGCATCCCAAAGCAACAGAATATACTTTCTTCTCGAGTGCACATGGAACATTCTCCAAGATAGATCATATACTGGATCACAAAACAGCACTTCATAAGTTTACAAGAATTGAAATCATACCATGCACACTTTCAGACCACAATGCTATGAAGCTTGAAATCAACCACAGGAAAAAGTCTGGAAAACCTCCAAAAGCATGGAGGTTAAAGAACACCCTACTAACGAATGAGTGGGTCAACCAGGCAATTAGAGAAGAATTTAAAAAATATATGGAAACAAACGAAAATGAAAATACAACAATCCAAACGCTTTGGGATGCAGCGAAGGCAGTCCTGAGAGGAAAATACATTGCAATCCAGGCCTATCTCAAGAAACAAGAAAAATCCCTAATACAAAATCTAACAGCACACCTAAAGGAAATAGAAGCAAAACAGCAAAGGCAGCCTAAACCCAGCAGAAGAAGAGAAATAATAAAGATCAGAGCAGAAATAAACAATATAGAATCTAAAACAACTGTAGAGCAGATCAACGAAACCAAGAGTTGGTTTTTTGAAAAAATAAACAAAATTGACAAACCTCTAGCCAGGCTTCTCAAAAAGAAAAGGGAGATGACCCAAATAGATAAAATCATGAATGAAAATGGAATTATTACAACCAATCCTTCAGAGATACAAACAATTATCAGGGAATACTATGAAAAATTATATGCCAACAAACTGGACAACCTGGAAGAAATGGACAAATTCCTAAACATCCACACTCTTCCAAAACTCAATCAGGAGGAAATAGAAAGCTTGAACAGACCCATAACCAGCGAAGAAATTGAATCGGTTATCAAAAATCTCCCAACAAATAAGAGTCCAGGACCAGATGGCTTCCCAGGGGAGTTCTACCAGATGTTTAAAGCAGAGATAATACCTATCCTTCTCAAGCTATTCCAAGAAATAGAAGGGGAAGGAAAACTTCCAGACTCATTCTATGAAGCCAGTATTACTTTGATTCCTAAACCAGACAGAGACCCAGTAAAAAAAGAGAACTGCAGGCCAATATCCCTGATGAATATGGATGCAAAAATTCTCAATAAGATACTAGCAAATCGAATTCAACGGCATATAAAAAGAATTATTCACCATGATCAAGTGGGATTCATTCCTGGGCTGGTTCAACATTCGCAAATCAATCAACGTGACACATCACATTAACAAAAAAAAAGAGAAGAACCATATGATCCTGTCAATCGATGCAGAAAAGGCCTTTGACAAAATCCAGCACCGTTTCTTAATAAAAACCCTTGAGAAAGTCGGGATAGAAGGAACATACTTAGGGGCGCCTGGGTGGCGCAGTCGGTTAAGCGTCCGACTTCAGCCAGGTCACGATCTCGCGGTCCGTGAGTTCGAACCCCGCGTCAGGCTCTGGGCTGATGGCTCAGAGCCTGGAGCCTGTTTCCGATTCTGTGTCTCCCTCTCTCTCTGCCCCTCCCCCGTTCATGCTCTGTCTCTCTCTGTCCCAAAAATAAATAAACATTGAAAAAAAAATTAAAAAAAAAAAAAAAAAAAGAAGGAACATACTTAAAGATCATAAAAGCCGTTTATGAAAAGCCCACAGCTAACATCATCCTCAACGGGGAAAAACTGAGAGCTTTTTCCCTGAGATCAGGAACACAACAGGGATGCCCACTCTCACCGCTGTTGTTTAACATAGTGTTGGAAGTGCTAGCATCAGCAATCAGACAACAAAAGGAAATCAAAGGCATCAAAATTGGCAAAGATGAAGTCAAGCTTTCGCTTTTTGCAGATGACATGATATTATACATGGAAAATCCAATAGACTCCACCAAAAGTCTGCTAGAACTGATACATGAATTCAGCAAAGTTGCAGGATACAAAATCAATGTATAGAAATCAGTTGCATTCTTATACACTAATAATGAAGCAACAGAAAGACAAATAAAGAAACTGATCCCATTCACAATTGCACCAAGAAGCATAAAATACCTAGGAATAAATCTAACCAAAGATGTAAAAGATCTGTATGCTGAAAACTATAGGAAGCTTATGAAGGTAATTGAAGAAGGTATAAAGAAATGGAAAGACATTCCATGCTCATGGATTGGAAGAATAAATATTGTCAAAATGTCAATACTACCCAAAGCTATCTGCACATTCAATGCAATCCCAATCAAAATTGCACCAGCATTCTTCTCGAAACTAGAACAAGCAATCCTAAAATTCATATGGAACCACAAAAGGCCCCGAATAGCCAAAGTAATTTTGAAGAAGAAGACCAAAGCAGGAGGCATCACAATCCCAGACTTTAACCTCTACTACAAAGCTGTCATCATCAAGCCAGCATGGTACTGGCACAAAAAGAGACACAGACCAATGGAATAGAATAGAAACCCCAGAACTAGACCCACAAATGTATGGCCAACTCATCTTTGACAAAGCAGGAAAGAACATCCAATGGAAAAAAGACAGTCTCTTTAACAAATGGTGCTGGGAGAACTGGACAGCAACATGCAGAAGGTTGAAACTAGACCACTTTCTCACACCATTCACAAAAAAAAAAAAAACTCAAAATGGATAAAGGACCTGAATGTGAGACAGGAAACCATCAAAACCTTAGAGGAGAAAGCAGGAAAAGACCTCTCTGACCTCAGCCGTAGCAATCTCTTACTCGACACATCCCCAAAGGCAAGGGAATTAAAAGCAAAAGTGAATTCCTGGGACCTTATGAAGATAAAAAGCTTCTGCACAGCAAAGGAAACAACCAACAAAACTAAAAGGCAACCAACGGAATGGGAAAAGATATTTGCAAATGACATATCGGACAAAGGGCTAGTGTCCAAAATCTATAAAGAGCTCACCAAACTCCACACCCGAAAAACAAATAACCCAGTGAAGAAATGGTCAGAAAACATGAAAAGACACTTCTCTAAAGAAGACATCCAGATGGCCAATAGGCACATGAAAAGATGTTCAACGTCGCTCCTTATCAGGGAAATACAAATCAAAACCACACTCAGATATCATCTCACGCCAGTCAGAGTGGCCAAAATGAACAAATCAGGAGACTATAGATGCTGGAGAGGATGTGGAGAAACGGGAACCCTCTTGCAACTGTTGGTGGGAATGCAAATTGGTGCAGCCGCTCTGGAAAGCAGTGTGGAGGTTCCTCAGAAAATTAAAAATAGACCTACCCTATGACCCAGCAATAGCACTGCTAGGAATTTATCCAAGGGATACAGAGTACTGATGCATAGGGGCACTTGTACCCCAATGTTTATAGCAGCACTCTCAACAATAGCCAAATTATGGAAAGAGCCTAAATGTCCCTTAACTGATGAATGGATAAAGAAATTGTGGTTTATATACACAATGGAATACTACGTGGCAATGAGAAAGAATGAAATATGGCCTTTTGTAGCAACGTGGATGGAACTGGAGAGTGTGATGCTAAGTGAAATAAGTCATACAGAGAAAGACAGATACCATATGGTTTCACTCTTATGTGGATCCTAAGAAACTTAACAGAAACCCATGGGGAAGGGAAGGAAAAAAAAAAAAAAAAAAAAAAGAGGTTAGAGTGGGAGAAAGCCAAAACATAAGAGACTGTTAAAAACTGAGAACAAACTGAGGGTTGATGGGGGGTGGGAGGGAGGAGAGGGAGGGTGATGGGTATTGAGGAGGGCACCTTTTGGGATGAGCAATGGGTGTTGTATGGAAACCAATTTGACAATAAATTTCATATATTTAAAAAAAAAAAGATTCTCTCTCTGTCCCTCTCTCGCTCTCTCTTTCTCTCTCTCCACCCCCTGTCCTTTTTCCCTGCTGTCTCTAAAAATATAAATAAATAAAGAAATAAATAAATGTATGTTATGATATCATCAAAGTCTTTAAAAAACCCTAAAACAATTATGGTACAATTCACCTCAAAATAGCATGGATTCTTATAGCTGTAAATTATAGTATGAAGATTCAAAGTGCATATTGTCAAACCATGCAGATATGGGAGGTGGATAATTAGATATCTCTAAGTGTTCTACCAATTACCTGACATTCTTAAAACACAGTAATAAAAGGTACCTATTGGAGATTCTTCTCCCACTGGATTTAAAATGTCCAATTATTTTCAACCCTTCTGATTAGAAACAATCTCTGAAGAATAGAAAGAGAGAAAGAAAGAAAGAAAGAAAGAAAGAAAGAAAGAAAGAAAGAAAGAAAGAAAGAAAAAAAGAAAGAACACTCTCTTCAAATGTGTTTTATTTTTAAGAAAAGAGAAGAGAAAGATTGACTTGAGAACTTAATCATAATAAATCTATTCTGGCAGAAACCCAAACAGAAACTAGAAGTTTCAAGTTAGAATATGGCATTTGATTGACATTTTGCTTGCCATCAGTCTTAACAGTTAAAGAAAATCAGTGAGTTAACATGGAGTGCCTTGCAAAGAAGTATAGAAAAACCAAAGAATATACCAAGACTCAGATTCCTTGTAAGACATGTTAGAAAGGTAAATTTCAGGCATGAATTCAATGACATGCTAAATTTTGAATTGTCTCTTTCTCATAAATTTGAGCTATAGCATGCAACCAGCTTCATGATTTCATTATTGAGTCACTTAGTGGATTACCCAGTATTGACTAGCTCTAGTTGCATGGCTGGAACTGCATTGTTGAAGTCACCACGTTATGAGTATTGCAGGTATACACAGCCCGATATGTTTCTTAAGTGAGTTAGCCCTGAGTGGAAACCTCTGAATGCAATTAGCATTTTGGAGTGGGGAAGGCGAAATGACCGAAAGCCCCTATAGCTAAAATAGCTCTACCTATGAATTATTATTCAAGCCAATATGTGTAATTTCTTCTGTGACAGGAGATGGGAAAAACTAAAATTAAACTACTGGGGAGATAACATTGCTTTAAAAAAAAAGGAGCCATTTCAGAAAAAAGCCCAGAAAGTAATTATAAATATAAGATATCCTGATTGGGAGAAAACACTACCTAGAGTTTCACACAAGTCTTTTAGACGCTAGTATTATTTAATGCTTTCATTAAAAGCTCAGATGAAAATGTTAATAATAATCAAACTTACAAATGATTAGAAGAATTACTTTTGTTTTGAAAATTAGGATTAAAATAGAATATGAACCTGAGAAGTTGGAGAAACAGGTTAAAAATAACAACAATAGTTCATTTGATAAAAGAGAAAAATGAAGTGGTTCACACAGACAACAGAGTCCTACAAAACATTAATGAGAACAGAACACCAAAGAGCATGAGAAAAATGAAAAATGTCAATAATGTGTCACTAACACAAAAATTCTATGATACATTTTACCCTTCATTAATACAGTATTTAACACAATTGAGCGAATTCTATTTGCATTGCTCTGGTTTGGTACCAAGTGAAATTCATTCTAGAAATATTATGTAATAAAAGAGACACAGATTATATCATTTCGAAGAGAACAGAAGAATTCGTAGGTTAAGAAAGAAGTACCTTCAATACGAAGATTACAGGAATTTGTTAGTCCAGAAAAAAGAAGACAAAGTGAAAATGAAAAAAAGTATTGAATAATATATAAATGGAAAATTGTACTAGTTGTGATGGTTAAGAGACTTTATAGGCAGAGACATGGACTTGAATCCTACCTCTTCAACCCTACTATCCGCAGAAAAGAGAACATGACTTGGTAAGTTACCTCACGCTCTAAATTTCCCGATCTGTAGAATGTAGAAAATAATAATATCTAGGTTTGTAGGGTTCTTATAAGAATAAGTGAAATAATATATTACTGGAGAGTTTACATTGGTTTCTGAGTCTCACTTTTTTGTTGTTAATTAAGATAATTTAGTTACAGTAATGTTTTTCTATTTTTTTAAGTTTATTTATTTATTTTGAGAGAGAGCCCACATGAGCAGGGGAGGGGGAGAGAGTATGAAGAGAGAGAGCATCCCAAGCAGGCTCTGCACTGTCAGTGCAGAGCCCAGTGTGGGGTTCTATTGCTATGAACCGTGAGATTATGACCTGAGCTGAAATCAAGAGTCAGACACTTAACTGACTGAGCCATCCAGGTGCCCCTACAGTAATGCTTTTCTAAAGTGAAAAACAGGAAATACTAGACTACATCCCAACTGTGGGTTATTTTAAAACCAAGTCATTTTTTCCCAAAAATAAAGGGAATGATCTAAATCAGATTCCCAAACTTGCAAGCAAAGCTTGTTTAAAATATTTTATTGTATTTCACAAGCACCTTTTGTCCTTGGGGCTACAGTTTGCTCTCACTCTTTTTATCTTTTGTGCCTTAAACTTAACTTCTAAGATTTCTAAACTTAATGTGTTATTTCCTACCTAAAACCTTTATATCCTCACTCTTTTCTCATTCTTCATACATATAATTTGAAGTCTACTATTTCCAGTGTCTTTCCCAAAAGGCCTACATTTCTTGTCACTTCCCTAACCACATCGATCAAATGTTGGCTGTCCTGAATTTCATAGGAAATGTGAGGCACTCTATGAGGGGTAGGACATTTGGTGAAAATCTAAATGAATAATTTCTAACACTATAAAAAAAATTAACCATTTCATGTATTTTATTGTATATAGTTATCAGAAAGGTTTTCACGTATCTTTTTAGGAGATTTTACTAAAGAAAGGCATGGTTTTTCTAATTCACTGGACACCTAAGTGCCCACAGAGGAGAGAACATATGATACATGGGGGGGGGGGGGCAGTGAATATGAAATCAATTCTGATGAGCACTCAGAAGTCTTTCATGATTCACGAATCCTGTCACTGAGACCTAGAACATCTAAGCTGTCAGATGAAGAAAAACTTGGCTCCAATTTCATTAAAATAGATCATTTAGTAATATGGAAGCTGTTATGAAAATGCTTACATAAGAAAAAACAGTTCAGAGACCTCACCTGCATTCTGAAATAAAATTGATTATTCAAACACATATTTTTACATGTGACTTGAGAATTCAGGGTTATATACAGCAAATATCTTGATGTCAGGCATGAAAATATTGAAGAGATTTTCACTAGGAAGTCTAACAAAAATCTCGAAGCTAATAAATCCAAAACTAAATCCCCCAGACAAAATTTAACTTTACCTGAGCCCTCTGCTTCCACCCTTTTGCATTAAAAAAAAATGGGTAACCACCCTGCACTCAAATATTCCAAGATAATTAGGGGTGCCTGAGTGGCCCAGTCGGTAAAGTGTCAGACTTCAGCTCAGGTCATGATCTCATGGTTCATGAGTTCTAGCCCTGCATCGGGCTTTGTGCTGACAGCTCAGAGCCTGGATCCTGCTTCAGATTCTGTCTCCCTCTCTCTCAGCCCCTCCCCAACTCGTGCGCACACGCGCGCTCTCTCTCTCTGTCAAAAATAAATAAAAACATTAAAAAAATGTTTTTAATAAAATAAAATAAAAAAATATTCCAAGATAATCACCTCCACCCTTCCTCAAGGACTCAGGTAGCAGTCTTCTCCATCTTTGCTCATGACTCCCATAAGACAACCTGATGATTCCCTTGCCTTACCTGCCTCTCCTTCAAAGCCCCTCTCTTTTCTTTGAGATGGTCCTCATTAATAATCTTTCTCCATATTGCAACAGACTGAATAAAATCCTCTCCCTAATCGTCTGGTGCATTTTCTCTTTCACACACCAAAAACCGGTTCCAAATCTTGGCTCAGTTGATAGTAATCCATCCTGATGGTGGCTCAGGCTACAAGTCTTAGAGTCATCCCTGACTCCTCTCTTTCTCTCAAAAGATCCCTGTCTGATTTATCAAGAAATCCTTTTGATTTAAACATCAAAACATATCCAGAATCTAGTCACTTCTGAATAATTTCTTCACTATCATTGATCTGAGCCACCAGCATCTCTTACATAGATTATTAAAATAACCATCCCACTGGACTTTCAGCTTCCACCTTTGCCTGGCTATTGTATATTCTCAACCAAACAACATGAGTGAATTCCTGAAATTTAGATCATGTCATGCTCAAACGTTCTCCAAAGCTTCTTATATTCAGTCAGAATCCTTACAGTGGCCTACAAGTTCTCTGCGAACCAGGCCCCCGTAATATCTCTGACCATTCTCCCCTGCTCACTCCATTCTGACAAAACCGGCCTCTTTTCTCTTTCTTGAATAAGCCAAGCATGCTCCTGCCTCAGAATCTTTGCATTGGCCATTGCATCTGCCTTGAGCTCCCTTCCTTCAGGTAGCTACATATGCCATTCATAGGCTCCTCCAAATGTTTGTGCAAATGTCACTTTCTCAGTGAAGCCCACCTTAACCACCCTTTAAAAATTGTGCAAACAGGGGCGCCTGGTCGGCTTAGTTGGTTAAGCTTCCGACTCTTGATTTTGCCTCAGGTTGTGATCCCATGGTTTGTGGGTTTGAGCCTTGTGTAGGGCTCTGTGCTGATGGTGTGGAGCCTGCTTGGGATTCTCTGCCTCCCTCTCTTTCTGCTCCTCCCCTACTCACTCTGTCTCAAAAATAAACATTTTTTTTTTTTTTTTTTTTTTTTGGGACAGAGAGAGACAGAGCATGAACGGGGGAGGGTCAGAGAGAGAGGGAGACACAGAATCGGAAACAGGCTCCAGGCTCTGAGCCATCAGCCCAGAGCCTGACGCGGGGCTCGAACTCACGGACCGCGAGATCGTGACCTGGCTGAAGTCGGACGCCTAACCGACTGCGCCACCCAGGCGCCCCAAACATTTTTTTTTTTTAAGTTTTGCATGCAAACCAGCTTTCCACATCTCACTACCATGTTCTGTTTTTCCCAGAGCACTTTACTTCTCTTAATACACTCTAGAATATCTTCATACCTATGTTTATTCTCTCTCTCTCTCTCTCTCTCTCTCTCTAGGAAGGAGACACATTTTTATGTTTTATTCATTGATGTACTTCTTAGTCCCTACCTATTTTCTTTTTCATTGATATATTCCTAATACCTAGAAAAGCATTGGCACATAGTAGGCAGTTCAATAAGTATTTGTTGAAAGATTGATTGGCCAGGTAATTAACTTGACTGATTGAACGAATAAGTGGACATAACAATACTGGCTATCTGTCTATAGTAATAATGAGTGCAGTGATGAAGCTGTGCACTGATGACCTGGATTATTTTCATTATGATTCTGTTTTAAGTTTTCCACATCATTACCCCTAGTTCTCTTTCCAGGTTCTGAATGTGGTAAGAAACACTAGTATTACTGTGTATCTGGCAACATGGACACTACTTACGCATTACCATAGCCACACAGTCCTAAATAATAAGGAAATGGCGTAAGCTAAGTTGTGAATCAGGCAAGAGTATGCTCATAAGATAATTCTGTTTGTGAATTCACTAGAAACTTAGAGACCTTGGGGCACCTGGGTGACTCAGTCAGTTAAGGGTCTGACTCTTGATTTGGGCTCAGGTCATGATCTCATAGTTTGTGAGATCAAGCCCTGAGTGGGGCTCTGGGCGGAGCCTGGAGTCTGCTTGGGATTCTCTCTCTCCCTCTCTCTCTCTGACACTCCCCCTCCCCCCATCAAAAATAAATAAATAAACATTAAAAACATAGAAAGAAACATACAGACCTCCCATTAAAGGAATGTGTATCAAAACCTGTACTTCCAAGATAAAACCATAGGCTACTGGGCATTTAATCAAGCCAAGAATGTTCATTCAAGTCTTGATAAGAGCTGTACAGAGTGGCAGGATGTGAGGTGGGGAAAAAGAGACTCCAGCTCTCTTCTCTATTTGAGGAGAGAAGGAGAGATTCTTGATTGGGCTGGAAGAGGACCACAGGTTTTATTTAAATTTTTTTAAAAATAATTCTTAAGGTTTTTTTTTTCCCAGCCAGTTCATTTTTTTTTTTTTTCAACGTTTATTTATTTTTGGGACAGAGAGAGACAGAGCATGAACGGGGGAGGGGCAGAGAGAGAGGGAGACACAGAATCGGAAACAGGCTCCAGGCTCCGAGCCATCAGCCCAGAGCCTGACGCGGGGCTCGAACTCGCGGACCGCGAGATCGTGACCTGGCTGAAGTCGGACGCTTAACCGACTGCGCCACCCAGGCGCCCCTAAGCCAGCCAGTTCATTTTCAATTCGCCTATTAACTATACTCATTTTGTCAGTGGCTCCAAAACTTTAGGATCAATCTCTGAAGACTGTCCAGTAAATAATATAGAACCATGAAGTCCAATGGAAACCTGGCTTTTAGAATCAGAAAGATTCAGTTCAAATCCTGTACCAATCACTCGTTATGTATCTTTGGCCACGCTTTTAAATCTTTTAACGTAGTTCCTCATCTAGAAAATGAGAACAATGATCTGTGCTTCAGACAGAGGTTGTGACAGTGCAGTTAGAGCTCCAAATACTAGATGTCGCTCATACTAGTAATTAAATAAACACTATCTCCGGGGCTTTTTTGTTGTTGTGTTTTTGTTTTTGTTTTTGTTTTTTTCTCTTCCTGAGGTTTAGAACCAACCAAGAAATCTCCCCTCATTCAAATGCCAATTGGGAATTAAAGAACTCTGTTTAAATTTCTAAAATTCTCCCAGGTTAAGGTACTTTCTGCCATAGGTTTTTCTGTTCCTTGAACACTCCAAGATTGATCATACCTTGAAACTTTGACCTCTGCCTGGAATCCTTTGCCCCATTTCATTACAGGCCTTCATTACAGGTGTGATATCTTAGAAAGTCCCTTCCCTCAATGGTGGCTCCTTCCCACATTTATTACTCTCTATCATAGCATCCTGTTCCTCAAACTCTATAGCATTATTAAAGCTATTTTGTTTTTTAACTTATTTAACCCTTTATTCTCCCTCCACCACCAGAATGTACTTTCTGAAGAGCCTTGTCTGAATTGTTTATAGCAGTATCCAGAGGACTTAGAAGATTGCCAAGCTCACTAGTGAGTGCTCAAAAATCAGCTGCTTAATGGAAGAATTAAAAGGATTTGTATTTAGTTAGTATCCTTTCTTTAAGGAGGAGCAAGTATCCTGGGTGCTGATTGCTTACCAGGGGGCTGGGGCTTGCATTCCCATCTCCCCCATGGAACCCTCCCCGAGAGGCAGGGGAAAGGGAACTTCATCTATTTCGCATAGATGCCTGTATCACTCATACATTCCTCACATTCTTTGTTGATGGACAGTCCCAACTGGGACAGCTGAAGAGCATATTAACAACTCAGCAGCAAGAGACTGACCTCTGAGAATCCTTTCCTACTCCTAAAGGATCCTCTTCTTTTGAAACAAACCCCACTCCTGAATTCAGCCAGATTTATTTCACTCAAGCTTCTGACAAACATGCAGTTTTCATCCCTGGGTTCATTCTCAGGCTTGAGTCTAGCCTTGTTTCTGGCGCAAACACGACCCGAGCCTCTTTATGTGGCTTGGACAATTTGAAATGATGGGATGATGAAATATGAGAAGAGAAGAAGGAAAAGAATACTTACTATTTTTGTACTTGTGATTATTTGAACAGATTCCTTTGGTCCCATTATTGTTCCAATCTACTAAATTGAATTAAAATGTATGCTTGGGGAATTTTCTCTAATATTAGTAAAGTATAAGCATATATCATCTATTATATTAGAACACAGCACTTAAAATTCTTAATTGGTAGTATTGACTATTAGAATACATGGTATCCAATTTCCCATATATCTTAGATTTCATGGAATTTGAAGGATTGTAGTATATTCCATTCTGTAATGTTTTCATAACCTTCTTGCCACTGTGTATACAGGTGAGTGTCTGAATAGAGATTTTGCCAATGAAAGAAACTATGAATTGCCACCATAGATCTAAACCAGTTCACAGAAGAATAACTTTGCATTTGTTTACCTTTCTAAAAAGATTATTTTCCAACTGCTGGAAGTTTATTTTTTTATAGAGCAAATGTAATGAAAAAGAGTGAATATTTGGGGGGTATATATATTTAGCCTCTTAAAACTCATATTACAAGATCCAGAAAAGATAGCATGTGTGTATAATGACTGCAATTGAAATAATCAACAAATACAATAGGAAAAAGGCCAGTCCCTGTAGCTTCATGTCTACTGTTTTACACTGTGTTGAATGGCTAAATGGTTCATGACAAAAGATTTTCTAATGCCAAGCCGACCAAAAAATATGGCTTTTCTCCTGGCACTTCAAGGAGATTATGGTCTATTTATCACATATTTTTTTCATGAATATTGACTTTATGAATTTAATATGCATTCATTTACCTGTTTTATTATGCACATATGTAGGAGTATTTTAGAACTGCAGGATTTTTCTAGAAAGTTAGGCTTACATTGCTGAAAGAACAAAATAGTTTTCACATTCTGATATTCTTTTATTTATTCAACAGCTATGTGTCCAGAGGTTCCATTTTTAAAATTTACAGTTTACCTGAATTCTTTACCTTAACCATCATATGTGCTGATGGTTCAAGACAGCTGTCTTACATCTTTATATAGAGGGAAAAAAGGCATAGCAAATTCTCACCCTTTTAAAAGTAAAAGTAGGTGTTGGATCCTTTATGTTATTACTCAATTTAAACAATGATCCTCCAAAATAAAAAAGAGATCTTGAGGGACTTCAATAATATTTAACTACAGAAGCTATTTTTATTAACCACATGTAGAAAGTAGCATTTCTCCTAGCATTATTTTATAAATATTCCGTTTCTTACCAATATTATTATAATTACTATTAATATTTAAAATAGTGTAATTTATTAGCAATAATAATAATTCTCAAACATGATGAGTACATAAAGGAATTATCAAATTGAGAATCAGTCCAAAACTAGAGAAGAATTTCAACTAAATATGCAAGAAAACCATAATAAGAAATACTAGAAAACAGATTCATATGCTACTTGATATTTGAGATGACTCCCCCAATTTGCAAAAGGAAAAAATGAGAAATATCAAAAGTAAAAAAGCTATGACCTTAACAACTGGAGAGTTGGATGTATACATTAGCTGAACATTTTAAAAGCTGAAGTTCCATCACATTTAAGTGGAAAATCAGAAGGTGGTGCAAATTCACATTGCATCATCAGAAGGTCTTTTAACAGCACAGAAATGGTAAGTCGATTTTACTAAAAAGTAATTTCTTGTGCCTTTTCTATTCCCATCTTTGGTTTATTTTGGTTGGTATGAGAAAAAAAAAAAAGGAAGATTAAAGTGAGGTAAGAGAAAAAAAAGTCGTGGAGCCTTGAACAAGATAGAATTTTGGGAGAAAAAAAGCCATGTCCTTTTACTAATGGAACATCCAAGGTCCAATCAGAAATATAACCAGTTTTAGCTTGTATGAATGGGACCATGGACAGGGGTGACTAATACAAATGAAAGCAACCAAATTAGGTAAGTTCAAAACATTTTTCCACCACTATTGTTTAAAGAACTTTTTTCCCCCAGTGAAGGTATACTAAAGAGTTTTCTTTAGTGGATGATTTTTTAAAGTGTGCATTGCTATGAAAGCTAAGCAATTCTGAAATTTTCATGAAATTGAAGAAGCAAGAGATTTTTAGGTCAAGAATTAATACTTCATTATGAAATTTCACCCTCTTTTGTTTTGGTTTCAGAAAAGATTCCACAGAAAACAAACAGCTAAGGTTGCCCAGAGGGAGAACTAAGGCTCCGTGTTCCAAAGTGGGTAGTGAATCGAAAATCCTGGAAAGTATCATGAAGCTAGAGAAAAGGTATTGATTTAATGAACGCATGTACATGATGATTGACAAGTTAGCATGCAGGTTCACTGCCCAATATTTATGGGAAGGAGTGGGGAGAAGGGGATTCTGGCAGCTTGTGCCTACTATTTCTGTAATGTCCAAAACAACCTTAGCAAAGGAGTGAGCAAGGACTGGGTCTGCATTAGGAAACATTCTCTGGGTTCGTGAGGCTTGCTTTGAACTCTTTTTCACCACTATGTGTCAGCTTGTCTTTGTGTTGGTGGAAGGAAAAGGAAAAAGAAAAACATAAGACTGGCCTTTCGGTTCTAAATCAAAGCTCTATGCTGCTGATTGTTGGTGTGGCTTTTCAAAGGCAAAGCGAGTGGGGGACATTAAAATTCCTTGTTTCTATGGACCAGGAGCTGAGATGCTTTTTAGTTTTTTGGTTTGGGTTTTATTATTATTATTATTATTATTATTATTGTTATTATTATTCTAAGTAGCAAGAAGAGGATTTTTCAATGTATCTTACATTTACCTTAAAATATCCCTAATATTTATTTTTCAATTTGATTGGCACTTTGACAGGAAAAAGCAAGGTGAGAAAACTCTTTAAAAGGGAATCTAAACAGAGTGTGAGGAGGTTTCCCTTGTCACGTGATTTAAGAACCAGAGGGACTATTGCCCCTAACACAGTTTCTTGATAGTGACCCCAAGGTTCAAAGACATTAGATCAGTCGCCCAAGACTCCCACTCAGAAAGTCATGACAGGACCCTCCTTGGATTTTCACTCTGTCCTCTTTATACTGCCCTATGCTGCCTCTAGCGTTAGATCAGGAAACTTTAAGGAATATTGAGGACAGGAGAATAGAAGAAAGCTGGAGAGGGTCAAAGGTACTTAAGTGATTTACCTAAGTCAAGATGCTTGAACCTTTGCCTGGACAAGAAGAGGCAGCCTGCTCGTGCCAGGCAGTGAACGCACAGAGCAATAGCTAGCGCTGAATACCTCTGATGCTCATTTTCAACATTGGAAGATCAGCCTAGGGGAAGAAAGCTAATCGCTTCCCTCTTGCCCTCCACACCTTCTACTGGGATTCAAGTAACTGTCCCTCAAACATCTTTGTGGGCTTGTTCTCTGTAACACACGTCCTCACCTGTGTCTTAGGTGCCTCTTTAAATTCTCCGTCCCCTCACAATTCGCAAATCATTATCCTGGGCATTCGTAAGCTGTAAACTTTGCCACTTTGGCACCTCAGGTGGACAGGAAAGATCTCTAGATTCCTTATTTCAGCGAAAGTCCAGAGGACCGTTCCTGCCACTACCCCAACGCCTTACACCAACCCCCGCCCCCGCCCCCACACATACCCACTATTTATACACGCTAGGAAGACCCTCAGAGATCATTTATGGAGAAGAAGGGGTGCATTTTTGTGGCTGCTGGTGCACAGTTACCAAAAATCCTGGAAAGGCGGGCGCGGGACCGCATCCGTGCCTGTGCCGAGGCGCAGAGCGGGAACAGTCTGCACGTGTCCGCTGCCGCCCGGCCCCGAGACGGCTGGCACGATCGCCAACCGGGAATCGGTTGGTGCCGAGGGTGGGCAAAGGCAACACGACCCGGTGGAGGGCGGCGCGGAGGGTGGCGCTGGCGGCATGAAAGGCGTCTTTGTGCGGGACTTGGGGTGAGGAGGCGGTGAGAATGGCGAGAGCTGAGCCCGGACCTGGAGGCTGGGGCTCGGGGACGCCGCCACCCGCCACTCCTCAGCCGCGCTGGAAAGATCCGGATAGTGCCGGCAGGGGGCGGTGTGGCGCCGGAGGGGGTGAGGTGAGGGCCCCTGTGTTTGGTCTTCTTTGAGACCTGAGGGGAGAGAGAGACGCTTGGAGAAAGCGGGACGGAATTGAGAGATTTGTCTCCCCGCCCCCTCCCCTAGGTGGCGGAGAGATCGCGCTGGCTGGAAGAGTGCAGCCCCTCTCCGGGAGCTCACTCCGCAGTCTAGGAGGAGAGAGAGCGGCCCCCGAGGCGGAGCCTCCCTCCTGCCCCCGGGTATCGCTGCCCCCACCTGGGGGGGGGGGGGGGGGGAGAGGCGGGCGCCGCGCTGCCCTCCCTCTGCGCCCCCGCCGCGTGGCTTGCGGCTTATTTTCCCAGCTGGCAAGCGTCGCGCTGCAGACAAGGGAATGCCTGTGGTGAGTTGTTTATTTTGTCGAAGTTTGCGGTGGGCCAGGGGGACGTGGGGGGCGAGCGGCAGGCAGCAGCCGGGACTATTTTGTTTAGGTCTTGCTCCACCTGTGTGGTATAAATCTGCCAGCCTCAGGGCGGCAGGGGGCCAGAGTGAGAAAACCCCAGGGCTCCAAAAGGCCTCTTTTTGCCACTTGCAGACCCAGAGCTACATTTGATTTTCCACTCCTGGAATCGGCTAGATCCTAGCTTACACTACGCCCCATACCTCTAATCACTGCTTCACGTACCCGCTGCGGACAGGGCTTGCGCTGTAAAGGACGGTCAGCGCCCATGGCCCAGGGACAGCTGGCCGTAGAAGTTCTTCCCGGGTACCCTTCCCCATTTCTTGAGGATAGGAGAGCTGTTTGATAGGAGGGGCGCTCTTCAAACTAGTGGGAACTTGTTTGGGCTACTTATGGCACGAAGTCCGTTCAGGCGTGTCGGGTCTACTAGTACCGCAAACAGATCCAGGTTGGCCAGAGTTTCCCAGACTTGAGGCTGGGGGTCGGTAAGCGCTTGGCTCCCAGGGGAGCCCAGAGGAATCCCCCAGGGCTGATGATGACAGTCACCACCGCGGCTGCGTTTGCCTGGAAGAAAAGCCTAAATACATTAGCGAGCTGGTAAAGCTTTTAAGGCCTTCTCCGGAGTGAGTGGCTGGCTAATGAGAGGTTAATTTTGTTTGGAAGGGAAGGCTGCGCTGGTTTCCTGAGATAAATGGACAGGAAGCGCATTACCTCCGCGCGCTGGCAAGCGGCTACCAAATGCTTTTTGCACCTGCCGCTTTGAGCGGTGCGATCCGCTGCAGAGCCCGCAGGGATCGTGGGGGCCGGTTGTGTACGCTCGGGTGATGAGCCCCACTCAGGCCCCGGGCCCTCTCCTTCCGGGGGCGCAACGCTCACGCCAGGCTCTGGGGTCTTCTCTCACACCCAGGTCCTGCGTGCTCAGGAGCTCAGGGGCCCCCTGATCCCGCCAAGCCCCCTCCAGGAGCGGAAGGGTTAAGAATGATGTAAGTACAATCCACTAGCTGCTTTCTGCTGGGCTGTGGGACTCAGGGCTATTTTCGCCCCAGCTTTGCGTCCACCCTGGACTGGGGAGCAGCGAGGGGGCCTTTAGTCTAGAATGGGTTGAACAAATCGCTACCCTGGTAGCTCCTCTGTCCTAGGTAATCTGTTAAGCAGAGAGACCCTCATGTTAGATTTATGGAAATGGAGATATATTAATGGGAATAGTTAAGACATCATGTATGGGTTCAGGAAAATAAACCTGTAATTCTTATTTAGAACCCATTAATGTTGCTGGCATGTGTTTTAATTCTATCCATTCGCACGTTCATACCATGGGATGTTTTGCTGTGACCCCTAATTGTGCTGTTCTGGTCTCATCTTTTCTTCCTGAAAAAGATGAAGGGAGAAAGACTAGAGATGGCAAGGAATAGGGTGCGTTTGTGAGTTGTGCGAGCTGTCACTTCACGATTTTTTTTCCTGATTAAAATGTAAAACTTTTATAAGTCATTGATTTTACGGGGGGGGGGGGGGGGATAACCAGATTTTTCTTTGTGTAATCTTAAAATTCTCCTAACTTGCAGCATTCGAGCTGGAGGAGTGGATGCGCTATAAGCGACCATTCACCACGCTCTTACTTTCCAAGCCAATTAGGGGGATCTTGCTAACCAGTCCTAATTAACCCTGCGAGTGTGTCAACTGACCTTAAGTCTTGAAAACAGGAACCACCTTGCGGTTTAATTGTGAAAATTAACATTTTACTCTAGCCGGCTGAACACTTATGTGGTAATAAAAAATGAATTGTTAGGCGTATAAATCTTGAGCTTGTCAAATTTTACAACAGATGAGCAATAAAGCACCTTAGAAAAAAAGAAGTTTTCCCTCTAAAGAACAGTTCCATTCCGATGCCGAATTTGTGGTGACTCGAGGACGCCCTCTGTTGATAAGATAGTTTAGAGCAGTGTGTGTCTAAGGAACAGGATATGGAGGTGGGGAAAGTGGAGGCTGGGGGCAGGGTGGAATCATAGCAAGTAATGACAGCGAAAAGACCCCAACTAAACTGAATTTGATCCCTAAATTTTGGTTATGTGTTCTGAAGTATGGTGAATAAATTGCCATGCTTTTTTCATAAGGGTCAAATTAAATCTTGGGTTAAGGAAAAAGAACCATCTTACTGTTAGTAGTCTTTGTTGGCAACATACTTTGCAAAGCTGTTCACATTTGATTACTTTAAAAAAAAAAGATGTTGACCAGTATTTCATTAACTTTAGTTCTTTGATTTATGTAGTAATTGCAAGGGAGTAAAATTTTAGTCCCATAGTATTTACTCCATAATATTATCTAAAAATCGTATCAGATAACTCCTCCTGCAAAAAAAGTCATTTCTCCAGGCCACTCTGAAGCTATTATTAAGCATATTATGGATATACACAAGGCTTGGATTATATCTTGGGCAGTGAAAGGTGTGTTTACCACTTGAGTCATCATAGTATGTAATAAGTAAGTAATGAAAAGTTACAGTAAAAATAGATAGGCATTCTTCTTTAGGGACCTAGTGGTTTGTACAGTTCATAATGTGTCTAATGAGTAAGCCGGAGTGATATAAGGTTTGCCCTCAATTATCCTAGTCCATTGATTAGCACATTGTAACATGTGGAATATTAACGTGTCCGTGGTTGATACGAAATTACCAATTAGAGATTATGAGTAGCGAGCGGGTAGAATTGCAAGCTACAATTTGACTATAAGTGAATTTAAAATGGCAGCCCTGAGCCCTTTGGAGGAAAGGCAAAGGCAAGGGCAGTCGAAGTAACTCCGAGCCTTTGAAGCCATCTTTTAGATTAGATACCACTTCACACCTACTGATACCAGATTGGAACCTATCATCAACCTCACAACATGCTTTCCTGTGTCTCCACTTGCCAACCTCTTTTGTGGCACACAGTTGGGGTTTCTTCCTCATTTTTGGATCCATCCAAGTGGCAAAAGTAGAAACCGATCTGCCATTAAATTAATATACTAAGACCACGAAAATTTGTGGAAAAGCCACCGAGCAACAAGAAATTATAGCATAATTACTCTACACTGCATTAAAAACTCACTATCCTCATTAATCTAATTACACTGTAACAGAACACGTTGAAGTTCGCCCACTCTCAGACTCCTCCCCGCTGCTTTCAGGAAGGGAAATGTCAGAGGAACAATAACGCCAGAGCCTCGAACAGCTGCTAGCGAATTCCACCGGGAGCTGGTGGGTACCTTCCCAGCCCATCCGATCTGTTCCGGACCGCAAGTTACAATCGGATTTCCAACGCGGTGGGGTGATAGTTTTACCAAACGTCCGGAAAGGGCTCGGAACACGGTTCCGCAGAGGCGATTGGCTGCGAAGAGACCTGCCGCCAGGCGCCTGGTAAAAGCGCCCACTTCCTCTCAGGAGCAGGAGCTGGAGCGGGAGTGACAGAGTGGGGGTGACTTAAAACACATACGCACACAACACCTTAAAGGGAAGCCGAACCCAATCACATTAATTAAAAGGGAAGTCAAAGGCCGCTTCCTTTGTAACGCCGGCAAGAGCGAGTAGCCGTTGCCAATTTCTGTAGGACAGGAGGAAACAGTAAATCGCGGAAAGGGGTTAAGGGAATAGAAGAGGAGGGAGCGCGAAGGAGGTTGGGCCCGGGCGCGACGGACAGGACTCTCAACAGGCGGACGCGGAACTCAAATTACAATGAGCAATCTGAGGGTGGGAGCAGGAGCAGGGGCGGGCGCTTTGTCCCCTGCGAGTGGCCAGCTGAGCCCAGTGGACCAGCGCTTGCAGCCAATGGGGTGAGAGGGAGGGGCTAGGTCGGGGGTGGAGACGACGCGGATTGGCGTGCGTGAGGAGGGCGGGGCGGCAGTGCAAGGCTGAGATTGATTGACCGCGGGGTCGCGGCACAGAGATATCCGGGCTGCAGGCGGCTGCTCGCTAGGGCTGGGCGCGCCTCCAGTGGGTCCACGCCCGCTGAACCCACGCTGGCCGGGACCAGGGCGCCCGCGCTTTGGGGGCCGGGCTCGGCACTAAGCTCACCGTCTTTGTGTCTTTTCTCCCGCCCCCTCTGCCCCGCCTGCTGCCGCGATGCCGCTGCGCCCCGTTGCCGCCGCCGCCGCCGCCTCGCTCCGCCCGCGGCGCGCTTTTCGCTGCGGCGGTGGCGGCGGCCCGTATCCGACGCGGGCCTGAAGGAGGAAGAAGAGAAAGCGAGGCACGTCCCCCGGTCCATGCCGCAGCCACGGCCCCGAACCCGCCACGGCGCCCGTGCCGCCGCCCTCGCCGGAGCCCACGAGACCTGCATGGACGGGCATGGGCTTGAGAGCAG
Organism: Puma concolor; assembly: GCF_028749965.1. Classification (NCBI taxonomy): domain Eukaryota; kingdom Metazoa; phylum Chordata; class Mammalia; order Carnivora; family Felidae; genus Puma; species Puma concolor. The sequence goes on along the minus strand of NC_141667.1, from coordinate 80,333,249 downwards.
CACCTTCCTGCGCCGCCGCCGCCTCCGCCGCTGCCGCCGGGGCTGAGCAGCGCCACCGCCCCCAGCTCTCCCCGCCGCCCCTGGCGTTGCTGCTGCTGCTGCTGCTCAGCCTCGGGCTGCTCCACGCAGGTATGAGGCGCGCGCGCGCGAGGGTAACCAGCTGCAGGTCCAAGTGCTTTGTTCCCAAACACTCCGGCTCCCGAAGGCACACGTTGGGGCAGAAGGGCGGCGTGGCGTGGTGAGACGGTAGAGGCCTCATGGGCTCCAGCCCTGCACCTCTGCCGGGCTCACGGCGCAGCGGCAGGAACGCACCCGCAGGTCGTGCGGCGCGCCCAGGGCGCAGAGGAGAGGCCTCCTCCCCCTCCCTCTCGCGTTTCCCCGCCTTCGGCTCGGACCGTTGATAAATGTTCCCAACAGTCGCTTATCGAAGATTTAGCGGGTGGGGGTGGTGGGGGCTGCGCCCCCGAGACAAACGTTCCGGATGCTTTATTGCTCGCTGCATTGGTGTTTACTGAAAGTCAGGCTGGGATCAGGTTTCCACCGCCGCCGCCCCCTTCGAAGCGAGACAAGGAGCCTTGTGCTGCTTCTCTGGAGTTGGGGGTGGCGACAAGGGGAAGAAATCGCACCAGATGTAAAGATTTTCACCGGAATTTGAAAACCTGGGGGGTTAATCTCGAAGTAACTTAAACGTCTTTAAACAGGGATTTCTTCGTATTTGCCAAAACTGCTTTTAGTTCAGCTTTCAACCTCTGTGGAAAAACTGGTGCTTTGTGGTTAAGCCGCGTGTTTTCGGGTTCCCGGAGGGGTTGACACATCTCCCTGCTTTCTGGAGGTCGGCGCTTCCCCTGTGGAAGCGGAGTGAGTTCTCTGTCCTTAGCCAGGTAGACCTACAGATGAGCCTTCTAGCAGGTGATAGTTATTTTTGTTGTGAAATAAGTTTCACTAATACAGTGTTACGTCGTTTGTATCTCAAGGGAGGGGGTATCTAGGATGCTCTTTATAAATAAGTGCTACGTCTAGGAGTTTGTCTAAAAAATTTCTTTAGTGCCAAATTGAAGCTAAATTCTCTTAATTTGAGAACTAGAGCATTAGATAAGTTTTCCTTTGAGATCTTTTTGTCCTGTATTTTATGACAGCAGTCTCAACGCTGTGATCTGGAGAATCGTGAACTGTAATGCCACCCAACTGTGTGGAGTAGTATTTATTTATTAAGTCATACCAGCCTTTCTAAAAATCTGGGAGGTCTTTTAAGTAATGGGAAAAAAAATGTGGCATTTGAGGAGACTTAATTTACTTTTGGTAACTTTGCATTGTGATGGAACAGCTGCATTTTAACACTCACTTGGGGAAACATAGAGTGTAATAGTAAGTTTTACAATGATTAAGGCTTTAAACGACTGACTTTAGAACCTTAGAAAATAATGTCAATCTGCTTATGGTTCCAAGAAAATTTTCATGATGTGTCAAAAGTTACATTCATAAGTGTTTTGTGTGAAGAATACATGTTCATAATGTCAAAGAGTAGGTTTCTTGAAATGGAAATTGAAGTACTGGATAGGACTGTGTGTCCCTCTTGACTGCTTGGAATATTGTTTCCCTTAGTTGCCAGAGAGTTCTATTACAGAACTGGAATGTGGTCCTTGAAGATTTTTCTGGCCAATAATGAAAGCCCTAAGAAGTTGTTTTAATGTTTTTGAAAATTAAGTTGCCTTATTTCAAAAACTTGGAATGTGAAACTCCTCTCAGTATCTTAATGTGCCCTCACTTAAAGTCACTGTTATATTCTACCTAGAGTTTCTGTGGTGAGTGATATCTCTGGACAACTTGTTGGGGTTGGGTGATTAATTTGGTTATCGAAGAAAGGGCTCCTTTTGAAAGATAGCTTTGAAGCATTTTTCTCTTGATCATACAAGGATTGTTTCTCAGAGAAGGGAGCCTAGCCGAGTGCTCTTTGCAGATGGGCTACCATATGTTTTATGCCTGGATCCATATAATTTGCCACAGCACCCCATATGTCCCTGCATTTTACTTAATTCAGCTTCAGCATATCTTATTTCTTTTATTATAAACTGGTGATTGTGTGGCAAGTTCACACGTGCAGTCCTGGCATCAAGGAAATGGGTCTTGAATGGTGAAGTCTTTGAATCATTAACCAGAGCTCTAGACCCACAAATCCTTTAGCACTTTCATTAACTGGAATGAAAATAGTACCACACCAATCATAGATGACCTGACTCCAAAAATGAAGAGATCTGTAACTGCAGGTTTTGATTTCTGCCCTTAGGAAATGAAAAAAGAACTTTTATACTTTGCTCCCTACCTCCCCCCCATCCCCCACTTTTAGCAAATCTCTACAATTCCTGAATGGAGATCCAATATGGGAGTTACTTGCTTACTCATACACTTCATGGCCTTGTTGGCTACATCCTTGAGATTGTTTCTGCTCTGCATTTTCTTGGCATTTTGACAGGAAGCTTACTTTACCTCCTATAACAGGCAAAGTGTGCACTGTCATTATAAATTCATGAAGCCTGGATATTTCTGGGTGTATGCTGCAAATTAGTCATTATACGGGAGCCTGCAGTGGGGCTGAAACTGCTGACCCAGATGCACTCTCTATTTAGCCCTCCTCTTTCCCATCATCTCTATTTGAAAGGCTGTTAGAAACCTCATCCCAAACAAAAGAACCCAAGGAGTTCTGTTTTATGTGTCATTTCTCAAAAGAATCAGCACCTGCCTGCTATAAAAAAGGGAAGGGGGGGGGCGGGCGGCCTGGGGGAGGAAGGAAAAAGGAGGTGGGAATCTAAATTCTTTTCTGAACAGTTGCATTTGCATTTCATGCTCTTACTTCGGAATATTTTATGACTATTTGAAATAATTATAAGTAAATGTATGCTCGGATAGATTTTATAGACCATAAAAAGAACAAATAGGCACTGGAAGTTTAGCGGAAAGTTCTTGTGCTGTCATTTACATTGTAGTCCAGGAGCTCTTCATTATTGAGTGATCTTGGTCCAGCTTTCATTTCCTTGCTTTCTGCTTGCTATGACTCTGATTTAAAAAGAAAAACATAATTGATACAGTAGTTGCTTAAGTCTTTAAGCCATCAGCTACTGTTGTGTGAGACTCAGGAATGTGGAGGAGATGTGATATGAGGAAGGAAAACGGGATTTGAGGAAAGGCATTGCGCCCTGGGCTTTGCTCTACCCATTTGTGATCCAGCCAGGACAAGGCCTGTAGTTTCCCTTTGTCCTGAATTTCCTAACTGTAAAATGGCTTTAATGCTTTTGGGGTTGATTGGGTTTTTTTGAGTAAAAACGGTTGAAAATGACTTGACTTGATCTACTTTGGAGAGAGGAAATGTATAAATACAGGAGCTGCTTTTTATCAACTCTGGAATGAGTAAACATGAAATATGCCAAACACATGAAGGTGTGCTTGTGATTTTTTTTTTTTTTTTGAGTGTGATTTAGTGATAGCTGTTAAGTCCATACCTCCAAAGTGTTAAAATACTGGGTTTTTTTGTTTTTTGTTTTTTTTTAATTCAGGTTAAAGTAAATGCCCTATCTAGACTACATTTTTCTCTTCTTGGTCTTTGAAATTTAACAACGGTGGGGAGGTGGCTTGAGAGGTTGTCATCTTGCAGTCTTTTCTGCTGAATTCAAGCTAGAAACAGGTTACAGGCTGTTTCATTCAGGCTTAAAAGTACTTTAATACTGAAAAGATTAAAGTATCTTTCTGGAATGTCACTAGGGTTAGTTTTAAGTCTTCATCAGATGAAGTCCTAAATCTTGATAGTATCCTGAAGTTTGTGTCCACATCTTAAAATAATTATATACTTAATGATACTCTTTCCCCCCACACACACACATCTAGAATAGGAATTGTAAAATATTTTATGCCTGTAAAAGATCATGAAGTTCTTTTTAGAACAGTCTCCTCATTTCTCAGCTGAAGTACCTAAGACTTGAAAGGATTGAAACTTCCTCCAGTGCAACGACCTAAAAAGAATGTGGAAGTAACACAAAATATGTCTTAGTTAGTTTCTATAAAACTTGAGGTGGATGATTAAGAAAAGTACTTTCCTTTTCAGTAATTCTAGAGCTCCCACTTTAAGGACCAGAATATTAAACTGTTTGGCACATACAACTGACCTAGTATTGGCAATTCTTACATATTTTTATGCTTTGAGAGGTTTTTATTTTTTTATATGAGAAGCTAGTGGCAAAACATCATTTGAAAACTGTGAAATAGTAGGGCAGTAGTAGGTGGTTTTTCATTACTTCATTTTAACTTTGCTTAAATCATTAGGTATATTGGAACTGTCGACCTAAGGAAAAAAGTCATTTATATATGTTCTAAGAATTCTGTGTGCTATGTTTCCTTGGTTCTGATAAAACACAGTTGGTGCAGTCATCTGCCTGTGCAGCATGATTTCAGTGTGGTGTCCTTTTTGATTCAGTGTACCCTTCCTGATGAGCTGCTTGGGATCTGGGATCCAGTGGTGACGGGTGTTAAGGGAGAAGTAAATCTGCAGCTTGGTTAAACGATCAACTTTATTTATTTATTTATTTTAACATTTATTCATTTTTGAGAGACAGAGACAGCACAAGTGGGGGAGGAGCAGAGAAGAAAGGGAGACACAGAATCCAAAGCAGGCTCCAGGCTCTGAGCTGTCAGCACAGAACCCGATGCAGGGCTCAAACTCAGGGGCTAGAACTCCCTGACCGTGAGATCATGACCTGAGCCAAAGTCGAATGCTCAACTGACTGAGTCACTCTGGTGCCCCTTGACTTTATTTTTTTAAGAGAACATTTACACTTTGTAGCATCCAGGAGATTGTAGGTTTATATACAGTTTGTCAATAAACATCCTTAAGGAAATGCAGAATAACTTAGTACCTGGATTTTCTCTTGATATTCTTACCCTGTAGCTGTACTAGAATCAAGTAAAGGTGTTTTAACTAATGCTATAAATTTAGGGATCCCTACCTAAGGTGTGGAACCTTAATCATGGTTTTGTGCTTTCCAAAGCGAATGAGTTATACACTTAGCAAAGTCAAAACAAAGTTCACATCTTTAACTTGGCCTTAGAGCAGAGGAATCTTTCTCAAAATCTATAAACAATAGCAAAGTGATCAAATACTCCGTTTAACTTTAACATGAGAATACTGGGCTCAGACTCCTGTTCCCTCATAGTGGTTCATGATTTAAAGTTTTAAGGTAACTGATTGCGTGCAGTTTTTCTCCCAGTGGCTTAATTTGTGAGGGAAAAAGAAGCACAATGCAACCCTAGTTCTGAAGGCTTTCTTAAAATAGGAGTGTATGGAATAGAACAAACTGTTCCCAAAGGACAGTGTCATTTTCTCATGTGGCTCAGGAAGTTATGAAGCGTTTAAAAAACGTTTGGTGTTATCTTTTTTCTCATAGGTGACTGCCAACAGCCGGCCCAATGTCGAATCCAGAAATGTACCACGGACTTTGTGTCCCTCACTTCACACCTGAACTCTGCCATTGACGGCTTTGACTCTGAGTTTTGCAAGGCCCTGCGTGCCTATGCTGGCTGCACCCAGCGAACTTCAAAAGCCTGCCGTGGTAACCTGGTGTACCATTCTGCTGTGTTGGGTATCAGTGACCTCATGAGCCAGAGGAACTGTTCTAAGGATGGACCCACATCCTCTACCAACCCCGAAGTGACCCATGACCCTTGTAACTATCACAGCCATGCAGGAGCCAGAGAACACAGGGGAGGGGACCTGAGCCCTCCCAGTTACCTTTTTTGTGGCTTGTTCGGAGATCCTCACCTTAGAACTTTCAAGGATCACTTTCAGACATGCAAAGTGGAAGGAGCCTGGCCACTCATAGATAATAATTATCTTTCAGTTCAAGTGACGAATGTGCCCGTGGTCCCTGGATCCAGTGCTACTGCTACAAATAAGGCAAGTATACGTTTTTCTTATAACTTGCAGATGTTTGATTCTTCAGACAATTTTTGAAGTATGATACAAAAGACAGTTTAAAAGGAACTTTTTCTTGTTCTTGGCATGCAATTAACAAGGTGAATGAAAGATTAAATGAAAATCATTTAGTAAAGAATTTCTCTGGAATTCTAGGCTTATGTAAAATGTGGGTCTTAGTACAACTAAGCAGTGATATGCAAAAAACAAAACAAAAACAAAAAACACCGAAGTTGAGTTCTCTATGGAAAAGGCAGGCCTGTTTAATGGGAAAATGTATACTTTTTTTTTTTTTCTGTGAAGTCTTTTGAGTGTGACTCTTGTTGAAGAAATCCATGTTCCTATTTATCAGATGACCAAAGTGGGTGTTCCAAGTAAAGAAAGCTATCAAACCTGGGGCAATAACCCATCGGGAAACATATTTTATTGGAAATTTGGAAGCTATAGTAAAATGTAATGGCTATAAGCCAGCTTCCCAGTGGCAAAGCCACAATTGTGTTTTAGTTATTAATGTTGCTGTGACCAAGGAATTTTAGAATTGGCTATTGTGGAGCAGTGATGTATAATCCCTGTTGTAATCTCAGGATAACATTTTAATTAAGCTGAGGGGAAAACTGACAAAATTAAGTTAAGCTTACCCTGCGTAGCTGCCCTTGTCTGCATTTGTGTGTGTGTGTGTGTACTTGCGTTAAAGAAGCTAATGCCAAATAGAGATCATTTGAACCAACTTTAAGGCACCACTGTCAGTGCAACTAGGTGAAGGGCTATGAACTGGATTCCCAGTTGGCAGTCAGTGCTAATTCAGGCATTAGTAAGTAAATACAGAGGTCAAAAAAGGTTTTCCAGAAAAAAAGACTGTCCCAAATAACCAGCTCCTTCCCTGTCTCTCCCAACTAGAAAATCACACATACAGGCTATCTCCTCTTGTTCATTTTCCTTTATCTGTTCATCAGTTGGTTTGGACTGAAAGATAGTTGACAAGGATCAAGCTTTTGTAATAGTTATGACGGCTCTTTTGATTCCAGGACACCCTCCCTTGCCTCTAAACACATGTGGCATATTTTTAAGTGAATTTAAATGATTTTACTTGGCATTTTGTGGAGGTAATTTTACAACCCCTCCAGAGATAGCTGGAGACACCCAGGGGTGTCACAAATCTAAGATTAGAAGTCATTGCTCTGAACAAAGAAGTCTGTTACATTAGTCCAGACATTTTAGGTGGACTCAAAAATGTTTATGCTTTAACTCCCAATAAAAGCCCAGGCTTGCCTTTCCAAATCCTGCATCTCAAGTAAACTTTACCTCCTCTGGTTTTTATAAGCATGCAAATAATTTTTCTTGTCTATATATTAAAATAAGTATCAGCTGTAAGTTATGGTAGACAGGTACACAATTATGGACTTATAACACAAATCATGGCCAAAAATCCATCATTGCTGCAGAGTCATAGTGCATAAAACCTGGGGATAGTCTTTGGGAAAATACGAGACTAAAGATTCAAGAAGGCAGTTCCACTGGGAATGGAGAGAGTCATTGATCGTGTAGATAATTGAGGGTTTAGAGGGCCTTCACAATACCTTTGAGATTAGTAAGTGCTTTGTGCACAAGAAAATATTGGTTCTTTTCACAAGCCCTAAATTTAATTTTCCATGCCTTCCATCCAATCACGTGTCACGTCTACTTGTTACTTAGCCTTTCAAAATTCTATACTTTTTACTGATTGTGGTGAAATATTTGGGGACAATGAATTTTGTTATGAGTATTAATATTACATAAATGGAACAATTGACACTGAAGTATTTTAGGTCATTCCATTTCAGTTGTGATTGAATCTGTCATAGTTTTTAGCAAATAAATAAAAAGTACAACTTTGCTTTCTCCCTCAGTTTTGTAATGATCAGAAGTTTCACCCATTCCAAAAAGGATGTGGGAGAAAAACCGTCCTCTGACTTAAATTCAAGCAGACAATGAGAACGCGTGGTCTTTAAGTGCACTGCTGGAAAGTAGTTCCCCACATCTGGTGACCATGCTTTTCAGCAGCAGATGACTCCATGGCTTTGCGACCTCTGGTAGTTGTGTTGTGTTGTTTTGTTTTGTTTCCCTTCTACTTTTTTCAACTCTCTGCAAAGCCCCCCAAAATATCTGGAAGGTTACTGCCGAAGACCTGTCTCAATGCTGATATGATCTGTGCTGGTGAAACACAACTAAGGGCCTAAAATTTTGCAGCACAATTTCCTTTTACCTACCCAGGGCCAAAATAAAACCTTTAAAAATTTTTAAGCAACGAAAAAATGATGGTAATAAAAATAAAAATGCTCTGAAGCAAAAAGAACGTAGGAAATAAGTTCCAAAAAAGATCTGATTGTTTTTTTTTCCTGATGTCTACTGTAATACTTTCTTAAAAAATCTTTCAGAAGATTTTTTTGCATGAGTCTCAGCTTTACTGAGACCTCAAAGAGGTACATAGACCAGCTCCTTAATAACTTAGCACTGCACATTGGAGTTACTGTATCATCCTTGGGGTCAAGCATTTTTAATGACGTATGTGCTCAGTGTCACTAGATTTAACAGCTGACCAATGCTATGGTAGAGGCTAGCCAACTGTGCTGCTGAAATTGTTGTATGTAAGCACTCATTCATTTCACTGTCTTCGGCTATGAACTGAAGCACTGACCCCAGTGTTATGCTCAGTGAGGGCCTAGAGATAATTTCCTCAGTCCTGGGAACCTGGCTTCTTGAGCAAGCCATCTTGTAGTCATCTTTGTGATATCTACCTGCCCCTTAGTACCTTTCCATCCTCACAGAAAGAAAAAATGTAGGGGGAAAAAAATCTAAACGCAATGAAAGTGAAGTCATCTCTATTCAAGGGATCATTTATTAGGTAAGCCTTTTTCTTTGTCCACATAGCAAGCATTGAGTTTAGGGCAGCTAGACTTGCAGTACTCAACAATGTGGCCTCATCCACCGTCATCTACTTTCTGTCCTCCTTCCCTGGGAAACTTAGGGTGGTTTTCCAGTTGATCATGATGGGCACAGATATGCCTCCTCCAGGCCACTCTTGTTAGGCCCTCCACCAGCCCATCTCCCTCTCTTCAGAGGAGTCTTGTGCGGTCACTACCTTGCCAGGTAGGTGTGTGTGTCGCTAAAGGGGAGGCCAGGGCTAGCTTTTTATCCCCACCCAGGGGCTTGAGGGGTTTCTGGCACAGCTGCATGCCTTGGCTGAGATCCACACCAGCTCAGAGCTGTCTTCCCCACCTTTGGCTGTGAGCGGCAGCTTCAGGCCTGCAGGCCCTGGAGAAGAGAGATGAGAGGGACAGGCTTAGAACTGGCAGAATTGGCTAAATAGGAAGGGGGGAAAAAAAAAAAGCAGTTTTTGTTTTGGGGGAAGAGGCGGCCGCACTATTTAGGCTCCAAAAAGGACACATGTGCATAGCTCTCCTGGGCCTCAGACAAATACGCCAGATCATCTGGAGAGAATTCTGTTCAGTACCATCTCTTGCCCATTCTCTTTGCCAGCTCCTTCATCTCCTGTTCACTCTGTGTATCTGTGTATCTCTGTTTAAGTGGACTTAGGCTTTGTGCCATGGTTACAGAAGGCAGTTTTGGAGTAAATTTGATGAAAAGATTCTTTACTTCACAAATGTATTCCTAGTAGCCTAAACAATGGGAATACTTTTTAAAATGATTTCTTACAAGTACTTTGGATACCTTAGCTCTATTTTTCAATTTATTTTAATGTAATCTTGTCTTTGTGCATCACTCTGGCTTTGTCATCCTGTCCTTCAGTCTCAATAAAACAAAATTGTAAGTAGGAGGGGAGATTGGGGATGAAGGCAAGTGCCTTTATAGACTGCTACAGAATTTTCCATGCTTCCTCCTTTAGTGAGAGAAGGCGGTTTACCTTAAGGAGTTTGCATTTGGGAAAGAGGTATGTTCTTCGTCTTGGCCAAGCCAGGTGACTGTTGGCCAGGTGGCTGAGCACCCTGAGGTGCCTTGTATGTTCCGTGGGCTTCCAGCTCCTGGTAATCCTGTTGGCAGTAGTACTTAGCGCCTATCCAAAGCATGGGAGGAAGAGGCCATGCCCAGCAGCTAGTTACTTATTTATTAAAGTCCATAATTATCCCTAATTCTCAAATTCCAGCTACTTTCTGGGAAATTCCTAAAAACTTCACTGGTTGATGATACTAGAGATATAGGAAGACTTAGATTGTTGGGTTCATTCTTGCTTTCTGTCTCCTTCAAACTATAACCCAAAGTGCATCATTGAGGTAAAACATACTTGCTTGTGGGGCCCTAGAGCATGGTTTGGGTTCTCTCCTCCTCTCTGACGCCCATTCACATGTAGCTGTTGTTTCACAGCAGTACGTGGGCACGTAAACCAGTGTTCTGGATCATTTTCTGTTGGTTACAAAATCAAAGCAAGATGTGCCTGCATTTCAAAGGCTTTCAACTGTCATGTTAAACATATCTCTGGATCAAGGTCAGGAAGACTGTCCTCTTTTGAACCCAGGCCTAGTACATCTTTGTAACCAAGTTTTTGCCCCCAACCCCACCCTATTATGTTTTTAGTATCTTTACAGAGATAGTCTGAGCTAAACAATAATGATCATTCTTATTTTTATTGACTAAGGAAGATGCCTCATACTCCCATAGGCAGGATTGTATTTTGAATATATGGACACTGTTCTTGCATGCTGGCTGCATTATTAGAGGGGACAGTGGCATTTGCTTTGTGAATATAGAAGCCTTTGCTTCCAGAGATCAGAAACTTCCTTGCAGGTGACTAACTTTTAAAGGCTGAAATTTCTCTTTATTTTGTTTTGATTATCTTTTATGCAGGTAATTCTTGCCATCTCTTTAAGATTGCTCCTTGTCCTAGCATTTGCAGAAATGCTGGGGGGGAAAAAGTAAGAGTGATTGAAGCATATTGGGGAACAGATGGGAAAGAAGTTTGCAGTTGTAGCTTCCCGCTCAGTGTAATCATTTCTCTCCTAAAGTGTATGATTAACTTGGCGCTGCATTTGAACCACCGAGCTTTACAGGGCCTACCATGGGGTGGTGAGGGAGATGCAGAAGTGGTATCAGTCTCTGTCTGGGTGTAAGCACATAGCACATCGGCCGTTGGTGGAGAATTGTGGGGCTTGTGTGTAGAACTAGCCACTCAGTGTTTCTTTCTAGAACATCAGTGGCCCACATTCATAAGCTGGTTGCAGATGTTCCTACTTAGCAAGTTGTCACAGGTGTCAAGAAGGGCCAGAGAGGTGGGCTGCTCGCTGTACCCAGGGCATACCCCTTCCCCTGGTCACTGTCACAGGTCACCGGTTCTACTCCTGGTATTTGGCACAGTCTCCCTTTCCACCCACTATCGTCAACGTGGCCCCTCTCTTGAACCTGCATTTCCTTATTCCCTTACACCCTAGAAGGATCTAGAACCCTGGCTGCCACTTTTGAAGGTTGTTGGTCTTTAATAACCAAAATAACTTTCCAGAGTTTTTTTAATAACTTTCCAGAATTTGACATCAGAGTCACCAATTCTTAAATTCATTTTTCTGGGTCCCATCTCATGAAACCCATGAAAGCATATCTTAGATAACCTTCTCCTCCCTGACTTTATTTACTACTTGTAGAAACAAGATTGAAACAGTAAACAGGGTGCCTGGCTGTCAGTTAGGTGTCTGATTCTTGATTTGGGCTCAGGTCATGATCTCACAGTTCATCAATTCAAGCCCTGCATCGGGCTCTGCGCTGACAGTGTGGAGCCTGCTTGGGATCCCCTCCCTTCCTCCCTGCCTCCCTCTCTCCCTCTCTCTCTTTCTCTCTGTCTTTCTCTCTGCCCCTGTCTTGCTCTCCATCCCAAAATAAACTTTTTTTTTTTTTAAAAAGATGAAAACAGTAAATAGTTTTTAGAAGAGAAGTCAGCTATAATTCCAGGTGGTTGTGTTCTTCCTTTGTCCTTTTCTGTTTCCTGCCTAGCTCCTGTTTGTACTGGATTATAAGGTCTTAGGCCCAGGAGCTACTCAACTTTGCTTCATACGGGTTCAGCAAATTTCTTGGAGGGAAACATTTCCAAATATATGTTAAGGGGGAAAAGAAGAAGGAGAAGAAATTATTAGGTGTGTGGTTTATCTTTTAGTGTAAAAGATCATTCTGTAAGATGAATGGGCCTGCCTTGGTGGTTCTTTATGCCATTCTTGCCATACAAGCTACATCATCCTATTGTTATGTGCATTAAAATCCTCTGGGTCCTAGTCTTTTACCATCTCTGTTCTGTAGAATGAAGAGACTTAGAAGATGTTAGTAGAAACCATCTAAAATCGTATAAAGTTTGTACCTGCATATCTATTAAGCCCTCTATTTTTTTTTTTTTTTAATTTTTTTTTTCAACGTTTATTTATTTTTGGGACAGGGAGAGACAGAGCATGAACGGGGGAGGGTCAGAGAGAGAGGGAGACAGAGAATCGGAAACAGGCTCCAGGTTCTGAGCCATCAGCCCAGAGCCTGACGCGGGGCTCGAACTCCCGGACCGCAAGATCGTGACCTGGCTGAAGTCGGACGCTTAACCGACTGCGCCACCCAGGCGCCCCATTAAGCCCTCTATTTTGAGTCCTCCTTCTTTGTGCCCCTCCCTCTGTCCCAGCTGTGGTTTAGGAGGAGGAGACCTTCAAAATATCCTCCATTTGTAAATGAAATGAACACAAGTCCTGTGCTAGCTGGGCAGGACTCCCTGCACTGCTTATGGGCCTCTGCTCCTTTCAAACAGATCCACGATCCTCCACAGCTTAAACCAGAGGCCAAGTCTGATACACAACTGACAGAACTTCTTTTACTGTCACATTTCTAGCTGCCCTGTTCAATTTTCTTTGGGTCAACATTTTGAGAGGAAGGGGCGAGAAGGAAACACCGGATGGTTGGTACTTTTTTATGTTGGCTTCAATTAATGCTACCCAAACAGTTTCTGCCTATGTGGAATGTGGCACATAAAAAGAGTTACCCTACAGTGCCGAACAATGAAAAATCTACCTTACCCATCTTGTCTTTATTTATTTTGACTGCAGTAGAACCTGCTCTTCCACTGTTTTGAATTTTGTGTTCTCGTGGGTGGGGTAACTTCAGGACTTTGTAAAATGCTCAACTTAAGCGATAACTAACAAGCATAGCAGCACACATCTGAGGTACAGAACTGAACTGGACAGGCTTCCAGTGAAAACACAGTGCTGTTAATTGTAGAAAGAGCTTTTGGTGAAACTGGGTCTCTGGCAAGACGAGTTCTTTGTGTCCTAGTGAGCCGGTTATTTTAAGAGTTGAAGCTAAAAGAATGTTTGGCTAATTCTGGTGGGGTTCTGTGAGTGTCAGAACATTGCATGTGTGCTACGGTAGATTGATAATGATGGCATTTAAACACTAAATGCTCCTCAGCTCTGCATTTTCTCCTGAAATGAGGGGTCAGGGTTTAATCTTTATACCTAAAGGTATGTTCAAGTGTGCCCGCGTGTCCAAGTTTGCACTCGGTGGTGTTGCTGACTTCCTCTCTCCTGCCTCACGCACATGAAGACCAAGGCTATTGCTTGTAGCATTTCAGTTAACTGACTTCTTGAAATACATGGTCATCACCTCCAGCCACCTCTTTCGTGAATGGGCTTTTTTTTTTTTTTAATAGCCCTGGGAACTTGAAATTGAACCTAGAAGTGGTAGAGAGTGAGTGTATTGTAAAGACCTTCAGACCCTTTTAGTTTTCAAATCATTTCTCAAAACTGAAAACTGATCGGAAGCTGTGATTTCCTAATCCCCATAGGTTTGGGCAATAACTCTGCTGAACCAAGGCCTAGGGCATTGGCCAGAGGTTCTGCTCTAGGGCCTCAGGATCTATGGCACTGCCCCCTCCCCCTCTTTGGAGGGCAATCCGCAAAGGCAAGACCTGCTAGGGCAGATTCCTGCCCCTAGAGTTACGCCTCCAGCCCTGGCTCTCACCTTTCAGAATACTTCTGGCCTCTGGTCTGAAGCACAGTGGCAGTGGAGGCCTGTAACACTGTCCACACATGCTTAACTTCACATCTAGAAACATGACTTCTTACACTTGGTGGCCTCATGATGGTGCAAAATCTGAATACAGCAACCAACGAGTGCCATGTTGAGTCCTCTGAGTGGCTAAGACTTGAGGACTAGATGCTCTCCCTCCTCATGCCCAGCCTAGCCTTGCTCTGCTCTGTACAAGGAAGCTGGCCTATTTCACTGTCTCGGAGCCTATTTATACTTAGAGCCTTCCTTGTTTTAAGTACACAGAAGTTACTCTTTGGAAGTCTACATTTTTGTGCCTGTCTCTTTTATGTGTCATCCCTGGGCCTGCTTCCCTTTCACTCTTGCGTATTCTTTCCAGCCACTGAGATTAATGCTTCTCCCCTGGACCACCCTAGCAGCCTCAGCTGTGGGTGTCCTTCGCCTCTGGTTTGGTTTCTTCTTTCTCCATCCGCTGCCAAGAACCCCTCCAGCAGCCAAGGCAGCCCTTGTTCCTGCATGTATTACCTGGGGCAACACTGAAGAATAAATAAGTCTGATCCATTCCATTTCTCTGGAATCCTGGAAGTGCGCCTAGAACAGAGCTCTGTGGAAAGAGATTCCGAGGGTAGAGAAACCTATTTTGATACCTCTTTTGAAGGTAAGAGGCCTCATTCCAGCCCTAAAAGAGGAGTCCGCCACCCTCCTCTTACACATGTATACTGTCTTTCTGCTAGTACCTAAAAAAATACACTTTTGTAGGTCTTAGGTTCAGCTTTCTTGTTTGTAGATACCTGATGTATAGGTTAAGTCGTCATTTTAGAATTACAGATCAGTTACTGACCATCTCAACATTTTCCCCTAAATACTGTATATAATATTCTCCTGTGTCTTTTTTAATTCAAGTATACTTCACATACAATGTCATATTGCTTTCAGGTATTACAACATAGTGATTTGACAACTCTATACATTATACAGTGCTCACCACGATAAGTATAGTCACTATCTGTAACTGTACGACGTTATTACATCCTTATTGACTGTAATCTCTGTTGTACTTTTCATCTCCATGAGTTACTTATTTTATAACTGGAAGTTTATACCTCTTAATCTCCTTTATATTTCACCCATCCTTCCACTGCTACCACCACCCCGCCCCCAGCAACCACCAGTTTGTTCTTTGTATTTTGAGTCTGTTTGTTTCTTATATTACAGGTATAAGTGAAGTTATACAGTGTTTCTTTCTCTGACTTATCTTACTTAGGATAACACCCTCTTTATCCATTCTACTTTCAGTAGACACTTGGGTCACTTCCAAATCTTGTTTATTGTAAATAATGCGGCAGTAAACATAGGGGTGCATGTATCTCTTTAAATTAGTTTCCATTTTTCTGGAGTAAATACCCAGCAGTGGAATTACCAGATGGTATAATCTTTTATTTTTAATTTTTTGAGGAACCTTTATACCGTTTTTCTACAGTGCTGTGGCACCTGGCTCCACCAGTTTACATTCCCACCCTTTTCTCTCCTACTCACTAATACTTGTTAGCTCTGTCTTTGTGATACTAGCCATTCTACCTGGTGTAAGGTAATCTCTGATTGTGGTTTTCATTTACATTTGCCTGATGATTAGTGATGTTGAGCATCTTGTTACGTGTCAGTTGGCCATCTGTACGTCGTCTTTGGAAAAATGCGTATTCAGGTCGTCTGCCCATTTTTTAATAGGATTTTGTTTTTGGTATTGACTTCTCTAAGTTTTTTATATGTTTTTGAAAATTATTCTCTTACTAGATACACCGTTTGCAAATATCTTTTCCCTTACAGTAGATTGCCTTTTCATTTTGTTGGTTTCCTTCACTGTGGAAAACCTTTTTAGTTTGATGGAGTCCCAATAGTTTATTTTGGTTTTGTTTCCCTTGCCCAAGAAGACCTATGGAGAAAAATGTTGCTAAGGCCAACATTCAAGAGATTGTGGTCTATGTTTTCTTCTAGGAGCTTTAATGGTTTCCAGGCTCACATGTAGGTCTTCAATCTATTTTGATTTTATTTTTATGGTGTAAAAAGTGGTCCGCTCTTCCCAACACCATTTATTGAGAGACTGTTTTTTCCATTGTATGTTCTTGTGCCACTTTGTTACACATTAATTGTCCATATAAGCATGGGTTTCTTTCTGAACTTTTTTTCTGTTCCATTTATTTGCATGTCTGTTTTTGTGCCAGTGCCATACTGTTTTGATTACTACAGCTCTGTATTATAGTTTGAAATCAGGGATTGTGATGCCTCCAACTTTGTTCTTTTTCAAGACTGCTTTAGCTACCCAGGGTCTTTTGTGATTTCATACAGATTTTAATCCAAATTCTGTGTAAAATGCTGTTGGTATTTTGGTAGAGATTCCATTTAATCTGTAGATTGCTTTGGGTAGTATAGACATGTTAACAGTATTCTTCTACTCCATGAGCATATTTACTTTTTGTCTTCAATTTCTTTCATCATTGTTTTATAGTTTTCAGAGTAGAGGTGTGTCACTCGGTTAAATTTATTCCTAGGTATTTTATTAATTTTGATGCAATTACAAATGGGATAGTTTTCTTAATTTCTCATTTTGAGAGCTTCTTAGTATATACAAAGGCAACGATCTGTATATTAATTTTGTATCCTGCAACTTTATTGGATTTAATTATTCTAATAGGTTTTTTGTTAAATCCTTAGGGTTTTCTATACATAGTATCATTGTCATCTGCAAATAGTGACAGTTTTACTTCCTCCTTACGAATTAAGAATGACTTATCTTTCTTGTCTGATTGCTGTGGCAAGAGTGGACATCCTTATTTTATTCCTGATCTGAGAGGAAATTGACCCTGAGAAATAAAGAGTAGATATTTTGGACCTAGAGATAGAGCTTGTGAATGTTTTCCTTTGAAGCATGTACCCTTATTGGAGTGGTTTATTTTTGCTCACACCAGAGGACTTAATGTAGAGGCTGTGTGCCAGTTTAAGTAAGGGTAAAAGGGGATTTGAGCAGTGGTTCTCTTATCCTCCCTTATAGGGTGCCTTTTTTTTTCCAACCTATAATTGCACCCAGAGGATCTAATGAAGCAGACATATCAGCTGATGATGCAAAATAGAATTAATCTTAGCTTCCTTTAACACAAACAGAATTTTAACCAGGTACTTATCAAAATTGTGTTTCTCTGTGTTCTTTCCCAATTTCTGGGACTATTTCAGTTTCGTTTGTTGGCCCATCTTAATCCAAGAGATAGGAGTCCCTTGATCTGAGAGTCCAGTTCTGGAATTTGAGGATTCTGGTAAGGTTCTGCACTTACAGTGCTGAATAGCCTGACTAAACGCTGATGGTTATTTCTTCCAAAACACAATAAACACTAGTTAAGTGTACAGCCTTAAGGGAATTCTGCTGTTTGAAAACCTATGCACAGCACTTTGCAAAGCTGTTGAGCCTGGTGGAGCTCTTTCTCTATCTTGGCAAAGCTGGGCCTGGGTTCTCCTTTGTTGGTTACCTCATTTTCTTTTAATGCATTTTCTCTTCATGGTGGAAAAGAGAGGCAGGTGCCCCTAAAGTTCGATTTTTCACAGCAAACCTTAAATCCGTATATCACATGTAGAAAGGTTGATTTGCAGCTGCTATCTCTTGTCTTCCTAATAGACCTTGTGGGTAGTAAAGATCTTAGGGAGTGCAACATTAAAAATGAATGAGGAGTACTGGAGTAGTTTGTCTGAGGTAGGGGTTGAGAGGGACTTGGTGGGAAAGGTTTAACAAAAGGCATTGATGTTTTAAATGCACAGAAATGCCATCCATCAATAATAAATGGTGTGGCGTAGAATAGATGTGCCAAATTGAGTTATTACAGCATATGGATCAGTTCATGGATGGGGAAAAGTAAGCACTATAGCTGGTGTTTTTAAATTATCTGTTTGAGAGCTTTAGAATACAGTTTTGAATATCCTGTTTTCACCCTCTAATAGCTGCTAGTTGGCAGTTGAAAACGTTTGGAATGTCCAAAAATTCTGAGGTTTTTTTTTTTTGTTTTTGTTTTTTTTTAAGAATAAGAATTGGGGCGCCTGGGTGGCTCAGTCAGTTTAGTGTCCGACTTGGGCTCAGGTCATGATCTTGCAGTCCATGAGTTCGAGCCCCATGTCGGGCTCTTTGCTCATAGCTCAGAGCCTGGAGCCTGCTCCAAATTCTGTGTCTCCCTGTCTCTCTCTCTGACACTTCCCTGCCCACACTCTGTCTCTCTCAAAAATAAACATTAAAAATTTTTTAAAAAAATAAGAATAAACAAATTTTGTTTTTCTAAAAACAAGATAGAATCTGAAAATTAATTTCTGGCTCCTCACAGCTGAGTGCCTTTTTTAAGAGCTTGAGTTGTAATTGTATAAGGAATGAAGTTACATTACAAAATATAAGTCACGTACAACTGTTGCCTGGTGTTTTCTTCACTCATGTTGATTATATCTCTAGGTACCTCTTCAGTACATACTCAAACTACAGGGAACCACTCAGGAAACCCCTCTAGAGAGCGAGAGAATGTGAGGTGGGGAGAGGGGCAGAAGGAGAAAGAGAATGAATCTTCAGCAGGGCCCACACTCATTATGGGTCTCAATCCCACAACCCTAGGATCATGACCTGAGCCGAAATCAAAACTCAGATGTTCAACTGACCGAGCCACCCACGAGTCCCAAGATTTTGATTCAAGGGCTAATTCTGTACATTTGTGCTGTGAGAATTATTTTGCCCAAAAGAGAAATATCAGCTTTGCTGTCTCATAGAGAAGATGACTCCTAGAAAATTGGACAAAAATCTGTTAGAAAGACTGGGATATTTGGTAAATGTAGATCTTAGTGCAGAAGTCAAGCTTGAGTGTTATTTGATCTAGGGTTATGGGAGTTACTGTTAGTGGAGCAGGCATAGCAGAGGACAATACTGCATGAGGTGTTTGAAATGACTCCTGAGTTGGAATTGGTGTGCTTAAAGAAAACACTAGGCTTGGTAAGACATGTGGAACTATTCCACTCCTCTTAATGTTGACCCTTGCTTGCCTGTTTAGGAACTTGACTGGAATTGGGTCTCTGATTGTCTCAACAAAACTAATTCCTCTTTGTTTTTCCTAAGATGAACAAAATTGGTACTTGATTCTTGCAAATAATGTTCACTTAAATTTGAGGTTGGTTAGACTAGAAAGATAAATTACTTAGCTGTTGTAGAATCATTGGTTTAGTCCTTGAGTGTGTGAATGCTCCGGGTAAAAATGAGGACAGTGATTATATGAAAAGTTTTACTCACCCTTATTGGAGCCATCTGTATTAGCTTTCAACTCTGTGAGGTACAGAATTTACTTGAATTAATCTTTGCACCTCCAAAGGATCCTGGCTTGTGTTAAAAAAGGCACTTGTCAAACTGTCTTTAGAGCCACCAAATAAATCTATTTTATAGTCCCATTAGATATCTAGCTCAGAATCCCATTCACTCTGGAAGGTCCTATGGTTGGATGCACAACAAATTTCCTGCAGTCATCTCTGGTACACCTCCTTTGGGTTGTTAAGAAGGTGTTGAAATGTGAGAAGGCCGGTAGTGAAATTAAATTGTGGGTCAGGGTAATTAGGAAGGGAGAACACCAAGCATTTTCATAGTACATTGTCTGGCTTTTAGTTGCAGCTGCAAACAACGGATATGAGTTTAACCAGTTGCTACAGTACAGCTGGTTCAGATCTGGCTTTATAACTAACTGGCTGAAGTAAAATGAAATGGCTGGAAAATTCCAGTCAAGTAACACCAGTGGGAACATGTGGAATTAAATAGTGTGAGTAAATGCTGGCCAGGTTGAGGAAAAAAACTCAGACAAACTAGAGGGTGGTGGTGAGGATGTGTAGAAGAG
This sequence comes from Puma concolor, assembly GCF_028749965.1. Lineage (NCBI taxonomy): Eukaryota > Metazoa > Chordata > Mammalia > Carnivora > Felidae > Puma > Puma concolor. The sequence continues at coordinate 80,313,407 of NC_141667.1, read as the reverse complement.
AGGGGGGGAGGGGGCAAGCAGGACATTTTCTGGCCCTTGTAACAAGGGTCTGTTGTTTGCATTAGCTCCCTTGCAGGAGAGGGGAGTTTTCCTCTCTCCAGAGAAGTTTGTAGTGTGGCTGGTCTACCTTCCTCCTGGACTGAGGTCACCTGTTTTTGTTTGTGTTTTCTTCTTCAAGAAGAAAGAAAAATATGCCATTACTTCAGGTCCTGACAACAACAGAAATGGCAGGCTATTCTTTCCTTTTCTTCAGGACGCTTTTCCTACCTTGTGTGACCCAGAAGGCCCTCTCTTGATAGTCCTCTTCTTACACCATGTGTACCAGACATGCTGAGTGTGTTGGAGGTGAAGGTTCAGTGTCTTGTAATTGTTCTAAATAAGGAAGGAAAATGGGTTTACTAAAGGAAAGCTTTTGTAGTATCCATTTTGTCTGCTTAATTTGGAGAATTTAGACTTGACTCCAGAAAAAATTTCTGAGAAGTTCAAGGGCCATTGTGCTGTTTGGGGAAAACATTTGCTGTAACTAGGTTGAGGGTATTTATTCTCTGCCAGTGCCCAGGACCTGTGTTTGCCAAGTGATTTCCCAGTCCCAGGGATTAGCCAGTCATGTGAAACATTTGATTAAGAGACTTAAAGAAATCTTAGCTGAGGCATGATTGGTGGCTATTGGCAGGATGGCCCCATCCTCAACTCTGCTTTGTCTCTTGAGTGTTTGTAAGAATGTTTGTAATGGTGAGCCATGGGGGCTGGATTTATGATCCAGTGAGGAATCTTTTTAGAAATCAAAGTTCTGGTGGGTATATTATTAATTAAGCCCCATAAGTTTCTATATAACTTAGAAAGGAGTCTTTTTTTTTCTCAGAGCTATACCACCAGTCAGCTGTTTGGGGAAGAAGATACCAAGTTATCAGAAAAAATTACCTGTATCCGAACAGCAACATGGTTCTGTCTGAGGAAAGTAAAGTTTTTCTTGATGCACATTTCCGGGATTTGCATTAAATTTTTATACTTAAGCCTCGAGGACTTTTTCTCCCCCTTAACAGTGGCACCTTTCATTTGTGAGGCAGGAGCACTTGGGCCTGAGTCTGGAGATCCTGTCTCCAGCCATTCACCTCCAGCCTAGAAGAGAACACTTCTGTTTCCCTTCCACCCTGTTTAAATTTGTATGCGTTCCTCCCCACAGATAACCATCATCTTCAAAGCTCACCGTGAGTGCACAGATCAGAAAGTGTACCAAGCTGTGACAGATGACCTGCCGGCCGCCTTTGTGGATGGCAGCACCAGCGGTGGGGATGGCGACACCAAGAGCCTGCTTATCGTGGAGAGGGAGAGCGGCCGCTACGTGGAAATGCACGCCCGCTACATAGGGACCACGGTATTTGTGCGGCAGCTGGGTCGCTACCTGACCCTCGCCATCCGCATGCCTGAAGACCTGGCCATGTCCTATGAGGAAAGCCAGGACCTGCAGCTGTGTGTGAATGGCTGCCCCCTGAGCGAGCGCATTGATGATGGGCAGGGCCAGGTGTCTGCCATCCTGGGGCACAGCGTGCCTCGCACCTCATTGGCGCAGGCCTGGCCTGGCTACACACTGGAGGCTGCCAATGCTCAGTGCCACGAGAAGATGCCAGTGAAGGACATCTACTTCCAGTCCTGTGTCTTCGACCTGCTCACCACTGGGGATGCCAACTTCACCGCCGCTGCTCACAGTGCCTTGGAGGACGTGGAGGCGCTGCACCCGAGGAAGGAACGCTGGCACATCTTCCCGAGCAGTAGCCACGGGACACCCCGTGGAGGCGGCCATTTGTCTGTCAGTCTGGGACTCACATGCTTGATCTTTATTGTGTTTTTGTAGGGATTGTCTTTTGTTTTTTTTTATTTTTTGTCTATAACAGAATTTTAAAATATATATTGTCATAATATATTGAGTAACAGAGTATATATGTATATACCATGTATATGACAGGATGTTTGTCCTGGGGCACCCACCAGACTGTACATAATGTGCGTGACTGTTCCAAGTATGTTGGATGTAGTGTTCTTCGACTGTATTGATTTTGTTTTGCAGTTTTGTGAAATATTTTATAATGTCCCTGCCGGGGGACCTGTTAGAAAGCACTTTATTTTTTATATATTAAATATTTATGTGTGTACCTGGTTAGTACGTATAGTACATATACACAGACGCCATCGCAGCGTTCCCGCTGAAGAGGACCAGTGACGGTGCTCGTGGCTGTCCCTGGCTGTCCGTCCCTGCCTTCTCCCTTTGCTACTGATCTGCCACATTGGGTGCGCAGCTTTCACTGGCCTCCTGCTGGCGGAGCTGCGTCCCTTGAGCGAGGAGGTCCTTACTCTCACTCCGTGCGGAAGGACAACTAACTAACTCCCCGACAGGCACTTTGGCTCTTGTGAAACACGCATCTCTAAGCAACCCTCGCCCTCCTTCACAACTGTCACTTTTTCAAAGGGCAGGGAGTGTATTACTACAGTTTTCATTAATTAGGATTGTTCTGAGCACTTAGGGAATGTGAGGTTGAGCCATATGAAACTGCTGTTTCTATTAGGTCAGAAGGGGCTGGTGATGGCAATTTCATAGATAAATACCAGGCATTTTACTAGACGCCAGGAGCTCTCAGACATTTCCTCCTCCCGTGTTCCTGTTTAAACTGTATCACACCTTGCTCTTCTCTGTATCATTTGTGCAAGCCCAAGTTCTAAGCCTTCTTTCCTTGGCTGTTTATGCCCAGAGACACACTGCTCCCTGTCTCCACCCCCCGTAAACCCTCTTCAACCTCACCTGAAGAACCCAGAGACTAGGCCTTGTTAGATTCTCTCTTCGTGTCGAGGCCCAGATCCCATCACAAGGTGTGCCACTCTTCCTTGCCGTCCACACCGTGGCCTTCACAGTCACTGGCGCTGACGTGTCTGTATGCATGAGGGAAAGGATAGGGTGTTAAATGACAGGAAAACTTTGAGGGCCTGAGCCAGTAAGTGGCAAAATGGGCTCTGGTGAACCCAGACCTTCTCACTGAGCAACGTTGCTTCCCAGGTGGTCTCTCTTTCTTTAATTAGATATGCTCCTTTGTAACATCTATAGTGATAATATACTAGTGAGTGCTCATGTAACTTGGTAAAATTCCTATAAAGTAAAATACCTCCTTCCATTTCACCTGTTGGCACGCCCTTGCAAAAGGAAAGCACCACCCACAAAATGCAAGAACAACGAGGAAGTGAGTTCTACCTAGGGCAGGTGGATTTCTATTGTATCTATGTAAATGTTTGGTTCCAAGGAGAAACGAAAGAATTTGTACCTTACCTTACTCAGATTTACATAAGTGCAAGAAGAAAGTTAATTTTATATACCACAGCAATTAGGATCCAACTTGTGCTGAATTTTAGATAGCCAGGTATCTAAACCTGGGGCCTGCCTTTTCCCATGCCCCATTGATTAGGGTCACGACCAGAGGCCCAAACTAGCAGGAGAAGAGGATTTTGGTTCGTGAAATTCTATTTCTTAGTGAACTGATGATCCAATTACAGCATGGAGCTGTGGGTTCATCTAGAGGTGGGAAACTGCTCTTTTTCTGATCTAGGAGAGGATAGTCTTGGGAAGTCTGGGAAAATCACAAAGGCACCCTACTTCTTACTTGATAAAAAGACGCAATACCAGAGAAGTGAAACTGAACTTGTTACCCTTCTATAAAGACGCGGGGGCCTACCTACCATGAGCTCTGAACTGTGGCTATTTCTGTTCACCTACAGGACATGTGCCAGTTCAGAAGCTATAGTTAGCTAGTAATTTTGTTAGGTAATTGAGAACAAAGGAGGAAAAATATTTAGAGTATAACCACTATTCTTGTGTGAACAGTATAAAAGTGAAGTAAAAGCAATAGAAGTTTCTACAGTGTCTGGCTTTAGAGTGTATATGGTTCATATTACCTTTGTCCTCTTTAGGGAAAGCAAAATCACAACCTCTACTAATAGTTGGGGAAAGAAACAGGTTGCTCTGCCATATCCTAGCTGGGAAGGATGCCTCTAAGCATTCTGTTTCACTAGCATTTGTGCCAGTGTGTTTGGCTAGTCTCCCTTTATAATCAGTGTCCTCCTACAACATTTACAGTCCCCACAGATGACTAAGAAATACAGATGCTTCTCTAGAGAAGGGCCAGCTTATTTTCCATTTCTTTTCTAGGACTTTTAGAGAAAATAGTACTTGTACATTTTGGTTCTTGCAATCTTCCTTAACCAAGAGTTTCAGGTGATCCCACCACATGGACAAGATGTAGCTATTCAAAGGTCTCCTGGGGGAGGTTAAAACTTGAGGGAAAACACTGGTTTTCACAGATGCTCCACATGGCTGTCTTTAAAAGACTCAAAACATTTTTTTGTCCTTTTCTTCCCTTTGTTAATGCTTGGAAATTCCCACAGTGTGTCGAGTCTTTGCAAAGAAACCTTTAGATGTGGTTCATAGGTATATGGATAAGTATCTGTGTAAAACAGTGAGTGTGCAGTGTGTAAATACTTTAAATTATTATGCTAGAAAAATAAAGTTACATACCATGCTGTGGAATGTTTGTTCTGTGATTATAGTGACACCTGCTGGAAGAGCTGCAGAACACAGGAGGGGAAGAAAGGGAGTGAGGGGGTGTTTGTGCAAAATCCTCTGATTACTGACAATCCAAAACTGTCCACAAACTTGCATGTTTTCTAAACTACATCTTTACTGTAGCTTTTCATTTTTCAATTTTAAGCAATTTCAAGTAAGAATCTGTAAAACTAGTCCACTGGTATGATCCTAAAGGTCTGTCTTTAGTAATAGTTTTGGTCCCTTGGCAGACATGGGACCTGCCCTGTGGTGCTTTTAAGATAGCATGGATGGGAACTTCTGGTGGGAAGGACTTGGGGGCAGGATTTTTTGGCTTTGGGAACTTGTAAATCCCTATTTCTTGGATGTTCTAAAAAGAGATCACAAGATCTCAACTTGTTCTTTGTTCAAGAAACATGCCGAAGGGTAGAAAAACTTGAAAAAGAAATTAAACCCAAACTGAAAGCAAAGGAAATCAATTACTAAGTCAAATACTAAATGGGACAAATTCCAACTCAGGGAAACCTACATAATCATCTCTTAAATAGAAGACTCAGTCCTTATACGTAGTGTTTAAGTGTAGTTCAGAACAACAACAAAAATCCTCTGAAACACAAAATAAGATGACCGTGATACAGACCGTGATTGAGAACCTAATACATAAGCCTACACTAAATGAACACTAAGAAATAAACCACATCACAATGACGTCTGTACTCACAAGTCAAAATTTCTCTTTCTGTATACTCTAAATCCAGACCCCCAGCTTTTCAGGAATTGAAATTTAAGGAACTGTCCAAAAACCTAACAAGGAGGTCTTTATTGTTTTACACAGGAAACCGTGACTTTAACAAACATTATGCATCCTGATAGTTACTGGAATTTTGTTGTCTTTTGGGGGTTTGTTTGTTTTTGTAGCCACATTTAGTATTCTATTGCCTGAGATCAGCTGGAATACCAGAGTCTTGGATTGCTGCGGTCCTTTCTGAGCAAATATACTTTAGGGGAACAGCAAGAAAAAAATCTAGCAGGTTCTTTGTATGTGTCCTAAGGACTATCTCCCTGCCTCAGAGAATCTAAGACATTAAAAAAAAAGAGGAAGCAGTTCACAGTTCCTTATTATTTGACTGCCTAAGCTCACCATATTTTTCTCCTTCCATTCCCTTTCTGTCTTCCAAATGGATAAGCCATATCACAATATTATTATTTCAAGAATATTTGTCTCTGAACTTATTACTCTACCTTCACCAAATAAACAAATGTTTGACACTATCACCTAAATAACATCAACTAAATAGTATCAACTAAATAAATATTTAGTCCTTTGTACCCAAAATATGAAGTATGTGCTGGGAATGCAGAAGTTTGTGTTTCCTCTCTCTTGTGAGCAGTGTGTATATTTATAAACAGAGTGGGGCAGCCACAGCCTAGGAAATACACTAACAGATCCAACACAGATGGAATGTGCACCCTGCCTGGTTACAATGATGTTCAAACCAAGTGAACCCACCAGGCTGGTCAGCTAAAATATATTACAGTCGGTATACCAAACTCCAGCAAGAAGAAAGCAACAGGGCCAAGTTTTCTAACTGACAGCTTATCATGGATGACAGTTATATGACACTTATTATTATTATTACAGTAATGAAAAGTCCAACTACAGAAAAAGAAAAAAAGTAAGCACTGCTACCAAATGGAATACACAAGACCAAACCATACACAAATTAACCAAGTAGGAATTGCACTTGCCATCAATGACATAATTTTTAAAACATGATTATCTCAATCACTAATGTAGCCCTTGCACCTAAATATATAAAGCAAATATTAACAGATGTCAATGGAAACTTGACAGTAGTATAGTAATATTAGGGGACTTTAATACCCCACTTACATCAATGGATAAATCACCCAGACAGGAAATTAGTAAGGAAATATTGGCCTTAAATGACACATTTGACCAGATGAATTTAACTGATACATATAGAACATTGCATCCCGAACTGCAGAATAGACAGTACTTTTCAAGTGCGTATGGAACACGCTCCAGAACAGATTACATGTTAGGCCACAAAACAAGTCTCAATGCATTCAAGAAGATTGAAATCATGTCAAGAATCTTTTCTGACCATAACAGTATGAAACCAGAAATCAATTACAAGATAGAAACTGGCAAAAAACACAAATACATGGATACTAAACAACGTGTAACTGAACAACCAAAGTGTCAGTGAAGACATCAAAGAGGAAATCGATACCTTGAGATAAATGAAAATGGAAACAACTTACCAAAATCTATGGAATGTAGTAAAAGCAATTCTAAGTTCATAGTAATACAGGCCCACCCAACAATCAAGAAAAATCTCAAATTATCCAACTTTATACCTAAAGGAACTAGGAAAAGAGTAAAGGTCAAAGTTAGTAAAAGGAAGGAAATCATAGGGGCGCCTGGGTGGTTCAGTCGGTTAAGCGTTCGGCTTCTGCTCAGGCCATGATCTCACAGTTTGTGGGTTTGAGCCCCACGTTGAGCTCTGTGCTAACAGCTCAGAGCGTGGAGCCTACAGCCTGCTTTGGATTCTGTGTCTCCCTCTCTCTCTGTCCCTCCACTACTTGCTCGCTGTCTCTCTCTCAAAATAAATAAACATTAATTTAAAAAAAAAAAACTTTAAAAAAAGGAAGGAAGTCATAAAGATCAGAGTGGAAATAAAATATAGATTTAAAAAATAGAAATATCAATGAAACTAAAAGCTCGTTCATTGAGAAGATAAACAAAATTGATAAACCTCTAGCCAGACTCATCAAGAGAAAAAGAGAGGGCCCAAATAAATAAAATAAAAATGAAAGAAGTTAAAACTGATACAGAGGATCATGAAAGATTATTACAATTATTAATTACATACCAGCAAACTGGAAAATCTAGAAACAAATGGTTCATTTCTACAAAACTTCCAAGAATGAATCACAAAAAAAAAAGGAATAAACCCATGCAAGAAATGAAATTAAATCACTACTTTTAAAACTTCTGGGGCACCTGGATGGCTCAGTCAGTTGAGAAATCTGACTCTTAATTTCAGCTTAGGTCATGATCTCATGGTCATGAGGTCAAACCACATGTCAGGCTCTGCAATGGGTATGAAGCCTGCTTAGGATTCTCTCTCTCTCTCTCTCTCTCTCTCTCTCTCTCTCTCTTCCTCCCACCTCATTCCCCTCTCCCCCACTCATGCTTTCTCTCCTTCTAAAAAAAAAATAGAAATAAAACTCCTAAAAAATAACATTTTAGGACAAGACAGCTTCACAGGTGAATTCTACCAAATATTTAAATAAGTGTTAGTACCTATCATTCTCAAATTATTCCCAAAAGAAAGTGAATAGGGAAAAATGCTTCCAAACTCATTTTGCAAGACTAGCATTATCCTGATACCAAAACCAGGCAAAGACACCACAAAATAGAAAACTGTAGGACAATATTCCTGATGAACATAGATGTAAAAATCCCCAACAAAATATTACTAAACCAAATTCAATGATACATTAAAAGAGTCATATACCATGATCAAGTGGGATTTATCTCAGGGATGCAAGGATGGTTCAACATCTGCAAATCAACATGATACTCCACAATAACAAAAAGAATAAAAATTCTATGACCATCTCAATAGATGCAGAAAAAAATGTTTCAAAATTCAACATTCATTTGTGATAAATACTCTCAACAAAGTTGTTATAAAAGTAATGTACCTCAACAAAATGAAGGCCATTTATGAGAAACCCATAGCTAACATCATACTAAATAATGAAAAGCTGAAAGCTTTTCCTCTAAGATCAGGAACTTTCATTCTAGCCATAGCAATTAATCAAGAAAAAGAAATAAAAGGAAAATTGGCAAGGAAAAATAAAAAGTAACTCTAGTTACAGATGACATGATAATATATACAGGAAACACTAAAGACCCCACCAAAAAAAAAAAAAACTATTAGAAAAAACAAATTCAGTAAAGTCACAGGACAAAAATGGACAAACAGAAATTGGCTGCATTTCTATACACTAATAATGAGCTATCAGAAAAAAAAATTAGGGGGCGCCTGGGTGGCGCAGTCGGTTAAGCGTCCGACTTCAGCCAGGTCACGATCTCGCGGTCTGTGAGTTCGAGCCCCGCATCAGGCTCTGGGCTGATGGCTCAGAGCCTGGAGCCTGTTTCACATTCTGTGTCTCCCTCTCTCTCTGCCCCTCCCCCGTTCATGCTCTGTCTCTCTCTGTCCCAAAAATAAATAAACGTTGAAAAAAAAAAAAATTAAAAAAAAAAAAGAAAAAAAAATTAAGAAAATCCCATTTACAATTCCACCAAAAAGAATAAAAAATCTAGGAATAAAGTTAACCAAGGAAGTGAAAGACCTGTAATCTGAAAACTATAAAACAACAATGAAAGATATTGAAGATGACACACAAAATAATGGAAAGATATTCCATGCTCCTGGATAGGAAGACTATTGTTAAAATGTGCATGCTATCTAAAGCAATCTATGGAGTCAATGCACTCACTATCAAAATACCAACAGCACGTTTCACAGAACTAGAACACATGATTCTGAAATGTGTATGAAACCACAAAAGATCCTGAATAGCCAAAGCAATCTTGAGGAAGAAAAACAAATCTAGAGGTCTCACCATCCCGGATTTCAAGATATACTGCAAAGCTAGTAACCAAAACTGTATGGCACTGTCACAAAAAGAGACACATAGGGGGCGCCTGGGTGGCTCAGCTGTTAAGTGTCTTGCTTAGGCTTAGATCATGATCTCAAGGCTCCTGAGTATGAGCCCCATGTGGGGCTCTGATCTGATGGCTCAGAGCCTGGAGCCTGCTTCAGATTCTGTCTCTGTCTCTCTGCCCCCTCCCCTGCTCACACACTGCCTTTCTTTCTTTCTCTCTCTCTCTCTCTCTCTCTCTCTCTCTCTCTCTCTCTCTCTCATATAAACAAACATTAAAAAAAAAATTTTAATGGACACACAGAACCAAAGAACAGAATACAAAGCCTTAATAAGAAATCCACACTTATGTGGTCAATTAATCTACAACAAAGGAGGCAGCAATATACAATAGGACAAAGGCTCTTCAACAAATGGTGCCAGAAAAACTGTAGAGCTGCATGCAAAAGAATGAAACTGGACCGCTTTCTTACACCATGCACAAAAATAAATTCAAAATGGACTAAAGAGCTAAATGTGAAACTGGAAACTATAAAACTCCAGAAGAAAACACTTCTTTGACATTGGCCATAACAATATTTTTCTAGATATGCCTCCTCAGGCAAAGGAAACAAAAGCAAAAATAAACTACTGGGACTATACCATAATAAAAAGGTTTTGCATAACAATGTGAACAATTTAAAAAATGTAAAGGCAACCTACCAAATGGGAGAAGATAGGTGCAGATGATATACTCAATAAGAGATTAATATCCAAAATATGTAAAGAACTAATACAGCTCAACACACACACACAAAAACAAATAATCCAATTAAAAATCCCACAACTGATAACATCTGCTACCTACTGGAACCAACGTGATTTGTTTGACTAAATAAATGTGTGACCACAGGGAAATTCACTCTGGCAATTTACTGATATTGCCATGGTGTTTCAGTGATAAACCTGGGGACCAACTTATCTTATAATATTGGTGGCTGCCACAGGATTAAGCCACAGTAGGCTCTAGGGCAAAAGAAAACAGGCAGAGGACCTGAATAGATGTTTTTCTAAAGAAGGCACCCAGATGGCCAACAGATGCATGAGAAGATGCTTAACATCACTAACCATGAAAGAAAAGCAAATCAAAATCACAGAGATATCACGTTACACCTATCTTAATGACTAAACTCAAAAGACAAGAAATTATAAGTTTTGGTAAGGTAGTAAAGAAAAAGGAACTCTCATGCACCACTGGTAAGAATGTAAGTTGATTCAGCCTCTATGGAAAACAGTATGGAGGTTTCTCAAAAAATTTTAAATGGGAAAAAAAATTAAAAATGGAAATACCACATGATCCGATAATTCCACTACTGAGTATTTACCTAAAGATAGAAACAACACTAATTCAAAAAGATAGATGCACTGCTAGGTTTATTGCAGCATTATTTATTTACAAGAGCCACAATATGGAAGTGACCCAAGTGTTCATCCACAGATGAATAAAGAATATGTGGTATATATACACAATAGAGTATTACTCAGCTATAAAAAAGAATGAGATCTTCACATTTCACAACAACATGGATGAACCTAGCAGCTATTATTCTAAATGAAATAAGTCAGAGAAAGACAAATACCATATGGCTTCACTCACACATGGAATATATGAAACAAAACAAAGAAGAAAGAGGCAAACAAGACAAAATAAAAAAACACCAGACTCTTAAATAAAAGAAAAAAACTGGTTGTCACAGGAGGGGAGATAGGTGGCAGGATGGGTGAAATAAAGAGGTTTCAGAGGTGCAAACTTCCAGTTATCAAATGAGGAAATCACAGAGATGAAAAGTACAGCATCAAGAATATAGTCAATAATATTGTAATAACTTTGTATGGTGACAGATGTCAACACCCTTATTGTGGTGAGAACTAATGTATAGAATTACTGATTCATTATGCTACACATGAAACTGATATAAAACTGTTAATTGTACTTAAACAAAATAAAACATGAGCTACCAAAAAATAAAGATGAACCTCGTAACAAATTGAACCACAAACTTGAAAGTCTTATATGCTAAAAACTGTAAGACATTGATGAGAGCAGTTGAAGGACAACACAGATAAATGGAAAGATATTCTGTGTTCATGGACTGAAAAAATATTGTTAAACATTCATCCTAACCAAAGCAATCTACAGATTCAATGCATTTTAAAGCAATTTATCAGTGGCAATTTTCACAAAACTAGAACAAATAATCTTAAAACGTGTACGGAACCACACAACACCCCAAATATCCAAAGCAATCTTGGAGAAGAAGAACAAACCTGGAGGTATCACAATCCCTGATTTCAAACTATAATACAAAGCTATAGTGATCAAAACAGTGTGGTATTGGCATAAAAGTAGACCCACGGATCAATGGAACAAATTAGAGAGCCCCAAAACAAACCCATGCATGTATGGTCAATTAATCTATGAGAAGTGAAGCAAAAATATACAATGGGAGAGAGTCTCTCCAATAAATGATTTTGAGAAAACTGAACACCTACATGCAAAAAAAAAAAAAAAAAAAAAAAAAGAATTAGGACACTATCTTAAAGCATAGAGAAAAATAATACCAAAATAGATTAAAGACTACGAATTTAACAACTGAAGCCATAACACTCCTAGAAGAAAACCTAGGCAGTAAGTTCTGTGAGGAGAGCCTTTTTTTTTTCTCCCAAGTTTTTATTTAAATTCTACTTAGTTAACATATAATATTATTTTAGTTTCAGGAGTAGAATTTAGTGATTCGTCACTTATATATACACCCAGTGCTCATCATAGTAAGTGACCTCCTTAATACCCTTCAGCCATTTAGCCTATCTCCCACCCACCTCCCTCCATCAACCCTCAGTTTGTTCTCTACAGTTGAGTCTCATGGTTTGCTTCCCTCTCTCTTTGTCCCCCTTCCCTTATATTCATCTGTTTTGTTTTTTAAATTCTACATATGAGTGAAATCATATGGTATTTGTCCTCTGACTTATTTGGTTTGGCACCTCTAGCTCCATCCACATCATTGCAAATGGCAAGATTTCATTCTTTTTGATGACTGAGTAATATTCCATTGTGTATGTGTATATATATGTACATATGTGTGTGTATATTACACATACACACCACATCTTCTTTATCCATTCATCAGTTCATGTACATTTGGGCTCTTTCCATAGTTTGGCTATTGTTGATAATGCTGCTATAAACATCAGGTGCATGTACCCCTTCAAATCTGTATTTTTGTATCCTTTGGGTAAATACCTAATAGTGCAATTGCTGGATCTTAGGGTATCTCTATTTTTAACTTTTTGAGGAATGTCCATAATGTTTTCCAGAGTGGCTGCACCAGTTTGCATTTCACTAACAGTGTAAGAGGTTCCCCCTTTCTCTTTGACATCAGTCTTAGCAGTATTTTTTTGGACAAGTATCCTCAGTCAAAGGCAACCAACGCTAAAATGAAGAAATGGAAGTACATCAAATTAAAAAATTTTTGCATAGCAAAAGACACCATGAATAAAACAAAAAGGCAACCCACTAAATAAGAGAAGACTTTTGCAAATAATACACCTGATAAAGAGTTAATATCCAAAATACAGAAATAACTCACTCATCTTAATATTTAATTGTTTTAATTGTTTTAAGTTTATTTTTTTGAGAGAGATAAAGAGTGAGTGGAAGAGGAGCAGAGAGAGAGGGAGAGACAGAGAGAATCCCAAGAAAGCCCCACACTGTCAGCGCAGAGCCAGATACAGGGGCTTAAACTCACAAACCTTGGTATCATGACCTGAGCTGAAACCAAGAGTCTGATGCCCAACCGATTCACCCAGGATCCCCTAAAAAAAAAAAAAAAATGAACATAAAACTTTTTCTTTTTTTAAATTTTTTTTTTTTAACGTTTATTTATTTTTGAGACAGAGAGAGACAGAGCATGAACGGGGGAGGGTCAGAGAGAGAAGGAGACACAGAATCTGAAACAGGCTCCAGGCTCTGAGCTGTCAGCACAGAGCCCGACGCGGGGCTCGAACTCACAGACCGCGAGATCATGACCTGAGCCGAAGTCGACCGCTTAACCAACTGAGCCACCCAGGCGCCCCCATAAAACTTTTTCAAAGAAGACATATGGATGACCAAGAGGTACATGAAAAGTGCTCAACATCACTGACCATCATAAAAATGTAAATGAAAACCACCACGAGATATAGCATTGCACCTATCAAACTGTCTGTTGCAAAAAAAAAAAAAAAGTGTTGGCCAAGATGTACAGAAAAGGGAACCTTTATACACTATTGGTGGGAATATAAATTGGTGTAGCCACTATGGAAAACAATATAGAAGTTCCTCAAAAAAATTAAAGTGGTTTCTGAGTGGGTCAGTCAGTTAAGTGTCTGACACTTAGTTTTGGCTCAGGTCATAATCCCATAGCAGTAGGATGAGCCCCACATCAGGTGCCATATTGAGCATGGATCCTGTTTAAGATCCTCTCTCTCTCTCTCTCTCTCTCTCTCTCTCTGCCCTTCTCCTCCAAATCTATCTTTCTCTAAAATAAATAAAATGAAAAAAATAATTGAAAATAGAACCACCACAAGATCCAGAAATTCCACTTCTATTTATCTGAACAAAAACAAAAACACCAATTCAAAGAGATATATGCACCCCTATGTTCAGTGCACCATTATTTACAATAGCAATGATGTGTAAGCAGCCCAAGTGCTCATCAATAAATGAGCAGATCAAGTAGAATGTGGTATATACATACATACAAGGGAGCATTACTTAGTCATACAAAGAATGAAATCTTGTGATTTGTGACAGCATGTATGAACCTAGTGGTTATTATGCTAAATGAAATAAGTCACATAGAGAAAGACAAATACCATATGATTTCTTACATGGAAACTAAAATACAAAATAAAATCAGACTTACAGATACAGGAAACTAACTGTTGGTTACCAGAGAGGGGAAGAGGCTGGGAGGGCAGGCAAAATAGGTGAGGGAGATTGAGAGTCACAAAGTAAAAGAGTCATAGGGATGAAATATACAGCATAGGGAATATAGTCAATAATACTGTAATAACTTTATATGGTGAGAGATGGTAACTAGACTTATGGGGATCATTTCATAACGTAAAAATCTTGAATCGCTATCATGCACACCTCAAACTAATAGAATATTATATGTCAATTATACATCAATAAAAAATAAAAGAATTTGGCAATGCCAAGGGAAATAGTGCTACTTGATGGCACAAAAGGCTTTCAAAGACTTTACACAGGAAGCAGCAAGGTAGTAACCATTGCCGAGGACAATAAATTTATTTTCTAGCAAGATCTTCTTCTGAGCTGTCAATAACAATGCCATTAATACATTGTTGGTGATTTGTGCAGTAAGGACTATGGAGAGATCTATTCATTTGCTCATTCGAAGTACAAGGGATAGATTCTGAGCCATGAATGTTCATCTTCCATCTTGGGAATAAAAAGGAAAGAGTAGTCAAATAACTTGGGATGGCACAAAATATAAGATTCTGAGTTTTCTGTCAAATTGGAAATTTGGTTGACATTTGGAGGTTGGGAAATAGGTGAAAGTTTATTTGGGGAGCTGGGAGGAAAGGAAGATATGTTCATTTTGGGGAAGTGGCAAACCCTGGAGCTATTCCTAGAACTAAATTTGCATTTATGCCCCTATGAACGTTCCAGAATCTAAGTCTGGGTCAAAGTTCCAAAGACACCTAAGTTAGACATATCCATAAGGGGGATGAACTTGGTACCAGGGCTTCTAGAAAAATGAGTGAGACCAAATGCAAAAGTTGCGCATACCACATGACTCCTGCTTGCCTCCTCATGGTAATGCCCCAGAAATCTCAGCATAAATTCTGTAAGGCCCTAACTCAGAGTAATGCTGACCTGCAAACAACTATTTGCCCTGGACAGAACCTTAGGGATGAAGAGTGGCCTGGGGACAGGAAGAACTCTGAAGAAAAGCTGCTACCAGAGAAATTATTGCAGATTTCTGGTCATGTATTATGCACTTCAGCAAATAAGAGTCCCGGTAGAGTATCCAGCTTTGGGAAAGGACACTCTAAAATGTTTTCATTGACTGGGTTGCACATAGAGTGTTGGAGACAGGTCCCTGCAGTGCTTACAACGTTAGTAACCTTAGCTCTTGTCTGCAGATCCCTTCCAATTGTTCAGACTAGGCCAGGGATAGCATTCTGAACTCTTCAGAACTGCTTGCAGTAGAAAATGGCAAAAGGAAGGCAGCCTAGCCTGGTGGTTGAACAAGTCTTTCCACTCTCTGATCTTACAATTTTTTCAAAGGTAATAAGTGAGAGGAGACAAATGTGAGAAATTGCACACAGACGCTCAATAAAAAAGCAACATGGACAAAAGTTAATGAAAAGATGTTGAAAAGGACTATAAAAATAACAGAACTGGGAAGAAGAAAGTGACAAAGAAGTAAACAGTGAAGGAGAGACAAGTGAAAAAAATTGTACATAGCTAATAAAAACACAGAATGGAGTTATAAAAATGCAGGGCAATGCTGGAGATATTTACGAAGAAAAGGAGTGGCGTAGAGTAATCCCATATCCTCTGTATCAGTCAAGGTTCTCCCTGAAATAGAACCAATGGAATATATAATATATAACAACATGTACATATATAAATATAGATAGGTACAGATACACTGTGTATATAACCAAATGTGTATGTATATACATGTGTCTGTGTATACACACATATATGTAGATGTATATGTAAAAACACAACAGTTGACCTTTAAACAACACAGGTTTGAACACAGTAGTACATGGGTCTACTTAGTATTTTCTTAATATTTTCTCTAGCTTACTTTAAGAAAATGGAATATAATACATATACAAAATATGTGTTCACAACTGCCTATGTTATTAGCAAAGCTTTCAGTCAATAGTAAGCTATTAGTAGTTAAGTTTTGGGGCAAAGTTATATGCGGATTTTCTACTGTGTTGGCAGTTGGGACCTCCAGGCCCCATGTTGTTCAAATGTCAGGGATGTGGGGTGAGGGAAGGGAATTTGTAACAGAACTTTACTCATGCAGTTATGGAGTTTGAAAGGCCCACAGTCTGCCATCTGCAAGCTAGAAAACTAGGAGAGCCAGTGGTGGAATTTAGTCTGAGTCCAAAGGTCTGAGAAATGGGGAACAGCTGGTATAAGTCCAAGACTCTGAAGGCCTAAGAAGCAGCAGCCCCTGCAAGGGCAGGAGAAGATGGATGTCTCAGCTCTTGAAGAGAGAGAGAATTCACCCTTCCTCCACCTTTTCATTCTATTCAGGTCCCCAGTAGATTAGATAAAGCCTACATACATCGGTGAGGACAGATCTCTACTCATTCTACTGAATCCAGTGCTAATTTCTTCCAGATACACTCACACAGACATATCCAGAAGTAATGTTGTACAGTCTGGACATCTTTAGTCCACTCAAGTTGACATATGAAATTAAAAATCACATCCTCCTTTCATATACTTGCTTTTAAAATTTATTATACATCTCTTAGGCATTGGAAGGGGTAATAACTGATCAAGACTCTATGATGTCCTCAACACAATCCAATTTGAACTACCTCAAGCACAAAAGCACGAGGGATTTATTGTAAGGTTTCAGAAGTATCTTATGCAACCCCAAGGGCAGGAATGGAGCCAGACCCACAAGGCTGGAAACTGCCTGGAAAGCTGTTAGGGTCTCATTTCTGCTTTTGATTCTACAAGTACTTTTTATTCTCTCACTCTGCAAGCCGGTTTCTCTACTTCACAGGAACTCTTACTGGAACGTGGCCAACTGTGGTTCCAACTACCTGCAGAGAGTTTACATTCTTGGGAGCAATCTCTTTGTTAGGTGAACATAACACAAAATGGGCAGTGAGCCTTTCCCTCACCTCACCACAGACCTTCATGAAATTTTGGCACTTTGGTGCTCTACAACTTTGGTGTTGCCCACTTTATTCAGTTTCTGAGAGGAAGGAAGGGAGGAAGGAATAATTCAACTTAGTAATGCCACAAGAGTAGAACTAGGACTGAAATTAGAAGAAACAAAGAAGGAAAGAGTCAAGAATAAGTTGACAGATGTAACTGAGATCATTGTAAAGACTCCAAGCTCGTGGTAGCCACTTTTTTTTGACCCTAACCTATTAAGAATACCAACATGGAGGCTGTGTGAAAGGGAAAAATACTAGAACTGGACTGATCCTACACCAACAGAGGGAAACAAAGGGATTTTTTTGATCATCTATCATGTCAATGCAGGCACTTTGCAAACTCCATGAGATTTGAAGAAAATGAGCAGAGAGGTTGACTAATTAGGGTGTGATCACCAAGCAGTAAGGGGTGGAGCTTGTTTACATTAGCATCCAGGCTCACTGAGATTATCAAGTCAATGCTTGCCATGTGAAACCATGCTCAGTCCAATAATGTTTTATTGTTGTATATGATTTAAAGTATAGTTACCTACCTGAAAGAAAATGCTAAGACAGTCTATTAAAAATCATTTTTCATGAATTAGTAAATACTACAAATTATCATTTTGTTAGTTAACAATGCATCTAAAATATTTGAGAATATTATCATAAGAAGATAAATCACACACCCATAATCTTAGTTAAATACTTTATTTAGTTACTATAAAAATGAACTTCACCATCCTGTTTGAATCATTAGGGTCAAAAAATGTTAAATATTTAGACTGTTTTATATATAAATACTGATATAAACTCATGTGCATGTATATAACATCAATAAAATCTTATATAAATATCAACATTACTAATCACCTCACAAAAATGTGCTGGAACTTGTCAACTCATCAGAATCACATTCTTTGGCAATCATGGGATAGGACTACAAATTCACTATATAAAATAACTCACTGCAATTGAGGACATATATTAATGCGTAGAAGAATTGGATTGAGGGTAATATTAAAGGGAAGAGTTATTCAGTTAACAAATGTTTGTTGAATACCTACTAAATACAAAACACTGTTGAATGCTAGAGATTCAAAGCTAAATAGTCTTTTTTTTTTTTTTTAAAGCTAAATAGTCTTATTTCCTTACCTAGAGAAACTTACAATCTAGGATACACATTTCTATGATGTGTATCCACGGTTTCAATTAAGTAAAGTAACTTGTCTCATGGTTCTATGGATTAGCTGGGCTCAGTGGGGTGGTTCTTCCTTGGGATCTCTCATTCAGTTGTAGTTAGAGATCAACTGAGGATACTGTGATCTAAATGCTCACTTGGGCTGGACATCCAAGATGGCACACTCAAATGGCTGATAACGACTTCACTGGGGGATCAGCTGGGGCTGCTAACTAGAGTACCTGCACATGACTTTTCTATGTTGACTTTGCCTTGGGCTTACATACATAGCATGGCAGCTCTAAGAGGGAGACAGTATAAAAGCAGAGAAGATAAATAAAATGGAGTTAATGGCTATACCAGGAACTAGCACAGTGTCACTTCCACTGTATACCATATGTCAGAGCAATCACAGGGCTTATCCAAATACTGTATAAGAAAATAGAGAAATAAACCATCTCTTGGTAAGAAAGTATAAAAATCATAGTGTAGAAGATAATGTAGGATTAGAGTTATCTTCAGACATCTTTGGAAAACACCATCTGACACAGATACAAAAGCATTGTTTTGGCAAATGATTTATTTCAAATCATTTTAACTTACTATTAAAACTTTGTATGCAGTAAATTACTATCTATCTAGCAAATGAAATTATCCTATCTATACTTTCCTGAGGGAAAGAAAGAAATGCCTCATTTAGGGAAAGAACCCCCTACAAATAGTAAGATAATACTAGTTTGTGTCTAACATGTGTATCACACACACACACCCCACATAGAACAAAAACAAGTCTTTAATACACAGGGCAAGATAATAAATCCAAAAACAACCTTCACTGATAATGAATCTAAGTGCTTACCTTAGAGTGTTGTATCTTTTCAGCTCTTCATCAATTCAAACTGAAATTAATCTATTGAAATCATCTATATGATACTGTTACATGTTTTAGACTATATAATCATGTCTTCTTGGCATTTACAACCTATGTCCAAGAGGAGAAAAATGCTCTCTCTCCTTCATGAAGAGTCTTAACAATGGTTAATGTGTCTATTACTGAGTGTTTGGTTTTTGGCTCTTTCCCCCCACCCCCAATGGCTACCAAAAAAAGTTACACAAAATACAGAATTGAGTGAACTGCCTCTTAACCTGCATTAATTTTGAAACAGGTTCAAGCATCTCTTCTTGCTCATCAATAGACATGAGATCACTGTAAAAAGTCTCAAAATTTTTCCTATAATGCTCTGTATAAAATAGAAATGTGAATCATAAATTTGGTGAAACTTCCATCAACTCTTCATTTTTGAATAGGGTCATTAGATAGGCATGGAAAACCCAAAAATATCCCCCTGCTTAAAAATGTCTTCCTAGGTCTCTACATATTTTAGTCTTCTTATAAAGACAACTTACTTAAGTGGAGACTTAGAAAATCCCAGATGGTAAATATATAGGTTCTTCCATGGCCAGAAGAAAGAAAAGTATATTAAAATATTGCAGTTTTTCTGAGAAGAACCACCTCCTCCCTCACCTTTTGGTACAGAGGAGAGTAGTCTTTCTTTCACCTCATGTTCTCCATGAGCAAAAATTCAGTCCTCTTTCCTAGCTCTCATCCCCAGTGTAAGCCTTGCTGTCATTTATCAGTAAAGACAGTCCTGATAGCTTCCAAGCTCTCTGAATGATGAGGTTAGAAAAAAGTAGAAGGTGGCTGATTCACTGGAGGGCATGTTGAATCGATACCCAGCATGTGTTGGGTATGCAAGTCAACGAATTCTGGGAGTGGGCTCAGGTGGCTCACTGAAGAAGGTTTCTTCCTTGGGCTACCTTTGACCTCAATTTAAGCAATTTATTTATAGTTGGGATAATGTAGTGATTATATGACCTCAAAGTAAATTGAACAAGCCCATTAACAATGCAATAATCACCCATTATGAAGCCCATTTTTTACAAGAATGATGCATTTATCTCTTGGATAGAACTTGATAGGGACCAAGATGGTAGAAGCGTGGGGAAAAATTTCAGAAACAAACATAAACGGTTTGTTTTCTGAGGAATAAATAGGTCAGGGTTCCAAACACTCCATTTCATTAATCAACTTGGCAGGAGCATCAACAAGCTCAATTGTAAATTATTAAAATGGGAAAATAATACGCCCAAAGAGGTGGGAAGAGTGGTCTAAATTTTCTAACATTTTAAAATACTCTTAATAAATTCTTCACTGACTGTGCAAGCAATATGTTGGGTAACACTTTTTTTGGCCAAAAAAAAAAAAAATCTCAAGGATTTATTTCTTCATTACAGACTATATATCCCTTATTATCTGGAGAATCTTACTTCACTTCTCAAGTGTACTGAACTACACTGATCCACTTATAAAACTAAACTGATCTCAGTTATCCTTGTTCATGATGCTAAAAATGAATTCCTTAAGGTCATATTGTGTTATATTGTCCATGCATTTTGTTGTGCCATTCTCAAAAATATCTAGGTTACTAAAAATAATTTTGGTAAAACAATTAAATCACTTAATGAAAATTGGATATAATATGCAAAACATTCAGAGAATAAAGGAACATTCTTTTTACTCTACCCACAGAATATGAAAACGATGAAGAGAGGCAATAACTAACCCCAAACTCTTGCTCCAAGGACAGGCAAGCGATGTTTCAAATGGGTACAGATGGATATCTAGGACATTCAGTTTCCAAGCCCTGAGCCTTCAACACCTCTGTCTCCTACGTTGGATGACTCAATGCTACAGTCTGGTTTATCTAGTCCCCACTCACCTGGAGCTCTTGCTTAATTAATCTATTATGTACAATAAGAGGACTTTCCCAGAAACACTTCTAAAACCTCCTCCTCATGCAATATTTTACATGAAAGCTCTCCCTTCGACCCCTTACTCAGCATAATACTGTATCCTGTGTAGATTAATATTGCATTTGTTTGAGGATCAGTTATCTGCAAAACTCTGCTATCCAGAACACAACCATGATTAAATAGTAAGACAAGAGGTCAGGTGAGCCAAAAAAGGAATCTTACAGAGCATGTACACAAAATTGTGCATTTTACCCACCCTCTGGTCATCGCTCAGGGCTTATTTACTTCTATGTTAGGTACAATTCTTACATCCCAATCAGCCAACTTCTTATTCACCATCAGAAGGAAAACAACATATATACAGAGGGAAAAGAGAAGGCTAAGAGAAGCGGCACACACACAGTAATAAAAAAGAAACCGGACAACTGCTTTGGATGCAGAAGTGAGAACTTCAAAACATACATCAGAATAAAAGACACATCATTGTGAAGCAGAGTGCAGGAGCAGACAAGCTTATGCATCTCACCATCCCCTGAGGCCATTGGTGATGTTCACTGTGGTGGAACTGAGTCATCCAAAAGAGTTTAAGTTATATTTTGAATTTACCCAAATAAGAAGGCAAAATGTGTATCACCCATTATATAATGTTTTTCAATAAAATGGCTGAAATCACTCATTAAGTGGATTTTGAGTGTTTATCATGTGCCAGGCTCCGCTCCCAACCCTGTCTTTTGTTTTTAATTTTAGGTAACTGAGTCCTGGAAGATAAGCTGCCTTCCTAAGGACATTCTCCAAGTCAGTCCTAGATTAAGCCAGGCCATAAAGATAGTCTGTAACCAACCCAGCGGTCCACCTTCTGTAGTTTGCTGCAGACCCAGATTGCTCTCAATGGTATATTTATGATGTGACTGAAAAGGATAATGACACATAGGCCAATAAAACCTGTTGCTTCAATAACCGCGAGAAACTTCGGGGAAACAATAGATATTAGGACCCAGGGATGTATTTATCTCTGCTCTTCATATAAGGAACAATACTAGCTCTTGCTTGTAAGTTATGGGCTCTATGAATCATATAACTGATTGCCTTTCTATTTTGTCTTGGAAGCAGAAAGCTCAAAGCTAAGACTGTGATTCTCCTTCCTATTAACATAAAGGATTTCATGGGCATGTTTTTGTGTACTGCATTTTGTCTTCAAACCTTTTGTTTTCCATATGTCTCATCCTCCTCACTTATTTTGACTTTATATCTTTTTTTGTTATGTTGTTTTATTTTTAAAACCTTGTATGGGATTTGCCATGTGCTGGACACTGTTCTAAGCACTTTACAAATATTAACTCAATGATTTCTCATAATTATGCCATGTAGTAGTACCTACTATTATATCCACTTAGAGGTGATTAAAAACTGAGGTACTGAAAGATTAGTGAAACATCAGTGATTTGATGTTTCAGAGTATACTTCTTCCTGGACTTCTGAGAGATATGTTTCCCACTTCCTTATTTAGAAATCTATAGCATCTATAAGTGCTCTAGTGAATGGCCTCCGTCATTCATCTTATTGCTTTATTAAGCAATTAAGCAATTAAGTCCTGTTAGCTGCCTGAAACTAAGTATTCCACATCTTCAAAAATCCTGAGAACTCGGGAACAGGATTTCCGTGAGTATTTTAAGGATTCTTTTTGAGGATTTTAGCGCAACATGCTATGAATACTTTCTTGAATTATTAAGAATCATGGGACATCTGGATTAATTAGCAGGGCAAATCTGAATGAGTCTTTTACTCCCAAAGTACAGTGCTCTTCTCCTCCTGGGTTGATATTATGCCCTTGACTTTGGCTGTGGACAATTCAGCAGCTGAAGGAGGAATTAACAGTTCAGACAAGACTAATCCCACTACCAAGAACAAAATGGCAAAGAAAATACCTTTTGATCCCTTATTCACTTTAAAATCAGCCCAAAAATGAGAATAAAAGAAAGTCAATTTTAGATGATCCTAAAATAAATCCACATTCCCTAAACCATGTTTAAATCAGAAGTGAATAGGGGAATGGGAATGCATTTACCAGACAAAGAAACATCCAATGCAGGTAAAGGTAGATACCAGTGGAAAACAAGTCAATTTGCACTGAATCATTTCTGAAAACCTCAGGAAAAGGAGATACCAGGTACCAAGAAAGGTATGGGTGATTCCAGCAAGTGAACGCAATAAGAATCCAGGTCTCCCCTGAAAAACTGGTCCAGAGAAACAACCTGTAGATAACTACTCCTGGAGGACACCAATAAAGAGTGACAAATGAACACACTACTGACCTACAGTGAAGCTTGTCAGTAAGTGGGTCAGTAAGACCCACTACTTACAGGGAGTTTTCACTGAGCCTCTGAATGTCCATACCTACACATGAATGGGAAACCTAGGGTCACCAAGAGGTCAAGGGACACCCCTTCCTGAATGAGAAAAAACCCTCACCTCTAACCCACCCAGCCCTGCCGTGAGCTTAAAAGGTGTCAGGGAAGGGGGAGAAGCAGGGAAAAAACAAACTGCAGAGAAGAGATTTTCAGATGTACAAGATTTCACAACCACAACCAAAGAATTGGATTCTATTTTTTTTTAAATCTTGAGAACAAATGAGGAATTCTGGAAGACTAAAAATATTACAGCAGAATTAAAGATACCCCTAGGAGACATGGAAAATAAGTCTAGGAAATCTCTAAGAAGGTAGGACAGAAAAACTAAGTAATGAACAAGAGGAGAGAAAAGGTTTGTTTGGTTTGGCTTTATTTTGAGTATCAAACCTGGATGTGAACATTGACTCTTGGGAGTTGCAGAAAGATTGAACTAAAAAATCATTTGGAAAAGACAAAGAGGATTGAAGAATGACAAGCAAATGAAACCATGAAACAACTCCTGGTGGGGGAGTGGGGCACTACTTGGTCCACTGAAGAAAAATACTTGAATATACTAACGGAAATACTACATGAATTTAACTAAAAAATTATGTTGTGGTTGTACCATATTGAAAAAAAGAGGTGAACAAACTATGTAAGAGGGCAAAAATTATTATTCGCTATAAACACAGAAAATGCTTAGAAATGATGAATTAAGAGAAAGCAATAAATATATAGAGATACAAAGGTAAATACAGAGGACAAAATCTAATAATTTAAAGTGGTTGCTTTGTTGTTGTTGTTGTTTAGCCTTTATTTCATGATCATAAACTTCACTCTGCAATCCAACTAAACTTAGAGGGGAGTAAGGAGGACACGGGGGACCCATAGAACTGAGGCGGGAGCATAGCGACTCTAGATTTCGAGCAGATGGGGGCGGAGGGGCGCACTCCCGAGCTACAGAAGGAATGGTCTGGTAGTTAAGATAAAACACGAGTCAAATTTATTGGATTTGTCCACAGTCAGCATTGGTGATCTTCCTGCTGGTCTTGCCATTCCGGGACCCAAAGGGCTCCACGGCTTCCACGATGTTTGTGCCCTCCTTCACCTTGCCAAACACCACGTGCTTGCCGTCCAAACACTCGGTCTTGGTGGTGCAGATGAAAAACTGGGAACCGCTCGTGTTGGGTCCAGCATTTGCCATGGACAGGATGCCAGGACCTGTGTGGTTCAGGATGAAATTCTCATCGTCAAACTTCTCCCCGTAGATGGACTTGCCTCCGGTGCCATTATGGCGTGTGAAGTCACCACTTTGGCACATAAATCCCGAGATGATCCTGTGAAAGCAGGAACTCTGTAACCAAATCCTTTCTCCCCAGTGCTCAGAGCACGAAAGTTCTCTGCTGTTTGGGGGACTTTGTCTTCAAACAGGTCGAAGGACACGTGGCCCAAAGGCTCGCCGTCCACGGCTATGTCAAAGAACACGGTGGGGTTGACCATGGCTGAGCGGCGCGGGCGATTCCAGGGTGTCAGCGTCTGCCTAAAGTGCTTGCTTTTAGGGGCGCCTGGGTGGCGCAGTCGGTTAAGCGTCCGACTTCAGCTAGGTCACGATCTCGCGGTCCGTGAGTTCGAGCCCCGCGTCGGGCTCTGGGCTGATGGCTCAGAGCCTGGAGCCTGTTTCCGATTCTGTGTCTCCCTCTCTCTCTGCCCCTCCCCCGTTCATGCTCTGTCTCTCTCTGTCCCAAAAAAATAAATAAACGTTGAAAAAAAAAAATTTAAAGTGCTTGCTTTTAAAGAGTGGGATTTGGGGGTGAGGGACATGGATACTGTGTGGGGTTTTTTAAAGCCGTTTCATACTTAAGTTTTTTAAATTTTATTCTGAGAGAGAGAGAGAGAATGCATGTAAGCATGGGAGGGGCAGAGAGAGGGGAAGAGACAGAATCCCAAGCAGGTTCCACGCTGTCAGTGCAGAGCCCAACATGCGGCTCGATCCCGTGAAAAACCGTGATATCAAGACCTAAGCCGAAGTCAAGAGTTGGACACTCAACTGACTGAGCCACCCAGACGGCCCCATACTTAAAAATTTTTTAATCTGGGGCATGATTACCCTAAAGAATTAAAAATACAATTACAACATCTACATAAACTTTCCAGATCACAAAAATGACTATCCTTTGATAAATAACTATGTTCACTGGAAGCATATGGACAGTATGATGATCTATCATAGAGGATTTCCTGGGTAACAAGATGAAATTTAAGGTAATACTTGCTAGAATATAGGTCTGGCTGCATTTGAAGCTGTTAGTACAAGTCTCTTGTCAACTCACAGGTCTTTAAGTTGTTTGAGTTTCACTTTTCTGAACACAGTATAGAGCTTTTAAACTGTGAAGTAAATGCTTTAGGACAGTGTGTTTCAAAATGTTTTCCTCAGTCCCTGGATGGTTCCTCATAGTCTACGAAGGATCCTCAGTCTGGCAATTGTAACCTTTTTTTTAATGTTACATTTTTTTTTCCATTTATTTCATAAATTTGACATTTAAGGTGAATTTTAATTTTTGCTAAGATCTCATTAGATCTTAACAATGTCTGAGCTTTTAGAGTTGTACATGTGCTTTTTGGACTGTACTCATCACAAAATCTTGTATAACATTCAACTATATGAAAATACTGTCTGTTCACAGTGTTTTCAAGTGAACTGAATACTGTCATTTCAATTTGTTAAATATGCATTTTTAATCGTCCAAATTTAAAGAAAATATATCCATAGTATAAAGTAGTTCACTAAAGATTAAAAGGAGTGACGAAAATGGTAATGTACATACTGTGACTCATAATAAAAGCAGATAAATAAATAGGGTGGAAAACATCAGTATAAATATAGAAAGTGAATCTGCATAAGTGAAAGCAAGAAAATCTAAACATGTAATGATATTCCACAAGCAACCAATAAAGAAAATTATATACAGTGAAAAATATAAATGAACTTTATTGGAAAATTGATCCACTGCCTCCAGCCCTAGTGCATTATCTGTTAAAATACTTGTCTACAGTAGCATATAGCCCTAGAGGGTCTTATGCATAGTGACTATTCTTGTAAACTTAATCACATTTTTGTAAAACTATGCAAAATAATGTTATTCAATATACAGTTGCTTAAATTTTTTTTCTGAGAGCAGATGAATGACCAAACTACATACTAGTATTTATACACCTGCTACCCTTTATAGCTGTGAAGATTTAAAAACCAAAAAAGGTCAACGTCTTGTTATATCAAAAACAACGTCTTGTTTTCTTGTTACATGTTTCAAGAAAAACATCTTCAAACAACATGTCTTACCATGTATCAATAATTTATATAACATCATAACAATAAAACAATGTGATACTGCCTCAGAATGAGAAAAATAAGCCAGTGAACAGAAAAGAGGTAAGAAGTTGACCTAAGTCAACTTCCTATGTATATAGCAACTTGATATATTATGGGGATCTGTTGAAAAGTTTTCCAAGGATGAAAACACTAGCAGGCACCGTTTTTTTGGCCCTTCCCTTCTACCTAGCTGGCCTGGCTCTCATGGAGCTCTGATACTCTCTCCATCTACTTACTCACTCCAGCATTTCCTACAGACTCACTGGCCCATGCCACCCACGTGGCCCAGAACCCCTTCCAAACAGCTCACCACCCTGCCACACCTGACAGGCCCCCATGGCCATCACCAGAGCCCTTTTTCAAGGGGCTCACCACCCCCACCACTCCCAACAGGTGGCCTCAGCCAGCACCAGAATTCTTCCTGGGCACCTCTGTCTGAGGGGATCAGCCCAGTACACTAAAACATCTACAAAAGTTGCAGCCAGACCTCACAGCAAGTCTCACTGGAGGCCTATCTTGCCCATCGGTATGCTATCACTGTCACAGCCAAGCCTGTAGCCAGCTATACCAAGAACTGACAGCACACCCAGTGGGCCCATAACAGTCATATCCAGGCCTCTCAGTGAGAGATGCCAGGGGCCAGCCCTGATTACTGGTATGCCAACAGCAGTGACAACGAGACCTCACAGAAAGATGCACCAGGGGACAGTCCTGCAAAACAGTGAGTCTGCACCAATCACAGCCTAGCCACAAAAGGAAGGTACATGCAGCCCACACAGGCAGTACTTCTAGGGCAGCTGGCTCAGGTTACCAAGGTTACCCATAGGACTCCTTCTGCACAAAGCCACTCCTTTATGATGGGGAGACATAAATGATCTACCTAACACAAAGAAACAGGAAGTTAGGCGAAATGAGGAGACAGAGGGATATGTTCTCAAGAAAAGAGCAAGAAAAACACCTTAGAAAAAGAATTAAAACAAAGCTATCTGTCACATTAAGAATTCAAAGTAATAATCATAAAGATATTCACTGAACTCAGCAAAAGAATTAATGAACACAGTGATAACAGTGATAGGAACTACAAAAAAGAACCAATCAGAGGTGAAGAATACAAAAAGTGAAATGAAAAATACACTAGAGGCAATCAATAGCAGATCAAATGACACAGAAGAATCAATCAGTGATCTGAAAGATGGGATGGTGAAAATCACCCAGCCAAAACAACAAAAAGAAAAAGAAGAGGGGGAAAAAAAGATAGCTTAAGGAAACTCTGGGAGAACATCTAGCATAATAACATTCACATAGTAGCGGTCCCAGAAAACGGGAGAGAAAAAGGCTGAGGAAAACTAGATGAGGCAATATTGAATGAAAACTTCCCTAATTTGGTGAAAGAAACAGACATCCAGGGGCACCTGGCTGGCTCAGTCCATGGAAGAAGCAACTCTTAATCTTGGGGTTGTAAGTTCGAACCCTATGTTGGGTATAGAGATTACTTAAAAATAAAATCTTAAGGAAAAGAAAAAAGAAAGAGACATCCAAATCCAGAAAGCACTAACAGTCCCAAATAACATGAACCCAAAGAGACCCCACTAAGACACATTATAACCAAAGAATCAACAGTTAAAGAGAGAATCTTAAAAGCACCAAGAGAAAAACAAGTAGTTATTAATAAGGAAACTTCCAGAAGAATATTAGCTGATTTTTCAGCAGAAAATTCATAGACCAGAAGGAGTGGCATAATATATTAAAAATGCTGAAAAGAGGGCACATGTGTTGCTCAATTAAGCATCCAACTCTTGATTTTGGATCAGGTCATGATTTCATGGTCATGAGACTGAACCTCACATCAGTCTTGAGATTCTCTCTGTCCCTCTCCCTCTGCCCATCCCCTGCTTGTCTGTGCCCTCTCTCTCTCAAAAAATAAAAAGTTTAAAAAGTACTGAAAGGGAGACACCTGGGTGGCTCAGTCGGTTAAGTGTCCAACTTCGGCTCAGGTCATGATCTCATGGTTTGTGAGTTTGAGCCCCGCATAAGGCTCTGTGCTGACAGCTCGGAGCCTGGAGCCTGCTTTGGATTCTGTGTCCCCCTTCCTCTCTGCCCCTCCCCCGCTGGCACTCTGTTTCTCTCTCCTTCAAAAATAAACATAAAAAAAAAGTACTGAAAGGAAAAAAATACCACCAAGAATATTCTACGGGACAAAGTCATCACACAAAATTGAAGAAGGGATAAGGAGATTCTCCAACAAACAAAAGCTAAAGTTTGTCAACACCAAACCGGCCTTACAAGAAATGTTCAAGGGACTTCTTAAAATGAAAAAGAAAAGGTCCTAACTAGAAAGAAGAAAATTATGAAGGAAAAAATATCTCAGTGGCAAAGATAAACATATAGTAAAAGTAATAGATCAACCACCTATATAACTAGTATGGAGATTAAAAGAATAAAATAGTAAAATCATCTAGACCTAAAGTAATTAGTCAAGGGATACGCAAAATAATAAGATGCAAATTATAACATCAAAAACATAAAATATGGTGAGGGAGAGTAAAAATGTACTGTATGTATGTATATATTTTTATATTTGAGAGAGAGAGAGACCAGGGAAGGGGCAGAGAAAGAGAGAGACACAGAATCCAAAGCAGGCTCCAGTCTCTGAGGTGTCAGCACAGAGCCTGACATGGGGCGTGAACTCACAATCAGTGAGATCATGACCTGAGCCAAAGTCAGATGTTCAACCGACTGAGCTACCCAGGTGCCCCCCAGAAATGTAGTGCTTTTACAATGCATGAACTTAAGTGACCATCAAATTAGACTGCTATATACATAAGATGTTATATATGAACCTCATGCTAACCACAAACCAAATACCTTTGATACACAAAAAATAAAGAGGAAGGAGTCCAAGAATAACACTAAAGAAACGCACCAAATCACAAGGAAAGAGAACAAAAGAAGGGTAAAAGAACAGAGAAGAACTACAAAACCACAAGAAAGCAATCAACAAAATGGCAATAAGTATGTATCTATCAATAATTATTTTTTTATTTTTTTAAATTTTTTTTGACATTTATTTATTTTTGAGACAGAGAGAGAGAGAGCATGAACAGGGGAGGGTCAGAGACAGAGGGAGACACAGAATCTGAAACAGGGTCCAGGCTCTGAGCTGTCAGCACAGAGCCCGATGCGGGGCTCGAACTCACGGACCGCGAGATCATGACCTGAGCTGAAGTCGGATGCTTAACCGACTGAGCCACCCAAGCACCCCTCAGTAATTACTTTAAATGTAAATGGCCTAAATGTTCCAATCAAAATACATAGGGTGGCTGAATGGCTAAAAAAACAGACCCGCATACCTGTTGCCTACAAGAGATTCATTTCAGAGTTAACAACACACACAAAGTGAAGTGAAAGTGAAAGGATGGAAAAGTTATCTCATTCAAATATAAACAAAAACATAAGGCAGGATACCAATACTTACATAAGACAAAACAGACTCTTTTTAAAAATTATTTCTTATGTTTTATTTTTTATATTTGAGAGAGAGAAAGAGAGCAAGCAGGGGAGGGGCAGAGAGATGGAGACAGAATCCAAAGCAGGCTCCAGGCTCTGAGCTATTAGCACAGAGCCTGATGCGGGGCTTGAACTCTTGGGTAGTGAGATCATGACCTGAACCGAAGTCAGACCCCCAACTGACTGAACCACCCAAGTGGCCCCAAAATAGACTTTAAAATAAAGACTGGGGGGCGCCTGGGGGGCGCAGTCGGTTAAGCGTCCAACTTCAGCCAGGTCATGATCTCGCGGTCCGGGAGTTCGAGCCCCGCGTCGGGCTCTGGGCTGATGGCTCAGAGCCTGGAGCCTGTTTCCGATTCTGTGTCTCCCTCTCTCTCTGCTCCTCCCCCGTTCATGCTCTGTCTCTCTCTGTCCCAAAAATAAATAAACGTTGAAAAAAAAATTGTTTTTTAAATAAAATAAAGACTGCAACAAAAGACAGAAAAGGGTATATGTAATAATCTAAGTAGGGGATATACAACTTATGAATATCTATGCACCCAACATAGGGACAACTAAAGGCATATAGCAAGTATTGACAGACATAAACAGAAAAACTGACTGTAAAACAAGAGTAGAAGATTTTAATATCCCACTTACATTAATGGATAGATTATCCAGACAGAATGTCAATAAGAAAACATTGGTCTTAAATGACAACATTAGACGAGATGGACTTAATAGATGTATGCAGAACATTCATCCAAAACCAGCAGAATTCACATTCTCTCCAGTACACACAGGGCATTCTCCAGGACAGATCACATGTCAGGCCACAAAACAACCCTCAATAAATTTAAAAAGAAGAAATTTTCAACCACAAGGGTATGAAACCAGAAATCAGTTACAAGAAGAAAACTGGAAAAACACAAACATGTGAGGCTAAAAAGCATTCTACTAAACAACGAATGTGTCAATGAAGAAATCGAAGAGGAAATAAGAAGAAATACCTATTTACAAATGAAAATGGAAACACAGCTTTCCAAAATCTGTGGGACTCAGCAAATTAGTTGTAAGGGGCAAGTTTATAGCACTATAGGCCCAAGTAAACAAACAAGAAAAATCTTAAACAATTTTAAACTTGCACCTAAAGGAACTAGAAAAAGAACATAGTAGAAGGAATGAAATAATAAAGATCAGAAAAAATAAATGAAATAGAGACTAAAAACAATAGAAAAGATCAATGAAACTAAAATGGTCCTTTGAAAAGATAAATACAACTGATAAACCTTCAGGCAGACTAATCATGAAAAAAAGAGAAATGATTCTAATAATTAAATCAGAAGTGAAAGAAATTTCAACCATACTATAGACATACAAAAGATCATACAAGACTTCTATAAACAATCCTATGCCAACAAATGGGACAGCCTAGAAGAAATGGATAAATTCCTAGAAACATACAACATTTCAACACTGAATTAAGAAGAAATAAAAAATCTAAACAGACTAATTACTAGTAATAAATTGAATCAGTAATCAAAAAACTCCCAACAAACAAAAGTCAAGACCAAATGGATTCAAAGATGAATCTACCAAACATTTTCTCAAACTATTTTGTTCCAAAGGAACAAAAGAAGAAGGAGAAGAGAAGAGAAGAGAAGGAGAAGGAGAAGGAGGAGGAGGAGGAGGAAGAGGAGGAGGAGGAAGAGGAGGAGAAGAAGAAGAAGAAGAAAAAGAAGGAGGAGGAGGAGGAGGAGGGGGAGGAGGAGGGGGAGGAGAAGGAAGAGGAGAGGGAGGAGGAGGAGGAGGAGAAGGAAGGGGGGGGAAGAAGGAAAGTTTCCAAACACATTCTATGAAACCAGCATTACCTTGATACCCAAACCAGAAAAAGATACCACAAAATAGAAAATTACAAGCCAATATCCCTGATGAACATTGATGTAAATATTCTTAACGAAATATTAGCAAACTGAACTTAACAATACGTTAAAAGGATCACGCACCATGATTAAGTGGTATTTATTCTAAGAATGCAAGAACAGTTCAATATCCACAAATCAATCAACATGATACACCACATTAACAAAAAGAAGTATAAAAATTCTATGATCATCTCAATACATACAAAAAATTTGGTAACATTTGACATCCATTTACAATTAAAAAAAAAAAAAACCTCTCAAAAAAGTAGACATAGAGTGAACGTATCCTCAACATAACAAAGACCACTTATGAAAAACCCACAGTTAACATTATACTCAATGGTGAAAACCTGAAAGCTTTTCCTCTGATTAAGAACAAGACAAGGATGCCTACTCTTTCTTGCCACTTTTATTCAACATAGTATTGGAAGTTTTAGCCATATCAATTAGGCAAAAAATAAAATAAAGAAAATAAAGAAAAGTAAAACAAAACAAAATGAATTCAATTTTAAAAAATAAAAAAATTATAAATTAAAAAATAAAATAAGATAAAAGGCATCCAAATTTGAAAAGAATAAAACTATTTGCAGATAATATGATACTATGTACATAGAAAACCCTGAAGAGCACCAAAAAATTACTAAAACTAAAAAATAAATTCAGTAAAGTTTCAGGATACAAAATTAATAGGCATAAGTCTGTTTCATTTCTATACACTAATAATAAACCATCAGAAAGAGAAACTAAGTAAACAATATCATTCATAATTTCATCAAAACAATAAAATACCTAAGGAATAAATTTAACCAAAGGGGTGAAAGACCAATACTCTAAAATCTATAAGACACTGATGAAAGAAATTGGAAGAACAATACAAATGAAAAGATATACCATGCTCATGGATTAGAAGAATTAATATTGTTAAGATGTCCATACTACCCAAAACATTCTACAGATTCAATACCATTCCTATCAAAATACTAATGACATTTTTCACAGAATTAGAACAAATAATCCAAAAATAGCCAAAGTAATCTTGAGAAAGAACAAAGCTGGAGGAATCCACTTCCTGATATCAAACTGTACTACAAAGCTTTAATAATCAAAACAGTGTGGTACTGGCACATACATATCAATCAATGAAACAGGACAAAGAGTCCAGAAACAAACCCATGCTTATACACTCAATTAATCTTCAACATAGGATGCAATAACATATAATGGGGAAAAGTCAGTCTCTTCAATAAATGGTGCTGGGAAAACTGGACAGGTACATAGAGAAGAATGAAACTGGACTTCTTTCTTACACTGTGTATGAAAACAAACTCAGAATGGATTAAAAACTTACATGTAAGATCAGAAACCATTAAACCCTTAGAAGAAAGCATAAGCACTAAGCTCTTGGACATAATCAGTCTGATGAATGGTTTTGTGTGTGCGTGTGTGTGTGTGGATCTGCCTCCTCAGGCAAGGACAACAAATTCAAGAATAAATAAATGACACCACATCAAACAAAATACTTTTCAACACTGATAAAAATCATTAACAAAATGAAAAGGTAACCAGGTTATTTGTAAATGATATAACCAATAAAGAAAGAGTTAATATCCACACAACTCAGTATCAAAAAAACGCCAACAATCCAATTTAAAATCAAAGGGAGGGGGGTGCAGAAGACCTGAATAGACATTTCTCCAAAAAATACATACAGATGGCCAACAGACAAAAAAAAAAAAAAAAAAAAAAAGTGTTCCATATCACTAATCACTGGGAAAATGCAAATCAAAACCACAATGAGATATCACTTCACATCTGTTAGAATGGCTATGATCAATAAGACAAGAAATAACAAGCATTAATAAGGATATGGAGAAAGGGAACCTCATGCACTATTGGTAAAAATGCAAAATGGTAGAGCCACTATGGAAAACAGTATGGAATGTGTTCAAAAAATTAAAAATAGAACCACCACATGATCTAGCAATTTCACATGTGGGCATTTATCCAAAGACAATGAACACACCAATTAAAAATATATATATATATGCATCCCAGGGCACTTGGGTAGCTCAGTCAGCTGGGCGTCTGACTTGGGCTCAGGTTATGATCTCCCAGTTCATGAGTTAGAGTCCGCTTTGGGCTCTGTGCTGACAACTCAGAGCCTAGAGCCTGCTTTGGATCCTGGGTCTCCCTTTCTTTCTGTGCCTCTCCCCTGCTGGTGCGCTCTCTCTCTCTCTCTCTCTCTCTCTCTCTCTCTCTCTCTCTCTCTT
Source organism: Puma concolor (assembly GCF_028749965.1). Lineage (NCBI taxonomy): Eukaryota > Metazoa > Chordata > Mammalia > Carnivora > Felidae > Puma > Puma concolor. The sequence continues at coordinate 80,278,739 of NC_141667.1, read as the reverse complement.
TCTTAAAGTTAAATAAACATTTTTTTAAATATATGCATCTCAATGCTTAATGCAGCATTATTTACAATAGCCAAGATATGGAAGCGACCCAAGATGCTGTGGTATAGATACACAATGGAATATTACTTAGCCATAAAAGAAAGAATCAAATCTTATTTGTGAGGACGTGAAGGAGTTGGTAGCATGCTAAGTGAAATAAATTAGACAAAGACAAGTATGTATGATTTCATTTATATGTGCAATCTAAAAAAATAAAACAAATGAGCAGAAAAAAACTAAAACAAAATAGAAACAAATTCTTAGATTTAGACAACAATCTGGTGATTGCCAGAGAAGAGGGTGAGGAGACAGGCAAAATAGGTGAAGCAGATTAAAAGGTACAAACTGTGCTGACAGCTTAGAGCCTGGAGTCTGCTTCAGAATCTGTGTCTCCCTCTCTCTCTGCCCCTACCCCGCTCACGCTCTGTCTCTCTGTCTGTTGGGATGAGCACTGGGTGTTGTATGGAAACCAATTTGACAATAAATTTCATATTAAAATAACAATAATATTAATAATAATAATAATAAAATAAAAAATAAACGTTAAAAATTTCAAAAATAAAAATGAAAGGTACAAACCTCCAATTATAAAATAAATAAGACACAAGGGTACATGTACAGCATAGGGAATATAGTTAATAATATGTAACAACTTTGTATAGCACAGAGGGTAGCTAGTTTTCCTGGTGATCACTATGTAATGTATATAAATGTTGTATCACTATGTTGTGCATCTGAAACTCATAATATTGTATGTCAACTATACTCCAATAAAAATTAGTAAACAAAATTTTTTAAAAATCAAACTACGTAAAGAAAAAGGTTGATAAATTTGAAATCTTTAACTTTGATATGAAATTTTAGAACACATTTACATACAGAAAATATTTTTAAAATGAGTCATTGACTTGGGAGAGGCCAAAAGGGAAACAGATTCAGAGAAGATACCCAGGAGATTCCATTATGTCTATAGACTTTCTCCCAAATATGTGTGCTTACACATGTATAGCAAAATGCTATTGTGTGATAAAGTTAACTTACTGGTGTGGGCTATAATGTTTTCTAAAATTTCTCTACTTTATGCTTAAAATAGTTGATAGAAAAAACATTAAAGAATGTTTCAGAAATGTGGCAAGTAGAACGTGATTTCCATCATTTGTGAAGTATGAGCTGCAGAAGGAAATGTGAGAGTGAGTGGGAGATTGATATTCTCAAAGAGATAATGGCAAAATACTTTTTAAAATGGATGAAAGACGTGAATCAAGATTTAAACACACCCTTTGTGAATTCTCGTGAACACACACCTTTCTTAAGGAAATATTAAGCTTGAACTAAGATGTGTTTGGCTATAATTTGTACCAGAAGAATCAAAGTATCTGGGCTGGGATGGAACAAATTTATTATCAAACTGGAATACCAAACATTAAGTATTCTTATCTGCCTGCCAATGAACAAATAGAAATTAAACCATTGGTAAAATTCCCTTTTTAGATGACATGATTAGATGTTATACAATATAAAGGACATACAGTGTGGAGGAGCAATCATTTTTTTCTGTGTGCTAGCAGATAATTTACTTCATTGTTTATCATTGGTGATCAAGGTGATGATTTAGATTATGTATGTAATACATATAAGGTAGAAATATTTGATGATAGATTCTTGTTTTGTTTATCACTGAAAGCCCAGACTATATGAGAATAGACTTTTCATTTGGTAACTGGTTTTTTGTTTGTTTGTTTATAAATGTTTGTTTATTTCTGGGAGAGAGAGAGAGAGAGAGGCAGGGAGAGAGGGGGACAGAGGATCCCAAGCAGGCTCTGGCTGACAGCAGAGAGCCAGATGTGGGCTTGAACTCACGAACCACTAGAACATGACCTGAGCTGAAGTTGGATGCTCAACCGACTGAGCCACCCAGGTGCCCCCAGTAACTGGTTTTTGTTTGTTTTTCTGTTTTTGTTTTTGAGCCATAATATAGATGGGGGTGGGGTGGTATTAAACTATGGCCCACAGGCCAAATCTGACCAACCACCTGTGAGCCCCCTAGCTAACAACAGCTTTTATACTTTCAAATGGTAAAAAGATAACAATACTCATAATAATTAACACTAAATTTCCTGATATGTGAAAATTGTGTGAAATTAAAATTTCAACATTCATAACGGTTTTTAACACAGGCACTTTCCTTTATACAGTGTTTCTTGCTACTTTGATGCTACAAACAGTAGTTGCAACAGAGAATGTAGGGCCTGTAAAACCTGAAATATTAAATCTGCAGCATTTTAGAGAAAAAGTTTACTAACCCTCCTGCCGTAGACTCTAAACGTGTATCTCAAAACACTCCAGCTGATATGCAGAAGGAAGAGACATAATTGGAAATCATCTATAGATTAATACCAATTTATACACTGCTTAATTCACAGAGAAGAGTTAGTTACGTAGAGAATATGACAATCATGATTCAGCACTAATTGAAATTGTGAAAAATATTACTATAAACTGTGGTTATGACTGTAACTCCTTCCCATAAGCTATGTGAAGAAATATGAGTTAGTAAGTTTCTCTGCTTTTACATTCTACAGTAAACTGGCTTTGAAGGGAGAGTTGCTTACATGAGTTTTTGAAAGGAGGGATGACGTGAACACACTTGAAATGCCAGCAGGCAAAACATTTTTACTTTAATGTTGTATCACTCCAGCGAATAGCCAGTTTCTAACAGCTCAAAACCCATATCCCCACAAATTTTGTATTGCGAGTAGCATAAAACTGTTTACAGGAAGACAAAACTGTAATTCGAATTATTGCATTGTGGAGTTTGACTCTGCAAACACTTGGTTTTGGGTTTTTTTTTTTTTCATTCTTTGGAAAATGTAATAAATAATTTATTTTGGGGCCAAATGTCTCCAGATCTAAATGAAACTTACAAGTTCAACTGTATATGTCAAAGCAACCAACCTTAAAAGTTAATTGTTGCTATTGCTGTTTTTAGTTTGACAGCCCACTTATAGTGTGCAACGAAGCGATTGAAAGTAAGCAATCTCTTTTAACTTTGAGATTCCTGTTCAATTCAAACATGAAAACCCAATTGTTATCAGTCGCTCCCATTCTCAGTTATACACAAATGTGATTTTTTAATTAAAATAAAATTGAGCTGAAGATAACAAATCCCCCAGATATGGAATTTCACTATGCTAATTTCATGAAGACCATATACTGTCATTCCTCTCTACGATTTCAAACAAAGATCATACATGGTTTAAGTAGTGTTCCCCTTTTAAAGTTGTGATGAAGTCTTGTTTTTTGTTATCTCCCTAAATATTGGTTGCTGTGCTTTACATATAAAGTGGCCCAAAGCTACTGGAAGTTTGCATTAAATGTTCAAAAATAAAGTTTTTTTAAGAAGTATATGGTAATAATAGCATGAAGCAAATAGGAACTCAAGTAGGAACTCAAAGTCTTTGCTAATAGATATGTTTCAAGGCCCAGAAAATTATACAATCAAAAGGCACAGAAGTATGAAACATTACGTACATTTGTGAGTGGTGAGTAGACCAGTTCCCTGGAGTGAAAAAGTTAATATATGGAAGACTGTGTTTCTGGCATAATGGATAAAAGAAGTAGGAGAAATGTGCCATAAATAAGGACAAAGATTGGAATGTATCATGTTCTACTAAACACATTGATTACAAAAAAAGCAAAAAGGATTTTCAACCTAGAATTCTGATGTCTTCCCTATTATCCATTAAGTTGGAGGTTTGAAAAAACACATTTTTAGAAATACGCTATCAGAAACTTAATTCCTATTTACCCTTTTTCAGAATGCTGTTGGAGGATATGCTCCACAAAAATAAGGGGATAAACCAAGAAAGGACGTATGTGATCCATGAACCATCCAACACAGGAGGGAATCAAACAGGATCCCAAAACGAGGTAAAGGAAGATCCTAAGACTATCTCTGTGCAAGAAGCTAGAGGCCCACCCGTCCCAAATGAGAAAAATCAGTAGACTTGGAAAAGGCTTCTTAAAGATGGAATTGGAAGAGTACTCAATGTGTTGGAACACATTAATTGAAGATTTGTACAATTGAGGGAGAATTTGGAAGTGAGTTGAGTACATAAAGCTATGTAAATGATAAATAAGACATAATTCCAAGGAAAACAAAATATTGTGTAGATGAGACAGAGTAATCACAATGTACTGTTTGTTTGACTCAGCAGCAGACAGTGTTTACTAGGTCATCATAATGTGAAAACTGAATATTATTTCTATTAAGGTTCTATCTATACAGGAAAGATCACCATGGCAACTCTGTGTGGGACTAAGATGGAGTAAAATTGAACTAAATCCTCTTCTTTCTAAATGAAAAGTTAATAGTGAATGCCTAAAATGGTAAGACTGAGAAATAGCCTTACACACATTGTATTTAGGTATATGTTAATTACAGCCATTGGATCAGGCAGGAGAGTCTAAAAAGACAGGCAAATAATGTGAGGGGTAAGTGGGGCAGACAGAGGACTATTCTTTTTCATAATAGGTTTCTGGAGGTATCTATGTCTTTATAATATGTGTATTTTTAATTTCCATAAAAATTAAAAAGTATATTTCAAACAGTTAAAATGCAGAATACAAAATCATATCTATTGTAATATGAACAAGAATTAAAAGAAGGTATGAACTAATAGGGACACCTGGGTGGCTCAGTTGGTTAAGCCTCTGACTCTTCATTTCGGCTCAGGTCATGATCTCATAGTTTGAACCCCACGTTGGGCGGAACCTTCTTGAGATGCTTTCCCTCTCTCTGTCCAGAGTGCATGTGCGCTCTCTCTCTCTCTCTCTCTCTCTTTCTCAAAATAAATAAATAAACTTTAAAAAAAAGAAGGTACGAATTAATAAATATATTGATTTGGAGAAAGAAATTTCTTCCTTGAAGAAATAAACAGGATGTTTATTTAGATACAAATGAAATATGGGGCTTGCATCCTTCTCAATGTTCATCACATGTTCTCAACTCAATTGATCTCAAAGGTCTAGATGTGATAAAAGCCTTGTATTTTGTTTTTAGTTAGCCAACAAACTTCCAACTAGCTTACATTAATACTTTTCACTGTGCCCATGATTTCCAGATTTGCTTGTTTCCTTTGTAGTATGTCCTAAAATTGTTCTGCCTGAAGACATCCTTGGGGTTGAAGACAATGCTGGTTTTTCTTGCCCATTCCATCTACATAACTGCCTTTCTCCCAATATACAAAATGAAATGCATGTCCTTCACTCATCCCTCGTTTTACCATGAGACAGTGCCATGATTTGAAAAACCTCTGGAGCATCAAGCCCTGGGACAAGTCAAAATACTACTTACACAAGTGAATGACTCTCATGAATGGGGAACAAGCATTTTCCAAATCAAGTAGTTTTCAATTCTTCTTACCACCAAGTAGGAGTATCTAATCCAGTCATTAAACTACTAGACCATTAAAACATTTCTGATGCTCAGTCACTGTGATTATCAGCATATGACATGGGAAGAGTTTAAGGAATCATGTTATTGCCTCAACAAAACACTTTCCATTTTTATCTACATATTTATGTGATCAAGTTTGTCAGAATAGAAGAAATAAAATTGATGCTGAATCCTGTATCATTCTAAAATAAACATCTCCTCATCCATCTCATCAACATCTACATTTCAAATACAGTTTTACTTTTTAAGTTCAATAATTATCAACCTTCATAATATATTTATGCTATCATGATTAATTATATATTAGTAATAACTAATAATTATGGTCACTTGATTTTTTTTAATATAAAACTCTTTCAGTTTTCTATTTGTTGCAGGAAAAAGTTGAAAGGGCGATCTAGAAAACCCTACAAGTATATATGTTGTGATGGAAGTGGAATTTATATATAAGAAGTAGAAAAGTACAAATTTTCCAATTTTTAAAGGAAGATTTTCCTTATAACTTTTTTAAGGAATTTCAAAGGTTGTTTGTTTTCAATTTATGATTTTTTAGGGATTACAAAGTTTGTTTATTTTTGTTTTTAAATTAGTTACATACAAGGGTGAGTCCAGGCAGGGCAGGAGTAGAGGACCACCACCCATAGAAAGCACAGTCCCTTGGGACCTCCCTCCTCTGTACCCCACCATCTTAACTTTTATATGGATGGTTATATCTATCAAATTGTCATGTGTTTATATTCCTTTGGATGTATAGAAAATATTATATACATTTTATTTCAAAATGTCAGTATTTAAAAATGTATGAGAAATGACATGCTGTAACATAAAAATTATGCCTTCATCTTGAAAATTTTTAGATACCAACGTAAGTAAAGATGCTGAATTTTAAATATCTTAAATTTAGTTATCAATTCTCTGAGGGGATTCACAATTTTTAAAATTACTTTTAAAAGTCTGAGAGCAAAAATTTTGCAGAACCCTTGCCAACTTTAATGGGTGGATTTCCACTGCCCTCTTGTGGTTTCACTGGTGGAACACATGAAGTACAAACCTGGACATGTGGCATTTTGGAAACACAGGAATTGCACTTCCTTCTTGTTGCATTGAATAAATAGCAACTGGTCATAGAGATGACTACATCTCACATACTTGTACTAGTTTTATGAAATGAAGATATAGTAAAAGGATTTGAAAGTTAGTATATAACAACCAAATGGGTCAAAAAAACCCAGCTTGTCTGCATTCAATAATTGTGATTTGGTATTGACCAAGTAACAAGATTTTTGCTTTCCAGAGATATCTAGACTGTACATAAGAGTCTAGACCCATGATGTGGACACTCCATCAGCTGAATGCAAAATCAGCCCATACTCTCGGGTTGTTCCCTGTGCAAATGTGGAGTTTACCTCCTTTCCAGTTTCTGCAACAACTTCCTCCTTCCTTGCCCTTTCCCTCCTATCTCTACCCCCGGGGGCCCTCCATTCCCTGGTGCTGTCAACAACTACAATATCCATTATGGAGAGAGTGTGGCCTAGTAGACGGACCAGGGGATAATGAAATCGGAAAGAATAGTATCTGAATTTTTACCCAACCCATCACTAACTGTGATCTTAGTAGAATTAATAGAATTCTCTTGGACAGTTTCTACAGCAGTAAATAACCGACCTCACGGATGCCATGTACAACTGTAAAAACACATAGATAAGGTGCTCAAAAATAGCAACCAAATGTAATTATTGCTATTTTACACTCATGACAGATAAGCAGGTCTTTCCATTTGGAGGACACAGAATATAGTCACAAGGAATCACTCCAGGTATCTTGGTCATTTTGAGTTATTCAGTCACAGCAGTGCCATCACATATATCTTCCTTAGTGTTTTTCTTCCTACCCTCTGAGAGAAATATTTCACCTTTTTTCTATCTGTATTAAACTTGCTCACTCTCCTCCCTTCCTCAGGTGATTGAACTTGGATTGTAACAGGAAACTAGATGCAGCCTCCACAATTACCAGCCTGCCCTTAGTCACACGCTGACAGCTATACCATGCTCACTTCTTTCACTATGGGGAGGACCTGCTCTCCTTGCATGTTCCGACACTCCACCACTCTCACCTTCATGAAGGCTTGACCACCACAATTACCCATTCTCCTCTGCATCATCTTGTTTCCTTTATAACGAAAAATATCCTCATATATCTGCTTCTCTTTAAAACAAACAACTTGTACCCACTAAAAAAAAAAATCTTTGTATTCCACATAACCCTGAAGATAATGATTGATTTTTCTGCTCCCCTTCATCATTAAACATCTTGAAAGTGTTGTCTATATTCAGAGTTTCTATCACATGCTTTCTTCAATCTACTCCATATGGAATAATGTCCTTCCCCTTGACTGAGGCTTGTCAAGGTGAGAAATTTAATTCTGACACCAAATCCAATAAACCCTTCTCTGTTCTTAATAGATTCCTTGGCAACTTCTGACAGTTGACTGCTCAAATGAGCAAAAAAATATGGCGGATGCAAATGGTATCTTAGGGATGATTTGATGGTAAAGAATATAAACTCACCCAAAGTAACTTAAGTAGACAAAGATTCATCTGAAAAACGAAAATCTCTACTGTCTCACAAAATCTAAGGGCAGGAAATACAGCCAAGCCCTAGAAGAGAATTCACTGGGCCTCTCTGAGTACACTTAGTCTCTTGCTCCTCCTTGTCTCTGCATGTCTGCTTCGTTCTTCTGCTCCTTTGAATACTTCCAGTATATAACTTTTTAGGTCAAGGGATCAATAAAGACCCACAAGAGTCTCTTAGGCTCCCTCAATAAATTTCCATGAGAGAGACCGGATTAGTCTAAGCTTAAATTGTGCATCTTGGGGCGCCTGGGTGGCGCAGTCGGTTGGGCGTCCGACTTCAGCCAGGTCACGATCTCGCGGTCCGTGAGTTCGAGCCCCGCGTCGGGCTCTGGGCTGATGGCTCAGAGCCTGGAGCCTGTTTCCGATGCTGTGTCTCCCTCTCTCTCTGCCCCTCCCCCGTTCATGCTCTGTTTCTCTCTGTCCCAAAAATAAATAAAAAACGTTGAAAAAAAATTTAAAAAAAAAAAAATTGTGCATCTTTTCTCAATTAGCTATGGCCAAGGAGTGGCAGGGTCACTGTGATGGTTAATTTTTACATCAATTTGCCTATGCGATGTTGCCCAGTTGTTTGGTCAAACACCTGTAGATATGCTGCTTTGTAAAGCCTTTTTTAGATGTGATGAACATTTAAATCAGTAGACTTTGAGTAATGCAGATTAACTCCCTCCTCCCTCCCCTAAATTTGAGGGAGCCTCATCCAATCAGTTATAAGCCTTGAGAGCAAAGACAGTTTTCTCAAAGAAGAACTTTTGTTTCAAGTCTGCAGAATAGAAATTCTCAGCTTCTAGCCTTCGGACTTGTTATAAGGATTTGGGACTCAGTAGCCCCCCAAATCATATGGCCCAGGGCCTTAAAGTTAAATCTTTCCCTCTCTCCCTTCCCCTTCTGACCCCTTCCCTTCTGTCTATAAATACAGATAGGTAGATAGGTAGATATAGAGATAGAAATTGTTTCTCTGGAAAACCCTGACTAATACAGTCACAAAGAGCAAACCTGACCACAGCAGTCTCTCCTGTTACTGGAGAGCAGGTGTAGGAGACAGGATGCGAACAGAGTGGCCCCAGCTGTGTTATATATATGAGTATCAGAGAATCTCTAACTTATTTATATTTACAGTTCATTGTACATGCTTAAGTTTGGAAATGATGCTCTTTCTGTGTTTATTGACAGCAAGGCTATACCACTGGAGCTCAGTCCCACTGTTATTAAATAACCCCTGCCTCAGAGTATTCAAATGGTTCAAATACCAGGCATTTCTAATAAAACTCAATGTATTCCTGTCTCTCAACCAGTGCCCTTTTATTTAAGCCCTCTAAGAGATACTCATCCTTTTCTCCTTACTTCTTTCACCTCTATTCTTTTTGGGCTGAGATTTCTTAAGAGAAATATGCTAGAATTTCTTTCTCCTGAAAGGGGGAGATAATTCTAGAATATGATAGCAGCAACCAAAATCGGCAACCAGATGAATCTAATAACGCTTCATCATCTTTGTTCCATCTCTGAAAACACTAGACCTAATTTTAAAGATATTAACAATTGTTCCCTACTGTATCTTCTGTAGAGCATCACACCCCAATAATAAAAGATTATAATAAAATATTATAAGAAGGTTCAGGGCCTCGTTACTTCTGCCCTGGGGTAAGACCTGCCTTTATTTAGGACAGAAAATCTCTTTGCCTTTATTTAGGACAGAAAACATTACAACTTCACAGTAATGCCCAAGGATTTACCAAAAGTCCTTTCTACTTCTCCCAAAATTTAAAAGCAGTTTTAGATGATACAGAGTTACCTGAAGGCTCTGTTTTCTGACCATTTGCATATGACTTGCTTTCTGTGCTCTCCTTCTCAGAGCTCTTCACAGGAAGATAGCATCCACCTGTTAAAACTTTTAGCCTTAAGGGGACGCAAAGTCTTCATGGAGAAATTGCAATTTGCTTACACTAAACTTTGCTATTTGGGGCACCCAATTTCAGAACAAGGGCTACATTTAGATCCAAATAGTTTCCATGGCATCTTCAACTTGCCCAAACCGAAAATTAAGTGCCATTTACAAGGTTTTCTCAGACAAGCAGGCTACTGTATGAAAAAAACAACACATATGACCCTATCATTTGGGAAGATCAGGATGATTTATCCTTTAAAACCCTAAAGGAAAGCGTAAAGAAATCCCCTGCTCTTGATCATCCCAATGACCAACTTCCTATTTTCCTCTCCCTCCTAAACTCTCATCACACTTACCCACTCCCCACATAACTAATCTTCACCCTGCTACCCTCCCTCCCTCTTCTGTGGATGGTGCTCTCAGGACTATTTAATAGATCACCCCCCTGACCCTGCCTGATGTCTTACCAGAAACTCCTGGATATGCTATATAAACTCCTTTTGAAGTCATCTGCCCTTGGTTACCTCGGCCCAACAGTCTGAACTGTCTTACTTCGGCCTGTATTTTAGCCAAAAACAAAACTGCATATTTCTATAGGACAATAGGTATGCTTTGCAGTAGCTCATGACTTTAGAACGCCACAAAGAGCACTGCTCTCAAAGGAGCCAATAACCAAACTCCTGTCGTGGCCCAAGAGATGTTCCTCCAAATGATAATCTAGAAATGTTGAACAGAGATGCCCAACAATTGGATCTAGAAAAGGAAAACCAATATTGGAAATCTACTAATTGTTTTTTGGTTAAAAAAAGAAAACTCCGGCTTAGGCCAAATAATAATCCAGTCTTGCCAGAGACTGAATTTCCATTACTGACTGCTACCCATGCATTGAATCATTGGCATACTGGGGAAAAATGATAATCTTCATGGATCAACACTGGTGGCGAAATATTAATATGGCTGCAAAAAGTGCCTACTTTGCTTGCCTACCCCACCTGCCAAAATGCAATTCAAGAAAACCTGTCCACACTGCTCCCAGGTACTTTACGTTCCCTAAAGGAGGTTTGATATTTGGGGCCCCTCATTTCAGAACAAGAAAAGATCTTGATCTACTAGAAAAGATTATCCCCACCTGAGGAACCGCCCTGGAACTTCATAGTGATGGGGGAACTCACTTCACTGGGCAAATGCTTGTAAAGGTCTGTGCTGTTTGGTTGGCCAGTTTTACACTTCCACTGTGCTTACCACCCTCAGTCCTCAAACACAAAAACTGCATAATTAAGACCCAATTAGCAAAATTTGCAGAGACCCTTCAGATACCTTGGCCAAAGGCACTGCCATTAATCCTTCTAAATCTCTGGTCTACCCCTTTTGACGTTATTGTAAAGTCCTGTTTAACCACGCTTTAGTAGAACAATCTTTACACAGCACACCCCAGGGAGCGAAGACCTTAAACATCGCACCTTGCAGCCTGGAGATTTTGTCTATCGGAAGCGATATCTCCAGAAAGACTGCACCTCTGTTGGAAAGGCCCCTCTCAGGTACTGCTGACCAACGCTTATGCAGCCAAACTCCAAGGAGTAGACTCTTGGATCCATGTGTTGCATCTAAAGAAGGCACCAAACCCTGACTGGACCTGACACCAACGGGTGGCCTGAAAATAAAGATTTCCAGGAACTGAAGCAGCTCAAGGAGATAGTTTTCCCGGGATGACAGAACCAGGCTTGTATGCCTTTTTCTTGCTGTTGCTGCTTACCTTGTTTCCTTCTTTATTTTCTTGACCCAATTTGTTGCAAAAAAGAGGAAAACTCTCTGACTATTGGATCTATTATCAGAAACTCCAGTCTATTCATGATGCCAGGGATCCCTTGGTCTTATCAGTAAGCAAGTATCCCAAAATTATATCTGCAAGACCTCTTCAGTTATGCTGTTAGAGCCAGATGTTCTCATGCCTGTTTTAACCCTTCTCTAACCATAGCCATACTTCTTTAGCTGGTTGCCTTCAACCAGGTTGAAGTAACCTGGTTGCTCCTGGTTTAGAACTACATACAAACTGGAGTCATTGTCCTGTTATATAATCATTTTTAAACATTGTGCGTGTGGTCAAATCTCTACAGAAGTGATGCACCCAGGTGGGTGGTGTTAGCTCAGCACTTAGAGATGATATCCAATGCTTACAACCTTGATAAGATATAGACCTCAGCTGGAAAATACCTGAGATTTTGCCCTCATTCCCTTCCTTTTAGTCAAATATGGCCTCAATGGTTTGCAATCTGTGCACTTTCCCTCTGACGTGAGACAGGACAACCTGTAAATGTCCTTTCTGGCACCAAGGGACAAAACCACTGAATATCAAAAACCTGATCTTGGGGCACCTGGGTGGCTCAGTCAGTTAAGCATCTGACTTCAGCTCAGGTCATGGTTCGTGAGTTTGAGCCCCACACTGAGCTCTGTCAGTGCAGAACCCACTTTGAATCCCCTGTCTCCCTCTCTCTCTCTCTCTTGCTCTCTCTTCAAAAAATAAATAAACATTAAAAAAACAAACACACACCCTGATCTTGAGCAGTAGTGTTTTGAGGAAAGATCTTAATCAAAAGGGGGAAATGTGAAAATAAATAAAAGAAAACCTCATTTAAAATGGAATCAGGAAGCCCCAAAGGGTGATCTTTCATGTACTGTCAGTCACTGCAAGAAGTCTACCTGATATTTCCCAAGAGGAAACTTACTTTACATACCCCAGCAGTGGGAAGGAAGAGTTTCTCCTTGTCCAGCAACAGCCCAGCTAATGAGAACTCAGTGAAACACTCCTCTCAGCTTCCTCCTTTCTTCTGTAAAAGTAAGCCCATCTCTGTTCTCCAGACTTGCTTCTGGTTCACCATAGTTTATTTGTCCTGAAATCCAATTCCTCTGCTATTCCCCAACAAACTCAATAGCTGGCTTTTTGATGGCCAACAAACATAAACGATTTCTAGTAGCCAAAACAATATGAAAAATGTACAAAGTTGAAACACTCTTACTGTCTGACTTCAAGAATTTAATATAAAGCTATCATAATCAAGACTATTTTATTTTAGCATAGGCATGGATATTTAGTCAATAGAATAGAATGTTCAGAAATAGACACACATTTGTGGTCAACTGATTTTTTTTTTTTTTTATAAACTAGTCAAATAACTCAATGAGGAAAATTACTCTTTTCAGTAAATGATACTGGAGAAACTGGATATCCACATGGAGGAAAAATTAACCCCAACTATTCCTCTCATCATACAGAAAAATTAAGTCGAAATGGAACAATGACCTAAATAACTCTTCTAAGAAAAACACAAGAAATTTTTTGATTTTAGGGTAGACAAAATCTCCTTATATAGGTGTGATACAAAATGTATGAAATATTAAGGAAAAAATTAGAAAATGAACATAAAAATTTAAAACTTTTGCTCTTTAAAAATTACTGTTAAGAAAAAAACCTTTTAGGTTTGGAGAAAATATTTACAATACATATATTTGATAAAAGATTAGTATTAAAATATGTTATTTACATTTACATAAAATATTTATATTTGAAATGCTTAGAGAGGATGTTGATAATGCAGGAGGCTGTGCATGTGTGAGGGAAGGGGATCGATGCAAAATCTCTACCTTCTGCTCCATTTTGTTATGAATGTAAAACTGCTTTAAAAAATAAAATCTAGTGATGCGTGGGTGGTTCAGTCAGCTGAGCATCCAACTCTTGATTTCCACTCAGGTCATGATCCCAGGATTGTGGGATTGAGCCCTGCGTTGGGATCCACACTCAGCATGGAGCCTGCTTACGATTCTCTCTCTCTGTCTCCCTAAGCCCTTCTCCATCGCTCACATGTGCATTCTCTCTAATAAAATTTAAAAAATCTATTAAAATATTGGGACAGAAAAAAATGCTTACAACTTGTAACAAGAAAGCAAACAATCCAACTACAAAATGGGCAGAAGTTTTGATAGGTACTTCACATAAGACATATAAATAGCCAAAGGCACACAAAGAGATTAATATCAGTCACCAGTAACATGCAAAATAAAACCATGTCATTGCATTACATAACTATTATAATAGCTTAAAAAAGAAGACTATAGCTAGTGCTGGCAAGGATGCAAAACAACTGGAACTTTCATATAAAATGCTACAGCTACATTGTACAAGTTTGCCAGCCTCATTAAAAGTTCATTAAGTGTTTACCATATGATTTGCCAATTATTTTCTAAGATATTTACCCAAGAAATGAAAACATATGCACAAAACAATGTGTAAAGAAATTTTCATAGAAGTTTTATTTATATTAGTTAAAAGCTGTAAACCCATTTGTTAGGTGAACAGTATAGCTACACAGTGGAGTATTATAAAGCAATAAAAAGGAACTACAGATACATGCAACATTAACTAATCTTAAAAACACTATATTGAGGGGCGTCTGGGTGGCTCAGTCGGTTAAGCGTCCAACTTCAACTCAGGTCACGATCTCGCAGTCCGCGAGTTCAAGCCCCACGTCGGGCTGTGTGCTGACAGCTCAGAGCCTGGAGCCTGCTTCGGATTCTGTGTCTCCCTCTCTCTGCCCCTCCCCTGTTCATGCTCTGTCTCTCTCTGTCTCAAAAATAAATAAGCGTTAAAAAAAATTTTTTTTTAAAAACACTATATTGAGCAAAAGAATCCGGACAAAAAAAGAGTATGTGATTTCATTAATTTACTTACTAAACTCTAGTTGGACAAATGTAATCTGTAGTAATATAAAGTAATATAAGGCCAATCAGTAAGTGCTTTCCTGGGCTATCTTTTAAGTGTAGGGATTGACAGTGAAGGGGACAATGAGCACTTCTAGGGTGATGGAAATATTCTGTATCATGATTATGTTAATATATATACATTTCTCAAACCTCACCAAACTGCACAAGTACAGTACATGCAATTTGTTGTAGGTATATTATGCCTCAATAAAGGTGACTAAAAAAAGAAACACACACACACACACACACACACACACATTTTGGAGTGCTTCTTCTTAGGATATAGTCATAAGAGAACATTCCTCCTATCCTAACAAGAAAACAATACAGTTAATCTAAAAATCATAGTTTTTACTTGAACGCATTAGAGAGTAGAGGTCACCAGGCAACAGAGTGAGCTGAATTCTAAAAAGTGACAAGATTCTCCAAGGGGAGCTGATATAAATGAACTGTATATTGACGTGCATAAAGCAATTAAGGATAAGTTAGAGGCATTTCACTGGCTCAGTCAGAAGAGCATGTGACTCTTGATTTTGGGTCATGAGCTTGAGTCCCATGTTGGGTGTAGAGACTACTTAAAAATAAACTTAAAAGAATAAATCAGTTATTTTTTTCTTCATTTTTTAAATGTTTATTTTTGACAGAGAGAGAGTGTGTGTGTGTGAGAGCACACACATGAGGGAGGGACAGAGAGAGAAAGAGGGAGAGAATACAGTGCAGAGCCCGACACAGGGCTCGGTCTCATGACTGTGAGATCATGATCTGAGCCAAAATCAAGAGTCAGATACTTAATTGACTGAGCCACCCAAGCACCCCCAATCCATTAATTTTTAATGGATTCTTAAAGGCTGATTGTGGGCTAGTGCTGTGGTTTGCAAAAGCAGAAAAAACAGAGGTACTACAGGAAATTTTAAATTTTTGAAAGAAACATATTGATAATGTCCATTTGTCCAAAACAACATTAACTATCCACTTGAGACAGTTCAGTTTCATCATTAGATCCCACTACATTACAAAGTTGTTTTTTGATGGTTTCTTTCATAAGAATCAAGTATTATGAGAAAATCAATGTAGAATAGGTAATGAGGGTGGCAGACTCCAATCTGATTCCATGATTTAAGAAGTTGTACAACAGGTGCACATATTTCAAGAATAAGTACTTGTGGTTATACTAACAATGCAAAAGATATCATTTTTTCTTTTAATACTCAGAAAATTAAGATTAGAAGGGAATCTCCTTGACAAGATAAAGGTCACATACAAAAAAAACTATGGCTAATACCATACTCATTGGCGAAAAGAATGAATTCACCCCAGATGGGAATAAGGCAATTCTTATAATAAGATACCTATTCTTACAGACAGTATAACAGAGGTCCTAGGAAGTACATTAAGGCAAGAACAAAAGGCATAAAAGATCGTGAAGATACAAATAAAACTTTTCAGAGAAGATTGATGTAGAAAATCTTAAAGCACTTGGAAGTAGCTATTTTAACTAATTGTTGAGTGTAGCAAGGTCCACAGGAAAAAGGTTGAGTCCAAAAATCAATACAGACTAAAAAATGGAAATAAAAAAGCATTTTAAGGGGGTAAATATAACAACATATGTGCAAGATTTACACACTGAAAAATCACAATGTTGAGCAAAATTAAAGACCTAAATAATGGAGATAAACACTGTGTTCCGAAGTCAGCTGTCTCAATCTTGTTAAAGTGACAATATTCCCCAAACTGATTATAGGTTCAATATAATGCAATCAAAATCCAGCAGGCTTTTGGTAGAAATTTACAATTTGATTCTAAAATGTATGTGGAAAAGCCAAGGAATTTGGAAGGCCATACAATTGTGAAAAATAATAAAATTTAGAACTTAGACTACCTGATTTCATAATTTACGAATTCAAGTGCAGTAATCAAGATGTGTTATCGGCATAAACAAATATAAATTAAGACAGAATAGGCAGCCCAGAAAGAGGCCCAGCCATATACGAACAATTGATTTTCAATAAGGTAAAATAGAAATTCAGTGGAAAGTGATAGTCTTTTCAACAAATGGTGTTGGAAAAATTAGATATGCATATCCAAAAAACAAAGTCAAAAACTAAAAACCAACCCCCCCCCCACCCCAACGCTTGGTTCATACCCCACACTACATACAAAAATCAACTTGAAATGGTTCATAGACTTAATGCAACTCCTAAAGGTATAATAATCCTTTTAAAAGAAAACATAGGAGGGACATCTGGGTGGTTCAGTCAGTTAAGCATCCGACTTCAGCTCAGCTCATGATCTCTTGTTGTGAACTCGAGCCCCGTATTAGGCTCTGTGCTGACAGCTCAGAGGCTGGAGCCTGCTTCGGATTCTGTCTTCCTCTCTCTCTGCCCTTCCCCTGCTCATGCTCTGTCTCTCTCTCTCTCCAAAATATTAAAAAAAAATTTTTTAATAAATAAAACATAGGAGAAAAATCTTCGTGATCTTGAGTTAGGCAAAGATTTCTACACACAAAGAAGGAACCATCCATAGTAGAAATAAAATGGAAACACTGGATTTTATCAAAATTTTTTAAATTCTCCATTTCAAAAGATACTGTTAAGAAAAAGATAAGCCATAGACTAGTTTATCTAAACTCATATCATAGTTTATCTGATACATGAATTTTATCAACAAATCTACTCTGTAAAATTAAAAAAAAAATTGAATACTAGAAATAAGAATGGCAAGTAAACACATTAAAAGATGTTGAATACCAGTAGTCACTAGGGAAATACAAATTAAGTGTTATCACTACCCACCTATCAGAATGGTTACATGAAAAATTAAACCCTACAATACAAAATGCTCTCACATGGTTGAAGAGTAACAAGAATTCTCATCTATAGCTGGTGGGAACATAAAAAAAATGGTATATCCACTTTGGAAAATAGTTTGGCAGTTTTTTACAAAGTAAAACATATACTTTAGCATACAATCTAGAAATCCCACTCCAAAGCACTTCCCCCCAAATTTAGAATATGTACCCAGAGACTTGTATGTGAAAGTTTACAACATCTTTAAACAAAATGGCCAAATAACTGGAAACCCAGTTGGTGAATGGATAAACAAATTGTAAACACTCAATACAAAGAATACCACTCCATAATGAAAAGTAACGAGCCACTGATAAACGCAAAAACACAGATGAATCTCAAAAACATTATACTAAATGAAAGGCTGGCTCAAAGCCAATATTTTGTATGATTCCTTTAAATAACATGAAAAAGTAAACACTATAGGGACAAATCAGTGGTTGCCAGGGACTAGATGTGGGGAAATCAGCGTGTGATTACTTTTTGGGGGTGATGGAAAGGTTTTAGATCTTAAATATGTTGGTGGTTGAACAACTGTATAATATGTCAAAGCTTATTACAATGCACACCTAAAAAGGATGAATTTACCTTATATAAACACGATCTAAAGTTTTTTTAATGGGAAAAAAACATCAAAAACCAGAGAGATGTTTTTTCTATTTCACTTTAAAAACATTGGAAATGCAACATATTTCTCTTGTATTATGGTGCCTTTACAAGTTGTGTTCTTTCCTTATGAGTAGAAAAAGACAATCTATCATGCCACCTAGAAACATGTCCTATCAAAAGATAAAGACAAATCAAAATGTTTTATATTTTCCTAACATACATCTCTGAATCTCTCTCCACAAAGTATCGTATTTCTTAAATAGCGATGTTACAAAAACTAGTTTTTCATTACATAAGTGTTTTAATTCTAACAGGAGAATTAACCTCTGTATTATTCAAGTCAACAGAATAAATATTAAAATTCTTACAATCATATTACTTGAGGCCTTTCTCTGCCTATTTTAATTTCTAGACATGAGACTTGGGTGTTTCTCTATGTTTCAGGTGATTTTTATTAGTTGAGTTAAAAAACAAAAGATAGCAAAAGACTCTAGTTATATAATGATAAGTGATACAAATGTCTCCAAAAACATTAACAGATCAGGTAACAATGGAAAGACAAAAAGTTTAATAATGCTGGCCACTTATGGGACATAGCATTTCTGGGAAAGAACCAAAATAATGGAAAAAAATACAATTGATATGTTGAGACACTGTTTAAAGTGCTAGGGGATACAGTGGTGAACAAAATAAGGTCCCTCCCCTAATGAAACTTACATGTTAGTAAGGAGGGAATGACAAATAAAAAAGAAAAAAAAATGAAGTCAAGTAATAGTGAGTGCTAGAAGAAAAAGCAAGATAAGGGATACAAAAATGGTAGGGGCATGTTTACCAGTTTAGAGACTTGATGGGACTCATTCAAGTGAGGGAACAAGCTTTGTACAAATCAGGGATAAAGGCTTTCTTGACAGAGGAAACAGCGAAACAAAGATCCATATGTATTCTTTGGTGCATTATAAGAGGGTAGTGTGAGTGAGGCAGAAAAAATAGAAAAAAAAAAACAGGGATAAAGCGCCATAGATTATAAAAGTTGTGAATGCTGAGTTTACTCCCTTATCAAAAATTATGGAACACTGGCAGTTCTTAAAAAAATTTTTTTTAATGTTTATTTTAGAGAGAGCACAAGCATAAGAGGGGCAGAGAGAGGGAGACACAGAATTGGAAGCAGGCTCCAGGCTCTGAGCTGTCAGCACCAAGCCTGACACAGTGCTCAAACTCACAAGACATGAGATCATGACCTAATCAAAGTCAGACGCCCAACCAACTGTGCCACCCAGGCACCCTGCCAGTTTTTTTTAATGTCATTGGTGGAGAAGAGTCTGGTTTTCTGTATTTTAATGGTAGATATCTATTAGGGGCATCTGCATGGCTCAGTTGGTTGAGCATCCGACTCTTGATTTAGGCTCAGGTCATGATCCCAGGTGTGTGGGATCAAGCCCCAGTAGGGCTTAGCCTGGAGTCTGCTTAAGATTCTATTTCCCTCTGACTCCCTTGCTCCTGCTCTCTAAAATGAGTAAAAATAAAGAAAAAGAGTAGATACCTATTAGATATCTAAGTGGAGACGAGTTCAGGGGAATGGCTGAAGCTGAAGAGACCAAGCAGAGAAATGGAAAGAGAAGGAAAAATAGTAAAGTTGTTAAGACAGAGGACAGAAATCAAAAATATTGTGATAGTGATACCAGGTTTCCAGAAAATAGAAAGAACTGGTCAAGGGACAAGACTTGAACAAAAATAAATAAATAACAAAACCACACCCAGACTCAGCAGAGTGAAATTGAAGAACAGAGACAAAGCAAAGTTTTGAAAGGTAGTAACAGGAAAAAACAATGAGTGCCAGGTTAATTCCACAGCTCATCTACAGACTGGAAACCTAATAGTAGCCTACAGTAATAAAATTAAAATGCAATTCCCACTTCTGCCAGATAATGTAAATCAACGCATCAATGCAATCATCCTAGCTCATTTAACAGAAGCATTATGAGCTCAGGTTTTGTTTTGAGGCTATTTATACCTTTTCAACTTAATATTTAGATCCAGACTCAAATGTAGACTAGGACATAGAATTAAAAGCATCTTACTCATTTTTGTTTGAACTACCAATCTTGTCTCAAATAAAGGTTGGTTATGTTTTTGTAATGTTTATTTGTTTTGGGGAGCTAGAGTACATGCAGGAGCAGGGGAGGGGCAGAGACAGGGCAGACAGAGGATCCTAAGCAGGCTCCATGCTGACAGTATAGAAGCTGATGTGGGGCTCAAACACAAGAACTATGAGACCATGACCTGAGCCAAAGTCTGATGCTTGACTGACTGAACCACTCAGGCACCCCCAGTTTTTTGTTTTTTAACTGAAGGCCAAGATGGCAATAGCCTTTTAGGATAGAAAATGTGGCACATAAAGATCCATTGAAGAATTTGTATAGATACTTGGAAACAGTCTGGAAAGTATTTTTTAATCCTACTTTACCAAGTAATCTTATCTTTCATTCTTTAACATAGCTAATATTCCTAACCTTAGGTCTTTCTTTATAAAAGAATCCAAAGATTTCCTAATAAAATCAGTCTATTAGGTTCTTGGAGGAAAAAAAAAAAAAAAGAAAAATATTAGCATAAAGAATTTATAAAATTACTCACTACAGTCATTGTCAAGAGAAAATATAATTTCAATTGAATTGTTTGTTTTAAATGTCTAAAATGGGGGCGCCTGGGTGGCGCAGTCGGTTAAGCGTCCGACTTCAGCCAGGTCACGATCTCGCGGTCCGTGAGTTCGAGCCCCGCGTCGGGCTCTGGGCTGATGGCTCAGAGCCTGGAGCCTGTTTCCGATTCTGTGTCTCCCTCTCTCTCTGCCCCTCCCCTGTTCATGCTCTGTCTCTGTCCCAAAAATAAATAAACGTTGGAAAAAAAAAAAATGTCTAAAATGAGAAGATGAGAATTTTAACACAGAAATTCTGACATTGTCAAGATATTTTTGTTGTACTATTACCTAGTTGCCTCCCCTTAAACATGCTCATAAATCTTGCATAAGGTGCTGCAACATATGTAATAGTTTTATCTGTACTTTTAAATCGAGTCTTAAACTTAAGCAATGGGTTTGATAGTTGTTTATATTAATATGTTAGACATCAATTTAGAAACATTTAAAAATATTATTCCATTATTTGCTAAGTAATGAACTACTCAAAATTTTAATAATTAAGCCACATTTACGAGTTCACATTAAAATTTCAGACGAAGCAGGGTAAGTCTAAATGAAGCCCGTATTTAAAAACTAGTTGCTTTTCCAACCCCTTCCCCCTTTCAAATTACCACAGCCCTTGACAAGAAGTATCACAACTATAAACCTACATTATTATTTACGGCTTAAAGATCATTGTCTAGTCAGAAACAGTAACGAAGATAGGAATTATGCCATTTATACCACTGTATAGTCTTGATAAATCTCAAGAAAGTGAAATCAGTGTATCTATACAACCCTTTCATAATTTAACTACAAAAATGAATTACAGAAATTATCGTATTTGTAATCTACCATGTCTTATGCAACTTCTATAAAAATTTCAGTTTTATTAAGCCACTCACTCTGAAATTAGTGAACAAATCATTCACACTCCAGTTTTCCACAGCTTTCCAGTCTAAAATTATTTTCTAACATACCCTGAACAAAGAATACTTTCTTTATAAGCAAACAGGCCATTGCTTTTAATAAGAAATCATTTATTGTATATTATTAAAGTGGAGGGTTAATTGGTACAGTACTATGCATAATCTCTCACCCTTAAAAATTTAAACACAAATGGATATAAATAGCAAAGCAGAATGAGCATGTAATAGACAAAATTTAAGCATATTTTATAGAGAATGTTCCCTGTTATATCTATGTACCAATGTTCTTCTCCATTGTGTCTTAGTAAATTTATGGCTTGTTCCTCTTCTACATGATTGCTGACTTTTTACAAATAATGAACATATTTTCCATCAATTAATGTTACATACAGTTTTAGGTTTTCCATTCAACTCAGCTAATTAGGTGATTGATCTATTCAACTAAATATGGCATTGTTAAGAAAGAGCCCATTCCATTGCCTCAAAAAATGTAATATTGTTCTTCTATGATATTTTGTATAATAGGATATAATGCAAATATCCCAGCTACAAAGTGATGAATTAAAAATGCAACCCTGATCTTTTTACTATGTCAATATTATAACTTCGTTAAGCATTATCTTGTTGTGTTAAATGCTATCTTGTGGAATAATCATTTACATTAAATGTGGAAAAAGTGGAAAAGCTTAAAAATGTGTACCGGCACTATGTTTTATCACTTTTAAATTTGATTATAAATTGACATTTAAAAATTGAGTTAGTGTTCCTATGTTATCTGATATGCCAGGAAAAAACAGATTATCGTTCTTCAGGTAACTAAAAGAGGGATCACCAAAAAAAAAAAAAAAAAAAGGAAAGCTTTGTTCACATAAAATTTTAGACTTTAATGGAGAAAATTAAAATGTTTAAAAAAAATACATCCATCTATGGACAAATTTCTGTAGATTATTCCCACAGTTAATCAACATGGGACACTTTAAAGACTATTATAGGCATATACCAATATACTTATATTTGTCAAAGTTAAGATTCAAATTTGTTACATCACAGCACACATCCAAGAATGTGTCACATGTTCAAAAATCCCCACTGAATATAACAAAATAAAAATCTGTGAATAAATATAAGGCATTCTGAAATAAAATCTGCAGGAAACCAACAAAGATTTCTATGATCTAATTTTACTTCATAGATTCATATAGTCTTTAAAATAGACTTAGTTTTGTAGTGCCACACACTTAATATTCAACTGCTTACCAAAATACCTTTTACCTGGTAGCTAAACGTTACTACTTAAAAAAAAAAAACAAAAAAAAAAACTAAGTGCTTGAGCGAGTAAGAATGCAGCAGAAAATTACAGGAGCCCACATATCCTTTTTCTTAAATTTAATTTGTCATATATAAGGTTTTTATATACAATCAGTGTGCATTGTAACAGTTTATATTAAAAGTCAATCAAGTTTATCTAAAATGTTACCTGGCTGCATAGCACATTTGACATTATTGCCCACATGAAAAGGGAAAACAAATGGATTTTACAATAACTTTTGGCCATTTTGGATTCTGAAAAGTGTTCATACACCTACCCTTTTAAACCAAATGCATCTGAAAAAAATGTTTCCAGAGCATGCAGTTTAGATTTTACATATTATCTCACCATTTTGTTACTACAAACACAATATTTTACTAAAAAAGAAAAAATGAAAGAAATAACATTTATCTAATAAAATAGTCAATATAAAAAGAGACTAATGGAATTAAGTGGCCCCTTTCCCCATTTTTTACATTCTAAACAATGATTCCATCAAGACAAATCATTAAAAAGTGTTATTACACTGATAATTTTTTTTAAATGATAAGAAGGCCTGAGTTGGTAGGGAAAGGAACAGTCAAAAAAAGCCTGAGCAGGGAAAGGAAGTAAGGAAAGCTCATTTAATCCATTTACAATAATTTACAGCCATGTGTGTGTATGTGTAAAAAGGCATAATAACAGATCACAAACAGGAAATTCCTGGCTATTTTACAGATATAAGTACAGAATTTAAATATTCAAGCTTGTGATGAAAAGCGGCAAGGTGGTCGCAGTGTACAATGTAAACAAGTAGCTTTGGAAAGTGAACAAAGTCCTTGAGTGTTTTTTCTTTATTAAGAAAAGAACTCTCTTTCATTCCTTCCTGAAACATGATCACAGGTCAGAGTAAAGTTCATATACAAACATAATTTAAATGGAGGTCAGTCTAAAATCACTGACTTAAAAACAGTTTTATCCAGCCTATATGGAAGGGCAGTGTTGAGGTCCCTGTAATAGTAAACATTTTCCATTTCTTTAAAAAAGAAAAAAAAAAAAAAGTACTACAGTATTTGTAGTACAGTGCAGCATAATCCTTAAATATAAAAATATTTTCTCTTCTGTTGGGATAATAGACCTTGCATCCTGGAAAGAAGTAACAATACTGCTACTGATAGAAGATCTGTTTATATCTTTCAAGTCATGTAAGGCAATTACTGTGTTGGTTTATGATATATGGCTAAAAGAAAAGTCCAGAAAGACAAAAAGTATCAGTTTTTGTTATGTTTTCCGACTACTCCAGGTATGCTCAGGTGTACTTTTGTGTTCAACTGAGTGTTCAAATGGAGATCTGGAGCCATAAGGAGACCTCTGATCTAGTGGTGATCTGGGGCCACTACTGGAAGGTCTGTGGTCCATCTGCCAATCTGAGTGATACCTATAATCCCTGGAAGATTTATGGTGTGTATATTCAGAACTTGCCCGATGGTCTGAATGCAACCGATGGTCTGAATGAGAACGATGATCAGAATGAGATCTGTCCTTTAAACTTCCTTCCAAATTTGACCTGTGATCTCTACTCCTGTGATCATCCAGTTTTCTGTGTTTCTCTCTATCACTATAATACCTAATGGAACAGAAATTAGGATTAAATTAATGATGGAAATTAAATGTTTCCAAATAGAAAAAGTATTAAAAAAATAAAACAGAAAAATACTTTAAGGCATCCTTTTAAATTGTATAGAAGCTCTGTGTTTCACAACAAGACCTCCTCAGTGAGCTTAAGTCACTGGACCTGTCTCTGCATGCCTCTGTGGAAAAATCATTCAATTCACAAAACTAAAGTGAACCATACAGAGAACCTCAGATACCATCTAATTTTACATGCCCATTTTTAATTATTTACTTAATATAATTTTATTTTTAATTAAACTATAATGGACATGCAGTATATTAGTTTCAGGTGTACAACATAGTGATATGAAATTATATACATCATGAAATGCTCACCATGGTAAGTGTATAGTTACCATCTGTCACCATACAAAGTTATTACAATATTACTAAGCTGTACTTTATATCCCCATGACTTATTTTATAACTGAAAATCTGTACCTCTTAATCTCCTGTACCTATTTCACCCATCTCCCTGACTCCAATCCCCTCCCTCCTGGCAACACCAGTTTGTTCTCTTGTCTGTATGAGTCTTTTTTGCTTTTCTGTTTGTCCACTGTTTTTGTTTTTTATTCCAGATACAAGTGAAATTTTATGCTATTTGTCTTTCTCTAACTTATTTCAATTAGCTCACATGCCCATTTTTCAACTGATTGTTACTTTTTATTCTATGGGACATTTTTATTAATGCATCTTAATTATCTGGAAGTGGGGGTTAGGACAACGATATAGAATACCCTTGAAATCAGAGCCTTTTATGAAACTCTAAGCAGAAAAAATAAAAACCTCTAAAATTCAGTCTATGAACTAATTTGTAGAAGAGAACTTTCACTGGTTGGGGAAAAGTCCTTGTTACAAAAAAAAATATGAATTATGTTCTATAAGTCTGTGAAATTATAAATATTTACTGCTACAAACAGGGCTTTGCATTTTGTGCCCTTTTCTAATTATAAGAGCCATTCTACAATTGATACTTATTATGTGACAGCACTTCTATCATAGAGAAGAAATGATTAAAGTAAATACAACTAAAATGCGAAGAAAATCTACTAATTCCTCTATTTCTGATCTTTTTTCTTCTCAGTTTTTTCTTTTGCTTTTCTTAATTATAACTAACTGATGAAAATACTCCTTTATGAAATAAAACGTATTCTGTTGTTATATTCAGATTGTTTAACTACTTAAAGGCTTCAAAAAACAACAAAACAATACTAAACAGAGAAAACTTCCT
Source organism: Puma concolor (assembly GCF_028749965.1). Taxonomy (NCBI): domain Eukaryota; kingdom Metazoa; phylum Chordata; class Mammalia; order Carnivora; family Felidae; genus Puma; species Puma concolor. Next base: position 80,252,724 of record NC_141667.1, on the reverse strand, counting down.
GATTTCAGGACTACCCCAGACTGCCATGATTAAGTTTATACTCAGTAGGGTGTTTTCACATAAATTAATTTTTCCCCTAGGAGTTTTTTAGTGGAATGGAACACAGAATTCTGCTCATCAAATTTCAGTCATATTCCATCAAGCTTTAATTTTACTCTGTTATTGTATTTTGAAGAGTATTTGAGCCAATATCCTCTAAAACCAACAAAAATGAATCCTATGACTTATACAGAACTCCCTATACTTTCATCTCTTACTGCACACTTTGTAACTAAAAAAATTTTGGAGAAATTTAGTTCTTAATACTAACAAAAAGTACTCTATATCAGGTTTTTTTTTTTTTTTTATTTGTAAACAAATTAATTTCACATAAGATCTGTTCTGATTACCTGAATAATGAATTGGCTGGTAAGGTCAAATAGAGTACATAAAGGTCAAAAAGAGAAGGACACAAATAAGCAAAACCGCAAAACCATCCAGTTTACCTGCTTTCTTGCTTGTAATGATCCCAGTCACGATGATCTTTGCCATTACTAAAGGAAGAATAGGGTCTTTTCCTAGAGTCACTCTTTTTGTAAGAATCTCCCTGATGTCGGTCTTTATGATGATCATGATACTGAGATAAGTGTCTATCAGATGAATAACTGTCCCTGCTGCTATCATCGTGATTTGTATTCTCTTTTAATCTTTCCACATCTGTTAGATAAAAGAGTACACCTTTTGTTAGTGACTTAAAAAAAACACATGGTAAACAAAAGTAACTTTGCTGCTAGATTATAAGAACTCTTATTTCAAATCCGGATAAACAAAATCAGTTGCCAAATACTGTTAAAGACTTCAGAACCGGTCTATAAAGGCAGAGCTAAGTCTTATAAAGGGTTACTGTATTCTGAAGTGTGAAAAATCACAACTGAAACAATCTGGAGACCATTTCCTTCTCAGACTATACTTTTGTGATTCTTGCACAGACAGAATACATTATATTCTAAATATTGTTTAAAAATACATTCATTTTAACAATTATCTATCATTTCTTGAAACTGGCAAAAAAGGTTGATTTATGGAGAGGTTAATAAACTAAAGTTATTGTTTAAGATAAAAGATTCAATATTAAAAACTGAGTATGTGTTATCTAAAACAAACCTGAAAGAGGAAAACAGTTTTTAAATTTACTTTCTAAAACAATTAGTAACACTTACCTGGATTTCTAATTACTTGAGCATTCAGGCTGCTGTTCTGGTCATTATTTTGCTAAAATAAATGCACATATGTAAGAATCTTTTAAGTGGCTTAAAATACCCTTACAAAATAGGAAAAAGAAAAAACACCCCAAAACGGAAATCCTGATGCTGAAAGAAGTTCTCATACACATGTATAAATGCATCACTTGCAGATTTTTTTTTAAAACATAGACTGTCTTTCTTAAAAAATTCGACCTTGAAATAATTTTAGAGTTACAGAAAAGCTGCAAAAACAGTAAAGTTCCCATATGCCGTTTACCCAGCTTTTCCTAATGTTAACATCTCACATAACACCACAGTATGATAATCAAAACTAAGTGTTAACACTGCTACAATACTATGAAATGAACTAGAAACTGTGTTCAAATTTTTAACATTTTTCCACTAAGATCCCTTTTCTGTTCCAGGATCCAATCTGGAACTCCATATTACATTGAGTTTTCTTATCTTCTTAGTTTCCTCTAATCTAATGAATAGCTTTTTACATTTTTTTGTCTTCAATGACCTTGACACTTTGGAAATGTAAGACAGTTATTTTGTAGAATATCTCTCAATTGGGGTTTGTCTGGTATTTTCACATGATCAAATTAAGGTAATACATTTTTGCCAAGAATTCCACAGAAGTGATATACCTTTCTTATTAGCGCACTATACTGATGGTTCATGATGTTGATAGGTCTTATTTTAGCTGATGTTACCCTTCACCATTTAAGGTCGTGTACGCAGATCTCTCTTCTATAAAGTCATTATTTTTCTCTTTGTAATTAATAAACATCTTAGATGAGATACTTTTAGACAATGCCAATATCTTATTTTCTCACCCACTAATTTTAGTTTCCTTCAGAACATCTACCTGCAGCAACTTTTATTGTGGTCTGACAGTGATTCTGTATTTCCTTTATTCCTCCTACATTTATTAATTGAATTATTCTACAAGAAAGAATGTCTCAGTTTTAATAACATAAATTAAAGGAAAAATATGATGCATCAATTTACCTGAGATTCCTGCCGTTTTTTAATAGCATGCTTATATAACTTATGTAATTTTCTTGCATCGAACTCTGTAAACTTAGATACAAAAATCCACAGGTTTCTAGAAAAAGAAGAGGTAATCAGTTTGGTAGAAAATATTTAGCTTTTTCATGGAATCCTTATCCCCTAGGTAGAAACACATACACATATACTTAGCCTTCCATAGAACAAAGTCTAAAGAGATTATTTCTACAAACTGTAAGAGACTCTTAAATACAGAAAACAAACTGAGGGTTGATGGGGGCGGTGGTGTACGGAGGAGAGGGGAAAACGGGTGATGGACATTGAGGAGGGCACTTATTGGGATGAGCAATGAGTTTTGTATGTGAAGTGATGAATCATGGGAATATATCCCCGAAACCAAGAGCACACTGTATACACTATATGTTTAGCTAACTTGACAATAATTAAAAAAAAATAAAAAAATAAACAAGTAACTTTATATGGAGGTGCCTGGGTGGCTCAGCTGTTTACACCTTTGACTTCGGCTCAGGTCATATCTCCAGTGCGGGCATTCGGGCCCCTCATTGGGCTCTGTGCTGACAGCTCAGAACCTGGAGCCTATTTCAGATTCAGTGTCTCCCTCTCTCTGCCCCTTCCTGTTTGTGCTTTCTCTCTCAAAAATAAATAAATAAAAATAAAATAAAAACTTTATATGGCTAAGACTCCAAACTTTTTTTTTTTTTTTAAGTAATCTCTACACCCAACGTGGGGCTTGAACTCATGACCCTGAGATCAAGAATCGCATGCTCCACCCACTGAGCCAGATTGGTGTCCCCATTTGGGTAAGACTCCAAATAAAACCAAACATTGTTTTAGTTCTCTTCCAAATCCCTGAATTTTATAGCCTTTTAGAGCAAAAAAGCAGTAATCCATCTTACTGAAACCAAAAATATGTAAATTTACAAGTCAAAAAGGGACTCATATTATGATTTATATTAGGTATAAAAGAAACAAGCTATGTTAGTAGTCTGAGTAAAGATACCATCAGATAATGTGCATTAAGGAGAAAGGGGACAAGGATAGAATTTCTTTTTTAACTTTAATCATCACTCCTTCAGAAATATGTCATTACAGTTTTTCCTTTGGTATGTAGCTGCACTGCATAAAGCAAGAAATCAGCAGACTAATAAACTGACAGGACTGGTTTATGGTCATTTTATAGTATTCCTAACTTGTCTTGCAGTTTGGCTTAACACTGATCTGATCTGGTAATCGTTAAGTGATTTGTATAATACAGCAGCTCAGACTTAAAATTTTAAGATCAACTGTGCTGCTGCTTCTAAAATAAAAGGGAAAATAAAAGTGTGCATTTTACACTGTTTGAGAATATTAATTCTTACAAGGCTATATACTCACACCTGGAAGATGAATTGCTAAATTTATGTAACAAATTTGTTTATTTGGAACTGCAAACTAAAGATATTACTAACAATAATTTGGTGAAGTGCAGAGATTTTTAAAAATAAAATGCAATCTGAATTTTAATGAAACAATGTTGACTATTTCTTAATGACAGAGGTGCCACCTGTGCCTTATCATGATGTGAATTAAGCAATCATTCATAAATAAAAAGCTTTAAAGGGAAAAAATGAAAACAATCGCCTTCAGATTACTTCTTTAAATAGTATTTTGTTATCTAAACTTCAGAATAGGAAAAATAAACTGAAATATGAGACAATTAGATGGTTACATAATTACAATTTAGGAAATTAACATTTCCTGAAAAGTACATCACTTACTTTCTCCACTGCTTGATTTGTTCAGGATTTGTATACTCTTTCAGACATTCTGTGATATGGTCTCCAATTTTTATTAAACACTGTCTAGTATGCTCCAGTTGTTCTCTTTCTGAAAGGCCTTTTTCAGGCCTATCAAGTTGTTTCAAAGCTGCTTTGACAGGCCTCATTCTTTCTTTACACTTTAAAATGGGAAAATAAGAACATGTATTAAAAATAAGAATTCAACAAACATCTACTTCTTTCAATGATATCTATATGAGTAAATATAGCACTGTTTGATGTTAAAATAAGCATTAAAGCTCGCCTCACAGCTCTTAAATATCAGGGTTTTTTCCTCTCAGATTTTCTTCAGAAAGTAAGGTTTTTCATTATCATTTAAATTCAACCTTTGTGCATGTAAAAGCTTTGGATTAATTTACCTTCTGTAAAAATGGTTACTTTCTGCACTGCAACACATCATGAAGCAGTTTTTTTTTTTTTAAGTTTATTTCGAAAGAGAAAGAGACAGAGAATGTGCACTTGTGTGGGGGGAGGGGCCAAGAGCAAGAGAAAGAGAGAGAGAGACAGACAGACAGACAGACCAACCGAGAATCCCAAGCAGGTTCCATGCTGACAGTACAAGGTTGAGATCATGACCTGAGCTGAATCCAAGACTTGGGTGCTTATCTGACTGAGCTACCCAGGCGCCCCAATCATCATCAAGCAGTCTTAAAACAGAGAATGTTAAAAAATAAAATATTTCAGACTATAACTTAATACCCTAGACTCACTCTAATGTCGAACAAAATGTAAAAATATGAGGATCTTTTATAAAATAAAATATGCTGTCAAACTATTAAAATCAATTGACGTATAAGTATAAATTGTCTATTCTTCTAAACCTTTGGGACAAAACAAAGTAACTAATGAATTTTGCTCTTACCATATTTTGGCTACTCAAAGAGTTGGGGATACTTGATAGAAACCAACCTTTTTCCTTACCCTACATATCACTAGCATGCTAATAAAAAGAGGACATAACAAAAATTGATGATTCAGTTAAAATACAATTTGTGCAATAAAAACTATAACCTTAGGGGCGCCTGGGTGACTTATTTGGTTGGGCATCCAACTTTGGCTCAGGTCACAATCTCATGGTTTGTGAGTTCAAGCCCCACTTTGGGCTCTGTGCCGACAGCTCAGAGCCTGGAACGTGTTTCATATTCTGTGTCTCCCTCTCTCTCTCTCTCTGTTCCTCCCCTGCTCGCTCTTGCTCTCTCTCAAAAATAAATAAAAGATTTAAAAAACAAAACAAAACAAACTATAACCTTACACCAAAAGTAGAATGAAAATATCACTAAAAAAGCAAACTAATTTATATATATTAACATATATTAATATATATTAACATGTAAAACAAATTTAAAATGAACAATGATTAATAATAATAATTTACAAGTAGTAAAGTTGGGTTAGTTCAGGAATGTTAAGGATGGATCAATTACAGACAATATATTTAGTGAGTTCAAGCCCGTGTCGGGCTCGGTGCTGACAGCTCAGACCTAAAGCCTGCATCAGATTCTGTGTCTCCCCCCTCTCTCTGCCCCTGTCCCACTCGTGCTGTTTCTCAGAAATAAATAAACATTAAAAAAAAAAATCCTTGTATTGTTGCTGTGGAAGGGCCACTCTTATTATAAATTAACTGTCTATATTATGTGTGGAATTGTTTCTATGGATTTTATTCTGTTTTACTGACCTATTTGTCCAAATCATTTGGAAGTTATCCAACTTTTGTCAGGAATAACTTAAATAACATTAGAATCAAATATTTTTTACTTAAAATTAGAACTCAGCCAGGCCTGATTTTTTTTTTTAAAGAAATCTTTTTCTTTCTAATTCTTAGCATTACTCCTGTATCTGTTCTCTACATTTCCTGCTTCTTGTTCAATTTTGGTAGTTTATATTCTGCTAGAAAATGATTCATTCAGTGTATATCATTTGACTGCATACCCTGTTCTCAGCATTGTCCTAGACTCAGGAAATAGAGCAGTAAATAAAAAGACACCTTGCCTTTGTGGAACCTGTACTCTAGTAAGAGAAAACAGCCAATAAATAAATAGACTATGTGTTGGATGGTGACAACTGTGATAAAGAAAAAGCAAGAAAAAGTAGAGAGGTTTCTACTTCATATACAGTATCAGAGAAGGGTGATGTTTGAGCAGACATCTAAAGAAAATGAAGGAGTAAGCCACCGTGAGCAAAGGAAGTTCTAAAATTTTTATGTTCAAAGGAACAGTATAAATGACAGTGTGGCTGGGACCTACTAAGTGAGGGAAGTAGCAGAGATGATGGGAGTAATAAATCAGATGCAGCATCTTTTGGCCTATAATTATGAATCTTTTAATCCTGAGTGAGAGGGAAAGCCACTCAAGGATTTTAAGTAAAAAATAAGAGGGGTGACTTTATTCTCCCTGACAGTCGCTATCACTCTGGCTGCTGTGGGGAGTATGCACTGAGGAACGAAAAGGGTATAGCAGGGGATAGAGTGGGAATGGTGAAAACAGCTATGAAGCTACTGAAAGAATCCAGGGAAGAGATGGCTGTAGCTTGAAGCAGTATGGCAGTGCCAATATCATTTGCTTAGTCCAGTATCATTTGTTCATTGACTGATTGGGGGGCAGGGGAAGGGGTTAAGAAAAAAGGAGGAATTCATGACAAAAATCCATGCTCTAAGGCCAGGGCCTGAAGATGGGAAATGGAGCAATGGTAATAAATATTTATAAAGTACTTACTATGTATCAGAAGCTGTGTGTTGTGTAAAAGGCACCTCTTTTGATTCCAGTAGTAGGCCTTTGCAATAAATACTATTTATTGTATTGAAGAAAACTGAAGTTCAGACTGAAATAACATCTGGCAAACCCAGGTCTGACCTGGAACTCTGTATTCATTCTTGACTATTAAATTATACTCACATTTAGGAGACAGATCAATAAGGCACAAAATAAGGTGTTAAATTAGGCAAGGATGTGAAGGAAAATGAAGACTGAGAAAAGGCCATTACATTTATAATTACAGCTATTCCCAAATAAAATTTATACAGTAGTAAAATCCTAATCATGTAAGCTCTGGCTCCAGAGTCTATGTTTAAAATTATTCCATTCTTCATCTCCATAATACAAGAGATTTTAAGATCAATTATGAAGGTTAGTGAAGAAGAAATTCATGTATTGGGCACAACAGGAAATTTTCCTTTAAGGCAGTTATATGAACAAGTCAGAAAGCCAAGGAGGAAATGTGGGCAAAGAAGAGAGGCAAGAGGTGCAATTTCACCAAACTCAGTAATGAGCAGGTAAAGGAAGCAGTTCAAAGAGTTCATTTTCACCTCAGAAAAGCAAAAGCATATCGCCATCTACCTTCCCATTTCTCCCCAACAGAGAGGGGTTTAAAATAAAAAATTAATAGAAAATGGATAGGCTAGGTTAAGAAGAACCAAGTCACAAACAGAAAGATTAATCTTAAAAAGATGCTAAGTAATGCCAGCCTGTAAACCTGAAGACACAGAAATGAAAAGTCTAGAGATATGTACAAATAAGTGAGATGGAAGACAGGAACAAGAGTAGCTTATCTGAATGTCTCCAATATTATTAGGGATTGGAGGGATGTGAACAGCCAAAAATAAGGAGGAGAAAAAACTATCACTGATCAACCTTCTCTAGTTAGGATACAAAGTAGAAGCAAACAGGACAAGAAGTTAACCCGGGGAATCTAGAATGGTACAGTAGGTAAAACAAAAATGTGATTTTAGAAGTGAAAATTTCCACCTTTCAAGTCTAGCATTTAATTTATACCAGCGATAAACTTAAGATTACACCTTAGCAGTGCCAAAGATTCAGATTCTAGGGATCCTAAAGAGGAAATACTCTTTCTTATTATAAGAATATATATTTACACGTATTTGTGCATACTGTAACTATATACAAATATGATATTTTCTTTCTGAGGAGGCTCCATGCCCAGGGGATGTACCCAGTGTAGGGCTTGAACTCACAACCTCGAGATCAAGAGTCACACGCTTTACCAAGTCACCCAGGCGCCCCAATGAGATATACATTTATATATCAGACTATAAATTTTCACTTTGGGTGCTACCAATAACAGCATGTCTCTTATTCAAGGATAATTTGTACCGGTCTCATATCATGCAGTCTTTTTTTTTTTTTTCTAACAGTATTACTCCTTCTTGATTTTGCTCTGTATTTGGATTCTTTTAGTCCTTTATCAATCTGATGGCATATCTATATTCAATAACAACATCCACTACAACAATTTCTTAAAATAAAGGCACTAGCTGAAAAACTTTCCATGTATTAACTCATTTAATCATTATACTTACTTTTCGAACTGGCTCCAGAGCCAGTATATTCAATTACTACACCAAACTGTTTTTCCACACTGCAACCTCACTATAAAGTTTTCCTCAAAATTTGTATCACAGTTAATTTCACAGTTGAGACTATTTTGGTTTCCTGATTATATTCAGTAAATAAATCATCTGGAAAAAGGCCAAGATAGTTCCTCTCTGACTTTGATGAACATAAAAGCATGGTACCATGTAAAACCAGTATTTTTTAGACCAGTGTTACTCTAGGTCTATGAACTTGTACTAGTCCACAATGGGGGACAGGTACAGAAATTTTAGAAACCTTCATATCAGTTTGACAGTGCAATTTTATGTCTGTCATAAGCCCCAGTGGGCTTATTACATTTTGTGTATTTTTCCCTTACTTTCACTTCTCTAACGAAATTATTTTTACTTTTTTTTTTTACTATACTTTCTAAGAATACTGGCCTATAAAATACTGGGGGGAAAATAGCTAGTCATTTACTGTAGATAAGAAGCACTGTTTTATATAGATAAAAGGTTCAGGAACTGAAAACTTTAAAATTCTGAAGCTGAAGGGAAAAAAGTTCACTCTAAGTGTTCCTTAAATGACTTTCCCTAAAGTCTTTAATAAGAAGTTTTTCCAAGTTAATTGTACATTTATGATAACGTTCAAAATTTAAATCTATTGCCTTTATCAATCTGAATTGCAAAACTACCCAATTCAAATACATTTCTAAATTAAAAGCTCCAAAAGATAAAACTGCCAATTAAAATAAAATATTATATGAATTCTTACTAATAACCAGTAAGTCTACTACTTACAATGCTGAATGTCTTCTGATCTAGCTCTTCAGATTCTTCAGATATGGGAACTGGTTCACCACTTGCTGTGATATGAACTGGAGCATCTGACACTGAAGATTTCTTGGATCTTTCCTTGCTATCAGACTTGGATTCACTCAACTAAAGAAAAAGAGGGGGAAAAAATCCAGCAACAACAAAGGTGAAATGATTAACACTTTCAGAAAACAATTAATGTCTCTTTTTATTCTATAATTGCTTGTTCACATTCCATACTCTTTATCTTTCCCCAATTTTATTTGGGGAAACCAAAAATAAATTATTATGTAACATTACCCTACAGGTAAGGCATTTAAAAAAACAGATCCAAACCTATTTTTCTCCTCTTCTAGATACCCACATGTATTTTTAAAGAACTTATTCAGGCTAATTTGGGCTGATAGGCAGTTTATTTTCCTAAAATGTAAATATGTTGATTTTGTCACTTTCTAAGTTTTACATTATGATTTGCATACCTTTTCTTCCTTTATGTCTTTTTCTTTCTGTATAGCTTCTTTTACTTTGTTTTCTCTTTTCTCTTTAAAATCTTTTTCCTTTAAATCTTTCTTATCCTCTTTTTCTTTTAGCTCCCTTTTAAGTTCTCTTTTATTCTCTTTTTCTTTTGCTTCCCTCTTTTCTTCTGATTCCTTCTTTATAAAAACATCTGGCTCAGGTCTTTCTTCACTGTCTCTTTCTGTTTTAATTTTTTTATTTGGATGTTTCACAGAAGTGATCTCATCCTGAAAAGTGCAAGTATGGCCAATGTATTACTAACCAAATCTTGACAAAGACTGATTTCTTTCTTTGTATGACTATGGATTGCATGTATGTGGATTCGGAAAGAAATAACCCAGAATCCCATTAATAATGATACATGCAATGTTCAACCTTCCTATAAAAACTAAAGCAAGCCAGTCCCATTCAAAATAAAATCAAAGGAGACAGAACCTCATTTAAATGGCAAACCTCTGAAAAGGAAGAACCTTTGCTCTATCCCTCTTAGTGACATTCTATGGGACAAGTAGAATTCTGTTCTGCATGTGAGACTATGTAATAAACTACACAAAAGGAACTTCAGTACCTAAATGTAAAATTTTAGGTCTTAGTTCAATTTTTAAATGGCAAGTATACTAAAACACGTTATGTTCCCTTTCTAGTATAAAAAGGCTGTTCTTCCAAAACACATTCTTACCTTATCATCATCTTCATCAGACTTCTCTGAGGGCAAGGGTGAAGAATCACTCTTTATTTCTTCTTTCACTTTTACAGACTTCAATGCTTTATTCTTCTTAGCTCTTGCTTTTCTCCTCTTTGAACCTCCCTAAAAATAATTATTTTATTCTAACCAACTCCAGAGATTCAATTTTAAAAAATTCCTTAAGTAGTAAATCTTGAAAGTTAACACATATTCCTACCCAATCCTTGGTCTATTGGTAGTAACTTACACCAATCTTAGAAAGTCAACAAAACTGACATAATTTAATGAGTCAAGTACATATTATCATGAGTAACTGATACTAACTATAATTATTCCTTTAAAAAAGAATTAAAGCAAAGTGGAAGTTGAAAAAAATGGGAGGTTTTTCACCTTCCTAATTTACAATTATCTTCAACTAAATTTGATCCTAACAGAGATAGCATTAAAATTATTTTACATAAAAATTATTTTACACAATGTAATTATATAATCACATTGTGATTATAATGTAAATTGTAAAGACTGTTTCTAATGACCTCTCTTTCGGTGTATTTTTCCTACTCTTCTGAACCCCTCTCATAAATAAGCTCTGTGACCTTTAATGCTGTACCTTTAGCTCTCTAATAACACCAAATAAAATAGTCATAGAGGCCCGACCTCTCAAAAATTACTCCTCTCTAAACAAGTTGCCCCCACCACCTATCCAAACACCAGGAAACACACACATACACACACACACACACAACCCAGGATCCTACTTCTGAAAGACTTACCAGTTTTAAAAGAAATACAGAGACAACTGAAGGCAAATATCACCATATACAATTAAAGCTACTAAAATATAGAAAAATACATTTATAAGGTCATATTAGACTCAGATGTCTAGGGCTATCACTAAACTACATTTACTGACAAGTAAATTGCTCTCAAGCACTAAATTTTAACTTACTGCACCAGAAAGTCTCTGAGCTTCTTTTCTTGCAAGATCTTTACTAAGTAATTTGATGAGGTAGTCTGCACGTGTCTGCAACTGCTTTGCTTGTGGTTTTTTATCAGGATCATCTGGAAGAATCTGAAAGAAATGAACTTTTTCAGGTTGTTCTTAATAAATTACATGAAAATGTTACTGCCTAAAAAATTCTCACTCATTGAAAGAAATACATACAATTTACTGACAGGTTACAACTGTTAAAATTTATGGGCATTAAACAACTAAGAGTGCAAAATACATTTTTATATACCTACCCCACAGCAAAGATTTAATTTGCCTGCGAATAAGTTCTAAATACATGAAAAAAAAAAATGCCTACATTCAAAGTAATAATACAAAGTGTGAGGTTAAAAATTTCTTTTCCAATATACAAGTGTATTTAGCATCCAGTGTTATTAAATATTACAGTATTCTTAGATATCCTTCCTTTCTCAATAACAGTACATTTAACTGTACAGTATACAAAGAGTCCTAGAACAATGTTATCATCTATTTAAGGTGACCCAAAGCATGCACCTTGAGAAAATATCCACAGCGGGATTTTAAACTATTTTAAGTTTGGACTCACAGGCAACAAATGACACAGCACCAATATCAAAAGGTTCCCCTCTGTCTATGAAAAAGTAAAATATAAAAATATAATTTAAATAAGATAAAAAGATAAGGCAATGCTTCCAGTGTTTTCCAGTTTAGGCAAAGAAATGATTTTAGCTACCAGGGTAGTATCAAATCACCAAAATCCCTAAACATTGTTTGATTTTAGCAAAAAACTATAAAATATTTCAGAATCATTTTTTTGCTAAAAATAAGATAATGATGGAATTAGAGGTTTACTTTAAACTTAATGCTATGAAGAAAAATATACCTATGCCTTAGTAACAAGTATATAATTTTAGAGGTTAAGCAAAATCTCACATCATTTAAATTCAATCCCTTCATGAAAACCAAGAAGCCAAGGTCATACAGCTCGTTAGGGCCTTGGTTTCCCATCAGTCTAATTAATTTCTAACATAATTTAAAAGAAAAAAATCTAACATCAGTGGTCAACAGAAACAAATTTTAAGTACCTTGTGTGTTAGACTGAGGTCAGGATCCATTTTAATCATTTCCCAGCTTCCATATCCATATTCGTAGATACCAATTAACAAATTGGAATCATCTTCTTTGCCCCAGTCTATATCAAAATGAGCTGCCTTTGTATGGCATGGGATAGTATACCTAATAACAAAGTTAATAACCACTGTCAAGTTTATAACTGCCATATTAAAATTTTGAAAAACATATTTGATTAGAACTTCAAAATACTATGCTTTATTTTATCTTTAAAAACATTTCATTCAAGCTAGCCAGTGACATAAAAAAACATTTTGAACATCCATACACAGCGGAATTATTGAGTAACAATAAATATTTTATAATGGGTATAGTAAATAACTCACTGTTTTCTTTCTTCTGGATCTGAAGGAATGGATTTATGCAATGGTATCAATTCTTCTTCATGGGAGATGACGAGCTTGGCATTCACCTGTACTCCTGATATTCGGAATGTTGGACCCTTCACTTTTCCAAGTCTACCACCTTAATTTTTTTTAAGACATAAAAAAGTATGAAGTATACAATTCTAAGCAAGATACACTACGATGTATATTAATAAGCATTACTTATTTAGCTAATCAATTCATTTTACCTGTTTATATTATTGGGAGGGGGCACTTGTTGGCAAACTTTAAATTCACTACAAGATTTTTCAGTACATACTAGTACTTACATTATAGCAGATGTGAATTCACAGAAAGCATTTCACAGAAAGCATTTCTTAATTGTTTTACCAATTGCACAAGATACTTCAATCTATTAATGCTGTCACCTTCTAAATAAGAGTTCTAGCATGATTTTTTCCAGTACGTTTTATTACTAAATCTTATCTAAATATTTTCATTTAGGTAGATAAATTACAAAATAAGCATAATGAAGTAATTATGTCCAAAAACCATATTATACATGTACACTATCTTTTCCTAGCCATTTATATACAAAAAATACAGTAACACCTAATGCTACCTACCAGCTAGAATATACCAAACAGAAAGACAAACTCTATTGGTTTCAGTAATACAATTCTATTACCCATTTCCTATTACCCAGGAATGGTCCTGCTTTGTTTTTTAAAGCATCTTTCAAGAGTGATGAGTAGGTAGCTAAGATATAACACATACCAAACTCAATAAAAGCATAATTTGAAACTTCTATTTACCTCCCTTTAAATCATTCTCACTTTAATATTACCTGTTCGTTCTGTTCCTGAAGAATTATCCTTTAGAGCTTTAATGCAACCGTTATGTACCAATTCTCCTAGTCGTCTGAGGTCGGTCTCTGACTTATCAACTAATTCAGCATCCCGAGCAATTGCATCTAATCTGTTAATGAAATAATATAATTCTCAGGTAAATATGCAGAATAAAGTGGCACCATTTAAGGGAGACTAAGTTTCACTTTATCTCAAGCTCTACAAGTCACTTTCCATGCCCTACAAATTCTGGTTCAGATAACTGGCACAAGATACATTAAAAAAAAAAAAAAAAAAAAAAAAAAAAAATTTTAAATGTGAAAATATTTGGCAGGGAAACAATTCATTTATATATTCAAGAATAATAAAGTTAACCAATTCATTACAGAATGGTATGCTTCAAATTGAAGATTATGTAACAATTCTGTAAAAGCTTTTAATAACCAAATATTAAATTCAAAAGCAGTTAAGCACTGTAATACAGATGAACTTTAAACAACACAGGCTTGAACTGGGCAGGGTCCAGTTATCTGGATTTTTTTCGATAAATACAGTATAGTACTCTAAATATTCAAAATAAAACAAATACTTTTAAAATGGAGGTTAAGGGGCGCCTGGGTGGCGCAGTCGGTTAAGTGTCCGACTTCAGCCAGGTCACGATCTCGCGGTCCGTGAGTTCGAGCCCCGCGTCAGGCTCTGGGCTGATGGCTCAGAGCCTGGAGCCTGCTTCGGATTCTGTGACTCCCTCTCTCTCTGCCCCTCCCCCCTTCATGCTCTGTCTCTCTCTGTCCCAAAAATAAATAAACGTTGAAAAAAAAAAAAAATTAAAAAAAAAAATAAATAAATAAAATGGAGGTTAAGAGAGAAAAAATAGAACTAAGCCAATTTGAGTCTTTGCCACTGTATATTCAGACAGTGGGTTAGCCACAACCAAAGGTCAAAGAATATTCAAATCACCAACAATTACTGAGATTAACCATTAACTTAAACAAAACAAAACAAAAAACCTGTCCTGATAATCTGAATTTTAATAGCTTGTATAAGAAGGAACTCTAATTAGGGAAACTTAAGAAAATTTCCCTAGTAGGGAAACAGAACTGGCCTTTATGTCAAAAGACTGAAATTAGCAGCTCACCTTCTGGAAGGATAAATCTGCTTTTCATGTTTGTGATGGAAAAAAAGGGATAAAAGCATATGCAAAGTACAATTATGAAAACGCTGAGTATTAAAAAAAAATGCTGAGTATTTTATAGATCTATGTATTTTAAAGAAAACTTCATTTGTAGATAAAATTTTAGAGACTAGAAGGAATTGAGAATATAAAAATCTTTTCAAAAGTCTACTTGAAATTTGCTTTCTACAGACTTTGTAAATGACTTTTAAAGCAAATTTAACAAAGTAGCTAAAGTGAGTATTAGCATAAGTAAATAAAGTTGACGGCATGTAACCCACATGTAATTCTATGAAAATGACAAACATGTTTACCTTTCCAGAGGGCCACCAAACTTCTTGTAACTCTTGATAAACCTAACAGAAAATAATTGTTTGGTTTAAATGTGGGTTTCACTATCCATTAAAAAATAGATTTGTAAATATACAGAAATAAGAAAATACTTGTTAGTTCAAAAATTAATTCAAGGTACTGTTTACTACCAACGCAAATGAATAAACTATGCTAAAGACAAAAATGTTAAAACATTAAGATATACCAAGTAAGACAAGACATATTTTAACACCCAGGATGATGTTCAGAAACCAATATAAATAAAACAATAGAAGCTAAATTTTATTTTAGAAATTACTTTATTATTTTCACAAGACAAGTTCAAGGCTACCACAGGAAGTGTCTCCCAAATTATCAATCAATCATAGAAAACCTCCTCAAATTCCAAGTACTGTTTTCTGAATAATACCTTTAACTCAGATGTATGGTTATTATACCAACAATAGAAAATAAAAATTTTACTTAAGAACAAAGCTACCCAAGTGGTTGATGGATGAGGGAAAATATCCAGGAAAAGTAGAAGCTGAAATGTTCTTCAACTAAAGACAGAAAGTCCAGCAAATCAGGTGGTCATAAAAGTACTCTTAATAAAATCTAACAATATATTTAGTTTTCTGGCAGAAAGAAGGAGGAAGAACTTTATCAGTCAGGTCTATGGTTTAAGAGAAAAGAGTTACAATGACTTGAAAGAAACAACAAACTCCCAAAATACAGCAATGAGCAACCTTTTCACAAATTTCATAAGCAAAAACTGACATAAACAAAAGTTGGCTGTTATCCCGTTCCCCTTAAATAAACGTGTATAAAGAAACGCATATTTTGAAAGAGAACTACAATTTATCCTACATGACTATCTTACCTCAATTCCTACCTGGACTTATCAGAAATACTTTTAACATTGTTACTTTCAAAAAGCAAATCTCAGTGTTAAAAAACCTAGAAAAATATGGAACTAAAGTATTCTCACATAAAAATAGTAACGCTGGGAATCATAAATGCAGTGAGAAATTTTAATAAACAAATTGAATGTACTAAAATATATATTATTCAATAGGGCCACTATTCTGAACCATATTACTAAAAGCAAAAAAATGTAGCAGTCTAAATAGACTAACAATAAATAACATGCAGAGACTAGATAATCAAACTTTATTTTTCATAGCTATAATGAACACCCAAAACCAGAACCATCTAATCCCTGCACAATCATATATTTTTGCCTCCTCTAAAACTTTCATCTTAATCTTTGAAAATATGGAATTTGTATATTTTATTTCACCTTCTAAAAAAATCAAGTTGAAGTAAAATAGTCTTATGTCATCTTACCGCCGAATTTCTGCATCACTAAATCCTTTGATAGTCTCCCGAGGGATAGTCCGTGGTCTTCCACGTTTCTTTGGCCTTTTCCTTTCTGAGATCGAGTCACTATCAGATCCAGAATATCTCCTACTTCTACTGCGCCTCCCTTCACTGCCATTAAAACTAATCTGGAATTGGAAAACAAAAATTTACCGAAGCTTAAAGGTGGCTTCTATGGTAAGAGCAAAGAAAACACTACAAAAGATCAACAGAACAAATTCAAATGTGGTCTGTATATCAAAAATTTCCTATAAATAATATTAAAAAGCAAACAAAACAGAGAAAAACATGGCAGGTTAATGGCAAAGAGTTAGTAACAGCCCTAATATTTTTTTAAAACATTCTCATAAATCAGCAGGAAAATACAAGATTGTCCTTCGGTAAAAATATGAGAAAAATTATCAACAAGCAATTAATCAAATAACAAATACAGAATTATAGAACCTCACTGCTAATTTTTTCAAATGAGAATTAAAGTAACTATTTATTTATAACATCTATTCTTTAACAGAAACATCAAAACATACTTTCTATAAGTCTTTGGAGTCTTTCCACAGTCACAGTGCATATTCTGAACCCCTAATATGTTGAAGCTAATCCAAAGTCAAGCTTGGTATACAGTTCTCACTCATTCTACCCTCCTTTCATACTTTGACAAGATGTAATATAATGCTATGCTTCCCATGTACTATAAAAGGAGATCGTTTTGGGGTTGGCAGATATAATCACTAATAACAAACTGTATATGGGCACTTTCAAACCAAACACACATTATTTGGCTCCATTTCTGCCTGGGATGTAGAAAGTTGATAGGATGCTCCCATCCTAACAATAAACCTCATCTCCAAAGCCTAACTTCTTTTATACGCATCAAAACCACAAGAGAATCTAATAGTCTAAAACATACGGAAATACAGTAGATGATACTTGAACACTGGCTTTCCTGTGAAAAGCATGAGTCGTAGACACCAAATAATATATAAGCAGGTAAAGGGAAGTTAGCTAAAATTGGCTAAAGGCCGCATTTGGGTGACCATGACAGCACAGGATTCCTGGAAACCGAAGACATGGTTTTGTTTGTTTGTTTGTTTGCTTGTTTGTTTTTTAAACTTTCCACCTTTTATCTCCATCTGTATCATCCATTTGAAAAGAATGACAGAAAAGATTCCCACCCACCCAAACTGGACGGCTGTTCAAGCTTTGTACAGAACAGAACCTGTACTCCCTCTCAGGCACTCCTCCACAAAACTCCCAACAGGTGCTCAGAAGAAAGACTGGAATCAGACCACAGGAGATCAGAAAAAAACTTTCCTTCCTGAAGATGGCCTGGAGAAAGGGAGCAGTCATCTACTGCACTGAGGGCACAGAAGAACTAATACAGTTGTAGAAAAAGAAAAAGAAAAAGAAAAGGAAAAGGAAAAGGAAAAGGAAAAGGAAAAGGAAAAGGAAAAGGAAAAGGAAAAGGAAAAGGAAAAGGAAAAGGAAAAGGAAAAGGAAAAGGAAAAAGGAAAAAAGAAAAAAAAAAAAAAACTCTATCCCCGGGGGAAAGATAGCAGAATAATGACTAGACAATTCCCTCAATGCCTAAGACTCAAAATTTAAGGAGGCACCAAAAGATTCCGTAATCAACAATAATAATCTTGTTACACAATATCCAAAAAAACAAAAGTTAATGCAAAGAAAGAAATTTAGTATTAAACCTTTTTCCTTTTCCTGTAGGATCTGATACAGCCTAGCGAAGCACTTTTACCATTATTCAAAAATCTACAGTCTTCACTTGGGTCATAAACAGTAAATATTTAAAAATTCAAAACACACAAATCAAATCAAGGTATGTTCTATGACAATGACAGAATTCATTAACAAAGATACTGAGAACACCTCCCAAGTACTTGGAAATTAAACAACACCCTTCATAACAACAAAAAAGCACAAAACAAACCAACAAAAACAACACCAAACAGGAAGTTATACAGCAAATTAGAAAATATTCTGAAATGAATGAAAATGAAAACATAACAGGTATCAAAAATTTACAAGATTCAGAAAAGGTAGTTAAGAGTGGGAAAATTATAGCATTAAATGCTAGTAATACTAGAAAAGGGAGGTCTTGATTCAATTGTTGTGTGTATCTTAAGACACTAAAAAACAAATTAAAGCAAAGTGGAAGAAATATGAAAGAGCAGAAATAAATGAATTTAAAACAGAAAGATCAATGAAACCTGGGATGATTTTTTGGGAGATATTATGAGTAATTTTATGCCTAGAAATTCAACAACTTAGATAAAATGGACAATTTCTTTGAAAGAAACTACCAAACTCACTCACTCAAGAAATATTCTGCATAGTTGTTTATAAAAGGAATTAAGAGTTAAAAATTTTAAGAAAGAAAACTCCAAGCCTAGATGGTTTCCCTGACAAATAGTGCCAAACATTTAGTGAAGAATACCAATTCTATACAAACTCTTCTCAAAACCAGAAGAGGAGAGAATACCTTCCAACTCATTTTATAAGGCAAAAATTATCAAATCAGATGAAAACACTTACAAAAGAAGAAAAGGATGGACCAGTATGCCTTATTAACAAAACCAGATCAGCCCAGGTATGACTACTCTTAAATCAACTGACATATATTTTAGATTAAAATGTCACCTGTTTTGCACAGTTTCTCATTCTTGGGAGCATATAAATTTCTTCAAGTTCCTTTTGTCTTTCTTCCTCTTCTAATCGTCTTCGTTGATCTTCAGGAATTATTTCCTCCCAATTCTTTGAATTTCTTTCTGGTTCCAACTCAATGTCATCCTCATCCATATTTGAAAAGTTGGCAACCTTAAATTCCAGAATTTTAAGAAATAGTAAGCATTAAAGAAGAACTCATCCTTAAATTACATTTTACATTTCAGAGAAGAGGAAGTGACATGCCAGAACAAGACAATAAAACTTAAATATCCTCAGGATAATGAATATGACTATGGACTGAACCAAAATTGCCTGCTAAACTAAGTTCTTTATTACTTATGATTTCTTTATTAGGTTGAAGTAGATCAAACCAAAAGACTTGTAAGAAACCTCTTCCATGAATGATTCTCTTTTGTCCTGCTGCTCAACAAAATTAGTTAACAGTACAATAACAAAATAATGTATAGTAACATGCTAATCATCTTCTGCAGAAAATACCACACCAATGCATTAATTACAAAGTGCTGTAGACAATACAATATTCTTATTTTTAGGATCATAATAAATAGTACAAAGAGCTAACAAAACACAAAAGAGCTCTGAGTCCATAAACTTACTTAGGTTCCTAGTTTCTTCATCTCTTAAAAAAAAGGATAAAAAGAGCTCACTAACTTTGTGAAGATTAAATGAGAGAATACATTTAAGGAACTCTGAAGACTGGTACACAGAAAGCACTCATTAAAGCTAACTGCCAATAGTGGAACATTAAAACTTACAGAAGCTAGATGAAAGAACCTATGCTCACCCTGTGTAAGGAATAACACTGCACAAATAGCGTTCATTTCTCATGTCTATTATTTAAGTGTAATGAAAATCCTAAAGCGAGCAGTATATCAACTCACTGGTGTAAAAATAACCTGTATTTACTTTGGTTAGCTTATCAGTGACATTTTTTTCAGACTGCCAGTTAGTCAAATTAAAACCAAATAGTATAACTTAATGTAGAGTTCATCACACCAGAATGAGTACTGGTTCCAGAAACGTTTATTTCTCAAGATTAAAGAATAGTCTTCTAACTTATCGCCTTGCTTTTAATTCTTGTTCCATTATAGTATATCCTACACACTGCAGCCAGTGATTCACTAAAATTAAAAAAGTTTTTATTCATTGCTATGTCCCTGGTGCATGGCACACTACAGGTGCTCAATAAATAACTGGTGAATGAACAAATGAC
Source organism: Puma concolor (assembly GCF_028749965.1). Lineage (NCBI taxonomy): Eukaryota > Metazoa > Chordata > Mammalia > Carnivora > Felidae > Puma > Puma concolor. Next base: position 80,232,254 of record NC_141667.1, on the reverse strand, counting down.
ACAAACTGGACTGCTCCTTAAAACCTCCAGTTTGTGGGGGCGCCTGTGTGGTTCAGTCGGTTAAGCGTCTGACTTTGGCTCAGGTCATGATCTCATGGTCCATGGGATCAAGCCTCACATCAGGGTCTGTGCTGACAGCTCAGAGCCTGGAGCCTGGTTCGGATTCTGTCTCTCTCTCTGACCCTGCCCTGCTTGCTGCTCTCTCTCTCAAAAATAAACACACACACACAAAAGAAATTAAAACAAACAAACAAAAAAACAAAAAAAAAAACCCTCCCCATTTGAAAAACTTCAATTTGTTGAAAATGGCTATAGAGGAACTACCAGGAGTATTTATAAGTACTAACAGGAGCTCATTGCTTACTTGGACTGATTAACTTGGATTTTCTTAGTTGTGATAATGCTTAATTTAATCTAATGTCAAAAACTGCAGAACTACTCCAACAAACAGTAGCTAAAAGCCTTTGGTCACAGAAATCTAAATTTAGAGATATCACGTTCCCTCATTTGCCAAATATTTGAGGACATACTATTTGCCAAGCATTTTTTTACATGCTAATTAGGAAATAACTGCCCTCCTCATTCCACTAAATGTATCTATTCATATACAATTTGGTCCTTTCCACATCAAGCTGCTACTGCTTTGTCAGTATAAGGGAGAAAAGTTTTCATATACCATACCAAATTTTAAAACAAAAATGTTAAGAAATGATCTTGCTGATTGTGCTTAAAGAGGTTTTAAGAAAACACATAATGACAAAAAAATAATCACTATCAACTGAAATAATTACAAAGAAAAATAAAAAAGAAAGAAAATCTACCTTGAACTGGGAAAGCAATTCATCTCCTACAGTTAAAGGGCCTGGTTCATTTTCATGAGTTTCAGCCCTCTTCAAGATTTCATCTATATCCATTTCCTGTAATTAGAAAGAAATCTTTATTAAGTATACTTTAATATATTTTAAAGTAAATACACCTTATGCTTATAGTTTAAAGAAATGTCATATATATATATGTTTTTTTAACCTGGGGTTCTTGTTCTTCTCCTTCAGGTTCCTTAAAAAGTTCCTCAGCACCAAACTTTAAGATAGCTGATAATTCTTCTTTATTGAAAGGAGTAGAACTAAAACCAAGAAAAACAAAAAAGCTTAATACTACTAACAGTTAACAATTTAACATTTATGTTGCACTTTTATTAATTATTGACACAGTCAACTCTATGGAAGTTATACGACAGAGTTAGGTGAAATATTTTTAGTTTACTTATTTTAAAAGTAAAGTACTTGAAACCTGGAAATTAAAGGAATTTCTCCCAAGACTTAACAAAATTTGAGTGATAAAAACCAGTAATGAACGTGTGCCTTTGACTAGAAATTACTCCAATGCTTTAAAAAAATCACAATACTAAACATAGTACTTCAAAGATCTGCTTATAGCATGTAATATTTCAGGAAAATGAGTACAGTACGATTATAAAATGACTTTTTAAAAATATATTAAGGTAACTACCTTGACGGGGCAGAACCTGTATGTAGTACTGTCTTCCCAGTTGTGTCCATTCTCTGAATCACAAGATGATCTAAAACCATCTTCTTTTTGGCCCTTTCAAGAATATCCTCTTCAACTGATCCCTTAGTAACTAGACGATAAATATTCACCTGTAAAGATACACACAATGAAAATACAATGTAGCAAAAAGTATTTGTTTTGCTAATGCGAAATACCCAAATACTGTACATAAAGTGAAGCTCATACTATGTGAAATTTTCACTAGTCAAAATAAAAATTAAAAAATATACAACAATATATATAAAAGCTAAATTTCTTCAATTTAAAAAGTATTTTATGGTTGTGTACTGCTTGCATTTTGAACAGATTTTATTTGCTTTTTATTTTTTTAAAGGGATAACAGTAATTTTTATCTTTTAGCTGAGAAGGAAAAAAAGTGGTAAATTTATAACAATTTCTACCTGTTTCCTTAATTCTAATTAATGTTTCAATATTCCACATAGTTCAAAATTCTATGAACCATACCCCAGGTTAATGATGAAATCCTGCCATAAAACGAAGACTTCCAAAATACACAAAAATTGATGTGCAGTAATTAACCCTATTTCTCAAGGTTAGCAGTTCTATATCAAATAGCACCCAAAGGGATATTTTCAAAATTTATAGGAACATTGTAGCTTTTGCAATGATTAGGCAGGCTTACGAGTACTTAAGAGTACAGTGACCTGGGACACTAGACCCTCTGCACTAAACTGTACCTTCAGACACAAAGAAAAACTATCCTGAGTCTTTTCTTTCAAATGATTTTCAAAACTTTTAAAATTATCTTGAGTCTCAATTCATCCTCTATTTTAATGTAAATAAGAGTTTAAATGAACATTATAGTTTTTTTCAGCACTGCAACTATTGCATGAATCAGCAGATAACTAGATACTGTTTTATTTGGATCTCTGCCAAAGTTATCATCTCCAAATGTGTATAGTATTGGTGTCACAAATAAAGCTCACCTGTATTGCTCATCTATACTCATTTTGTAGTTCTTGCATGGAAATACTTAACAAGAAATATGAAACACCTGTGTCAGATTTAGAACCAAATACTAGTAAAAAAAAGAGCAGGTACATGCATATGATTTCACTCATATGTGGAATTTAAAAAACAAAACAAATGATCATTGAGGAAAAAAGAGAGAAACAAACAGACTCTTAACTACAGAGCATAAAGTCATGATTACCAGAGGGGAAAGGGGTGGGGAGATGGGTTAAATAGGTGATGGGTACTAAGCAGTGCACTTGTGATCAGCACTGGGTGCTGTATGGAAGTGGTGAATCACACTATATTATACACCTGAAACTAATAATACAATGTATGTTAATTGGAATTTACATAAATACAAAAAAGAGCAGGTACAAAAGCACAGGAATCTTACCACAGTGCATCAATAATGAAATAATTAAAAACATCTCAAAATCATTAATAAAAATGTATTTATATATTCATTTATATTTTAAATGTTATTAAATAATGTATTAAACAAATGTACAATAATTAATGTATTAAATATTTTAAAACATTCATATTTATATCACATTTGTTTTTATGCAGTTTTGTAACATAATGGTTAGAAATACATGTTACCATTATTTTGCCATCTTATTCAGATATTCTTCCCAGAGGTCTACCACACAACTTTCTACAGTATCTTGCCTAACTGGTTCTTCTAATACCCTCTATTTTCTATCACCTATTAGAAAATATGGTGGCCTTTAAATAGTCTTTAAGTAGTTGTTTGAGAAGTATAAATGGAATGCGAGTTCAGCCATGGTCGAGGATTTCGATATAGGAGGTATCTGCTATTTAGTGCAATTAATCACTATTCCCCATCTCATTCATAAAAGAGGTCTATTTTGAGTATTCACATCTACATTAGGCCCAGCTCACTTGTGAAATTATCTTATTTTCTCACCATCTCCTCTATGACAATCTGTAATTTATATTGGCATGTTATTCCTACTTCAAGTTTCCCTCTCTTTATAACGTGCAGATAAATTATTAGTATTGTAGAATCCAGGCCTTCCTAAAGAAGGAAGAAAGGTCTCAGATACACAACCTAATCTTACACCTTAAAGAGCTGGAAAAAGAACAGCCAATAAAACCCAAAACCAGCAGAAGACGGGAAATAATGAAGATTAGAGCAGAAATCAATGCTATCGAAACCAAAAAACAAACAAACAAAAAAACACATTAGAACAGATCCAATGAAACCAGAAGCTGGTTCTTTGAAACAATTAACGAAATTGATAAACCCCTAGCCAGTTTGATCACAAAGAAAAAGGAAAGGACCCAAATAAATAAAATCAAGAATGGAAAGAGAGATCACAACCAACACAGCAGAAATACAAACAATAAGAGAATATTATGAGCAATTATACGCCAATAAAATGGACAATCTGGATGAAATGGACAAATTCCTAGAAACATAAAAACTACCAAAACTGAAACGGGAAGAAATAGAAAATTTGAACAGACCCATAACCAGTAAAGAAATCCAATTAGTAATCAAAAAACTCCCCCCAAAAAACAAGAGTACAGGGCCAGACGGCTTCCCAGGGGAATTCTACCAAACATTTAAGGAAGAGTTAACACCTACTCTCTTGAAGCTGTTCCAAAAAATAGAAATGGAAGGAAAACTTCCAAGATCTTTCTATGAAGCCAGCATTACCCTGATTCTAAAACCACACAAAGACCCCACTAAGAAGGAGAAATATAGACCAATTTCCCTGATGAACATGGATGCAAAAATCCTCAACAAGAAATTGGCCAACTGGATCTAACAGTACATTAAAAAAATTATAGGGGCGCCTGGGTGGCGCAGTCGGTTAAGCGTCCGACTTCAGCCAGGTCACGATCTCGCGGTCCGTGAGTTCGAGCCCCGCGTCGGGCTCTGGGCTGGTGGCTCGGAGCCTGGAGCCTGTTTCCGATTCTGTGTCTCCCTCTCTCTCTGCCCCTCCCCCGTTCATGCTCTGTCTCTCTCTGTCCCAAAAATAAATAAAAACGTTGAAAAAAAAAATTAAAAAAATTATTCACCACAATCAAGTGGGATTTATACCTGGGATGCAGGGCTGGTTCAATATCCACAAAACAATCAATGTGATTCATCACATCAATAGAAGAAAGAACAAGAACCACATGATCCTCTCAACAGATGGAGAGAAAGCATTTGACAAAATACAACATTCTTTCTTGATAAAAACCCTCAAGAGAGTAGCGATAGAAGGATCCTATCTCAAAATCAAAAAAGGCATAAGACCCAACACTAATATCATCCTCAAGAGAGAAACACTGAGAGCTTTCCCCCTAAGGTCAAGAACAAGACAGGGATGTCCACTCTCACCACTGTTATTCAGCATAGTATTGGAAGTGTTAGCCTCAGCAATCAGACAACACAAAGAAATAAAAGGCATCCAAATCGGCCAGGAGGAGGTCAAACTTTCACTCTTGGCAGATGACATGACACTCTATGTGGAAACCTCAAAAGATTCCACCAAAAAAACTGCTAGAACTGATCCATGAATTCAGGAGAGCTGAAGGATGTAAAAATCAATGCACAGAAATCGGTTGCATTCCCATACACCAATAATGAAACACCAGAAAGAGAAATCAAGGAATTAATCCCATTTACAATTCCAACAAAACCCATAAAATACCTAGGAATAAACCGAACCAAAGAGGTGAAAAATCTATATACTGAAAACTATAGAAAGCTTATGAAAGAAATTGAAGACACAAAAAACTGGAGAAATATTCCATGCTCCTGGGTAGGAAGAACAAATATTGTTAAAATGTCAATACTACCCAAGGCAATCTACATATTCAATGCAACCCCTATCAAAATAACACCAGCATTCTTCACAGAGGTAGAAAACAACCCTAAAATTTGTATGCAACCAGAAAAGACCCTGAATAGCCAAAGCAATCTTGAAAAAGAAAACCAAAGCAGGAGGCATCACAATCCTGGACTTCAAGCTGTATTACAAAGCTGTTATCATCAAGACAGTACAGTACTGTAACAAAAACAGACACTCCAATCAAAGGACAGAATAGAGAACCCAGAAATGGATCTACAAACGTATGGCCAACTAATCTTTGACAAAGCAGAAAGAATACCCAATGGAATAAAGACAGTCTCTTCACAAGTGGCACTGGGAAAACTGGACAGCAAAATGCAGAAAAATGAACCTGGACCACTTTCCTACACCACACACAAAAATAAACTCAAAATGGATGAAAGACCTAAATGTAAGACAGGGAGTCATGAATATCCTCGAGGAGAAAGCAGGCAAAAACCTTTGACCTTGGCCGCAGCAACTTCTTACTCAACACGTCTCCAGAGGCAAGGGAAACAAAAGTAAAAATGAACTACTGGAACCTCATCAAAATAAGAAGCTCTGCACAGCAAAGGAAACAATCAGCAAAACTAAAAGGCAACCAATGGAATAGGGAAAATATATTTGCAAACGACATACCAGATAAAGGGTTGGTATCCAAAATCTATATAAAGAACTTATCAAACTCAACACCCAAAAAACAAATAATCCAGTGACGAAATGGGCAAAAGACATGAACAGACACTTCTTCAAAGAAAACATCCAGATGGCCAAACGACACATGAAAAAATGCTCCACATCACTCATCATCAGGGAAATACAAATCAAAACCACAATGAGATACCATCTCACACCTGTCAGAATGGCTAACATTAACAACTCAGGCAACAATAGATGCTGGCGAGGATGCGGAGAGAGAGAGGATCTCTTTTGCACTGCTGGCGGGAATGTAAACTGGTGCAGCCACTCTGGACAACATATGGAGGTTCCTCAAAAAATTAAAAATAGAACTACCATGACCCACCAATTGCACTACTAGGTATTTATCCAAGGGATACAGGTATGCTGTTTTGAAGAGGCACATGCACCCCAATGTTTATAGCAGCACTATCAACAACAGCCAAAGTAGGGCAAGAGCCCAAATGTCCACTGATGGATGAATGGATAAAGAAGATGTGGTATATATACACAATGGAGTGTTACTCAGCAATCAAAAAGAATGAAATCTTGCCATTTGTAACTACCTGGATGGAACCAGAGGGTATTATGCTAAGCAAAATTAGTCAAAGACAAATATATGACTTCATCTGAGGACTTTAAGATACAAAACAGATGAACATAAGGGAAGGGAAGCAAAAATATATAACAATAGGGAGGGGTACAAAACATAAGAGACTCTTAAATACGGAGAACAAACAGAGGGTTACTGCAGGGGTGTGGGGGGGGGGGTAGGCTAAAAGGGTAACGGGTAGTAAGGAATCTGCTCCTGAAATCATTGTTGCACTGTAAGCTAACTAACTTGGATGTAAATTTTAAAAATAAATTAAATAAATAAAAAATAAATAAAAGTGTAAAAAATATATAGATATATATATTTAAAAAGAACTCTGTTTTTTTTTTTTTTTAAACCTAAATTGGTGTTAGGGCATTAAAATTACCTTCCAAATTAATGTATCCAATTCAAGGAAGAGGGGCTGCTAAAAAGAGTTGTTGTAAAGAGGGGTCACTGGGTTCGATGATGTTAAGAACTACTACTCTAAATACAAGATTTCACTTAAGGGTGCACAACATTGTTCCAGAGTATTAAAACATTACAGAAAGAAGTGTACTATATTCCCAATGAAATAGTTTTATGAGAATTATTTGGGTAAAATACTTTTTTAGTTTAAAATGATGGATACATTTTTAAATAGAAAATATGAAATTTTTAAAGGGTAATATAAATGTGTGAAGTCCTTCTGTGCTACTCGTTCATATCTTCTGCATTAAAGAAGTTTGAGAAGCACTGCCCTAGATGGTGGTAAATCAATTAAAATACAACAAACACATCAGAATGATGACAGATGGTTTTTCTCAAGGCCTATTACTGAGAGCAATACAAAAACTACAAATTTAGAATGGCTTGTTTGCATAAAGAATTTTATAAGCAAATGGATAAAATATAGGCTAACAAAAAGGTAGTAATATACTAAGCAAAATCTCTTTCAATAGTTAAAATTAAGTAAATACATTTTAAGGTTTATGTATTGAATGAAAAACACTGTACTCTACAGTTGTAAACACTCTGACTAAAAGAGAGGGCATGATCCCATTTTGGCATAGTTACCTCAATGATTTTGGTAAATCTGAGTTCCTTAGTATTTTACATGTTAAAGAGCAACATGACTGTGTTCCAATGAGGTTTCCAGGAGAATAAACCAAAATCACTTCCAAACACTAATCATAAAAAAAGATTCTAAAAGCAAAATAAACAAAATAAAAAATACCTGTTTCTTCTGCCCAATTCGATGAGCTCTAGCCTGTGCCTGAAGATCATTTTGTGGATTCCAATCGGAATCAAATATAACAACAGTATCAGCAGAGGCTAAATTAATTCCTAGACCTCCAGCTCTTGTGGAAAGCAAAAAGCAGAAATCCTGTAAGAAATTATAAATAGGCTCAACTTTAAATTCTTCTGAACCGTGAATATGAATAATCAGCAAGAGAATTTTACAACTGGTTTTTTGAATTTAAAAGTATTTTACCAATAAAACTGAAAGATAGTTTTAAAAATGCTAATAGGGGCGCCTGGGTGGCGCAGTCGGTTAAGCGTCCGACTTCAGCCAGGTCACGATCTCGCGGTCCGTGAGTTCGAGCCCCGCGTCAGGCTCTGGGCTGATGGCTCGGAGCCTGGAGCCTGTTTCCGATTCTGTGTCTCCCTCTCTCTCTGCCCCTCCCCCGTTCATGCTCTGTCTCTCTCTGTCCCAAAAATAAATAAACATTGAAAAAAAAAATTAAAAAAAAAAAAAATAAAAAAATAAAAATGCTAATAAAATACAAAAACCTCTAGCAAAATCCATCAACAGGATTCCAAAATACAAATATACATGGAAATAATGAACACCAAATCTACAATGAATTTTAAATGAAAATGGGATAATTTATTTAGAAGCAAATTAACTGTTCTATGCTGAAACAGTATTGATAAGGGCAAAATTCTCCAGATTAACATAAAATACTGATTTTAAAACCTCATTTAGAAAGTAAAACTAGCTAATAAGACTTTTTTTAAAAAAACAATGACAAAAATAATTTACTAAAATTATGACTAAAATTATTTAGTTTTAAAAGCATTCATACCTCTGATCCTTCAGCATTAAAATGATCTAGTGCTTGTTTTCTCAGCTCCCCTTTTATTGATCCATCTAATCTCTAAAATAAAACACATTAAAATATTTCACATAACAGAATCAAATATTTAAAAAGGTATTAAAATCAATTATGAAGTTAAGTATGAAAATGCGGCATTACTTTCGTTAAGACTATAAGAGTAGTAGGTACTTATTAGTCAAGAAAACAATGCCCAAGCATTCTGTCTATAGTCTGTGCTCTTAACCGTTAGGACTATTTTCCCAGATAATAATAGTAAATAGCATTGGCTATCATTGTGTCTGAGTCTCACTGTAAGAAATATATTTTACATGTGAATGAGTACACAACTGTACATCCAAAGCAAGTTACATGACACATGTATCATGATATGGCCTCATATATTAAAATTTCATTTTTTCAAAATGTTGGTACAACCCATTAAATTGATTCCCAGATCCATTAACAGGTTACAGTCCACAGTTTTAAAAACAGTGCTGAAGTCCAGTGTGGTTAGTGGACCAACAACATCGTTGTCACCTGAGAACTCAGAAATGCAAATTTTTGAGCCCCATCCCAGATCTACTGAATCTACTGAAATCAGAAACTCTGAGAAAAGAGGTACAGCAAAGCCCCTGATTAAAGTTTCAAAGTCACTGATTTGAGTCAAAAAGCCCGCATCTGAGTATCTTCAATATCCATGGGTGCCTTGGGCAAGCGATCTGACTTTTCAATTCATCTTGTCAGTTTCTTTCTTAGGTAATGAACACAATAGTACTTTCTTCATAAAATTCAGAGGATTCAGTGAGAGAACAAAGTAAAACACTTACCACAGTGTCTGGCATATATATATTGAGTGCTTACTAAACATTAGCTGATGTCCAAAATTAAAAAAAAAATTTTAGGGTGCCTGGGGGCTCAGTTGGGCTCAGGTAGTAATCCTGCAGTTCTGAGATCCAGCCGCCCCTATCCCCTGAATGGGCTCCACGTAGAGTGGAGTCTGCTTAGGATTCTCTCTCCCTCTCTTTGTCCCTCCCCAGTTCTCACTCTCTCTCTCTCAAAATAAATAAATAAACATTTTTTAAAAATTTAAATGTGCCGGGCGCCTGGGTGGCTTGGTCGGTTGAGTGTCCGACTTTGGCTCAGGTCATGATCTCACACTCCGTGAGTTCGAGCCCCGCATTGGGCTCTGTGCTGACTGCTCAGAGCCTGGAGCCTGTTTCAGATTCTGTGTCTCCCTCTCTCTGTGACCCTCCCCCGTTCATGCTCTGTCTCTGTCTCAAAAATAAATAAAAACGTTTTAAATAAATAAATAAATAAATAAATAAATAAATGTGCTACTGGTTTCATTTTCACTAAAAATTACTATTAGTAAAAACTTCTTAAAAACAGTGGCATATCAGGGCACCAGTGAGGGTGGCTCGGTCGGTTAAGCATCCGACCCTTCATTTAGGCTCAAGTCATGATCTCATAATTAATGACTTTGAGTCCCGCATCAGGCTCTGTGCTGACAGCACGGAGCCTGCCTCGGATTCTCTCCTTCTCTCTGCCCCTCTGCTGCTCACTCTCTCTCTTTCAAAATAAATAAATTTAAAAAAACAAACAGAACAAAAAAAGAAAACCCAGTGTATATCATTTATTAAGGCATGATCTAAACTAAAAGAATGTTAAACATAATTTTCTCTGGGAAATAATACTGGAATGAGAAGGGAGTAGGGGCAGAGAACTAACTACCAGCACTTGTTTACTATTTGTTTTGTTTGACCATGTAGACACAATAATTTGTCTAAAAACAAACCAACACAGGATTGGGGTAAGGATAGAGGGGTGGAATGGAAACAGGGTGATAGTTATAGGGTACTGTTTCTTTTTGAGGTCATAAAAACATTCTAAAATTTATTGTGTTCATGGCTGCCCAACTCTGTGAATATATTAAAAATCACTGAATTGTACACTTTAAATGGATGAATTAATTGCATGGAATGGAAATCACATCTCAATAAAGATGTTAAGAAAATCAAACAATAGTACTTTTTCTATATTTTTCCCTAGCCTAAATGACCATATATTTCTCAATCACGTTCATATCACCAAAGACCCGTCCCTCAAATGATGTCTGTTGAGATTCATCATTATAATTCTACTTCTATTTTATTGCCTGCACTAACATTCATCATTTACTAGCTATGTGAATGTTCGCTATGTTCTAGGCACTGTTCAAGAAAGGATTAAATAAGGATTAAATAAATTATTAGAAAAGCACTGAAACTAGCACCTGACTCTAACATTAAACACTCATCCATACTAGCTTTAATTATACTGAATTGATTTCAACATAAACACTGAATAGATGGAATATAAGCTCATTTTGGTCTTTAATACCTTCCCTAAAGTCATCTAAAAGTTTTATTCAGTAAACTATACATTAGAATAATTATAAAACATTATTCTTCAGAATCTGTAACAGTCCTGATATTGGCTGACACATAGCAGGCACTGAATAAAAAGTCGTTGAGGGAACAGCATAGTTTTTTTTTTTGCGTCTCGCATCCATGAAATACACCCAGATCAACACTAAACCATCCTGCACACCTAGAAAACTGATTTAAGGATTAACACAACAATCTGCACAACCTGAACTATAGAACTCAGCAGGTACACAGCACGGAGAGGTGAACTGGGGGGGAGAGAAGCTGCGGAGGGCAGGGAGCTGTTTTTGCTTGCAGAGAAAGGAGGGAGACAGGGGTCGGGGGGGGTGAGCACAGGAAAAGCACACCCTCCCCTTCACCGCAAAAGAATCTGCAGCAGTCCTGGTAACATTCACAAAGGCTGCTCTCTCTCTCTTCCTCAAAATAAAGCCTAACTCATAAGGCTGCCCATTTACATTTGAGCATAGAAGAGAAATACAAAATTAAAATAAAGACTAGAGAATAGAAAAATTACTTTGCTGCTAAATATAAGGTCAAGAAGAAAAAAGGGAATAATGACAGAAATGTTTAAAACAGATATATTATCTTGAAAATACAGTTTATTAAAAAATCTATACTTCATTTACACAAGAATTTCACAGGTAATTTTGTAAAGATCCGATGAAATTTGTCAACAAAAAGGAAAAAATGAAATGCTTACTTGAAAGGGGAATTGACGGTATTTCAAATATTCTGCAAGTATGTCTAACATCCGCACCATTTGAGAAAAAATAAGAACTCTATTGCCTCGTTCTCTTAGGCGAATTAACAGTTTGTCAAGAAGAATCAATTTTCCGCTACTACGGATTAAGTGCTAGGAAACAATAAATTACAATGGTTAGAGCATGTGAGCATGTGCAAAGAATCAACCAAATGAAACAAATGCCCCACTTAAAACTTTAGCTTCTTTAATTATTGAAAATTGAGATTTTGTATTTTTATAATGTTGAAAAAGTTTATTTCAGTTTCCAAAATTTTCTAGAACCTTTTCTAGGATCATTTTTATCTACGATTTAAGCTAAAATTTTCCTTGCCATTTAGCACCTAGATTTTCATTTTGTTTTGGGGAAAGGGGGGGGGGGCATGTTTCACTATATTTGCTAGTTATTACACTACTTCTCAAAAAATCTCAGCTGAAAAATAATACATTGAAAGCAGCAGCAACTAAGCAGCTAAAGGTTAAAAGAAAACAGATTTTAATTTATATGTATCAGCCACTGAACCTAGCTCTTTTAAAGCACTACTGTGGTTGAATGGCAATTGTGGCCCTCTTCACACCTCATCTGTCTACCAGAAGCAATAGGAAGTGTAAACTCTAAGCTCAAGATGCCTTTCTTAAGACTATCATTTGGGGTGCCTGGGTGGTTCAACGGGTTAAGCATCCGACTTCAGCTGGGGTCATGATCTTGTGGTCCGTTGGGTTCAAGCCCCAGGTCAGGCTCTGTGCCGAGAGCTCAGAGCCTGGAGCCTGCTTGAGATTCTGTGTCTCTCTCTTTCCCTGCCCCTCCCACACCCGTGCGGTGTCTTTCTCGCTCAAAAATAAAGAAACATTAAAATATATATATATTTATTAAAAAACTATCATTTGCCATATCACAAATTCAGCATCATAATGTGAATTTTTGTCATTTAAGAATATACTAAGGGATTTCTCCTGGATAACTCTTGGTAGTCCATACAAATCCATTTTTAGAAAAATGATCAAAATAATTGTATGAATAATTATGAAGGCTTTTTTAATAAAAACAAAGAAAATAATTAACACCATTATTTAATATACCATAACCAAAGAAAACTTCTAACCAATATATTAAAGCATCATGCCATTTTCAGTTATAACTGAAATAAACATTTCTAGAATTTTGCTTTACTACAAAGTAAAAATCCTTACTTGTAAGGCCTCCTGTTTATTATAGAATTCATTATTATCTGGTGGTTTAATGAGGTAGCAATGGTTACAACATTTCTTTAGCTCCATCATAATGTTCAAAAAGCCTGAGGTACTGCCCTTGGAACCTTTGCTGAGGGCTTTGTAATTCCTAGTTAATATCCATCTGTTTAAAGAAAAAAAAATACCATGAAAATGATGGTTAGCAGAACAATTACCAGGATGAATTCTAAAACCATTAAAAAAAAAAATCAAGCACCAGAGCAAAACTGTACCATTATGAAGTTCACAACTGGATATACTATGGTCCAAACATCGTTCAGAAGACTCGTGAACTTTGTTCATAAGACTGAGAATCCGATCAATATACAGTAAAGGCTTAATGTAACATAGTGAATATAGTGTATTAATCCTTTTCCCCCCAAAGTTACTTCAAAATGGTTAACTATCAGGGCACCCGGGTGGCTCAGTGAAGCGTCTGACTTCAGCTCAGGTCATGACCTCATGGTTCGCGAGTTCAAGCCCCGCATCGGGCTCTGTACTGACAGCTCAGAGCCTGGAGCCTGACACTGTCTCCTTCTCTCTTTGCCCTTCCCCCACTCACGCTCTGTCCCCCTCTCTCTCTCTCAAAAATAAACATTAAAGAAAAATTTTTTTAATGGTTAACTATTATCTATATTAACCTTCCAACAAATCTTAGTATATTAGGCAACCAATATGTAGACTTATAAAAAAAACCTCACGAGCATACCTGGTTTAACCACAATGCCTTGTCTAAATTACAGTTAACACAATACAATTACAACTTGTAGAAAAATTATAGGTAGATTTTATTACTCCAAACTATTTATATAACTATGTAACATTTCCTCTCATTATGATGTACTTTGTCTTCTACCACCTTTTATTTTCTTCATTTTTATAAGATTAGTCTTTGAAGGAACTTGGAATAATTTATCTCTGATTCGCCTCAAAATGATAGGAAATGGGAATGTCTAGAGATAAAATAAGACTGGCTATCTGAATTGAAAACAAAGCTGAGTGTTGGGGGTTTATTATGTCATCCTCTTTTTGTATATGCTTGAGATTTTCCATAATACAAACCTAAAATTCATGCAATGAATGTTTTTTTTTTTAATGTATGGCACTTACAGTTTTACCATAAATTTCTGAAAATCCAAATGCAGGTAGCCATGGATTTTATGCAATTAAATGTTTAAACAGATATTAGGATAGATATTCTCTTTTTGATTCTTTGAAACATTATGTATAGTTCTGACATACGTAATTTTTTTTTAATGTTAATTTTTGAGAACGAGAGACAGAGCATGAGCAAGGGGAGGGGCAGAGAATCCGAAGCTGGCTCCAGGCTCCCAGCTGTCAGCACAAAGCCTGACGTGGGGCTCAAACTCACAAACTGAGAGTTCATGACCTGAGCCAGAGTCGGATGCTTAACTGAGCCATCCAGGTGCTCCGACATATATAATTTATCTAAAGTGCAATTAATATTCTTCCACATGGGGGAAAAGAGAGGGTGTGTCCTAAAACTTTCTTTTTCTGGCCTCTACCTCTGTCAATTATGCAACTATCATAATTATATAATAATGCCTTAGTATCACTAACACTTAAGTAGTCAGTATTAACAATATTTAACAGAAACCCTACGTATGTTAAAAGAGCATACAGTAGACAAATGCAATTAATGATGATTTAATTAATCTTAGGTTACCCGTTATCTTGGACAAGTTGATCTCTCTTTGCTTCAATATATCATAATATAAACCTATTTTAATATTCAAGAATTGTTATTGCTCTAAGACCCTACTGGGAGGAGAGACAGCACCTCCATGAGACAAGGATAGGGGGATTATTTAGAATTAAAGGTCCAGAACATGTGCTCTGTTTACAGCTTACTTGTAATACTGTTTCTGTAAAGCACTCATTTCCATTCTTAAAATCTGCTCAACCTTGGCAGGAAGAGATTTTTCCACATCTTTTTTAACTCTGCGTAACAGAAATGGTTCAAGCTCCTTGTGGAGGCTTGCATAACCATATTCTCTGCCTTTTCCATGTTCTTCTTCAAAATCTTCCCAGGAAGAAAACCTTAAAAATTTAAGAAAATGGAAAAATCACTGAAAAAGTCATACTGCATATGAAAATTTTCAGGGTAGTCACATATAAGCAAAATATAGACTTTCAGGAAAAGACTAGCTAACATTAGTCACTTCTAAGGACTATCCTTCCCAAGAAACCCATCTTATATCTACATAAAGGTGAAAAATAGGTTATTTTATGAAAATTAGGATTCTCCTGGAGTTAAAGATAATAAATAAAATATTTTCAAGTACACAATTGTCACTAAAATATTTCTCAAAGAATATATTAAAGTTTGGAATCTACTGAAAGAGAGCAATTTTGTGATCTTGGACAAGTTATTTATCCTTATCTAGTTTTCCCCATCTAGAAAAAGGGATTATCAGTACCTTATTACTGTTGTTATTGCTAATATTAAGTACTAAGAATGATACTGTTTGTTTTTCAAGCAAAGTATATTTTGAACATGGGCAGAATCAACTGTTGTAATTTATTACACATGACTCAAGCTTATTTACAAATTTGAAAAGTTAAAATATTATTAGAAATGTGAAATGCTGCATCGCCCCCCTTTTTTTTCCTTCTTAAAAATCTGTAATCTAATGTTCAAGGATAATTAATACTTCTTACAGACCTTATTACTACCTATACTAATATTTTCTTGCTAAGCTTAACATTCAAAACTAACATTAAAATTGCATATCCTAACTTATCTTACTTTTCTGGCATAATGAAATGTAGCAAAGACCACAGCTCTTTAAGGGAGTTCTGTAGAGGAGTTCCAGTAATAAGGAGACGGTGATTGGATTTAAAGTCTATTAAAGTTTTATACAGAAGAGAGTCATCATTCTTTAATCGATGTGCTTCATCTACACCTATAAACGCCCAATTCAGACCTCCAAGGAATGCCTTAAAATGAACAGAAAAACACAGTTAATGTTTTAAGAGAAAAGTGAAATTCAAATTATTAAACTGAGGCAAATTAAAATTGAGAACATGCTTTTGTCTTGTTTTCAGATAAAAACTATGTATTATTTCAAGATTTATTGGAATCTTCAAATCAAGTAACTCAACATGCAAAATAAAGTTCCCTCCATGACTAATTCACCCACTGGAAAACAGAGCATAATAGCATACACATTCTAAAAAAAAAGAGAGAGAGAAAAAAAATAAAAAAATTTAAATGATAACTATCATTTAAAATAGTTATCATTTAAAAATTTTTACAAAAGATTTTTAGCTGAAGGGCAGCAGAAGCTTCTATTAGTGTCAATTTGGAGAAAGTAAGATATAAATTTGGAAGTGTCTTTACTCTAAGTGTAGGAATAATTCACTGTATGACCTTTAAACACTGTGGATCTGTGTATATAAATATGGGTCTCTGACTTAAAACAGAGACAGGCCAGATTCTACTCTTCAATGGTTGTATGATCCAAGAGACAAGCTCAATAACCACTTTGAGACATGATTTTTCTTTCCAATAAAGTAGAGATGACAGCAGGATCTTACATAATAGATTAGAATTACTTGACATATTAACTATAAAGAATTAAATAAGACAACATTTATCAAGCATTTAGTACAATGCTTCATCCATGGGTAGCTTAATCCTTTTAGGTATTCTCCTCCTCTTTCAAAGACCTTACAAATCAAAGCACTATGCCAAACTCGTTGCATGTAAGTCAGCAGTTGGCAAACTTTTCCTGTAAAGACTCACATGAAGTATTTTAGCTTGTGCAGACAAATGTGTGGTGACCTGTGCTGCATATTCTTTGGTTTTAACACTCACTAAAAATGTAAACAATATTCTTAATTCAAAGGTCATAAAAAATAAACCAGATCTGACCCACAGGATGTAGTCTGCTGACCCCTGATTTAAATTATCTTCTCATCCTATCCACAACACATGGTAAAGGAAAAATGGATATACACCAAACAGAAAACCATAGGTAATACATACCTTATCCTTCAATAAAATTTCATAAGTTGTTAAAAGTATATTAAATTTTAACCGTTTGGTCTGGGGATGCATCCATTCATGAGTTCTTATCTATCAAGAAATTTTAAAAATAATTTTAAGATAATCATTATGAAAAGTATACTTGTACTTGAATATCTAAAATAAAATCTGCTCAAAATACACAAAAAACAATGTATATGTTTATGTAATAAAATCATTTTTTTATTTAAATTTTCGTTAAAAATCATTTTATTCTTAACAATGCCTAACAAGCTGCACTAATCTTACTTATAAATAAAATGTAAATGCCACGGCATATCAAAACCTACAAAAAAATAGCAGATATATTTTTCTTACACATTTTCCACTAAAGGAAGTTCTCATTTAACAAAACATAAGTGATTAATTCATTTAATAACATGGCATTTATGGATGAAATGATATTCAGGTTTGCTTCACAATATCTGGGAGGAAACAAAACTGGCAATGCATTAAAACTGTGAAGCTGGAGATGAGTAACATGGAGGTTTATTATACTCTTCTGTCTGCTTTCATGTGTATCTCAAATTTTCCAAAACAAATTAGGAGAAAAAATTATTACATAAAGTAACACTCAACTGAAAATTGACTTTTAGTATTCAGCCAATTAAACACGTACAGAGCACTTACTTGTGGCAAGTTTTACTCTAAAAATTAAGACTACAAAGACACATACAATACCTATCCTGAAAGACAAGTATATCTAGATTTCTAAATTTGTGGAGAAACAACTTACCATATTTCTGCTGTTAATGTCACCTAAATAGACCACAGCATTCATCTGAGAAGCCCATGTCTGAATTTCCCTTTGCCAGGAAGTAAGAGTGGAGAGTGGTACTACTAACAGAAAAGGTCCATATAATTGATGCTCATGAAACAAATAGTTCAGAAATGAGATCGTCTGTATTGTTTTTCCAAGGCCCATTTCATCAGCAAGTATGCAACTATTTCCTCTACAAAGTAAAAACAAAAATTACGTATGCAATAAAGAGTCAAATTTGTAAAGAAACTTTTTTACATAACCCATGTACAAATTTATATGAACAGTTAAAATAAATCTGACAGGTATACAAACAATACACCACTTTTATTACCTATAAATAATAAATGTAAATAAAGGCCTTTGTAATAGTTTAAGTGGACAAAGTTTACCATTTTAGTACAAAAGAAGCTTAAAGATTAACGTATTATTTTTAATCAGTTATGCAGCCAAGAACACAATCTACAAGTGATAGAGTCCAGACATATTAAATAAGTAAAAAAATTAGCAGAAAGAAAATATACAGCAGGATAAACTATAGCTACAGTAAAATTTAAATACAAAAAATCTGCACCCTAGGGTTACATATATTGCCAAGAATAGAACAAGAAACACAGGGCGGGGCCGGGGTGGGGGTTGGGGGGCAGGGGAAGAGGCCTAAATATTAGAAATAACTGGAAGAGAAAGAGTCCAGGACTGTAGGATAGAAATATATATATGTATGTATGCTGATTTTAAGTTCAGTATGGAGTGCTGCAGCAAACAGGTTAAACCTCAAACTCCAATGGATCATCTTCTTAGTATATAATAAGTATTATTTATATACTAAGGAAATTTGAAAACCTGCATATAAAAACCAGTCTTTATCCTTCATGTTGGTGGAAATCTTTTCCAAATCCTCTACTTGTAAAATTCGTATGCTCTCAAATTAAACAGATAATTCAAAATATACTTACTTGCACCAAGAATGAGCAAGCCAATTTAAACCATTTAGTTGATAATCTCTTAATTCTAAACTCTCATGTCCTCCAATGTAGGATGGCTGCTTCTTTAGGGCTACAAATCTTGGCCTTTGTTTTAATACCTTTAGTAGAAATAAATGTTAATAAGAACCATTAAATGTGGGAAATTATTTTAAAACATGAAAATCTCAGCTTTTACCATAAATTTTTACATTTCATCTCAAATCATCAAAATCAGAAATTCCATGACTCAAGATGTATCTCAGGATTCATCGAAAGACTGTTTTCTATTACTATAACAAAGTATAGTGAAATATTTTGCCCTTTTTGGACAAAAAATGATAGAAGTAAGTTCTGGCTGAAATACCTGGGGCCTCACATAGTTCACAAACAAAACCTATGTTAAATTCATTCAATTAACTGCTGCTGCAGCCCTGACCCAGAAATAAACCATACAACTGGCTTAAATTTCTGATTTCTTAATTACCATTATCAACTTAATTCAATCTTGTAATAAGAAAACAAGTTTTACTAGCATATAGATCCTCAAAACTATTGCTAATAATCACTTTAAGTATAAACATCCTATATTAAAGCAAGGTAATCTTAGGTACTAACTTTTTTCCTATGGGTACATCCTTCTTTTTCTTTCCTACCTTCAAAGAAAATACTCCCTATCTTTTAAACCAAGCATATATATATATATATATATATATATATATATATATATATATATATATACACATACACACCTATTTTTCAGGAAATTTTCCTATTTGGTCTCCCCAAGCCACTCCTCACAACACCACCACCAATTTATCATCTTACTGACGTAGTTTCACTCACCAGGGCCAAAAGACAGTGCCACATCTAAGACCACATATCAATTACAGGAACACCATTTCCTATAAGACCTACCAACCAAGCAGTTCTCTCTCTCTTAGCCTATCTAAAATCAGGCAGGATCCATTCTTTATTTGAGCTTGTAATATTTTTATGATGCATAAATACTATTCTCAACAATTACAAATTTCAAACAATACTCACTTTGCAATCTTTAAAAGGAGTGGTTTTTGATTGATTCCTGCTAAAATACTCATCTATGCATGCTTGAAACTTTTTGGAAATTAGGGCTCCATCCTCCCAGCTGCACTCTGAGTATGGAAGGCCCTGCCATTTGCAATAATAATCGGGATAACCAGCTGCTGACTTCTGATTGGAATGAGCTGTGAGAAAAATCAGGTTATTTATTTATTTTTACAATGAATTTTATCCAAGAACTAATTTTTGGTAAAACAACACCACAAGCAAAAATTAGCCATCTGGTTTATACTACCCTATTACAGTAAGACTAAGCTACTGTATTTGCTGTATAAATAGTAAATTTATTTATTTTTTCTGATTTCAAGCATGGAAAGATAAAAGTTTAATTAGAATCATTTATTACTAACCAATTATTCGTTCCACTATTTGATACTGTTTGTGTAGATCATCTGTAAGTTCTTGCTGGCAATTATAATATTCCACATCTTCTGGAGAAGCATTTTTCAACCTGAAAAATTATTTTAATCCAGAATTAGACTTAAAAATCTCCTCTAAATAACCCATTCCCCCCCCATACTCTCTATAGCACAAAATCTCCCATTTTGCCACTCATCTAAATATGACTCAGTTGAATAAGGAAGTAATTGAAATAGAAATAAAGTGAAGCATCATTAATTTTTAATTTTAAAAATGTGTAAGCTACATTTACATTATATATTATATTATATTTACATTACACGCATATATATTTACATTATATATGACACACATTCTACATGACCGTCACCAAGGAGAAATTTAGATATGGCTGTTTCTAAAAAGTTTTACCTTGAGATGCAATACAATAAGTCTATAAATAATTATTTTAGGTTATTACTGGATTCTTGACTATGTATTCCTTATTAACAAAACTTTAGTAATAACCTTTGAACTGCTAAAAAATTAAGTGTAATATAAAACACTTACCATCTTTTTGTCTCCTGATCTTTTTTCTTATAATTATCCAATTTTTTCATTCCTCTAACATTCTGCTGCTTAAGGGTTTCTTCTGTCTCCCAAGTATTGTGGATATGAGACCATCCTTTCCATTTAATTAAATACTGGATCTCTCCTGGTTCCTTGTTTTTTTCAAATCCTGCATTTGGGTCACCATCTGCTTCAACTGCATAGATGGTTGTAGTAGCACCAGTAGCTGAAAAAGAAAGCACAATACATTCCATATAATTCAGTTATAAGCTTATTTCCTTCAACTCAAAAATTCAGTATAAATAGAAAAAATATATTCTTTTTTTAAATTTTATTTTGTTAATGTTTTTCTTTTAATGTTTATTAATTTTTGAGAGAGACACAGCACAAGCAAGGGAGGGGCAGAGAGGTGGAGACACAGAATATGAAGCAGGCTCCAGGCTCTGAGCTGTCAGCACAGAGCCCGACGTGGGGCTCAAACCCATGAACCGTGAGATCATGACCTGAGCCAAAGTCGGACACTTAACCGACTGAGCCACCCACATGCCTCACCATTATCTGGTGCCGAGGTCTGTAGCCCAACCGAATGAACCACCCAGGCACCCCAGTTCTCTTTTAAATAGGCAAAATATCAGGGTACAAGAATTTAAGTAAAATTCCATTACACATACATAAAAGAAACTCTGCATTTTAGAACAGAAATATCTAATTTAATCTCCTCAGTTTTAAAATTAGAAAAAACAAGGTTAAAAGTCAGTGACACACCTAAGATCATACGGCAATTTATAACAACTTATGACTGGAAGCCTGATAACTACAAATAAAATAATGAAAAATCATCTTTAAAAACTGCCATGTCCAAAGTCATTATGTTGGAGATATCTGCAGCCCTCATGTTCAATGCAGCTTTATTTATAATAGCCAAGACATAGAAACAACCTAAGTATTCATCAACAGGCAAAAAAATAAAGAAAATGTGATATACGTAGATATATATATAGATATAGATACAGATATAGATATAGATATATATATATATATATATATGATAGAATACTATTCAGCTACAAAAAAGAAGGAAATCCTGACATTTGCAACAAGGTAGAACACCACTGAGGGCATTACTCCAAGTGAAATGTCAAAGACAAACACTGTATAATCTCACTTATACATGTAATTTAAAGCAAACAAAACCTCATAGAAAAAGAGATCAGAACTGTAGTTAATAGAGGCAGCGAGTGGATGTAGGTTGGGGGGGCAACGGGGGGGGGATAATGATGTAGATGCATACAAACTTCCAGTTATAAGACAAATAAGTAAGTACTGGGGATATAAAGTACAACATAATGACCATAGTTAACACTGCTGTATGGTATATTTAAAAGCTGCTCAGAGAACAGATTCTAAATTATCGTAACAAAATTTTTTTTTCTTATTCTACCTATATGAAATAATGGATAAATAGAAACTAAACTTAATGTGGTAATCATTTTGCAATATATGTAAGTCATTATGCTGTCCACCTTAAACTTATACAATGTTCTACGTCATATCTCAATAAAACCGGAAAGAAAAAAAATGCATGTCAAGATAACTAAAAATAACCTACATAAAAACATTTTGAAATAACCAAACCATTTGTAAAGTTGAAAGTACCTAAATAACACCTATTATTTAGGTATAACAGAAAAACTCTGATACACAGGTTAAAATTTTTTCTAATTATCTGCAGTAAATCAAGTAAGGTCAAGTGAGGTTAAACGGATCATTTTGTGGGGAGAAAATACTCAGGCTAAGAAAAGTATAGTTTATAACAAGTAAAACAGAAGAAAAGCCACGCTCTGGACTTTCAAAACTGAAATAACTTCAAGAAATACTTTATTTACTCTAGTAAATATCACTGAAATAATCAAATAAATAGGTTTTTTAAGAAAATACCTCCTTTTCTCCCAATCCGACAATCCATAAAACGTTCTATTGTTTCAAATTCCTCTTCCTCAGGTTGAGGAACATCCTCCCCACAGACTTCCAGTAGGTCATCGGAATCTGTTTTCATTTCTTCATCTTCTTTATAGCTAACATTGACAGTTGCTTGGCGACGAGAACTTCTTTTATCATTATCATAATCTTCTTCATCATCCTCCTCCTCAGATGAATCAAGCTGTCTCTTTTTTTGTCCAAGAATTTTCTTTCCATTCTTTGCCTTAGATCTAAGGAAGACCAAGAGATAGAGGTGTTTTACAGAAACAATGGCATAAAACAAGACAAGCGACACTACATACAAAAAGAGTATCTCTGTAACCAACAATTTCCAGCATGAAATTGAGAACTATACTTACCTATTTTGAGGTTTCCTGCTTTTAACTTTGTTTTTTGGCTCATAATCAGATTCTGTTTCATCACAACTGCTTTTATCTCTTTCTTCTTCAGATTCTGAATCTGAGCCAGATTGAGATGGAGATCCTGACCCAGACATTTGCCAATCTTCACTGTATACAGAATATACAAAGTATGTTTATTTATCCTTATATTGTATAGCACATTTTACCTCTTATAAAAGTACAAAAAAAATCAAATAAATTATGTTTTAGTTAATATAAAAAAATTGCTGCTTTCATTTACACTAACATATTAAAATGTGTGTAGAATAAAAAAATGCTGGAAAATATTCTTCATACAGTTCTCCTATAACTCCAGGGTTTTGTTAATCATTTAGTTATACCTCAATGAGTAGCAAATAAGTAAATGTTATTCTGATTATCACTACGAACGAAAACATGGAAAGATAATTTAAAGAGTCACAGGGTTTAATTTTGAAAATCCTGTATAATTATACTTGCTCTCTCAAAAAAAAAAGATTCTAATCTCTTTCATTTTAATTTTCTGGAGACTGATTTTTAAAAATATACACTCTTGGCGCCTGGGTGGCTTAGTTGGTTAAGCATCGGACTTCAGCTCAGGTCACGATCTCATTGTCCATGGGTCTGAGCCCCACATTGGGCTCTGTGCTGACAGTGAGGAATCTTCTTGGGATTCCCTCTCTCTCCCTCTCTCTGCCCCTTCCTCACGTACGCTCGCTTTCCCTCTCTCAAAATAAATAACTTAAAAAAAAAATACACTCTGAAACTTATTTTTAAATACATGTTCATAAAGAAACCTAAAATATACTCAGTATAGAAAAATGTAATAAAGAAAAAAAACTAGTGCATTTTAACCAACATTCAATTATTATCTTAGCTTTATTGCTAATTTGAGTCTATACTCAGTCTATTTAATTCTAGTAAACATGTAGAGAAAAATTACTGGATGTACACATTAATATTCTGCTATAATATCAACTTCAAGTGGAAGATACACATTAAATTCTTATATATATGCCATAACTAGTCTCACAGCTACTCTTCTACTCCACTGCTCTGTACCTCAAGCATCAATTATGACTATGCTAAGGGTTCCATAAGCAAGCACATATGATAAAATCTGGTTCATGGTAAAACCGTAACAGGGAAGTAATCCCTTTTTTATCTTGAGATCTTTTGAGAGTATGCACACTAGAAATAGCAACAGATAGGTAAAATATATGAAAATGTCTCCATATTTTTTATAATACACATTATGACCTTTATACCTAACCAAACCTACCCATCATCCCAAATCACTAGTTTTAAAAATAGTCCTTTTTTTAAGGACTATGCCAAGTTTAGAAATTACTATGCCACCTATGCCAAGTTTAGAAATTACTAACTCAGGGGAAGAGTTATAGAGCTGATGAGACACAGTAGTTGAAAAGGTAAACTAGTAAACTTCTAGTAAACCAGTAGACAGATCTGAGGAAATTAGCCAGGATGTAACACAGCAATAAAGGGATAAAAAACATGATACAGTAAGATTTACACAGAAGATGGATGATCCAATAGATATCTACCACAGACACAATCCAGTAAAAAAGATATATATTAAAGTAGTACCAGGGATATTTACAAAATGAGAAAATGTCCAGGGATACAATGACTGGATTTTCAGAAACTAATAAAAGATAGGAATCTTCATGTTAAAGATGTATAACAGGAGTGAATAAAGTGGAACAAATAAATAACAAATCCAAAGGTCGATATACCAAAGTAAAACTGCAGGACAGCCAAGGAAAGTAGAAAAATAAGACACAGACAATGGAACAGTATTTTTGACAAAACAAGGGAGAAAACAACTCAGACCAAGAGCACACGGATTGTTTAGTCGGTTGAGTGTCTGACTCTTGATTTTGGCTCAGGTCATGATCTCATGGTTCATGGGATTGAGCCCCACATCAGGCTCTGCATTCACAGAATGGAGCCTGCTTGGATTCTCTCTCTCCTTCTCTCTCCCTCTCTGCCCCTTACCTTCTCATGCATGTACATACACACTCTCTCAAAATAAATAAATAAACTTAAAAACAAAAACAAAAAAAACCCAGACCATCTAAATAAGTGAAAATCTGAAGTACTCAAACACGTTCCAGGTCAAGATCTTGAGGAAATTATAGTGAGTCTCTAAATGAGTTCTACAGGAAAGTAAATTTCATGTGCAGATTAAAAGTAAGATAGCTATTAACATAAATTTAACAGAAATACCCACTATTCATCATCCACTGGTCCTACATTTCTATGTAGGTTTCCCAAGTTATTAATATTTTCTGATACTATGACTAGGCAGATCTCTCGAGTTTTGTTTTGTTTTTTTTAATGTTTGTTTATTTTTGAGACAGAGACGGAGCATGAACAGGGGAGGGGCAGACAGAGAGGGAGACACAGAATCTGAAGCAGGCTCCAGGCTCTGAGCGGTCAGCACAGAGCCCGACGCGGCGGTCGAACTCATGGACCATGAGATCATGACCTGAGCTGAAGTCGGACGCTTTACCGACTGAGCCACCCAGGCGCCCCCGGATCTCTCGAGTTTAAAAACACCCCTCTGGAGATAGGGATCACAGACAATAAACAAGTGGCACAAAAAAATCTCAGGTCCTCACAGAAAGATAAATGTTATGGATTAATGGTTTAAATTAACCTAATAAAATGTCATGAGCCAAGAATTTACAAAAGTCTACTTTTGCCAATAATTTTTCATAAAAGAAACACAAAATCAATAGGGTCTTCCTGATATGAAAATGATCAGTTGAACAAAATAACATACTCTTTATGTTTTTTCCTTTTGACTTCATTTGATGAGTCATCAGAATCTTCACTGCTGGAAGAATCCTACAGAGGAAAAAAAAAACAGGGTTAATGTTATTAATGATTAGAATTTGACCATGATATCAAATTTTTGCTTGTCATACTATTTAACATTCACTTTGCTAATAACACTAACTGTAAAGCTTTTTCCCCATGTTATATTTATATCATTAGCACATAAAGTAATTAATAACATCTTTATTACAAATTTGTAACAGCCACTGAAATTAAGAAAACATTACAATCTACTATCTTTTGAGACCATTATTGTTGCTTAGTATGGCCTTCAAAAGGAATTCTAATTGTTGCTATGTCAAATTTTGATTCAGTATTTTTCTTCCCCATTAGCTTTTTTTTCTTTTAATTTTTTTTTTAACATTTATTTATTTTTGAGAGAAAGAGAGAGACACGGAACATGAGCAGGGGAGGGGCAGAGACAGAAAGAGAGAGAGAGAGAGAGAGAGAGAGAGAGAGAGAGAGAGAGAGACAGAATCTGAAGCAGGCTCCAGGCACTGAGCTGTCTGCACAGAGCATGATGCAGGGCTCAAACCCACCAGGCACAAGATCGTGACCTGAGCCAAAATCGGATGCTTAACCGACTGAGGCACCTAGGTGCGCCTAGACAGCTTTTGATATAGTTCTTCCTAAATGTTTCCGTGCAAATATTCAGGTGTGCTTTTGTGTGCATAGGAACTATACTGTTTAAAGCTGTAGCCTGTATTTTTAAAAACATATTGAGAATTCTGTTATTCAATATGAGTAACAAATATGGTTTAATAGGCAAATGTGTATATCTGTGCACATAGTATTCACATTTAGTTTATTTCCAGTTTTGCTGTGATGCACAAATGCACATACACTTTCACTGGTTATTTTGAATTCCTAAAATTGGAATTATTGGATAACAGTATATTGATATTTCGAGGCTCTTGATACATATACTTAAACATAGTTATTTCCTTATCCTTTCAAAACATTTACTATTTCTAATAATTTCATAAATATCTACACCTAATTAAATGATGGCACATTATATCTACTTTTAAAATAAGAGCTTTCATAATGAAAACTCACCTCTTCTGATCCACTATTAGATGAAGCTTGATGCTGCTGCTGCTGCTGCTGCTGCTTCTTGAGCATTGCAGATCTCTGAACAGCCAGAATACTAGGGCTAGATTTCCAAAACTATCATAAAAAGAAATATGAACTAGTGAAGGATGAAGTTTTGAAAAAAATTTTAACAAGGTTAAATTACTGAACATTTTCACTGCCTCCAAATAATAAATTCAGACTATTTTCCTTACATTATATGTAATATGGTATTATAGCAATTAAACTTCTGACCTTAGTTGCATATAAAAAAACTTACGGTGTGCTGAGACAAACAATATTAACCAACATATTCTTTGATGTGGAATATTATTTTCAAAAAACAATGTGACAATGTGACACCAGTGCTACTCAAAAAGTGCCTAGTTTTTTTAATTGATGTGAAGATGAAGAGCTTGTGTCAGAATGCAAATCAACTATGTCACTAAGCAGTTTCAGTTCAACGAACTTTTTATTTATTAGATAGCAAGATTGCCTCCATAAAAGAAGTGTGTTAATGTATATCCTGGCCCAACCATCTTATCATGACTGGTACTCTAAGTAACACTACTGTATTCTATTATGAGGTATAGACAGGTTTTAGTAAATCTTACAGAAGCTTTGTTCAGAGGGACCCTTAGCCTACCCTACCAAGTATCTTCAAGGAAGCAAATCGATTAGATTCGCCTGCTATTAGCAACAAAGTATCTCCTTTGAAGATCTTGAAAGTAGAGATCAGACACACTGAGATTAACAGAAAGACCTCACAAAGCCTTTAATTTTTATCCATGAAACAATAAATATTTATGAAATTCAGTTTATGCCTTAGAAAGTTGTATTTGTGTTTATTTTGTACTTGCTTGACAGCTTCTCTTCCAAGCCAATTAACCATTTTTGAGATATTTAACCACAAATTTAAGAATCACTGAAAGTAATTTCAATGTTTAAAATTAATGTTTTCTAAAAGCTAGATTAAGAATGCTATAAACCAATGTTATAAATTTTCCCAAAGTAGTACAAGAAATCTACCTTTCAGGATATTGTATTTATTACCTCAGCTCCATCAACTTTCGGTGGTTTTGCTTGGACTTTGTTTTCTCGGGAAGTGTCTGACTCAGACTCTGACTGACTGCCCGATTCAGATCCAGATTCAGAGTCACTGCTACCTGTTTGGCTACTGCTTCCATCACTACTGCTTCCAGAACTTGAACCAGATCCAGAGCCTGAAGCTGACCCAGAATCATCATCCGACTGGCTACAATTTGAAAATAAACAGATTTCAACCAAAATTTATTAGGAATTTAATTTTCTTTAAGTCAGCAGAAAGCCCCAAAGCATTAAATTGTGTTTCATATTTCAACTTTCTACAGCCAAACAAATAGAATCATATTTCAACTTTCTACAGCCAAACAAATAGAAAAAAGAATTGATGTTAATCTATAGTAACTGACATACTTGATAAATTTAGTACAATTTTGGCAAAAACATAAGCAATCAGACCACAATCTTTCTCAAAGATAATGAGCAAAATCCATCAAATTACAGAATTCTGGGCTACGAACTTGGGAAAACAAGAAATTGAAGGCATAATCCTTATCCTTAAAAGGCTATTTAATATTTAACCATAGTAAATATAATGTAGAAATTGTGTGAAAAAAAAGGATACACATCCTGAAAATTCTCAGTCACAGGTAGAAAAAAATTTGTAGCTTCTACTTATTTTCAAATTTATATCTATGTTCTTTCATTCCAGGGGAAAATAATTTATTGATATTAAGCTATGATCAAATACAATTTACTGAAAGATAGAATCAGTAATTGCTTCTCTGAAGAAATCATTGAATCTGTCATGGTTCCACAGCAGTAAATACGAAATAATAGTAAATTCTCACAATCTTTCTTAAACTCTGTATATACACTTATGAAAACAATTAACAGTTCACTGAGAAACCTTTTTTCCTAATACTAATTTTCAGTCCAAAGTAACCTAGAAATGGTCTGGCCTAAACAGGTGATTGTGTAAATTACTATTATTTCCAAGGCCGTTTATTAACAAAGTATTTACATATGAATTGTTGAAAACTAGG
The DNA here is from genome assembly GCF_028749965.1 of Puma concolor. Taxonomy (NCBI): domain Eukaryota; kingdom Metazoa; phylum Chordata; class Mammalia; order Carnivora; family Felidae; genus Puma; species Puma concolor. The sequence continues at coordinate 80,202,943 of NC_141667.1, read as the reverse complement.
GCATTAAATTTTTTACACACACAGTAGACTCAGCTTTTGATATAATTTCACCAGACTTTATGACAAACGACAGGTAATATAGCTTGTGTATACACAACACAGCTAAATTCAACTTCATGTCCTCTGCTGTAATTTTCAGAAATACCACCAGATGGAGGTATTACTCTAGGGAAATAGATTGCAATATTAAAAGTAATTCATTTATAAAAGTAGTATCTCCTTTTCTAGAGCAAGGAGTTTAGTATTCACATGGAAACACAGACATAAAAATATGAAAGAAGACTTTTGATTCCAAAAGTTAGATATAAATCAAAATGCTCAAAGCGTGAACATATGCATATTTTTAAAATCTGGGAATCTAGAGGAATGTTTTTCTTCACAGAAAACAGTAAGCAAAATTTGCCTTTTAAAGGCTGTGATACTAAGATCACTTTTGCCACAATTTCTAACCAATGGTCACACGGCTCAGAGATCAAAAACAACACAATGCATTTTAATTAATAAGTAAGCAAACAACAAACCCCACTTACCCATATTTTACTCAGGTCCCTTCTGAGAAATTTCAGCAAGAATAGTAAGAAGATATTTTTCCTGACACAGAATTTTGTTTCTCCACTAACCCACTAAGAGATAACTCATTTACTCAATAAATTTTACTAAGAGGTATGTTATTAGACTGGGAAAGACTAAGTTTTACCATTAAAAGAACCTCTAACTTGGTATGGAGAGACGACAGTCATATACACCAATAAATGCTGTTCTGTGCTATTTTTAAGGTAACAGATCCAGGCGTATGGGGAGCACTGAAGATACAACCAAGTCTAACAAAAGTAATTGGGGAACACTGAGAAAAAAGTGCAGTTGATAGAAAAGGAGTATTAAGCAGAGGGGTATCTCTGTGATTTCTCGTAAGCTTCTTGAGGATACCATTTATTTCTTCCAGAGTACCTAACAATAGCACCTTACACAATGAGGGTGCTCAATAGATACTTGATAAGCAGACACATGAGAATGACTGAATTTGCGGGACTATCATGGGCCTATATTCTTGATTATGTCTTGATTAGCCATTCCAGATGAATGGCTGGTCAAAATTCCTTGTTAATGTAACAAAACTCTAAGTGAAAGTAAGAATATTTCCTTTCATACTCTTCAGGTAGAAGTAGTTCTGGCTGGAGATAAAAGCAAACAGCCTGAATCTAGATTACTCTAATGACACAGATTTATTATAGAATGTCTTCACCTTATGCATTAGAAGCACAAAGAATTTATTTTATTTAGTTGCTTTTTGTAGAATTAAGAATATATACAAAGATTAAGTAAGAAATATCTTACATACTGTCACAGAACAATCTCCAGGATATAAATTAAAAAAAAAAAAAAAAAATACATGAGCCTGGGTGGCTCAGTCGGTTGAGCGTCCGACTTTGGCTCAGGTCATGATCTCCCGGTTCGTGGGTTCTGGCCCCACATCGGGCTCTGTGCTGACAGCTCAGAGCCTGGAGCTGCTTCGGATTCTGTGTCTCCCTCTCTCTCTGCTCCTCCCCTACTCACATACTCACACTCTGTCTCTCAAAAATAAATAAAGATTAAAAATAAAATTTTTTTTAATTAAAAAAAAATCCAAAATTCAAAACAGTGTTTTATACTATGCTTCCTTTGTATAATGGAAAAACATACATATTTGCCTATATTTTTAAAAAAGGGAATAATGGCAAGATAAACCAACAATTAAGTTAAAAATGATTAACTACAGAGGGCGGGACAGAGGGAAGAGTAGAGGGAACTAGGTCTGAAATGAATCATCAGATTCAAACCATGTATATGTTTTACATAAGTTTTTTAAAAAGAAAATCCTAAAAATTTCAAGAAAAATTGACACAGGTTTAAGAAAAAATATCTATATTGAGACATAAAATTATGAGCTAAAATCGGTGACTAATGTTTCCTTAATAAAGTAATTCTGTTTCAGCTCACTGCTATAAGATGCTCTTTCCAGAATAAAAGTCTGGGCATGGCCCTTTGTTTTTTTTTTTGTTTGTTTGTTTTGTTTTTTTAAAGTTTTCAGTGTTTCTATAATAAAGTGCAAGTACCTATGAGGCCTTTCAGGAATCTGTCTTTGCCAACCTATTTCCAGCCACTTACACCTTTAGTTCTACAAATGGTAAACTATTTGTAATTCTGAGAGCCGGTTTCTCTTTCCACTTCCTGCTTTTGTACAAGTACTTCTCTTTTTTCCCTCACTATGTAATTCCTACTTGAGCCTCATCTCAGAGGCACTTCTCCAACAAATCTCTCCTGACTCCAGAGTATTCCTGAACCAACTGTAAATTAGGTATCCTCCCTCAGCACTCCCAAAACATTGTATACATACTACTATCTTGGCTGTGAGTACACTATGCAATGATCACTGTAGTTCTGCTTTCTTTCATGGCTTTTTTTTTTTTTTTGGTATCTCATCTTTAATATTCTATCATATCATATGTTCCTAGAGTGTTGAGATTTTTACTTGTTGCCCTTTACACCAAACAAAGAACTCAATATGTTTGATGGGTGGGGCGCCTGGGTGGCTCAGTTGATTAAGCAACCAACTCTTGATTTCAGCTGAGGTCATGATCCCAGGGTCATGGGATCCAGCCCTGCGTCAGGCTCCAAACTAAGTGTGGAGTGTGCTTAAGATTCTCTCTCCTTCTGTCCCTCTCCCCTACTCATGCTCTAAAATAAAAAAAATAGGGAGGGGGGAGACACCTGGGGGGCTCAGTCAGTTAGGTGTCCAACTCTTTATTTTGGCTCAGGTCCTGATTTCACACTTCATGGGATGGAGCCCTGCAATGGGCTCTGCACACATGGACAGTGTGGTATCTGCTTGGGATTCTCTTTCTCCTCTTTCTCTGCCCCTCCCTCACTCAAACACACACATGCATGTGTTCTATTTCTCTCAAAATAAATAAATAAACATTTTTTAAAATTGATGGGTAGATGGATTTACACATAAATCCAAGATACATGGGTTAGAATTCCTGTATAGAAGTCACAATTATATCTGCCTACAAGAAATACTGCTGAGCTCTAACATTTTATTTATTTAGGTAATAACCAATACCAGTAACTTTTTATTTTATTTAATTTTTTTTTTAATTTTTTTTTTCAACGTTTATTTATTTTTGGGACAGAGAGAGACAGAGCATGAACGGGGGAGGGGCAGAGAGAGAGGGAGACACAGAATCGGAAACAGGCTCCAGGCTCTGAGCCATCAGCCCAGAGCCTGACGCGGGGCTCGAACTCCCGGACCGTGAGATCGTGACCTGGCTGAAGTCGGACGCTTAACCGACTGCGCCACCCAGGCACCCCTCCAGTAACTTTTTAAACAACATAAGCCACTTAAGAATTATCCTTATTATTTATATTAAATCTCACTAGCACAATAACAATAAAGCAGCAGTTACTAGAAACACTGAATTCTTTTCCTCACCTTTCTCAATGTACACAAGAAAATCCACCGTTAAGTTTATAGGCACTTTGATAAAATTATATTGATTCTTAAAGTAAATTAAATAGAAACACAGCATTTAAAAAATAAAAGAGCAATTCAAATTAAAGTCTTTTTTTGGGCTTATTTTTATACTCAACTTCAAATATAAACAAGAGAGCAATAGAATGAATTACCATATATCTAAAAACCAGCTTCACAATTACCAACTCTTACCCATCTTGTTTCAAACAATCTAGCTTCCCAAAGACACACATCTCAGGCACTCTAAAATTTTATCCATAAATATTTAAGTATTAAAGTATTATAAATGAACACTATTTTTAAATATCCAAAAAAACAGTACTACACCTTTAAAGCATGAGTTACTCCTGAACATTAAAGGTTCACACATTGCACTTGCATCTTTTTTTTTTAAGTTTTTATTTAAATTCTAGTTAACATACAGTGTAGTATTAGTTTCAGGTGTACAACAGAGTGCTTTAACACTTCCATACATCACCTGTGCTCATCACAAGGGTACTCCTTAATCTCCATCACCTATTTCACACATCCTCCCACCTGACCTCTTCTGGTAACCATCAGTTTGTTTTCTATGTTAAAAGTCTGTTTTTTGGTTTGCCTTTTTTTCCCCCTTTGCTCATTTGTTTTGTTTCTTAAATTCCATAGATGAGTAAAATCATGTTCGTTTGTTTTTTTTTTTCTCTAACTCTTTAAGTCTTCTTAATGTGACAGTTCCCTCTTCCTTTTTGCATTCCCTTGCAATTTATTTTGTGGAAAAAATTAGGTCGTTTTTTCTGCTTTTTCAGATTTTGCTTACTGTAACTCTGTGGTATTAACATATTTTTCTGGCCCCTGTATTTCTTGTAAACTGTTAGAACATGAGGTTCAGATTCAACTTCAGCTTTTCTTTTAGCAAAAATATTTTTAAAGAGTTGTTGTGGACTTAGAAGAAACTGAAGTTTGGTTGTCTCTTTTTAAGTAAAGATACATTTTAGCTGTGACATTTTCAGCCTTATCCATCCATTACACAGTTCCCTATAACCTCTACACCTAATTTTTTTTTTTTTAAATATTTTTTTTTTTTTCAACGTTTATTTATTTTTGGGACAGAGAGAGACAGAGCATGAACGGGGGAGGGGCACAGAGAGAGGGAGACACAGAATCGGAAACAGGCTCCAGGCTCTGAGCCATCAGCCCAGAGCCTGACGCGGGGCTCGAACTCACGGACCGCGAGATCGTGACCTGGCTGAAGTCGGACGCTTAACCGACTGCGCCACCCAGGCGCCCCCCTCTACACCTAATTTTTTAGCAGCCACTGATCATATGGCTTTATCATCTATTTATTTAGAGGCAGTAAAATGGTAATACACCATTTTTCACTTACCTGTTATACCATTTATTCATTAATTAACTTTCCCTCATGTTTGTTAACCTTGAGGTACAGTTCATACCTGAAAGCCATTTTTATTTGTTTTCCTTATATTTGTTAGTTTTGAAAGTGAGTTAAGTTGCTAGCATCCTTTCAAAGTTGACCAATAGTTTTTCTGTCTCATGAACTCATGGTTTTGAATTCTTTGATAAGTTTTAATCCACTATATCATTCTTGACGTCCAAATTGTCCCATCTTTAGCCCACAGGAAATACTTTATTAGTTCCAGAGTCCTTTTGACAAGACCTCAAGTAGTCTTTGATAGCTTCCTTACTTTCTTGTCTGACAAGATGAACCAGGCTCATCTTGTGTATTTCCTGCTTCAGAATATAATTCAGCCATTTCATCAAAATGCTTTTGTTTAGATTAGAACTTAAATTGCAATCTGAGTACTAGGTGAGTCTATTACTATGGGATTGGTCACTGTTTTTAAGATTGTTTTTAATGGAATGAACTAGTAACATACATTTTTAAAGACAATGCATTAAGAATTTATACTAACATTTCCAATTTAAATTTGTAGGTTTTTATTTTTTCGGTTATATATTTATAGTATCACTTGGGTTGAGTTTCTTTGTTCCAAATGACATTAAAATTATTTATTTCCTTATCTTAGAATGTATATAATAGCTCCAAAATGATACCTTATTAATAATATGATTACTAAATGTTAAAATCTCTTTAAAATTCTTTTGTCCCAAGAATAATCCTAGAATCAGATTATTGCTTTAAAACAACTGAAATAATTTATTGCTGTAGAGCCACCAATTTGGTTACTTAGGATCATTTGCCTTTCTTCATTTTAGATACTGCTTTTTACTCATTTTGACTTAATTTTGCTTTGTTATTTACTTGGATCCAATGTGAGGGCTACAGAAGTTAAAGTCAAAATCTACTTTCCATCTTTGTCTCCTCTACACTATGTCGTCTCCCCCTATAGTTCTTTTTTAAAGTTCTAAATGTACTTTCCCTTTTCTTCAATATAAGCAAATTATGAGTAAGGATATATTTGTATATATCTCCTCTTTCATAAAAAATCATTAACATATTTACACTCTTAAATGATATATATACATTGTATTCTGGAGATCATTCCACAGCACATTTGTTTCCTCTCCCTTTATGCAACTACACATACTCCATTTTGTAGATGTATCACAGTTTCACTTTGTCCCTCAAAGATGAATATGCTTTGCTTCCAAGCCTAAAAACATGGCCCACTGCATACATCTTTTTGTATTTATGACAGCATATGTTTTGATTTGCTACTTATCAACCAATGTAAACATATCCCTTTAAAGTTTCAAATTTTATAATCGCCTAGCACCCAGATCCTGATAGCTAAGTACTATTCCACACTTAAATAAACTGGGAGTCCTTTGAAAAATGGCAGATTCTAGAGACAGGGAAAGTACAAGACGAACCTAAACTATCCTGCTATACCCAAAAGTGAAAGAAAAGAAAAGAAAAGAAAAGAAAAGAAAAGAAAAGAAAAGAAAAGAAAAGAAAAGAAAAGAAGAAAAAAGAAAGAAATGGAGTCATTTCAAAAGAACAGGAAAAAACAAACAAACATAACAGGACATAGGAGCCAACTTGAAGAAGCTTTCATTGGCAAATCTGACCTAAGCATAGAAACAGTCCATCAAAGGTTATTACCCAGTAAATAAAACAGGAATCCTCAAGTCCATGCTGATAATAAGTAGGTAGGTAGGCAGACAGGCAGAAAGAAAGACAGTGGAGGGCTCTGATAGGGCTCTGACCACCAATTGGTCAATATGGCCAGGAGAGCAGTGTTAGAAAATTACCATTTTCAATCACCATAGAAATACTAGTTTGGGCGAGAATCATCGAGAGACACTAAATCTAGGGATAGAGTTTGATGAGTAAGATACCTGCACAGTCTCAAGGTGTCTTCTTAGAAATTGTTTTCTGGTGTAACTGATAGATGAGAAACCAGATGAAAAACCAGAAACCACCCTGTCCTGGTAATCGAAACAAACATAGTGAATAGGGACCAACAGGCAACATGAGCCTCCAGATATATCTGAGAAAGATATATCACCACTTACACAGTACTCCAGCCAGGGATGCATGTGGTATGGGATGCATTACTTGGATCTAATCCGAAGTGAATAGAAGACAAGCCCAAATTAAGAAATATATTTTATAAAATAACTAGCCTATCATCTTCAAAATACTAATGCCATGAAAAACAAAAAGGAAGTGTTCCAGATTAAAGGAGATTAAAGAGACATGGCAGCCAAATACAATATGTGATCTCAGACTGGACTCTATATGGAAAGATGACTAGGATTGACCAAACTCACTACTGACTGAAGATTATTCTATCAATGTAAATTTAATAACTATACATGCCTTATGTAAGGGAATGCCTATATTCTTGGAATACATATATTCTAAGGTGTAAAGTGGCATGGTTTTTCCAATGTGCTCTTAAACAATTCAGGAAAAATAAATACGTATTACATATACATCACATATATAAATATAAAGGCAAAAAGTTAAAGCAGCAAATCTGAGCAAAGGGTATATAAAGAATTTCTTGGTACTATTTTTGCAACTTTTCTGCACTATTCCTTAGTGCTCCTACTCTACTCATCCCTCACTTCTCCAATCAAGTTATTCTAAATCTCCACCCCCAGATTACATAAGACACCTAGCAAGATTTCTGGCAGTGGTACATGATTAAGATAGTTGTATTGCCTGGGTATTTTACTTAATTCTACCCCTACTTTCTAGGACTCTAACAGACTCTAAAAATATGTAAGTAAACAGTACTACCACCTCTTGGCTTTTTATTCAAAATATCATAAGCCTAAGTCTTTCAAAGTTGTCTTGTTCCTTCCTCCTGGTTTCTCTGCCTCTACTTTTCTTCTTTCAGATTTTTTTCTTTCTCTAAGTCATCTAATTTAAAATTGTTTGGGGGAGGGGTGCCTGGGTGGTAAAGTTAGTTGAGCATCCAACTCTTGATTTTAAGCTCAGGTCATGATCCCAGGATCATGGGATCAAGCCCTGCATTAGGTTCCCCATGCCTGCTTAGATTCTCTCACTCTCTGCCCCTCTCCCCTTCTCACGTGCTCTCTCTCTCTCTCTCTCAAATAGAAATAAATAAATAAATAAATAAATAAATAAATAAATAAATGTAAAAAAATAAAAATAAAATTGTTTGGGGGAAATAATTTTGAGGAAACAGAAAATCTAGAACACTGAATCTATTTCCCACATGGTCACAATTGTCTATATCCAAGTAGCACTGGTTCCTTCCAATGATGCACATAATCACCAAATTTCTGCATGACCTTCACTGGTCACCTCCCACAAACAAGTGTCTTATATTCAGACAACTTCATTCATTTATGTTATCGGCTTGGACCCTATGGTCCTTTCTCTCATTTATACTCTAGTTTAGACAAAACTTAAAGTAGCTCTTCACAGATTTCAAAATATCTTCATCACTATACTCTAATTTATCCATACAACACAGGGTCCCAACTTTAAGGAGACTTAATTCCATTGACAAACACTTATTTTCAATTCCAATCTCACCCTGCTGTCCAGAGACCCCAGAGATTTATTTATAATAAATACCCCTGTGCTGCCATGTTTGCTCAGAGCTTATGCTCCTAATGCTGGCTTTGAGGTCTTTTTTATTGCTGGCACAATGAAGTCTTCTTTGAAGTTTAGCAGTGTGCCTATTTTTTGCCCACTTGCACTATTTTATTTAGATTTTCATATGTTTGTGGGTAGGAAATACTTTAGGAGAATCTTTTAGCTTAACCTAGCATATGACAGCATAGCAACACCTCCTTTATCTGCACTCAACTCTCCACTCAAATCAGTCCTTTAAACTAAAAAAAAAAAAACCACCAAGACCTATAATGGGTACATGAAAAGAATATATTCTCAAGTGAATAAACAAAGATTCTTCTGTATTACAAGAAAAAAAAGTCAAGTATTTTTTGCTTTTTTATCACAGGAATTGGAAACTAAGTCTGCAATGGCATACAAAGGAAGAATGAATAAAATAATCTTCTAAGAAAATGGCAACAAGGAGCAGCTGCTTCCGTTACCATCAGATCGGCAACAGAAGAAACTGGTCCTGAAGAAACTGGCCCTGATAAAGGACTAGGAATGGACTGACAAAGTCAAGAAACTGTAGGTTAGACTCTGGAAAGATAGGGAAGGAATGCTATAGGATACACTGATAAAAGGTAAACTGCTTTTCCACAGAAATATTAATAAAAGATTAAATGCCTGACATAGTAATACATAAACAAACAACTATATCTACTATGCTAAAGAACAAACATACTGCACTAAATTCTCATTTCAAGCCTTGTTCCCTCTCCTAATTACTGTTTTAAGATCAACACCATTCAAAAGGAGTTCTTTGGAGGAAGTTTTGAAAGAAGTTTTTGACAAATAATTATGGGGGAAATTCAGGGCTAACCTGATTGAATGCTCTGAAGTTTAAACCTATTTTTTCCTAGCTTTCTAGCTCTTTCTTCTCATTGTTAATTATATTTATATATGTACACCCATTAGACAAGCCTCAGGTTTCTGCACATGGAAATAATAAATATACTTAAGTATTACTGTGAAGATTGAGAGATGTAAAGCATATAGTCTGATGTATTGTGGGAATTCAATACTAGTAGATATCAGAAATTTAAAAAAAAAAATTGGTCTTTTTCCTGAGTTCAAGACCAGAATCATTACTTCAAGTTCTGCTTTAAGCTGTTCTTCAGACTGTCATAATTATAAATATATAAAGTGTCTATGAATAACACCTATGATGTACTCAAGTTTTCAATACAAATTACTAACAAGGATAATAAACAGGGTGATTACTAATTGGTGCTATGTGCCAGAACCTGGATTCTCATTTAATCCTTTCATTTTTTTATAATAAATAAACTGAGGCTCAGAGAAGGATAAGTGAAGAAACCAAATACCAGTATTGTAACAAGTGTACAAATTATGAACACATGTGAAGAAATGAAAGAAAATTCAGAAAAAATCCACTAATTTCTTAGTATAAGTGATTATTTTAAAGTAACTTTTTATATTTATGCCTTATGTACGTTGTCTACTTGCTCCTCCACACTCACCCAGTATCCATTTTGTTTGCCCTTTAGTATTGCATAACTGTTGTCCAGTTTTCATTGCTATACACCCACCCAGCTAAAGATTAGATTTCCTAGTCTTTCAGCTACATGTGGCAATGTGAACAGGTTCCAGCCAACGGGATATGGCTAGAAGTGATGTGGGATTATTATGTCATAGACTTAATAAAGTGGCTTGCCTTAAATCTGCCCCTACCCTATTTTGTTCCTGTGGTCTGAAAACGGCAACTAGTAGAGCAAAAGAAGCTATGTATTAACGATAGCAAAACTGTCCCACTAGTCACAGTAACTGAATAACCTCAAGGAATAAAGCTCACTTACCTGAGAGTGGAAAAGAAGTGACTATGTGAGCCCCTGTGTTTTGAGGTATCTAGTATATACAGCACTTTAACAGGTTCTCTACTTAACATACTATAATAACGTTTATGCAATAAACACTTTTGAAAGAATAAGTTCTATACATATACAATGTGAATTCACTGGCTCATCTCTTCAATTAACAGGAGTTTTTAGAAGAGACAAAATACCATGGTAAAAAGTAAAACTTATGAGAATCAAAGATATAAAGATGCATTGATTCCTGATTAAGGAACTAGAGGTAAGGGAAATGGAATCAAGGGCAAGGCTTTATGGAAAGAGTCATCTTAGAACTCACTGGTAGTATTCCCCATAATTTTCCCTCTAGAGAATGAGTCATCTCTGAAGTAACTGATAATCCACTCTAAAGTTACTCAAAAATATATTCTTTATGTAACCTTCTCCAATTTCTTCAGGCACATCACTGTACCAACATATGTGTTCATGATATTTTGCTCATGTTATTATTCTTTCACAATATTACAATTATTTTTATGCATGTATCTCTACATCCTAGGATTCATTAAGTCAGGGACTTCATTTCTGTTATTTTTATAGACTGTTATCTACTTCAACAGGACTAGAGAAACAATATGGAAACTAGTAGGTATCGAGGAAATACTTAAAACTAAGAAAATGAATTGGTGGCCAAAGGCAATGGCTCTCAAACTTTCTGGACTATGACTTATACGTTTTATATCATGATGCAGTGCACACATGCACATGCATGCACACATAGGCATAAAAGTGTGACGAACTACTACTGTACAAGAGGCACACTGTATTTTCTATTCTAGTTTACACTATCCTCTCTCACTAAAAAAAGAACTGTTCATAATCCTCTAACATGCTGCAACTTACTATTTAAAATATATTACCCTAGAACAATCATTTAAAAAATGAGAAGAGTTCGGCGTCAGGCTCTGTGCTGACAGCTCAGAGCCTGGAGCCTGCTCTGGATTCTCTGTCTCCCTCTCTCTCCGCCCTTCCCCTGCTCATGTTCTGTTTCTGTCTCAAAAATAAATAAAAATATTTTTAAAAAATTTTAAATGATAAGAGTTCATCTAGATAACTAAGATCAGACTACCTTTAAGTTCTTTAAAATTACATTGTATTAGAAACTGTTATCCAGCTTATCTTTCACTATAAGCCATCAGATAAATATTAAAGGTTTGAGAAAATATGGAATGTATCTATCCATCTGTATGGTTCTGAAAACCAACTAATTTCACTGTTTGTTAGACACTGAACATCAACCCAACAGTTCCTTTTAGCATTCTAAATTACAAAACCAAGTCAAAATTCTACTATAAACTCACAATACAGTATGCTTCTACCACCTGAAAGTTTCCAGTTGCATAAATAAGAATAAAACTGCTAGAAACAGATGCTAGGAAGGGTCACATTTAGCATCATTAATTGCAAAGATGACTAGGTTTAGTCATGTTGAATATCAGGTAAAGACAGTAAACTCAAGAGTTTCTCTAATAAATATTCAGGGAGACAGATGAGAAATAATGGCTACTATATATATTTGAAAGTTACTAAACAGTAGTTTCATAAAACACATAAAATCTGTTGTTAACATTAATGACATGACACAAATCTAATTCTGTAATTTATAACAAGTAGATAAAGCTTAACTGATGACATTTATGTTTTCCCCATTAAGTATTTCCTACCATAAATCTAATCTATGTAGAAATTATGACATTTCAAAATAAATGAGTGGGAGAATTTAGAAATTAAACTAGATTGCCCATGAGATGAAATGTGTTGAAGCTAGATGATGTGTACATGAGGGTTCATTTTACTACTGGTCACTACTTTTGCATATGCTTAAGATTACCCTCAACTTTTAAGTTAACAGTAATAATAAAATAAAATGACTATATTTAAAAGTTTAATTTTAAAGAGATTATCCAGGAACACCCTGGTGGCTCAGTCAGTTAAGCGTCTGACTCTTGATTTCAGCTCAGGTCATGAGATCAGCCCCACATCAGGCTCCACATGTATGAAGCCTGCTTCAGATTCTCTCTCTCCCTCTGCCCCTCTCCCTCACTGGCGTGAGCTCGCTTGCTCTCTCTCTCTCTCTCTCTCTCTCTCAAATATTAAAGAAATAAACATTCAAGAGATTATCCATTTGACTAATTTGTTTTAAAAAAGATTTTCGAGGGGCGCCTGGGTGGCGCAGTCGGTTAAGCGTCCGACTTCAGCCAGGTCACGATCTCGCGGTCCGTGAGTTCGAGCCCCGCGTCAGGCTCTGGGCTGATGGCTCGGAGCCTGGAGCCTGTTTCCGATGCTGTGTCTCCCTCTCTCTCTGCCCCTCCCCCGTTCATGCTCTGTTTCTCTCTGTCCCAAAAATAAATAAAAAAAACGTTGAAAAAAAAAAAATTAAAAAAGATTTTCGAGGGGCTCCTGGGTGGCTCAGCCGGTTGAGCCTCCAATTTCAGCTAAGGTCATGATCTCATGGTCATGAGTTCAAGCCCCAAGCTTGGCTCTGAGCAGACACCTCAGAGCCTGGAGCTTACTTCAGATTCTGTCTCCCTCTCTCTCTTCCCCTCCCCCACTCACTCACACTCTCTCTCTCTCAAAAATAAATAACCATTAAAAAAATTAAAAAAGAAAGATTTTTGAAACATGTATTGTATATACTTTTTATTACTTTAATGAATACTACTACAAAAACTAAGTTCCCAGCACTATATGCTTTACTAACAAAGTTATTTATAGTATTTCATCACTCTGCAGATACCCATGGGAGTGTACTGCACACAACAGAAACCTCCACTTACTGTGAACCATTCAATTAAAAAAAATTTTTTAAGCAAAATCACCATAGTATAACATGACTAAGACAAACTACCAAACCCTAAGTCAATCCTTTGCTATAAAATACATACAAAAACGGTAATAAAGAAATTTACATTTTTTGTACTCATGTACAACTAATTGTAATTCTTATAAAATTTCCTTTCATATACTTATTACTTCAGGATTTACTCATTTAGAAATGGGAATATTGTAGTAGTTTGCATCAAATGGCAATAATCATATTATAATCTACTTCAAGCACAAAAATAATGGTCTCCTTTGAAGGAATTTAGACTGCAACTCCACTCTTCTCCAATGGCCCCATTTCTTTACATAATAGCTCTCCAGCACAGTATTTACTGCCATCTAACCAATCATTTTCCTGGGTATAAAAATTTCTCTTTGCTTTTTGCCTAAGCCTGTCAATATACCTCACCATCATAAAAGCCCCATTATCAAGACTTTTAACATATAAAATCTAAGATCATCAGGATTTTACATGATCTCTTTAAAAAACAACAATAAAAAATTTCATTCTGACATTGGGCTTGATGTAGAAACTAACCATTTGTCTTACAATTAAACTTCTCTGTCTCCTACCTTCAAATTGATGCACGCTCTCATTCTGTTTGTATCGACTATAACCACCTGACACTGCCAATACTTGACTTAGGGGCACCTGGGTGGCTCAGTTGGTTAGGCATCCGACTCTTGGTTTCATCTTAGGTCATGATCTCACGGTTCATGAGTTCAAGCCTTGTGGTGGGCTCTACACTGGCAGCACAGAGCCTGCTTGGAATTCTCTTTCTCTCCCTCTTGAAAGAAAAAAAGAAAAAAGAAAAAGAAAGGAAGGAGGGAGGGAGAGAAAGGAAGGAGGGATGGAGGGAGGGAAAGAAGGGGGGAGGAGGAGGGGGAGAGAGGGAGGGAAGGAGCTCCCCACTATTTTTGTGCCTTATGGCTCATCTCCGAGAGTTACTGTAGACATTGGATGCCAGAAACCAGTACTGTTTAGACAAAACTTTCCATGTCTTTGTACTTTAATCTCAATGATAACTTAGATCTCAATACATCCACACCAAAGAACTTTCAAATACAGTTTACAATTTACTTAAAGTTGACTAAGTAATCACCTCCTATCACAGTGACAGATAATATATCCTTAATTATAAACAGCAATTTTCTCAGTCATTCATACATTAAGAACTTGATTCTGGTACAATAAATTTCTAGACTATCTCCTTAAACCAGTGGTTCTGACCAGTCTATTCACATGAGCGATTTTCTCTCAGTACATGATGCATTTGGGGCTCCTGTGTGGCTCAGCTGGTTAAGCGTCTGACTCTTGATTTCGGCTCAGGTTATGATCTCAAGGTTGTGAGACCAAGCCCATGTCTGCCTTCCAGTTGAGCGTGGAGCCTGTTTGGGATTTTCTCTCTCTCTCTCTCTCTTGCTCTCTCTCTCTCTCCTTCTCTCCCTCCCTCCCCTGCTGGCACTTATTTGCAGGCACACATGTGCTCTCTCTCTCTCTTCAAATAAACATTTAAAAAAATACACGTTGCATTTATTCAGCTATACTTCTTTTCTCTCCTTCCTTCATTTGGGACTAAACGTCAGAGTAAAGAACTGCAAAGGTAGCAGGTCCAACACATTCTCTTTATTAGGAACTTATACTTCTTTATTGGGGGACTATGACCTCTGCAAAAACTTTCCTCTCCATCCCACTACTGAATATATACCATTTGTTCTCCCTTTCTTTCCAAACTACATCATTTCTTATCATCAAGATTACAAAAGTTGAAGAGCTCCATGAAAACTTTCCCTATAGCCTATTATTTACTCCAGTAATTCCATTTTCTTTCACTTCACTTGTATACCTATATGTTCCATGAATTTGAGTGTATTCACTTCACTGTGCCTTAATACCTAGCTATTCCATTATCACCTCTAAATCATAATAATCTTTCTTCAAGTTAATTTATAATTTTTAAATATGGCAAGATACTGAATGATTCCAGATAAATAGCTTCTCCTATATGCACATGAACTTAATATGCATACAAATCTTCTGGGAATCTTGTTAAAATGAAAATTCTGATTCAGTATATCTGGGACACAGGAGAACTTTTAGGGTGAAAAAATCATTCTGTATAGTAACGGGGTGGAGGATAAATGATTCTGTGCATTTGTCAAAACTCATAAAACTGTACATCACAGAGAAAATGTAATATATGCAAATTAAAAAAAAATCAACCCATGTGACTGACGAACACAGAATGGAATGTAAACTGTGCCAAATGAATCTAACTTTATTACAAATTTATGACAACCACACTGAAGGGGGTGGGAGGAAGAAGCTAACTTTAGTAACTTTAGAAAACAGTGTTTTGACTAGAAACTGTAAAGCTAAATATATTACCAACTGTGTAAATACGATACATAAACACTGTATTCTAGCTGATAATTTTTTTCTTCTGGGAGTATGGCCTAAAAATTCTGAAACTGCTTTACCTGTATATGAGCTTGAAGTGCATGATGGGATGGTGGATGGTAGGAGCCAGCTTTCTCTCTGAAGGAGATTGAAGTTATAAAGGAGCAAGAAAGGAAGGTTAGGATGAATCCTGTAGTATAGAATTAGAGTTGGAGACATCAGTACGAACTCATGTTTACCTTAACATGCATACTGATAGACACTGAAACTACAGATAGGCAGATATAGGTAGTTTAGTATACATACATATACTACATAGCTCTGTCTGCTTTTTCCACTGAGAGGACCTGGAAGCAGTGATAACTGCATAGTAACGAGCATACCTAGCACCCAAACCTTGGTTTCTAATACCCTTGTCTCCAACAAAAGGATCCAGAGCTCTTTGGAAAACTGGCTGGTTCTAGGGCAAAAGGATAGAAGTATGTAACAAGGATACAGTGGCTAACTTGAAAGTCAGTTCCCAATGGGCAAGGCTAGAATAACCTGAGCAACAGAATAAATAATTTACTGGATTATAATCCAAAGTATAAAATACATATACATGAAAGTCCAGGCTCATATAAATGACTGAATAAATCAAAGAGAAGAGTTCTTTACAGAAGAATTCTATTTAATATATGTAGATAGTCCCTCCCTGCAGGAGATGGAACTTAATTCCAACCTTCCCCCCAGCCATGTGAGAGACGGCTGGACATATAGTACCTTGCTTCCAAAGAATACAGTATGGAAGGAAAAAAACAGTAACTTTAACTGGAGAAGTATGGCAAATATTACATTGGCTAAGTGATGAAGGTTAACATCATCAGTAATATCATGTGGCTATTAATGCTTCCCATACTATGTGACTAGAAGAGCACTTCATCTCTGTGATATTCTTTCTAAAAACTGATAACCCCGGTTTACCCTAATAAAACATCAGAAAAATTTAAATTGGGGGATATTCTATAGGATACCTGGCCAGCACTTATCAAGACTGTTAAGGATATCAAGGAAAGACACAAACTCTCACAGACCAGAGGATACTGGGGACAGTTGACAACTAAATGCAACATGGTACCCTGGATTGAATCCTGGAACAGAAGTGGCATTGATGGAAAAACCAATGAAATCCAAGTAAAGTGTGGAATTTAGTTAGTAGTTTTTTAAAAAAGATTTTTAAAAACGGCTAAAAATCTGGTTTCCCCTTCTGGAGAGTAGGAATCATAATACTGCATACATCACAGGAATTTTATGAGAATGAACTATGATAAATTCATGTAATACACTGTGCACTATGTGCACCATGCCTGCCTCAGTAAGAATAAGAGCTCAATAATTACTGCATGCCATTAATATTGTTTCAAGAGATATGAAATGTATTCAACCTCTTGCTGGCATGGGCCATGACACCATCTTTTGGGGGTTCCGGGGGAGGGGGGGGCAGAAAGCATGTGTAATAACAAGTTCAATAACAAAAAAAATAGCAAGGCACTGAATGACTCCAGGCAAAAAGCTTCATCTACATACATATGAATTTAATACGAACACGTTATCACTTGCGAATCTTGTTAAAATGAAGATTCTGATTCAGGAGGGCTGAGGGTGGGGATGGGGGAAGGCCAAGGTTGTACATTTCAAACAAGCTCCCAGGTGATGCTACTGGTCCAAGGACCACAACTGGAGCTTTAACTTTTCTATTTATGTATTTTTTTTTAATTTTCTGTAAAAAAGGTAAGAAAATTTTTTCCATCTATTCTTTATCTCTTCACTACAAAGAAATACTCTTTATTTTTAAATACAGAACTGTACCAGATATAACCTACCAGTCACCAAGTCCTTAAACAAACAACTATGTAAACAGTATAAGAAGGGGCAATTACAAATTAATGTCTGTCTCCACACTATCTCATGCCTATGCAGATAAAAGTAATGTATTTGAAAGTCAAATCATATACAGTTGTCTTATCCTTACCAGTTATAAGTAAACACTTTATCGTCATCTAGATTAACAACCATCCTAGGAAACACTATGAAAAATTTAATTCAATAAATTCTACTTAGAAAGAGAGTAACCTATTGCTGAAGCTCCTGGATAATGGTTTATTGAATTTTCAAAATGTAAGAAATGATCATAGATTAAGTAGCACATACAGAATATTTGAGGAAAGAAAAAACTAACAGGAAAAGATGAAGACAGTATATACAGAGCTGAAAAACAGGGATTAACAGAATATGGCATAAAAGAGCTGTACTTTCCTGCGAATAATGACATCATGGGAAAATGTTTCTTAGCACAACCTTTTGAAATTTATGAATGAACTGAGGGGCTCCTAGGTGGCTCAGTCAGTTAAGTGCACACCTCGTGATGTCGGCTCAGGTCAAGATCTCAAGGTCAGTGGGATCCAGCCCCATGTGGGCTCTGCAGTGACACTGCAGACCCTGCTTGGGATTCTCTCTCTCTCTCTCTCTCTCTCTCTCTCTCTCTCTCTCTCTCCCCCCCTCTCTCTCTCTGCCCCTCCTCCACTTGCTCTCTTTCTGTCCCAAAGTAAATAAACATTAAAAAAAAATTAAGAATGAATTCTTTTTTAAAACGGAGATAAATGCAAAGAAACTTAGAAAATACCATTTTTACTAGTATTGTCTTTAAAAATTATTCAAATTTACTTAGTGAAAAAAACTGTTTTGATGGAAGAAAACTTTCTGGAATGTGTGTACATAAATGCAATGTTTCCAAAAATGGTATACCACAATAGTTTTCAACAAGACACTAACAAATAAATATATGGTAAAAAAACCAACATGGCCTGTGTCTAAGTTAACTTTAACTTGGGTGTTCCTTAAATTTAACAGGTCCTAGGGGTGCCTAGGTGGCTCAGTAGGTTAAGCCTCTGACTTTGGCTCAGGTCATGATCTCCAGGTTCTGGAGTTTGGCCCCCGCACCGGGCAGGCTGCATGCTGATAGCTCAGAGCCTGGAGCCTGCTTAGAATTCTGCGTCTCCCTCTTTCTCTGCCCCTCCCCCGTCATGCTCTCTCTCTTCTTCAAAAATAAATAAACATCAAAAAAAAAAATTAACAGGTCCTTTAGACTACAGGGCTTCTGAAAGTCTTTTAAAAAGCCTCTTAAGAACTGTGAGTTTCTACAAAAGGAGATTTTCAGTTGGAAACTTTTCATTGATAGTATTTCCTACTTAACAGTTATACAAAACACTTTAAAAGTTGATAAAGCTCAATTGCCAGACATACATTAAGTGTAAATGCTTAAGACCACTGTAGCACATCACCAACAATTTCCCTCACTCTAAAAATTTTTCAAGAGCATAGTTTGCTAATCAAAGTGATTCAAATACATAATCAAATTTACATGAACAATTCTAGATTATTAAAAATTTAATCTGCAGGCCAAGGAGAGAAATTCTTCTGAGGATTAAGCATGTAGTAATCATCTAAAAATTAGCAAAATGTGACTATATATTTCTGGTCTTCATCCACAAATCTATTTCTGGATTAAATCATCATTCAAGAGAACTTTAAAATAAAAAGTCTAACTAGGATTTGGAAAACCTGGGGGGGGGGGCGGGAGGGATTTTTTTGTTTTGTTTTTTCTCAAATCCACACAGCTGGGAATTGATGCTTTGAAATCTTCCAATATCATCTGTAGAAAGCTTAACTTCAGTTATATAATAAACTTTATGCTGAGTTTAAACTGATGTGCAGGTGCATCCTGACCCACATTTCTTAGTAAATAAGTTTCAAAATTGTCAGTTATAGCATAGCCAAAGAGACATCTTCCTGTGTATTCTTCCTCCTTTCAGTCAATGGTCATAGATACCTTTCCACATGACAAGAATAAAAAAAACTTTCAGTAGAAAGCTAATTATACCAACCAAAATTGTCAAATGGCTACTTGCTTAATTTTATTTCATGAAACAAATGGAACCTCCACAAAGAAAAAAAAAAATCTAAAGCACAAGTACATTTAAAACTTCTAGCTAATAAAAATCAAATTTTACCTTAAAAACTATTTACAATGTATATCAACTTTAAAAGCAGAGTGTATTTCTCCTCTTTCAACCCTATATTAATATTCATAATTACATTTTGTTTCTGCAAGAAATCCCCCTACATATAAATTCATATCCTCACTCTTAACTAGGCACAATCTCCCTTCTCTGTACTGCCTTAATATAAAAACTTTTTTTCTGGGGTGAGGGGTGATGGTGACTGAGGGTTGGTAACAATGACACTAGAGCAAAGGAAAAGGATAGCATAACACCAATAAGGAAGAAAATGAAAGCAAATTAGAAGCAGGTCTCCCTCCTTCTGATAAACACCAAGGCAGTTGCAAGAACAAGATAACTTGCTTCCCAGAAGCACATAAAACTTATACACTAGAAATAATGACTCAGAATAATTAGAGAATATGATTTGCAATTATTTTAAATAAGTATACATATAAAAGATTGCTTTAAGTGAATCTGATTTCACAGGGTTTTTTTTTCACTTTATACTACCAAATCTGACTTACCACTACTCCTTTTTTGCTTTGGATATGGCAGCAAAATACATAAAACATGATTGGAGCAATAAGGGCTCACAGCGTAAAAGCACAAGATCTATCTGAATACTCAACTATAAGATTTACTCTCACGAGTCTTATTTCCTATTTTGTGAGTAGTTTATTAAATTCCTGGGTATTCTCTAGATATTTTTGTTAACCATTTCATTGCTCACTGATGAATAAAAGAATGTGGACAAGGTGACTCTTCTAATCACTTAATACAGTCAATACAGCTATAGAGATATGAATCAAAGATGAGATTCACAACTCTTATAATTTAACCTCTCAACTCTGGTGATTCTGGAACTCCGTTGTCTGATACGTTATTATACTTTGTAAATTAAGTGGTAGGATGAAACTTCAAAATCATTTAAGTCTTTTTTTTTTTTACAGTTGAGAAAGAAGTTAACACAGAGCTGTCAACTCAGGTTTTGTAATGTTGATACCATACCTATTCAACTAAATAATGCTGCTTTCCATAGCTGCTCTTTTTTCTCTATGATGTTCTTGTTATCTAAATAGTCTGCCTGTGAAAGCTGATAAACCCTACCTAACATGACCAGAAAATACCAAGTTTCAAGTCAAATACTTATACCACTGCTTCATTTTCTCATTTTCTATCCAACATTTTTTCTGAAACCCTCCCAACTGCCAAAACTTTCCTGTTTCTTGTCCATCACATTTCTCCACTACTGTAATTTAACGTTCCAGTTATGTAGTATCCTATGGTACATAAAACATGATGCTAATTATAATAAGCAAATATTGAGTGCTCATTATATCGGGAACTATTTTAAGACCTGTACATAGAACACCTCACTTATTCTCAATTTTAAATAAAATAAACAATATTGTAATACCCATCTGTAAGTGAAAAATCAAAACCTCAGAGGTAACATAATTTTCCCTGACACTGCTAATAAGGAGAACTGGGAAAAGTAATCAGGTAGTCTGACTCTAATGCTCACATTCCTGATCTCTACTGATAAGTACACATAACTATGTGGGCTGTATCAATGTGCAGATAACTCAAAATTAGGGGGCTACAGAAGAATTTAAAGAGTCTTTGTATTTAAGAGGTTTCTTACACATTCAAACAGCTTAGTATGGCTTATTCCCATTAACTATATCTTCTTTGCAAAGACATGGCCCAAGTTACTCATTCGTATATAATTAAAACTCAAATTTAAAAAGAAAATAGAGGAGAAAAAGGGTTGCAACAATACTTTAACAGATGTCCAGAATGGTGCTGCCCAAAAGAACTTTTGCAGTGAGGGAAAGGTTTTCTATGTGCACAATACACCATGGTAGCCATTAACCACATATGGCTTTAAGCACTTGAATTGTGTTGAGCATGACTGTGTAAATGAATTTTGAATATTCTGTAATTTTAAATAGTTTAAATTTAAATAGCAATATGTGGCTAGTGGCTCCTATACTGGACAGGACAGGTATAGAAAACAAAATCCTGGGAAAAAGTAAGTAAAGAACTTCTTGCTGCCTTTATTTGGAGAGTGCACTAATAGGCAAATCAATTTAAATGTTTCTTTTTACTTGCTCTAGTTCATTAATTGACCCAAACAATATAAACCACCAAAGAGATTTAAGTCACCTAAACTTTCTGTATTTAAATTCTTCTTTGTACATCTCAATGAAAAAAAAAAAAAAATGAAAACCTGTATTATCGACAAAGCGTATGAGAAACTTTTAACTGTTTGGATAACTAAGAGGAAGAATTTGATCTGAAAACTCTGCCACCTATTAGGAAAACTAAAGAGTCACACAAGTTTACATTCTCTTCATAATACATACTTGATAATAAAGTGCTTACCTTGATTCTCCACTACTGTTTCTAACACTTTCTTCATCGCTGTGTCCATTCATTGTAAATATCAAGAAGTTTTAAAATAAAACACAACTCTTCCCAGTTAAAAAGATGAATACAAATATGAACTCCTTAAACATCAAAAATTCACAGATGAATTCTTTCCAACATTCACAGGCTTCCTGGGGCCGTTCTGATTCACCTAAAAAAAAATATTAAGAAAGTTAAGAAAATATCCTGTAGAAAAAAAGATAAATCCATCTATTTAGAACTTATACAAATCTACCTAGGCCAATTAAATCAGAGATGGTAAGGAAGGAGTAGGAGTCTTTCACTCAAAATGCTTAGGCTTCTACTAACTACACTCCTGCCTACTTACTAGAATTTAGCACACTATTGCTTATTTTTGACAGACGAAATTAAAATATTTGTGGAATGACAAAACTTTTAGACTAAAACTGTGTGTCAATACACATATATAGACATTACAGATAAACAGATAACTAAAACAAAGTGGTAGTACATAACCTATACATACATGTATATGTTTCCCAAGAACCGAAAATGAAGTCTTAATGGATACTTGGTCAAACAAATGAAGGGGGAAAAACTTAATCAAGCACTAATTCCTATTATCAAGAACTTCTTGTACTTGAGTGAGAAAAAGTTTTGAAAATACTCACATTAAGAACAGAATAAAAGGGTATCACATAATCTTAGCGAAAAATGTATAGGTCAAAACAATTGTGTTCTTTCACAGGTAAACCGAGAGTGGAGTGATAAAATTTAAATAATATTTATCCAGTTTGGGCTTGCAGGGTTCCATTCAAAAACAACAACAAAAAAGGTAATATACACTAGGATTATTTAAGAAAAGGGGCTTGGGGTAGAAATCATGAGCCAAGACACAGCATTTCCACCTTTCAAGATTTCAGCACAACAGTGGAGAGTCACCTACAAGCCATCCACGAATAAACAAAGGAGATCTCTGGCAGGGGAGGGAGAGGAAGAAGCGGGGGAAGGAGACGTCAGATCCTTCCCCAGCCAGAAAGTACCGAGACAGGCGACTGAAAGCAGAGCTGTCCGCCGACCTCAGCAAAGAGAATTTACTCCTACGATTATTTCCACTCCACAAAAAAGAGGGGGAAAATATGCTGTTGCCAACTCAATCAGAGCAAACTCTGCATCTTCACTGGGATTGTAATTCTCCAGAGACTACAGTCCAGTAGACTCTTTGCAAGAACTGGTCATCCAAAAAGTAACCATTCCACGCAACATTTATTCTTAACGCTAAATATTAATTCCAACTAGTCAAAGAGCTTTACACCATTAAACAATTAGGTCTTAAAAATCTAGCTACTTAATAAACCGCCTCTCTTTCTCGAAAGTCTCTCTTCATCGAGAAAGTTCACTCATCTTTTCGTTATTTCCTTTTCACCTTCCTTTCGCCCCTCAAAATGGCTTTCTCCGTACATTGTAACTTCCTTCCCCCCCCCTCATCTTCCCTGTCGGAGTAAGTCCTCTTTCTGAGACCCTTCTCACAACCTTAAGTTGTGAAGCTCCAAGCGCACGCAGCTCTCTGGTGCCTTTCACGCGTCTTAACAATGACTCTTCCCTAAGTGGCTAAACCTCTTCAATCTTCCTTCTCTGCGCCCCGTCTTTTCACAGTTGCTTCACTCCTGCGAAGTTTTCAAAGCGGTACTCGAAAGGAGGTTGGAAACCTTCCCCCTCCCTCATCTATACTTCGCAGCTTCGCTTCAAGCAGCCTCCCAACCAGACGCACACGACCCCACTCCAGCCCCGTCCTTCTCTGGGCCTTCATCCCGGTCCCAGAGTCTCTCTTCCCGCCTCAAACTTCCCGCAGACCCGCCCCGCGCCCTCCCGGGCTCGCCCGGGCCGCCGCCCCCTCCCCCTCCCCGCCGCTCCCCACGTGCTGGGAGCCCGTGTCGCGGCGGGACCAACGCACCGGGCAAGTGCTTGCCGCTCGAGCCTTGCAGCTCTCCCCTCGCGGCCCGGCCAGCCCCAAGCCGAGGAGGCCCGGGCTCGACTGCCCAGCTGCCCGCCCGTCCTGCGCTAGGATGCGCTCCTCGGCGCCGGCCTGCGCTCACCACTCACACGCCCCCTGTGCTCCGAGCCCGTCAGCCACCGCCGGCCCTCGCAGAGCGGCCCGGCCTTCGCCCGGCGCCCGGCCGCTGGGCCGCCGCCCGGGCACCGCGCCGCCCCCGCCCTCCGCCTGGCCGGCTCCCGTCCTCCCCGCCACATCCTGACCCGCCCGCCACCCCCTTTCTTACCGGCGGGCGTGCAGGCTTCGCGGGGCGGAGAGAGCCCACTCGGATCAGCGGCCTCCCCCGCGCCCGGGCCCGCGTCTCCGCCGCCGAGTGAGTCCTCGGGCTCCGGGCGTCTCGGGGTAAGCCGGAGTCCGCGAGGGGGAGGGGGAAGGGGAAGGACGCGGAGGGGAAGGGGAAGCCCCGGGCCGCGGCACCAACGCGCGATCCCCTGCGGAGCGGATCCAACAATCAATTCATTATTGAAGCACCAACGGCGAAGGCAGCAAAAGCGAGAAGTAACGAGCCGTCGTCGTCGCCGCGGCCACGCGCGCGCACCCGCTCCCGCCGCTTATCGGCTCCCGGCAGCCGCCATGACGCCGAGAGAGCGAGCGCAACCGTCTCCGTCGTAGCCGCCTCCGCCGCCACCACCACCGAGGTCGTCGTCGCCTCCGCCTCCCGCGCGACGTAAGCGCCTCTGCTCACTCCCCTTCCCCACTCGGCGCGAGGCGGGCCGGCGGGCGAACGGGCGCGCGCACGCCAAACACCTCCGGCTGGCGCGCGGACGGTGGGAGGGGCTACGTTGTGGAGCCGTGGGGTGTAGAAGGAAAGCTATTGGTGCTGAGGCGGACGGAGAGTGAGGCGCGCACGCTCACGGTTGGGGGCGCGCACGCCGGCCTCGCGGAGGCCGCAGGACTCTGGCCACGGCCGTGGGCTGCTGATCCTTGCTCCGGCGCCCTCCCTTAGAGGCCCGGAATTGAATTCCGGGAAGTGGGAGCTGCAGGCCCGCTCCGTGCGGGTATGGACGCTGCTGTCACTTGGAACGTTGCGCAAGGACCTCGCGGCGAAGAGACTGAGAAGCTATCGGGGAAGCGGGCGGGGGGGAGGGGGGCTAGGGAAATGCTAAAAATCACATTGGTCCTGGGGGTGCAGCGGGAGGACCGAGGTGGATACGCGGAGGGAGCAGGGTCTTGCGTGCGGTCCGGTTGCCCAGGCCTCGAATCGCATCTCCCTCGGGCTCCCGGACCAGACAGAGCGCCTGTCCGGAGGGGTGTGGAGGGGCTGTGCGTCACACCAGGCAGCCTGGGAACCCAACTGTTGGGCAACTGTGGTCACCTCCCGCCGCCTACTACGCTTAGGCGACCTGCGACACAGGCTCCCTCGGGGTGGGGGGGTGGGGGGTGGCTGTTGATCCGAACGGGCGGGGCACCTGAGGAGACGGAGAAAAATAGAGACGGGATTATTGACCTCCTATAACTCTTCTTCATTTGTGGGTATCCCTTGCCTGGTTCAGTAAAAAGCTTTTACTACCTTTCTAAGTCCCTGGAGGGCGGGGTGGAGGGTGCGGTGCCAACTCGCAACAGAAAAACAACTCAAGGGACGTTGGTAACTGTGTCAGTTTAACCTGCTGCAATTTAGTTGGCGGTTTCTTTCATAACTGTAACTGCGGGCCTGTTACAAACCTTTAGAAATGTCGACGGAAACACTTTTCAAGCCTGGTGGTGTCCCGTTTCACTCTGTTTGAAAGCATTTTTAAAATCAAAATTGTTTTATACTTTATTTCCAGTCCATTGATCAGTCTTGAATCAATCGAGGTTAATGATAAAACTCTCTAATCCTATTCTCCAGTGATTGGATTTGGTGCAAAGGCCTCCCTTCCAAGCCAAATGAGTTTGAATGTGGTAGCTCCATCCCCAAAATAATGATTTTCTCCTGTGGGAAATATTCATGTTTTAGTCTACCAGCTGTTGAAATAGTTTGGTTTAAAGCCTTAAAAAAGATCTCAAAACGTATCTCCAAATACCTGTTCGTTATATGGAAGAGTATATTCATTCACCCTTTGGGAGTAGGGAAGGACAAACAGGTGCACATGGTCTACTCAAAAAAATATTAATGACTAGTAACACAAAATGTAACACTACCATAATTTGCAAAATGATGTATGCCTCAGTCTCTTTATTTTTCTTTTTTCCTAGTTGTTAAATAGTTCTAATGCTGGATTGTGAAGAATGATAGGATCATAACAAATATCCATTTCTGAAGTCCCTAAAAGTAGGAACTGCTAGTTTTTAATATTATGCTTTGAAAATATAAAGATGCCTTATTGATAGGGGCTTCTTGTGTCTCTAATCTCTCTTGGATTACTAGAGTGGTAAGTAAAAAGAAAAAGGCCCAGAAAAACAGTAACCATTGCAGTAACCATTCTGAATCATCAGAAGTATGATTCGGATAATAAAGTGTTCAGTTATAACTGTACTGTAATTTGTCATTATCTTACAAAAACAATTGTATGAACTTACTCTTTTTTTTTTTTTTTTTGAAAGCATATAGCAAATGTTTTTAAACTACTGATTGCTATTCGGATGTGATATACTACATATAAACACTAGACACTTTGGATTTTTTTGCAAAAAAAACTTAATAAATTTTTAAGAAAGTATTGAACCTTGGAGATTTATATTTCTGGTAAAATCATAATATACTTTATGACTCCACAGAATTTTAGAATGACTGTTGAGAATGTGAAGAAATAACAAGGTAAGTGGAAAATGGGAACACTTTTGCCAGTTAAGTTTTTTAAGTTATTTGATAAATAAAGCAAGTGTATTTTTTTGATATTTGTTATCTGTACAGTTAAATTTTTAGGTTCACTTTGTTTGAACAAACTTTGTCTTTATTGGTACTAAAAAGACAGTTGATAATCTCAGCACATGACTAGCAAAATCCTGAAAATTAATGTCAACCAGGAAGTCTTTATTATTTCCTGTTTGAGAAATTCCATATTCTTTGGAAAGCATATTACTTTTACAAAATCTAGGGTAGCCCTTTGTGGGTCCTTGATTCTGATATGCTCTACTGGGACTAGTTACTGATGGGTATCCGTAGGTGAAGGTAGATTGAGAAACATCCAGAATTGCAAGATGTTCAACATAAAGACAATGGTAACTCTTGTTTTTCTCATAAATGTTTTGGATGCCAAGATAGGATTTTAATCCCATAATTATGTTCTTGTTGCCTAGAGAATTTGTGTTTGAGAAGCTGCTAAAACAATCAGAATAGTATTAAAATAGCTTAGAATCTAAACCTATGTCATCATCCCCCAGATCCTTGCCAAACAGAGGAATAGCTTTCCAAATATGATACTTAAATTTACAGAGCCCTCTATAAATAGAACCCAGGAAATTCTAAGTCACCTTATAGTGAATATTTACATTTTCTATTTTCTTAATCATTAAAATTCTAGAACAGGAGCTGTGGTTCCCAGCGTTGGGCAAGGGGCAGGAGTCTGTACCTAGGAAGTTTTTTTTCCTAAAGATACATATTGGGCACTCCCTTCCCTTCTCTGATGCACAGAAATTTCTAGGTTCTGGATAGTGTTTAGAAATTTTTTCTGACATCCACCAACATCTCATTTGCCATGTTTATGGCCATTGCATTTGGGTTATTTTTACTGATAAATTCTGGAATCACAAGTTAAATTTCAAATGAAAGTTTTAAGAGGTGATACTAAGGGGCAACGATATATAAAGTCTAACCATTGGAGTATATATGAAGATTCTACCTCCTCTAATTTCAAAGTTAAGTGTACAGATGGTAAAAAGTTTAGCTACTAATATCAAATTGGTACATTGATGCTGTATCATTCCTCACCTGCAGATTCTTTATTGTCCATTTTACCTCATGTATGTTGTCTGCAGCCTTTCTCTTAATCCTCACTATGTTTATTTAGGCCTCAATTTCTCTACTTCTTTTCCTCTAGCTCACCCTGTAGGCTTCCTTTCAGACTTGAAATCCAATGAAATTGCTCCCCTGATTTAAGTACACATATTTAAATATACCACAAATCTGCCTACATATTTTATTTAGTCTTTTCACAACCTGACCCCAGCATTGCCTCCCGTCATTCCTAAGAGGCACATGACACTAGCCATACATTTCTTCAGGTCATCCTAAAGGTACCTTTCATTGTAAATGGATATAGTTTATCTTATGAATTAGCCTCTTACAAGTTTAAGTAAGTCGTGAAGGATTGTTGAGTGTCCTCATGTAGTTGTACTGACGCCTTATGCGACACCTCCCTTTTAGGTCATCAAATTGTGTATTCTAAGTGCAGCTGTGTCTTTGTAATAAAGCATTTGTTTTCATACTACATCATGAGCTCCTTGAGTACAGGCTGTCTGTCCCCAGTGCATTATGTTGATATTTATTCAATAAATTGCATACCAGCCATTCTGCGGGGGGAGGGGGAGAGTTGTGAGGGGATCATAATAGAGTAAAAACAGATACTTTAAAGAGTTAAAGTCTAGTACAGGAAACAATCCTAGTGTGAAATCATAACAGAAAAATGGTATGAAGAATCAATCATAAGAGAATTCATAATGGAGAATCCTGGTCAGAAAAGTCTCCCCAAAGGAGTGACATTCTGAGAACTGAAGAATTAATATGAAGTAGGTAAGCAAACGAAATGTAAAGAGCTTTACAGGTAAAAGAAATAACATGGGCAAAAATTCTGGGGCCAGAGAAATGAGGTCAACTTCTCTCCCAGTTTGCCGAGGATGGGCATTTTTCACTTTTAGAAATGCTCTGGTTTGGACTGGTATGGAACCTGGTACTGCTAGAACAGACAGTACTGAGGGAGATGAAGCTGTGTAGGAGCCAGGTTATTCAGGGCCCAAAGCTAGGTAAAGAAGTGGGTTCTTGGAACAAAAGGAAACTTTTGGAGGAGTTTAAACTGTGGAGTTTATTTTGCAAATTGGAAAAGTTTAGCCTTAAAAAAAGATTAGTGGCATGTCAAGGAAGACACAACATTCTTAAGTGAATTAGGCTAAAAAAATAACTTGGTAGTGTTAATGGTAGAAGAGAGCAGATATGTAAGTGTCCACAGGATTTGCCGATGCAACTAGATGCAGGGTTAGGAGGAGGAGGGAAGCTGTACACATAATGGAATGGAAAAAATGGTAATGGCATTCACTTCAGTTGTAAAATGTTTGGAGATGGGTAGGTGTGGGGATCATAAATTTGGGATTTAACTGACTTTCTGATGCCTCTGAGCCATCTAAGTCTTTGAGATAGAAGTCCAGAACTTAGAAGAGAGATCTGGACTGAATAAAAGCTGTTAAGTGTGTGCGAAGAAGTTAAAGTCTTAAGTATACATGAAATTAACTTGGAAGACAGCCTAGGAGTATGCAGTCAAGAACTTAAATTAATTTTTGGCCAGTAGAGGAAGATGAGCTGGATAAGGAGTTGCAGATGTTAAGGGTGTTGTGCAATGGAGAACAAAGACAAGTACTTCAAGGAAAGAGTGGTAGGTAAATAGTGTATAGTACTATTGAGAATCATGAAATAAAGTCAAAATATCCATTGAATTCAGTAACATGATAAGCATCTGTTGCCTTCGAACTATTTTGTTGGAATAATAGGGCTAGAAGCCAGACTGGAGTGGAATGTGATAAATGAAGAAATTGGATCATTGAGTCTAAAATTCTCTTTCAGATGGTTTGACTTTGACTTGGGAGGAAATATGAACTGCTCTGTTTGCTTATGTCAGGGGAAGGGCTGTGGATTTTTATTAGTTTAGGTGAAAGACTTAACATGTTTCAAAGACAGTGAGAAATGCCCTTTTGAGAGAGGCTGATTAGAAAAGAGGGATAAGAATTAGCTGGAAGGATTAACATTCATCATTCAAAAAAGGAAATACATTAAAAGTCTGATCTGAGAAAAATATTTTTTTTCAGTCAGGAACTAAACACAAGATACCACTGTTTATACTTAGGGGCTATAGGTGGTTAATGTGATTTGAGAATTTCTGGCAGCCTTCTATTCCCCAAATATATGTATGCCTCATACTCTACTAATGTTTGAAAAATTGTTGGTAGAAATCTATTTTAAAGCATATATTGCTGGTAAGAGTACTATGCTATAAAGTAAGTTCTCAACTGTGCAAAAAGAAATTTTGGGTGGCTTTGCAAGAAAAATGCTCAAGCCCTACCTCAAGAGATTACATCCCATTGTTTTGAGGTGAAGCCTTGGCCTATGCATTCTTTAAAAGCTCACCTCTTTTTTTTTTTTTTTTTTTAACATTTATTTAAGAGAGAGTGCGTCTGTGCAATGGAGCACCAGCAGGGGAGGGGCAGAGAGAGGAGGAGAGAGAGAATCCCAAGCAGGATCCGTGCTATCAGCATAGAGCCCAGTGCAGGGATCCATCTCATAACCATGAGACCATGACCTGAACTGAAATCAAGAGTCAGACGCTTAACTGACTGAGTCACCCAGGCACCCCAAAAGCTCACCTTTTTTTAAAGATGATTCTAATGTGCTATTAGTACTGGAAAACTGTGGACATCATTGTATTAACACTGCATTGACTCATGACAGTTTAGATAAACTGTGGAGAGGCCAGGATACTTATTTTGACAATAGTGGTTATTAATGGGGCAAGGAGAAATTTTGGCGCACAGGTGACATTTAGCAATATCTGGAAACATTTTTGGTTGTCAAGATGAATGGCAGGTGCTGCTGACATACAGTGGGTAGAGGCCAGAAATACTGCTACAGATCCTACAATCCACTGGACAGCCCCAATAACAAGGAGTCATCTCACCCCAAAAGACAATAGTACCATTGTTGAGAAACCCTCCTATAAAGGATGACAAGCAAGGTAGTATTTTTAGTGAAATGTTAACGAATGGAGTTGTGGTTTGGTAAGGGTGCTAATGAAGGAGGATTTACTCTGACAGCCTAAACTCAGCCTTGCTTGTAGCTAACAACAAAACAACCCGCAAATACATTTGCGGAACAAAGAAATGTAACTAACATTAATAGACTGTTATTTTCCTTGTTTAAAAGAAAATACAGCATACCTGAAACTCTTATTGCTGGTGGGAGTGTAAATTGGTCACAGCCACTTTGGAAAATTGATGGCAGTATCCATTATAGCTGAACTTACGCCTGCCCTATATCAGCAGTTTCTATCCCGTGTATATCCGAGAGAAATTAATGTAGGTGTCTGCTAAAAGTTTTGTATACAAATGTTCGTGGCAGTTTGATTGATTATGGCATCAAACTGGAACAAAGTGAAGTATATCTGTGCAATGAGATACTACCCAGCAGTCAAAAAGAAGACCTACAATAACAAGGATGGATCTCACAGGAATTGTGTTCAGTGAAATAGATATAAAAGAACTCATACTATATAATTTTATTTATACAAAATTAAAACTATGATGATAAAAGGATAGTAACCTCTCAGGGCATGGATATTAGAAGAGGCATAAATGAAATGATGGAAATGTTCTTTCTAAATCTTGATCTGGCTGATTCTATGAGTGTAAACATGAAAAAGTTTGAGCTGAACATTTTAGTTTTGTTACTGTGTATATAATATATCCCCATTTCTTAAAAATTTGGGAAAGAGGGGTGCCTGGGTGGCTCAGTCAATTAAGCATCTACCTTTGGCTCAGGTCATGATCTCATGGTACACGGGTTCGAGCCCTGCCGCTGTAGGGCCCTGTGCTAACAGCTCAGAGCCTGAAACCTGCTTCAGATCCTTTGTCTCCCTCTCTCTCTGCCCCCCCCCAAAATAAATATTAATTTTTAAAAAAAAAATTGAGGAAGGAAACTAGGAAACCTAATTTTGAACTATTTGAAGTCTTGTATCTCAAGTGCTTGGTTAAATACAGTGTTATTATCTAATAGGTTCACAATGCAAACAACTCTAATGCATTGCTTTAGTGAAAATAAATTTCAGATTTGGAGTTATATCTAGTTTTGAACCACAGCTTCATTATTAGCTATGTGACATTGGGCAAGTCACTGATATTGGGACTTTTTTGTGACTATGGAAGAACAGAAGATCAGTGAGTTAAAAGTATAGAAGAATCCACCATTTGTTTTGTTTTAATTTTAGCCTTATTTCATTATCCTCCACCACTGAGAAATATTTACAGACATCCAGGGGTGAGCTTCAGCAAATATATATGTATTAAGTAACTTAATGCCTCCGTCTTTAGCTAGGATGAACAACTGAATCCCATCTGGACCAGTCAGATTCTCTTGAGCATTTGAAATTGGGATTGAGAGGGGCACCTGGTGGCTCAGTCAGTTGAGTGTGTCTGTCTCTTAATTTTGGTTCAGGTCATGGGATGGAGCCCTGCGTTGGACTCTGTGCTGAGCATGGAGCCTGCTTAGGAGTCTCGCTCCCTCTCCTTCTGCCCTTCTCACCTGTTCATTCTCTCTCTCTCTCTCTCTCTCTCTCTTTCTCAAAAAATTAAAAACAATAAAATTGGGGTCTAGAAAGTTTATCAGTTTATCTGTTCTGAGAAAGGAAGTTAGGTCAAGGAAGTTACTTGGGAGCAGCAAATCAGACCACAGATACCTCAACCTCTCAAGCACCTCTCTTTCTCCAGTACAAACTCAATCTGAGTTGTGTTGCAGACTAAGAATGATCTCAGATTATAATGTCATTCAGTGTTCTAACTATGTGAGGTTGGTACTATTATCCCTACCTTACAGGTGAGGAAATTCAGAATCTTGACCAAAGTAAACATGAGAGGAAGCTAAAATAAAACTCAGGCAGTTTGACTCCAGAGTCTGTGCTTTCCATGAAGCCATGCTGACAGATCAGACACAGCTGTAAGAGTTGCCTTGGCTCCAGATAGGTTTCCATTTCTTGATCTCATTGCCTTGAAAAGATTGAGTTTGCTTCCTATCTCTGAATTTTTCATCATAATTTATCCTTATAATAAAATTTATTGCCGTTGCTTAAACTAGCTTGAGTGAATTTCTGCCAGTTGCAACTAGAAGAGTCTCCAGTTTGACTGTGAATGGGATTGAAAATAACAAAGCTCAGAGAAACTGAAACTGACTGAATCAAGGTGGAATGGTAGACAATACTTCCTCCCCTAACATGCGGACTTGTTAGCTTGTGTTACACAATTCTGAATCTTTTACCTAGGCTTTCTCCAATAGTCTCTTAGAACTCAAAGTATATATACACTGAGGCAAGGCATTAGAGAATTTTGTAACTACATTAAAAAAAAAAAAGTCAAGTGCATTGGTTACTATATGCACTTGAGTTTTTAAAAGTTGATTAGGAAAGAGAAATTCTAAAATTTCTCTGAAGAAAGTTGCACCAAATTTGGCTATTTATGCCAAATTTAGCACGTTGGACAATTATTGGAAGCCAATTTGCCTTTGGTCTGAAAGCATATAAACAGCTCCAGAAATTAAGGGGTTTATTGAATTGCAACATTTTTTTTTTTTTTTTTGCCACCTTGTTCTTAACACTGAAGTTTTTACATTGAATTCCAGAAAGTGAAGTTTTATTAATAGCAATGGAACACTCAAGAAGAAGCAAATGATGTTAAGGAACTCCAGTTTTTCAGTTTCCTTCAAAACATTTTTCACTGCCCATCCCCTTCCATGCCTCACAAAAGTGTGATGATCCTTTAGATTGTCTATCAGTAGCTGCTAAGATTGGAATGCACTATGTGTCTGGGAATGTTACTAAA
This sequence comes from Puma concolor, assembly GCF_028749965.1. Lineage (NCBI taxonomy): Eukaryota > Metazoa > Chordata > Mammalia > Carnivora > Felidae > Puma > Puma concolor. The sequence continues at coordinate 80,169,080 of NC_141667.1, read as the reverse complement.
TGGCAAACTGCAAGCTGTCATGCACACGTTTCCTCTTGTTTGCTTTGAGGCTAACTCAACAATGAGGATGGGCAGAATCACAGCTGTTGCTAAGAAACAGAAGTCCAGAAGAATTGACAACTTTAGGAGAAACCTGACCCACTAAGGTCTTCAGCATTAGCTAAATACAAAACAAATCTCCCTGAAAGAAAATTGGCAGGCAGTCCTTCACAGTGGAACGGTTGCATGCCATAAACCCCAGAGTAGACTCAGACCACAGACTACCTCAAACACCTCTCATTCTCCAGCACAAAAGAATGCACCAGCCAGAAGTGGGCACCCTTGACCCAAATGAAGAACCTTAGTGTCCCTTGTCAGGGGTGGCCCTGGAAGACTCTGTAAATGAGAATATAAATGGGGTGTAGCCAGATTTCCTAATAACTTACTAGGAAGTGGGTCTATTAGCTCATGCCTGAGAAGATTTCAAGGGCCTATTTACTATCCCATTCCTGCTGGATATAATATATAATTTAGTTGAACTAGTTGAATTTACATTTAGTCCCCATATTGCAGAATTCAAGTATTTTTTTTTTTAACTTTATTTTGAGACAGTGTGAGCAGGGGAAGGGGCAGAGAGAGAAGGGGACACAGAATCCGAAGCAGGCTCCAGGCTCTGTCAGTCCAGAGCCCCACACGGGGCTGGAACTCACAAACCATGAGATCATGACCTAAGCCGAAGTTGAACGCCCAACCAACAGCCTTCCAGGTGCCCCTATTCAAGTATTTCTTAGGTGCTCTTTTTTTTTTTTTTTTAATTTTTTAATGTTTATTAGAGAGAGAAACAGAGTGTGAGCAAGAAAGGGGCAGAGAGAGAAGGAGACACAGAATCCGAAGCAGGCTCCAGGCTCTGAGCTCAGCACAGAGCCCAACGCAGGGCTCAAACTCAGGAACCGTGAGATCATGACCGAGCCAAACTCGGAGGCTTAAACGACTGAACCGCCCAGGCACCCCTCTTAAGTTCGCTTTCTATGCCTATCCTTGTGGTAGGTACATGGAAAGCAGTGTTAAGATGGACATGGGTTTTTTTCTCACTTGGAGTTGATATTCTACTTTGGGGGAGGGAAAGGAGATATCATTAAGGAAAGAAGTTACAAATTGGGATGGGCTTTGTAGGGGAAAGGTGAGGTAACGCCAGAGAAAGTAAAAACACTTAAATGGAAAGAGAAGTAAAGTGGTCAGGGAAGGCTTCTTTGAGCTGTTACTGGTAGGATGAGGTAGTGCCTATTGTATGAAGAACCATGGGAAAAGCAGGAAGAAGAACAGGTGCAAAGACCGTAAGGTAAGAAGGGGTTTCTTCTATGTGAAGAACCAAAGGAGGCAAGTATAGCTGTAGCATAGTGTGTGAGAAGTTAAGTTGCTAATGGACTCAAAAGACATTCAAGGAACCTCCTTTGATCCAGAGCCTTGTCGTCTCTGGAAAGCATTTGGGTTTAATTCGAAACACAAGAAGATGCTATTGAAAGGCTTTACAACAAAGAATAGCATAATCTGATTTACTTTCTACAAAATTGTAGCTGCTATGTAGAAAATGGATAATAGTAGCAAAAGTGAAAATGGCTCTAACTCTCCACTTATAAAGCTATTCTAGTATACAATAGCTGTGAGGATTAGAAGAGTATCTTTGAAATGTAGAAAAGGTGGAATCAAGATTAATTTGGGATGGAAGAGTAACAACATTTGAGTTGAGGACCTTATTTGCTATACAGTAGAATCTAAATATATCAGTAAATAGCAAACAAGTATTTTTGGAGGGGAATGTGGAGATAAATATCAAAGCACTAGAAATGTTGAAGGTATTTCAGAGTGGAGACGACTGGGAGAGGGAGATGCTATTTTTTTCCCATAAACATTCAATATCACTGTTTACTAAAAAAGTGTGTGTGTATGTGTGTGTACATAAAACCTTTGTTGTGAAAAGGTGTGTGGTAATGGATGGTATAAGTCAACAAAGCATTTTTTTAGTTGAAAATACTGATATATGTTGGTACACTGGCATGAATAATAAGCAGAGAATGAAAGTTTGATGATGTGCTGTAGACAGAATAACTGAAGAAGCAACACTGAGGAGAAGAGAAAATATAGGTGTCAAGAGTTACAGTCGCCCATGATTGGGAAAATGACACTATTTCCATTTTAACAGAAAAGAAGGCTGAGAAGGTGAGTGCAGATGCAGAGAGGTTTGAATATTTGTTATAATGAAAATGAAGTAAATCCTGTCTGATGGTTTCTGTACTCACCATGACTTATGGAAATAGATCATCAGCTGAAAATGAGTAAAAGTGAAGGAGTCTGACATGATAGGAAAAAAAATATATATATGGCATTTTCCCCTTATAGGATGTAAAGACGAATTTCCTAGGGAAGCATAGTAGGACTGCCAGATTATCTTGGATGTTTGTTTGCAGTCTGTGGTTATGAGTTTAAAGAGAAATGAGTTAGCTGATTGTATTATTTCTTTATGAAATTGCTTGGGTCTCTGTACAAAGAAACAAATAATTGAAATCAAGCAGATTTCAGATTTTGTGAAATGAGCTCAACAGAGAGATGGGAACCAAGGCAGTTGATTTCACTTCAAAAGGAATGGTCGTATGATGAAAACATGAAATCCAAGCTGGGTAAATGTAAGAGTGACTATAGATAATTAAAAAGCAGTGGGAGTGGAAGAGGATGTCAATGAACTGGAGGTCTATAAGAAGCTAAAGACTTACAGCAAACTAAAGTGAGCTGGACATATAGGAAGTAGTGGACCAAAAAGGATGTTCAAAATGGATATTTCACAGAGTACAGTTACCAGTGTTTACACAGTCCAGGATTAGTCCAGGATATAAACTGAGGTTGGCAATGGTCTTTGGAAGTGACGAAGGTTCCATGTGTAAGGAGCTTGGAAGTCTCCACTCTATGCTAGCACACTATACAATCAGCAACTCTTCTTGGATCAGGAAGAGAAGGGACAACACAGGACAAACCTCTGCCACCAAGATTGGCAAGACAAACAAATACACAGATTAGAAAAGTCTGAACTGTAATTGATGAATTGCTGGAGGCTTTGTGTAGACAACTCTGAGAGTTACAACATCAGGGGACCCAGTCATAGAGGGGCCTACCCAAATATTGTGAGATTTACCTCCAAGAGCTTGACTAGGTTCCCACAGTAAATATCTGACAAGAATTCCCTTGTGCTTTCTACAGGGGGAGGGGGGAAAGAACCATTTGAACATACTTCAAATCATTCTTCTTTTAAAACAGGCTTGCCCTCAGGAGAAACTAGTTAACCAGCACCTACCTAACTTGCTAGGCTATTATCAAAGCCTAAGTGACCTAGGGGAAGGGAAACACCCAATTCCTACCCACTCTAGTCATCCTGTCCCACCTCAGGAGGACAGAAAACCGAGAAACCCAGTTCACAGTTCAGAGACCTAGGGACACTAAAGACTAAGATCTAATCACCTGATTGTAGAATGTTTCTCCTCCACCAACACCTCAACACTGTATCATTAAGTCTATTTACTGCAATTCCTTTTATTCAGTACATTATGTCCAACTATGAAGAAAAAATTTCCAGGTATACCAAAAGGCAAAAAAAAAACACAACTTGGACAGTGTAAGCATCAGAACCAGACATGGCAGAGTTGTTGGGAATTATCAGATGAGGAATTTAGAACAACTATGATTAATATACAATGAACAATAGTGAACAAAGTAGGCAGCATAAAAGAGCAGATGGGCAATGTATGGAGAGAGTTGGAAATCCTAAGAAAGAAACAAAAAGGAATGATAGAGGTTTAAAAACAAAAACGTAACAAAAGAACTAAGAGACTATGCCATTGGATGGATCATCTAAATATACTTGAAAGTCACTGAGAATGACTACGTATAGTGTTGGAAAGGGGAAATAGGATAATAAGCCAGGAAATAAAGCGGTCAATAAATAACAGAATGACTAGAAGTGGACAGCTGTGGAGGGCTGACCAGTGATAGAGCTGTGACATTAGCTTCAGAGGACCTTATATTCTTGGAGACAAGGAGGACATGCCCCAGAGCCTGTCCCTGGGATTCACTATATAGGGGCAAAGAAAGTCTTCCATTGAAAAGAATATAGTTGAGTCATTATTAATTTAATACAGCAGAGACTCATTTAATGCTAAGAATGTAGGTCCTATTTTGATAGGGACACATTCTATTCAACAGCTATATGTGAAACAGATACATATTGTGCTTTTTGTTTTAGGTGTTTGACATACAGCAATCAACAAAAAATCCAAGTCTCTGCATTTTTTGGGAACTTGTGTTCCTGTGTGGGGAGCCAGAAATTAAACATACCTTATATCTGGTAGTGGTAAGCGCTGCGAAGAAAAAAATACGTATTTTCAGAGGGATAGAGGGTGATGGAGATGGTATTTTAAACAAGGTCATGGGGCGCCTGGGTGGCTCAGTCGGTTGAGCGTCCGACTTCAGCTCAGGTCACGATCTCACGGTCCATGAGTTCGAGCCCCGCATCAGGCTCTGGGCTGATGGCTCAGAGCCTGGAGCCTGCTTCTGATTCTGTGTCTCCCTCTCTCTCTGTCCCTCCCCCGTTCATGCTCTGTCTCTCTCTGTCTCAAAAATAAATAAAAACGTTAAAAAAAAAATAAAAAAAAAAATAAACAAGGTCACAGAGAGCTTTTCTGATAAGGTCATAGATATGTGAGCCAAAAACTGAATAAAGTAAAGCAGAGAGTCGTGCAGATATTTGGCAGGGGCAGGGGCATTCCATGCAGAAGGAAGAGAGAGGACAAAGCCATAAGGCCAGAGGGTACATAATAATAAACAAGGAATCTAATTTGAGTTCAGTAGAGTGAGCACTCACATTCAAATTATTTGTTTGTTTATACTAATTTTTGTATTAACATTGAGGAAGTAAAAGTGTTCATTTAGCCAGAAGCTTCTCTATCTCTTTTCACATTTTATTTAAAAAAATTTTTTTTAAGTTTATCTATTTTTGAGAGAGAGAGAGAGACAGAGTATGAGCAGAGGAGGGGAAGAGAGAGAGGGAGACACAGATTCTGAAACAGGCTCCAGGCTCTGAGCTGTCAGCCCAGAGCCCGACGTGGGGCTTGAACCCACAAACCATGAGATCATGACCTGGGCCAAAGTCGGACACTCAACCAACTGAGCCATCCAGGCACACATTTCACATTTTAAATTCTCCATAGATGTTAATTTTTCACCCTGAAATGTGAAATATTTAGAGATTTGGTATAGCATATTAAGGCATAAATGCTTTATTTAAAAAAAAAAAACTAAAAATCAATTTGATGTTTTGCTTTCTTAATATTATTTAATATGGTGGATCACCTATTTTTTACTCTGACTAGTTAAGATCACTTTCATTAGAGAAATGTAAGTAAAAATTACATGACACTATCCTTTTATTTATGTCACTAACAAAACTTCCAGAGAAGATGGTAGGTGAGCCTCCCTGATTCATCTGAAATAAATGAATAAGACAAACAAGTACAAGTACTTTAAATTTGATGTTCTTTCTGTCTTCATAATTAAATTAACATCTAGTCATTAATAAATAAAGCTGATTAAACATTTTCAACACTATTCAAACTTTTTTTTAAAAAAAACATAGGATGGGGGCACCTGGGTGGCTCAGTCAGCTTTGGCTCAGGTCATGGTTTTGCGGTTCGTGAGTTCAAGCCCCACATTGGGCTCTGTGCTGACAGCTTAGAGCCTGGAGCCTGCTTTGAGTTTTATGTCTCCCTCTGTCTCTGCCCCTCCCCTGCTCATGCTCTGTCTCTCTCAAAAATAAATAAACAAAAATTAAATAAATAAATAAACAACATAGTATAAAGAGTACAGTCTGTAGAATTGCTATGAGGAAGGGAGTGGCAGCCAGTATCGTGCCTATTCTCATACTTCCATTTCAGCTCTTATCCCACCCACCCTCTGAATCTACTCTTAACAAAGAATCCGTAGAGTGTCTTTAAAAACGTAAAGTAAATCCTATTGCTCCACTGTTTGACACCCTTTCAGAAAACTCCAACCTTTTTCCATGGTCTTCCAAGAGCCTGCATGACCTCACTTCAGTCTAGCTCTGCAGAGTCTTACCCCATCATTCTCCCCCCTACTCATTATGTCCCAGCCACTTGGCCTCCTTTCTATCCGCAAGCCTGCCAAATTCTTCTCCACTTGCAGGCTTTTGCTCTTGTCCTTTCTAGGCCTGGAATGCTTCTCTCAGCTCTTCTCCTGCAGGCTATCCGTCATCCTGTAGGTCTCCGGTCAGATGTCACTTCCTCAGAGAGGCCCTCTAAACAGCATTCTCTAAAGAGGCTTTCCTCAGTTACTTTTGCTAGTTCCCTTCTTTATTTTCCTCATACAAATAGTGATTAGGATTTACAGTTACCTCATTTTACTTGTCTTACTGGCCTATTGTTTTCTCCCCTACTACAAGATAATCTTCCTGATCAGTTGATACGATGAAACATGTGGAAAAGTTTGAGGATATGTTAAAAGTAACTTTTTTTGGTAGGATTTTTAAAAGCAATTAAAAATTACAGGTAAAACAAACATTCTACAGAAAGGAAATAAAATTGTAGTACCCTCTTGCCATCCTTTTCATGGCTATCATGAAGTTGACACTATTAGGGATTTTAATACATACGGCAATGTAATTCTCCTGGAGTGGTAGGGGGTGGATGTAGTAAGTGAGTGCTAAATGCCTATGGTGGAAGTTGGCATTGCTGATCCAACATCCATTCCACCCTTTCCCCATTGCATAGTGGCCATGTAGTCCCTTTAGAGCTCATCCTGATGAAATCAATTATTGTAATCCAATTCCCCTTGCTACTCTAATAAATCTGTGGATGGGCAGTTTGAAGCCAATAAATTCATGGCATCCCCTAGATTACAGGGAATGGTTCAGGAATGAACATATAACCCAATGTGTAGTAGAGGTCTATGGGGGGTTTGTCTAGGTATTCAGAAAAAGAGATTTCTTTGTTTTAATGTGAAAAATCGGAGAATGACCTCTTTCTTCTTTTGGATGTCAGCTGTGTTAATGTGAAACCAGGAATTCCTACAACCCATTTACCTCCACAGGAGAGGCAGTCTAAGGATGGGGACATCATACCAAGGATAATAGAACTGAGGGAACCACAGAGAAATGGAGCCAGTGCCACTGGAAGTGGACTCGGGTTCACAATAAACTCTGGGCTTCCAATTGTGGAAATCAGTGCAGTTCTTATTTCTTAAATGAGGTGGATTGATATTACTAGAAGCTGAGGCATCCTACCTGACAAAACCCTGTCAGGACTGGAGATCATGACCTGACCCAAAGTTGGGCACTTAACCAACTGAGCCATGCAGGCAGGAGTCCTCTGCCCTATCAAGTTTGTCTTAATAAGTCTCTTAACAAGTGAAGAGACATTGTCTAAAATATGTAAATAAAGAAATAAAATAGCTTTTAATATATATTATTTAGGAAATGGGGCTTGTTAACAGAAGAAACAGCTTTAAATACCTGAAAAGTGTTTGCCTCAGGGCCCAGAGATGAAGAGAAGAGAAAGGAGGCATTGGTTATTCTTTTAGTTGTTAGTCCATCAAAACTACTTCATTTTTTTAACCATGTACTTTAATTTTTTAGACTTTTTCAAAAAGAACCAAAGGAGTTTAGAATTTTTTATTTTATTTTAGAGAACATGAGCAGGGAAGAGGGGTAGAGGGTAGGGGGAAAGAAAGAGAGTGAGAGAATCCCAAGCAGACTCCATACTCAGCAGAGAGCCTGACTCGGGGTTGGATCCCACAACCCTGGGATCATGACCTGAGCTGAAATCAAGAGTCGGACATTCAACCAACTGAGCCACCCAGGCACCCTAAAGTGTAGAATTTTAAACTGAGTCCATTAAAAAAATGATTTTTTAATTACTTTTTAACCAAAGTATCTGACATCCTAGATGTAGAGAATGGTAATAGAAGAGTGGGGTATAGAGAGTGCACATAGAAAGAAAGGCAGGCTCTTAAAAGATAAAAAGTTAGCAGGTTTGTCTGTTTTTAAAGTGCCCAGTGGATAATATCTCTAAATGTATGTACTATGCTGCAGAAGTATTGAACAACCCATATTTCTTGTTTGTTAAGATTTCTTAGAACAAAATGAGCATTTTATGTATACAGTTGTCATAACCTGTTTCTGAGCAATAAGAGTATCAGTTTTTCTTTTTTTTTTAGTTTGATACTGACAGTATGCTTTCTCTAAGTAATATTATGGACCCATGCTCCTCTTGTAAAATATTTTCCTGTTTCAATGTGAAGCTAATTTATCGTTCCCCTATAGATTTTCACAGTGCTCTCTTGTTCACTCTGCATAAAATTCTAGATGGATAATTTGATACTTTCCTCCTCTTACTACAAATTCACTTTGCATCTTTTCTCATCCAGATTTCAAATGTTGTCTAACATATATTTTAGTGGAGTGTTTCTGTATCTCCCACAACCACTTAATTTTTTATAGGATAAATAATTGGAGACACATTTAATTTTTTTTCCACTACAGAAAAATGCCCGCGTGAGAGGAAAGTAGTGGCTGAAATCCAGCCTGTGTCCTCTTGCTATGTAGTCTGGAATTTGCTGCCATGAAGAAAGGGCACATTCGATAATTCACACAGTTTCTATATGTGTTAGAAGGAAATAAAAAACAGCAGTAGGAGAAGATCATAGAATATATAATCAATTTTCAACCAAAATTTTTGGAGCATCCTCTGAGTGTTAGGCACTGAGATCACAGAAGTGAGGAAATCAGTGGGCCCATAATGAATATTGACTACCCCAGTTTTTGTATTTTCTCCCATTGTCCCACCTGGTTCATGTCCCCTTTTGCTCTCAAGTATGTACCAGTTTGGACAGTAAATTATATAGTCACCCTGAAGAAGAAAGAAAATTTCATTCTAGACTGAGTGGCAAAGTCATAAGCAAGTGGAAAAGCATGATCCCCTCTGCTTTGGCAGGGCAGGAGGGTCGATGGGGGAAGTGGAAAAAGGTACAAATATGATTGAAAACACAGGGACTCCGAGCTGGTGAACGGATTTACACAGCACTTTGAAGGAGTTTTTATTTGTCTTGAGAGCAATGAGAACTAGCAATGGTCTGGGGCAGGCAAAGGATAAGATCAGATCTGTTTAGGGTTGGAAAGATCAAAAGTACATTTCTGTACCACTGCCTTTCATTTCATCTGCGCCCCCACCATATACACATACATGGCTCTAGGAAGGAGAGGAGAATCCTGTCCTTTCTGAGCATAAACATAATCACAACTGAGGGCCACTTAATCTTAAATCCACTACACCTCCTTGGAATGAAGAACCCACCCTTTCCATTCCCTCTGTAAAACACACTGACTGCTGTCATCAGCACGCTGAACTTCTAAAGGCTTATAGGTGGTAAGCTACTCTAGTGCAATATACATTTCTGCTCCTATAAGTTGAATTACATATTTTAAATTATGTGTTTGTTCTTTGAAGCCTGTTAATGCTAGTTGTACTTGTTATTGTAGTTAAGTCATTGAAAAAAATTACATAAACTGATGAACTAAGAAGGGAAACTAGTTTCTTTTTTTTTTTTTTTAATTTTTTTTTTCAACGTTTATTTATTTTTGGGACAGAGAGAGACAGAGCATGAACGGGGGAGGGGCAGAGAGAGAGGGAGACACAGAATCGGAAACAGGCTCCAGGCTCTGAGCCATCAGCCCAGAGCCTGACGCGGGGCTCGAACCCACGGACCGCGAGATCGTGACCTGGCTGAAGTCGGACGCTTAACCGACTGCGCCACCCAGGCGCCCCGGGAAACTAGTTTCTACACAAATTTTGGGAATGATTTTGAAAACCTGAAAGACAACTGGCCAAGAATATTCAGATAAATGAGGTGTGTGTGTGAGGCAACTATTAAAAAAAAAAAAAGTAAAATAGCATACACTTCCAGAAGATTCTGTGCTCAGTTTGCTTTACCATATACTTTGTAACTGAAGCCATATTAATATGCTCTATTAAAGGGACAGGCCAAGCCTGGGCTGCAGTCAAGGCTACTACTTGTTTGGGCTTATGGTAGTATATGATAATTCTCCAGGATTCACCCAGTTTTTGCAGGGGGCAGACAAGTGAATTAAATGGAGATATGATAGGGACCATGTATTAGGGTTCTCCAGAGGAATGGAATAATAGGAGATAAATATATATATCTCTAATTTTTTTTTTTTTTTTTTTTAAGGAATTGGCTCATGCTTTAGAGACTAATTCCCAAGATCTGCATTTGGCAAGCTGGAGACCCAGGAGAGCTGATGGTATTGTTCTGGTCCTAGTCCAAAGCCCTGAGACCCAGGAGAGTTGATGTTGTAAGTTCAAGTCTGAGTCTGAGTCCAAAGGCAGAAGACTGATTCCCAGCTCTAGGACAGACAGAGAAAATTCTCCATTATTCAGCCTTTTTTGTTTTATTCCGGTCTTCAATAAATCCAGATGAGGGCCACTCACATTGGGGAGGACAGTCTAGTCAGTCCACCTATTCAAATGTAAATTTGGATCCAGATGCACTCTTACAGACACACCCAGAATGTTTAACCAAATATCTGGGCACCTTGTGGCCCAGTCAAGTTGACACATAAAATTAACCGTTACAGACTACCACCCAGGCATCCTTGTCATCCTTAGGAGTGGCACTCATCTTTACCATCTGTACCCAAAATATGATACATTGCTTTGTTTTTGTTGTAGTTTAGTCAGAAGTGAACGGGGTATTAGTTTCCAAGACTCCTATTTAGCCTTCCCCACTGTAACAGCTCTTGCTTTAGGAGCTAAAACCCAATGTGGGGATTACTCCAACTGCCGAATATGTCAATCATACTCGTAACATTTAGGGACTGAAGAAATGAGAGCGCTAGCTGTTTCCACAGACCCACTGTAGTCACTGTGAGCCCAGATCTGTCCCGGACTACATTTATTACCTGGCCTTTATATGTTCCTATTTTTTTTTTTTTTTCAACGTTTATTTATTTTTGGGACAGAGAGAGACAGAGCATGAACGGGGGAGGGGCAGAGAGAGAGGGAGACACAGAATCGGAAACAGGCTCCAGGCTCTGAGCCATCAGCCCAGAGCCTGACGCGGGGCTCGAACTCACGGACCGCGAGATCGTGACCTGGCTGAAGTCGGACGCTTAACCGACTGCGCCACCCAGGCGCCCCTATATGTTCCTATTTTTAATGGGGAGACCAGGATAATACTCTTGGTCTCCAAGTATCAATGTCAACTCATACCCTATGTCCAATTTTCCCTGAAATGTCTGGATATTTCCTTTTCCTTAATGTTCAGTCACCTGAGGAAATGGCCGAGGTTCCTTTGGGAGAAGGACTAGCTAGAAGAATCAGTATAATATCTATTTTCCATGGTATTGTGGAGTCCTTTCCTCCAGGACCTGGCTGCCTCTATAATCAACAGGTTCTGGGCCTGAAAATGAGTTCAGATCTGGGAACTGGGCAAGGGATCATGACTTTTTTTTCTATTATGACCAAGTATTTTCATCCACTCTTGCTTTCTTTGATTACATATATTAGGCAGTATCCTTGTTGACTGCCCATCAATTTCTCCCCCTAGGAACACTGAGTTCTAGAAAACATCTCTACAACTCTTTCCAGGTTAACTCCTTTGGCTATCATGCTGGTTTTGACAGTTATTAGGATAATTGTGAATACCCTGACTTCTAGCATTAAGTTTTGTCTTCTGGATCTATTGTGCATTTGGGTCCCAACATTCCTGTTGCTGTTAATAAGCCGAGTTCTATGATAATATCACCTATTATGAACTCTGGCCTTTAAAGGCAAGCTGTCACTGAACTTCTTTGTAAGGGTAATGCCTCTCTTACCAGGGCATGCCCAATGTTTTGGTGATTGGTGTATCCTCTGACCTCTCTCATGGAACATAATCTTCCCTGTGGGCTCCTGGCCTCAATAATATATCTACTTTTCTGATCTTTTAAATCTCGCCCTCCATTGCTTGCCATGGCAATTCAGGTATTTCAACATCTCTCAGCATACCAGTACTTTGTCCAGACTTCTAGGAACCATCCTAACAGGAGGTTTGCACCACCCCCTGGGACCCTGCCAGGGTGTTAAATCCCATATTCCAAGAATGCTTCCAAGTCAATAAGCTCAGCCTTGTCTAGTTTATGTTCTAGCTCTCTTGATGAAGCACTCTGAAAATCCAGTCTCAAATACTCCTCTGTTTGCTATCAGTATATGCTGACTAGTTCTTGCTCTTCTTTGGGATATAAATCAGGGGTAGCTTATTCCCATGTGGATTATGCTATGACTTAACCCTAGTTATTGGTATGGCAGCCATGAGAGAAGGTGAGGTAAGTTTCTGAGAGAGCCTCCTTTTGCTTTGTTCAGAACCACTCACTATAGTAACTTTCTGCCTGAAGGGAGTGCTAACTTTTAATCAGAAAAGTGGGGAACATACGTAGGCTCTGAGTGTGCAGATGAGTCTCAGCAGCCAGAATCTTTGGGGGCATCCGCACAGCTGTCCATATCCCATGTGTCAGGGTCCCAAGTTGTCCAACAAGTTACCTATCCTTGGCTTCAATTGTTTTAAAACTTTCTTGATTAATTAAGTTTTGAGTTTGCTGTTCAAGCTTTTTCTGTTTTCCCAGGGTAGGGGATAAGAGTGACTTTGGAAGCCACTAGTGAAGTAGTGAGTTTTCACTTGGTTAACTGCTCTCTGGTTTTCATTAACCTTTTGTAGGCCTTTGTGCAACTTAATAAGACCTTGTATGTATTGTTCCTACATGTACACACACTTTTGAATTGCCTGAAATTTTTGCCCCAGCCATGGCATTCCTCTGCTTCAGAATAATTGCCTTAGCGCCAACTGGCGTAACTGGGCCACCACATTTCTCCTAGGGCCTCTCCGTGCCCCAGATACCATGTGTGGTGAGGTTCATTGACAGTGGGACAGTTCTGATTTAGTTTCCCAAACCCCATCTACTGCTTTCTCAGACGACACCTTTTATCAACTCTGCTGCCTTGAGTGTTCCAAGAAAAAGATGACATGAAGTTAGTTGTACAGGAAGTCTATTGGAAGAAAGGTAAAGGGAAAGACAGCAGCATCGGGAAACAAAGCTTTCAGATTATGGTACAAATCTGACAAAAGCTCACGCAACACGACATGGAGCTCTGGAACAAATATTGCCTGTTGGGGAAATCCTACATTGGGAGAAATGGCTGTGCCCTAGTGTGATTGCCACGCTCAGTCATTGGCTGAGGGCTACCAGAGAACAGGTTGTCTCCACTGGAATGCTGTATCAAAACTCAAAAATGCTGCAGGTAGAGGCAATTACTTTAATGGCATTAATTGCAGCTGAACTGCAAGTTCTATCTTGAAGGGAGATCGAAGTAGTGCAATTCCATGTCTGCCCTACTGATCTAGCCTGAGAAGGCTCAGGTGTGCCAGCAACGAGTAGCCAAAGAACTTGATCCAGGGGATGGGAAGGAAGGCTGAAATACGGAGGGCTGATTGAAAGTTACTGAAGAAGCAATTACAACCTAGATCTCTCCAAGTCCGTATCACCAGGCAAAGGCCAAAGTGGAGGCAAAGGCAAAGGGAAAGTGGAGTTCTACTGGAACACAGCTATGACCTTCTGTTTATATACTGCCTATGGCTGCTTTCTTCCTACAACACAAGAGGTGAGCAAATCGAAAATATTTACTACCTAGCACTATACGGAAAAGTTTGTTGACTCCTTCTCTCTTAAGGTTAGTTATGTCTATATATTTCTATGGCAGAAATAATTTTAAAAATGGTGTGTTGTGGCATATCCCTTCCCAAGTCTGTATTCAGAGAAATCACATTGGTAGCTTGAAATAGGCTGTGGTGGGAGAATTTTTATCATAGAAACTAGCAAATGCTACCATGCAGGACCTTTCCTTTTTGGAGAGCTGCTTGTTAAACAATTACCAGCAGCATTTATTGCTTCATGGTAAGCATTGTGAACTAAATTGTGCCTTCCCAAAATACATACATTGAAGTCCCAACTCCCCGTACCTCAGAATGCGACTGCATTTGGGGATAAAGTTTTAAAAGAGGGAAATAAGCTAATCCAATATGACTGGTGTCTTCATAAAAAGGAAATTTGAAAATGAGTACGGAGGGAAGACCGTGTGAGGACTCGGGGGAAAATGGCCAACAAGCCAAGGAGAGAGGCTCCAGAAGAAATCAACCCTGCCGACACCTTGATCTTGAGCTTCTGGCATCACAGAACTCAGAAAATAAATTTGTTTTCTGAGAAACCCAATCTGTGGTACTTTCTTGGGGAAAACTAATATACTAAGTGACCTAGAAAGTATCAAAGTGTACAGAAGACAATTTATTGACATGATTTTCAGAGTTTTGGTAATCTATTGTGTTCACCCCACTCTTTTTACCCCCTAGTTCAGTTGGTCACGCTAAGTGTCAGATCAGCCTTTTGTACTCCTTGAAGACTGGTTCCCCTAGGAAATAAATACTATATTAGTAGAAGTACGATACTAGTACTGAGTATATATTTGAGTAAACTATTTGGCAAAGTGTCTATATTGCTCCGTTAGGCATAATTAGACTTCAAAGCCTTTATAAATTCTTTTAAAAATCAAGTGTTCTTGGGAAGATGCTAATCTATTTTCAATTCGGATTAATTAATACTATGGAAACTATAGTCAGGAATCTGGGGTTTTTTTCATGTATATTTACATTCAGTTAATAAATACAATCATCTCCCCATGTGTATTTGTTTTCTGTAGTTTCAGTACCTGAATATGAGGTCAGTAAATTAAAAAATGCTTTCCTTTTTAGACTTTCAAATATGCACAATATATTTTTAAAATCCTGCTAGCATGAAAAAGGAGCAATTTGTAAAACATATCATTTAGTAAGAAACCTCTGAAGTGTTTAGGTGGTGTTGAGCAGTTTTCTAGGCAGAATATTTACCCTGTGTGCAGTAATAAGGTGCATACCTCCTCTGGACAATATGGAGTACTTCAGTCATTTCCAAAATTTATTTTATTTTTTTAAAGTTTTTATTTTAATTCCACTTAATTAACATATAGTGTTATATATCAGTTTCAGGTATACAATATAATAATTTAATACTTCCATACGTCACCTTGTGCTTATCACAATTGCATTCCTAATCCCTGTTACCTATTTAACCCATCCCCCCCATCCATCTCCCCTCTGGTAACCATTGGTTCTCTATAGTTAAGAATCTGTTTCTTGGTTTGCCTTCATTCTCTCTCTCTCTCTCTCTCTCTCTCTCTCTCTCTCTCCCTTTGCTGATTTGTTTTGTTTCTTCAACTCCACATATGAGTGAAATCATATGGTATTTGACTTTCTCATTTGGCTTAGTATAATACTCCCTAGCTCCAACCATGTTGTTGGAAATAGCAAGATTTTATTCTTTTTCATGGTTGAGTAATTTTCCATTGTGTATATATACCCCATCTTCTGTATACATTCATCAGTCGATGGACACCTGGGCTATTTCCATAGTTTGCCTGTTGTAGATAATGCTGCTGTAAACATTGGGGTGCATGTATCCCTTTGAATTAGTATTTTTGTGTTATTTGGGTAAATACCTACTAGTGCAATTCCTAGATCGTAGGGTAGTTCTATTTTTAACTTTTTCAGGAACCTCCATTCTATTTTCCACAGTGGCTGCACCAGTTTGCATTCCCACCAACAGTGTAAGAAGGTTCCCCTTTCTCCACATCCTTGCCATAAGAGCCTGTTGTTTCTTATGTTGTTGATTTTAGTGATTCTGACAGGTATGAGGTAATATTTCACTATAGTTTTGATTTGCATTTCTCTGATGGTGAGTGATGTTGAGCTTCTTTTCATGTGTCTGTTGGTCATCTGTGCATCTTCCTTAGAAAAATGTTATTCATGCTGCGCCTGGGTGGCTCAGTTGGTTAAGCCTCTGATTCTTAATTTTGGCTCAGGTCATGATCTCACAGTTTATGAGATTGAGCCCCATGTCAGGCTCTGCACTGACAGCATGGAGCCTGCTTGGGATTCTCTCTCCCTCCTTATCTGCCCCTCCCCCTCCCCCCTCTCATTCTTTCTTTGTCTCTCTTTCTCAATAAACAAACATTTTTTAAAAAAAGAAAAATGTTATTAATGTCTTGTGCCCATTTTTAAATTAGATTATTTATTTTTTGGGTGTTAAGCATTTCCAAAATTTTAAATGTATTTATTTTTTAGCAGGCAAGCTATCTTTAAACAAAAACTTGTTTAGAATCATAGGCAATCAAGGAAGTAAAAGTAAAGATGGTAGAATTGAAGGTTAGGGAGGGCTGCAGAGGTTCTTCCACTCAGCTACCTCTCTGTCGTCCTGGAAGTCCTGTTGGCTCCTTCAAGAATCCTGGGCCCCTAAGAAATGCAGCTGGGAAACTGTTACAGAGAAATAAGCACTAGGTAAGAATTTGAAAGCTATGCTCTGAGTTTGTGATTTTGAGCTGGTCATTAACCTTCTCTGGTCTTAGGTTCCCTGATTTTCTCAGTGGAGATATAGGATATAGGTGATCTCTAAGGCACTTCTCAGCCCTAAAATTCTATGATCTCCTTCTACCTGTTTATAAACCATTCCACATCTATCCAGGTGATAACAGAGATTTAATCTAGGTTCATGAACAAGGCAGACTATGCCAAAGGGGAAACAAAACTTGATTGTACTCTGAATTGTCTTTAACTCTGGAAGGATATTTCATTTTTTGTATTGGCTAAATTCATCTCTGGTCAGGAACTAAGAATTATTCCAACACTGCCTGATTTATGTGGTATAGATAAGGAATTTTCATGTTGTAATTTGAAAACTCTGCTAGTACATGAAGATCAAATTGACCAGAAACCTGGAACATGGTAGGCATTCGATAAATAGTTGTTGTCCCTTGTGACTTAGCTAAAAATCACTGCCCTGTATACATTAGAGTTGTGAATTCTATGGTATGTGAGTTACATGTCAATTTAAAAAAGTTGCTGGAGTGCCTGGGTGGCTTAGTCGGCTAAGCTTCTGACTTCAGTTCAGGTCATGATCTCCTGTTTTGTGAGTTAGAGCTTAGTGTTGGGCTCTGTGCTGACAGCTTGGAGACTGGAGGCTGCTTCAGATTCTGTGTCTCCCTCTCTCTCTGCCCCTCTCCCACTCACAATCTCTTCCCCCCGCCCCCGCCCCGTCTCTCTCTCAAAACCTAAATAAACATTTAAAAAAGTTGTTGAGTGAATAAAATGTTGCATTTTGAATGTAGATGTTAATTCATGTAGCAATTTTAAAATGTTTATTTCTTTTTTTTGTCTTATTCCCTGTGAATTTTATTTTTATAGGTAATGTATGTATTCATTACAAGATGCTAGCATTTCTAAAATTAATGCACAGATTGTACATATCAATATTTAATAAATAATGACCTGGTAATACAGTTATTAGTAATTATATTTCAAAATTTACATTTCAATGTTAATGTGCTATGCTGTACAGTTTTTTTATTTGATTTAACTTTATTTTTTATTTTTTTAAAAATTTACATCCAAATTAGTTAGTATATAGTGAAGCAATGAGTTCAGTAGATTCCTTAATGCCCCTTACCCATTTAGCCCATCCCCCCTCCCACAACCCCTCCAGCAACCCTCAGTTTGTTCTCCATATTTATGAGTCTCTTTTGTTTTGTCCCCTCCCTGTTTTTATATTATTTTTGTTTCCCTCCCCTTATGTTCATCATTTTTCTCTCTTAAAGTCTTCATATGGAATCTAATAAGTTAGTTTAAAATAAAATCTTTCATATTTGGTTTACTTTTTTTACAGTTTTATTGAAAAATAATTGACATACATCACTAAGGCATACAGATTGATGGTTTGATTTATATATATTGTGAAATGATGACAACAATAGCTTCAGCTAACATCCATTTTCTCATATAGATACAATAAAAAGAAAAGAAAAATGAAAAAATTTTCTTCTTGCGATGAACTCTTAGGAATTATTGTAACTTTTTTTCTATATATCATATAGCAGTATTAGCTGTAGTCATCATGTTATACATTACATCCCTAATACATATTTATCTTATAGCTATAAGTTTGTACCTTTTGACCACCTTCCTCCAATTCCCTCTCCCCCAACCCTCCTGCCTCTGTTAACCACAAGTCTGATCTCTTTTTCTATGAGTTTCGATTTTTTGGTTTTTGGTTTTTGGTTTTGGTTTATTCTAAACTCCACATACAAGTGAGGTCATAGAGTGTCTTTCTCTGTCTTATTTCGTTTAGCATAATGCCTTCAAAGTTTGTCCACGTTGTCACAAAACAAATGGTAGGATTTTTATGGCTGAGTAATATTCCACTGTGTGTATAGGTAGGAGGGTAAATGACTGCTTTGCCACTCATCCATTGATGGATACTTAGATTGTCCCATATCTTGGCTATTGTAAATAATGTTGTGAACATGGAGGTGCACATGTGTTTTCGAGTTGGTTTTCATTACCTTTGGATGCATACCCAGAAGTGGAATTGCCGGACCATGCCGTAGTTCTATTTTTAATTTGTTGAGGATCCTCCATATTATTTTCTGTCATGACTGCCCCAGTTTACATTCCCAACAACATTGCACGAGGGTTCCCTTTTTTACACATCCTCATCAGCATTTCTTGTCTCTTGTTTTTTTTTTTTGATGATGGCCAGATGTGAGGTGATATCTCCTTGTGACTGTAATTTTCATTTCCCAAATGATTAGTGATATTGTGTATATTTTCATGTACCTATTAGTACCTTTCACATTTCTTATGGTTTATTTCTTATCTTCACCATATAATTAACAGGAGAGGGCAGTAACAGACTACTTTCAAGAATTCTATAGCTTAGCATATATGTCAGAGGCAAAATTCTATAATTTTGCTTTTAAGATGCTTCCTTCAGTTTTATGTTCTTTAAGCTCTTAAAATTCATTACTAATGAATCATTTATACCTCAAATGTATCCCTTATAGCATGAAGGATCCTTAGTAATTGTGTAACCCCTCATTTTATAGGTAAGAAAATGAAAGCCTAAAGAGTTTATGTGATATATGCAAAATTATGTAACCACTTGATGGCAGAATTTGATTTTGCCCTTAATATCACCCACACAACAAACCATTTTTTTTTAGTATGTGTCCATGAAATGGAAACTACTTATGAACTTTGCAGTAGATTTAGAAGAGATCTAAAGAAATTTAGGCTTGAATAATGTCAAGTTTATCCCCTCAGAATTATTTAATAATTCAAAAAAATGAGTCAAAAATTATTAATTTGTATTACCCGAATTCACAAATAAATCTGATGCCTCTTCCTGATCCTATTCCTGGTTTTCACTGACTACTATTTCTATTACTATGTTAGTATTTACATACATCTGAATTCTTTACAAAGAAGATTTGAGACAACCCAGAAACATATTTTTATAAAGCGTGGAAGTCTTAGATTTGCTTTGTACTATAGTATTAAGTTTGGATGATCTATAAAAATAATTGCATATGAAATCCCAGGTCTGTACTACTTTGCTTGACTAGATGCTTCTCTTATTATTCAGTCAGTAAGAACTCTGCATTGCCCTGCTTATGGTGCATCTGGGGGCTTTCCCTGCTCTGAACTATGGTTCCCCCTCCTTACCACCAAAAAGCTAAAACCTTGGTTATGTTGTGTGCACATAACCTCCAGACACCAGAGTCTTGGTGAGAGCCTGGCCCTCACTGTCATATAAGTGCCTCTGAGGGCTCCAAATGAACCCAAGCAGAAATAGTGTAAGTCCCTTCCAAAAAAAAAAAAAAAAAAAGAAATCATTACAACACATTATATGTCTGTTAAAAATTATCCTTAGCACTATGATAGGCTGTGAAAATTTCTGGCAAACATCTCATTTGTTATTATGTAGGTAGCTCTGAATAATATAATACAGTTCCCATTCTAATGCTACAATATAAGCAAACTGTAAAGATCAGGGCATAAGAGAGACATTAAAAAAATATGTATTTATTTATTTTAAGAGAGAGAGAAAGAGTGAGAGAGAGAGAATGGGGGAGGGGCAGGGAGAGAGGGAGAGAATCCACAGTGTGGAGCCTGCCTCAATGCTCAGCCTCACAAATCATGAGATATGACCTGAGCTGAAATAAAGAGTTGGATACTTAAACAGCTGAGCCACCCAGGCACCCCAAAATAGACAGTTTAATTGACTGTTTCTCTTAGGGAAGAGATAAGCTTTCTCGACCTTGGTTTTCCCACCCAGGTTTATGCTGTTTCCACCTCTGGGATATGAGTTGGAAAATTGTTCTTACTAGTAGCTTCACAACAACAGCAGGTTCAGTCAGTGTACCAACATATTTGTTAAATCGCCAAAATGCTTTTGTCATCAGTTATCATTTTTTTACTATATACTGACTGATAAACCAGAGAATAACTAAATACACACACGCATGCGAGCGAGCTCACGCCTGTGAAGATATAAACGAGAGTCTGTAGTGGATGCTGTGGTTTACACCCAGATTTCAACCCTTTAAGAACTGAGACACCCATGCTTGCATCTGCCTAGAGTATTGGCTGCTGACTGTTCATAGTTGTATTCTCTGGAAATTCATCTTGACCTAAAAAAAACTCCTGCATCAAATTTACACCCCCTCTGTTGATGTCGGGAATTTCTCTCAAGGGGTTAACTGAGGCCTGTGTTATAACTGCATCACAGTTCAAATTCTCCCTCTTTCCGAGGTGCCTGGGTGGCTCAGTTGGTTAAGTGTCTGATTCTTGATTTCTGCTCAAGTCATGATCTCATAGTCTGGAGATTGAACCCCTCTCCTCTCACCACCCCCGCCCCCCCCCCCCCCCCATATCAATGCAGAGCCTGCTTAGGATTCTCTCTTGCCCTTTCTCTCTCTCTGCCCCCTCCCTGCTCTGGCTTAAATAAATAAATAAATAAATAAATAAATAAATAAACATTTTTAAAAATAAGCAAACCCTCTTTCCCATCCTATTTCTCTTACCTCTCACAGCTCTTTTTTCCAAGAGACTCTCCCTCCTCCATGGGACCCCTACATGCAGATCTTAGAATCTTAGAGTCTGTTTCCTGGGATCCCAATCTGCAATAATATACATATTTATATATGTGGAAATGGAGGAGAGAAAGGAAGAATCTGAATGAGGTGATTAATTTTCGCTATCACATGTAGCATAATCATGGGGGAAGGATAAGAAAATAAGACTTTAATAACAAATTAATTTTCTTAAATGCCACTGGCCCTATTTTATCTATATTCCTTTTACTGGATGATCTTCTTCCATATATCCCTAAATATTAAACTACCTCATCCTTCCATGCTTCATTCTTTTTTCTCTATATGATTCCATGAGCAATCTTTACATTCAAATTACTCCTATGAAATTCATTAACACTTACAAATGGATTCCTAAATCTTTCTTTTTTTAAAGTTTATTTCTTTATTTTGAGAGAGAGAGAGAGAGAGAGAGAGAGAGCAGGGGAGGGGGCAGGAAGAGGGAGAGACAGAATCCCAAGCAGGAACCGAGCTGTCAGTGAGGAGCTTGATGTGGGGGCTTGAACCCATAAATCATAAGATCATGACCTGAGCCAGCATCAAGACTCAGATGCTCAACTGACTGAGCCACCCAGGTGCTCTGGATTCCTAAATCTTTAGTTCCAGCTCTAATGTCTTTTCTAAGATGTACATAAAATTTTCCAAAGGCCTTTTTGATTTCTCAAGTTGAATGTTTTACAGACACTTCATCATGTTCAGAAGTAAACTCATAAAACGAACAAAACTGCTCCCCCATAGTCTCCATTCCTTTTTAATACAATCACTATCTTCTCAGTTCCTCAAAGTAGATTACCTTAATCATGGTTATTCTTAAGAGTTTGCAAACACTTGGTCACCAAATCTTGAAGATTACAATAAAACAAATGTGTCCCAAATCTATTTTTTCCTTGACTTTCTTCAGGCCCTCTCTCTTTTGTTACTTTTTTTGCCCAAAAGCCCATCTATATATCAAGTTTTGCTCCTTTAACCATCCCCCCACTTTCTCTCTCAGTCCTGTACCTCTTAGTCTAATTCACTATAGGTCACTTAACTGTAGGCCTATAAAAGACACTACTCGGTGGTGGTTGCAAAACCCATTCTGGGCCCCACTTCCCTGGTTCTGGTCCATTTTTTATACACACACTGAGTCTTCACTCCATCTCTTCTACTTCCTAAACTTGGCATTTGTGTGTATGTTCTGGCTCTTAAATCTTGAATTTTGAGATTCTGACTTACCTTTTTTTACTCTGGGCCTCTGCAGTCAATGTAGTTACCGTGGTCATTCCCATGCTTGAAGGTCTGTAGCCCAGGGCAGCCTAATACTTAATCCCTGTGTGGGGACAATGGGCGTTCTGCTGCTGTTGATTCTAGGAACATACATTTCCTAAAGATAGGTGCAAAAATACACTTTAAATCAGCAGTTTTTTTTTTCAACAAAAAAAATTTTTTGAGTATACACTAACACTAGATGCAGTTCTGATTGCTAATGATATAGCAGTCAACGAAAATGCTTGTAGTCTAGTGGGATAAGCACATCTGTTGAAGCCCAGAGATGAGGGAGGGGAATGCTGACCATAATATTTATACCTACCCACCTGGCTGAACTAGTTAGTTAAGAAGAGAAACTGCTTGTCCTGCAGGTACCAGCATCTTCTCCCACAGCTGTCCCAGGGATCTGCAAGTCGACATCGCTTCATCTCCTCAAACATGTCTCGAGGTCAATGAGAAAAAAATGCCTTTCTTGCTTAAGCAACTGCAAATCTACATGGAAGCCCAAGACTTATAATTGGCATGTTTAATAGGGTAATAGTTTACAATATAACACTGATACAATTTAGTGCTTTTTTTTTTTGCATCTTTTCTCCCCCAGGGTTTGAGACTTCTTACACAAAAAAGAGCTAGAGACTATTATACAAAAGAAGCTGCACCAAAAAGGACATTGGTGAGCTTTAGACTCAAAAGCTGACTTTCTTGACCTCTCTAGGAAGAGAATTGTCTTGCAAACCTGGAGAGTGAAAAGGTTTTCCCAAACTCCTCTTACTTGCATTTAACATATCAAAAGCTAGGCCTGATAGCTATTGGGCTTTCAAAGCACCACTAATCACAATAGAAAACAATGTGTTATGACCCAGTTCACTTGTATGTATTATATTCAGTATCTATCTATCTATCCGCCATCTTTCGATCTATCATCTATCTCTGTTATAGCTGAAACGAAGCTGTTACATAAAAAAACTCTTATTGTTTGCAATGTATTTTGATATATTTTATTCATTATAATTTCATTTCTTTTTAATACACTATTCACAACACACTGAACTGTGATCAGAGTAAAAAACAAACAAAAAAACTAGCCTAGCGGTTTTTTAAAAGGGAGAATTCAATTAGACAGAAAAAGGAAGGAGGTTCAGTCAGTTTCTGGACGGGAGAGCAGGGGCTGAGGCAAAGCTTAAGGGAGAGAATCAGAAGGATTAAACTATTCAAATCCTTGATGTGGAGTAGAATTGATCAGAAGGAAAATATCTTCTATTAGAGGATGAAATTATATTAATGTGGGTTATCCAGAGCAAAATGTATGAGGTCACTGAATTCAGGGGAAAGTGTAAGGTCAGCAAAACATTGTGAAAAATAGATAAGGATGAGGCAACTGCAGAATGTTTACATTCTTATGATGATAAGCATAGGAGGAGCTAAAGACCACAATTGTAGTTTGACCAAAGGAGAGGCTCTAACTGACTTATGCTGTAGAAGGCCACACTCCTGATGTCCTGAGCAATGTAATTCCTCTTCATGATAATGATATTTTAATGAGAAGAGAAAATAAGAAAACGAAGTCATGGTTAAACAGCGGTAGAGCAACCTGTGGTCTAGTTATTGTTACCTTGTGGAAAAACAAGGTAGCAATTGGAGGGTAAGGGAGAGAAATTGTGGAAGAAAGATGAGAACATAAAAATGGTAATAAACTCGGGTGAGGCATAAATATGTATAGACCTGCATACATAGAAAGTACTTGGATGCCTTAGCCCTGTTATATTTAACTGAGAAGGTCGTGTTCAGTATAGAGATAATAAAAGTTTGTGTGTCTGCATTGCCTCATTAGTGTGTCCCATCCTGCACCTTTGAAGCAACAAGTAGATTAGGCTGCGGTTTTCCTGGACAGGATTAAGTTTAGATTTATTTATTTATTTTTTCTTATGTGCTTCCCAAAAGCTAGTGGGGGCTTATAAGGAAGATCAAATAGGTTACAGAAAATGAAAATACCCCAGTTATTGTATATCTGAGTGTAGGAAGTAAATGTGTGACCCTATCCCTATGATCTTTGCTCAGATGTTACCTTCCTACAGGCCTTCTCTGACTATTCTGTTTATAATAGTTCCCCAACTACCATTTATTCTCCTATTCTGCTTTACTTTTCTATATAGCATTTATCACAAATGAACAATTGTGTGTGTGTATGAATAGTATAATGAATTGCCATGTCTCATCACCAAGCTTCAATAATTATCAATATTTTACTAATATTATTTAACCTATAACCCCACTACTTTTGATATATTTTAAAGCAAATCTCAGACATTCTGGCATTTCCTTCCATACTGTACATTTTACTTACTATGTTTAAAATGTCTGTCCTACCTTACTAGAATGTGTGCTAGATGAAGGCAGCAATTTTTATTTGCTGTAATCACAGAAACATTCCCAGAACTTAAAACACACACACACACACACACACACACACACACGCACACACAGTTTCCTGGCACATAATAAGTGCTCAATAAATACTTTCTAATGAATGGAAATGGAATCTAAAAAGTAATATTTTTAGTCTTTTGCTAATTAGCCATAGGAAAATGCGTAATTTTATTTAGATAACCTAGCAGTTTCCCATTGGTGAATTGCGTGTGGGTTTCTGGCCATCTTCTAGACTATGTTTGAAATGTCCAGGCTACCCTAACAGAATATTTAGCACATCTGTATTGGAAAGTGTAAGTGTAGAATTTAAGTTCTTCTAGCAGCAACTGGCCTGAAATTGGCCCACACTTTATGACTTACATCAGGAGGACCTCAAGAGAGAGCTGACTGGGAAGCTGGCCCAGACTGTGAGTCCACTAGTTGGCCACAGTTGACAATAATTGAGACAATTAGGCAGAAACAACAAGTAGAGATTATGCCTTTTAGTGTCTGGTAGTAAGCCAGACACAGCCCCCATCAGGTCCTAAACTAGACAAAAACACCATGCTCCACCATTTAAATGAGGAAATACAGACATAAGTCTTAATTGTACTCTTATGCTGATGTTGCTCTTAGAAATTTCAGTTCTCCCTCTTTAAACACAATGCCCTATACTATAGCACAACCCAGCTATCTCTTTCTTTGGGATTAGGACATTCTGGAAGACTTTCTTTATTCACTCCAATCCCCCTAGCCCATCTGCAAAACCATCACCCTAGATTGATAAAATACTTACATCTTTCAAAGACCACATCAGAAACTTGGTGGATGTGTTCACCAAAATGGCAGGCCTCATTCTCTTTACTGAAACTTCAGTTCCCCTAGTCATTGTTGTCATATGATTTATTAAGAAAAACTACCTAATCCTGATATTCTACATACTTCCAACACTCTCTGCTCAAGGTTCTGTATCTTCAGATCCATTTGTCCATCACTGACTGTCTTAGACCAGTTACTACACCAACCGTGTTTTAGAAGATTATTTCCACTGCTACTTACTATACAAGCCCAAGGCATAATCCACTACAGTGTAATTTTCAAAGTGTATTGCTCTACCCATTCAGCTAATCACAACATTCATGCAATCAAAGCTTCCATCCTTACTTCCCCATTTCCTGTCCTTCCAAATACAAGGCTCTGACTGTTACGTGGATGAGCTGCTCAAGAAAACCTGTACGGTCCCTGCTTCTCTTAGACATTTAATGTTTCAACTTGGCCAGCATGTTATTTTTTCTTATGGCAAAGCCATCAGCTTTTTTTAGGGCATCACCTCTCTTCCATTGTTAATTCACTTTATTAGGTTGGGACTGATCCTCTCCTGGCTTTGATCCAGGATTGATTATGTGATCCAGTTGGAGAATCACATTAATCGAGCCATAGTACTTGGGTCATGGATAACTATGCAACAGAAGACAGGAAGATAATTTCTGAGCTATATTTGGAATTGCTGGGGAGCTAAATATCTCTCTTCATAACAGATTTAAACCAATAATAAACAACTTGAGCTGTTAGTGACAATTTTGCCACCATGTGTGAAAAGCCTGCTTAAGGAGAACCTATCTGACATTGAAGTTAATGCAGGTGAAAACAGAATCAAGATATGGCTAGATAATATTAATTGAGCAATTACTATGTGACAGTCAACCACACAACTTGTAGTCTTACAAGTTGTTGTAGTCTTACAATAATCCTTAGAGGCAGGATAAAGATTTATCATCCCCAATCTAGAGATGCAGTAAATAAGGCTAAATGTTTTGCCCAAAGTTTCACAGCTAGTGGTAAAGCTGAGACTTGAACCTAGACAATTCTGGATCTAGAACTTGTGTTCATTACCAGTATGTTACACTGGTAATTAGCTCTTACAAAAACATAGACTTCAGAAAAAAAGAGAGCGAGAGAGAGAGAGACAGAGACCAAGTTGTCTTTGAGTCCCTGAATATTTAGTTATGCCTGAAATTATAAACATCTTGATTTTTTCAATTAAAAAAGCAGAGATTTATCTCCCCTTCCTATCTTTTCTCCAGAAGTCAGTTTGAATCTCAAAACTGGAAAACCTGAATAATATACCGTCCAATATGGAAGGAACAATATAAAGTGTATAGAACCTATACCAAATATCAAAGCAGACAGAGACCAATGGGAAACACTGGATGGCTTTCTCTACCTTATAGGCATTTACACTTGCATCTCTATAAGGATAATTCATAAGGTTCTTTAAAATAATTTGCTGAGTGAACCAACCCTTTAGTATCCCCCCCATATTTACCCCTGCTCATTTATGCTATCTTTTATTTCTTCATGCCAAACCTGGCTGACAGACACACTGCTCTACATCTAGGACCTATAGCTTCAGATGGGATAACTTCAGATAGCTTCAGAATCTGAGTACATAGTAAAAGTAGTACACTGGTAACCTAGTATGCTGCAATTAACCTCCTACCAAGATTAGCTTTGAATATATACCAGCTTTTTCTTATGTCATTCCAAAGAAACTTAGACTGAGCCCTGTTTGGCAGAGGGGATCTCAGTCGGATGTAGTGTCCATTTCAACTCTGTAGTCTTAAGTAATCCAAACACATCCACATACCATGAACCTAAAGATACAGGACTTGACCTTGTTCATTTGCTCTTTTTCTGTATCTGTTTTGATCTTGTTCTTAACTGACTCCTGATTCTTAGAGACACTTCTTATTTATCATTCTATTTCTATAGGCAAAGATTTCTTGACCATCATTATAAAGTACATTAACCATAAAGGAAAAGACTGGCAAATATTGAAGTAGTGGATAATATTAAAATTAGGAACTTTTTTTCATCAAGAGCTACCATCAAGAGAGTGATAAAGCAAGCTAAGATAGGAAAAGACATTTGCAATGCATATAACAAATAAACCCTTCATATTAATAAGAGAGATAGGTAACAGTAGTAAAAGGGACAAGAAACTTGTATAGATATGTCATAAAATATAATATTCAAATTTTCAATAAATATATGAAAAGGCACTCATCAAAGTCAATAGGGAAATGAAAATTAAAACTATAATTCAATGGGGTGCCTGGGTGGCTCAGTCGGTTAAGCGTCTGACTTTGGCTCAGGTCATGATCTCACAGTTGGTGAGTTCGAGCCCCGTGTGGGGTCTGTGCTGTCAGCTTGGAGCCTGGAGCCCACTTCAGATTCTGTCTCTCTCTCTCTCTGTCCCTTCCCTGCTCATTCTGTCTGTCTGTCTCTCTCAAAAAGTAAATAAACATTAAAAAATTAAAAAAAAAAACTATAATTAACATTAGGCAGTGACCAGAATGGCTAAATTAAAAATATCAATACTAAAAGTTGATGTGGGTTTGGATATTATGTGTTGGTATTGATCTGGAACTCTCATACCATTGAGTAGAAGTATAATTGGTACAGCTTTGGAAAAATGATATTACCTACTAGAATTAAGCATATGTACACTCAATGGACAGCGATTTCAGTCTTAGACATACACCCAATAGAAACACATACACATAAACATCAAAACTACACTGGAAATTCATAACAGCATTGTTTACTATGACTACAAACAGGAAGCAATCCAGATGGAATTAGAATGGATAAATGGAAAGAAAACATGGTGTGTATGTTATACAATGGAATACTATTCAGCCTTAAAAAAGAAAATTCCATAATTTATGACAACATGGATGGACGTTGAGAACATTATGCTAAGTGAAATAAACGAGATACAGAAAGACAAGTACTACATGATTTCACTTATATGAAGCATCTAAAATAGTTAAATTCATAAAGATAAAAATGGTGTTTACCAGGGGCTGGGTGGAAAGGGAAATAGGGAGTTGTTAATCAATAGGAATAAACTCTAGAGATCTGCTTTCTGCCATTGTACCTATAATCAACAATAATATACACCTAAAATTTGTTAAAAGGATAGATCTTACAGTTAATCCACAATATTCTTACCACAATAAAATAATAATAAAAAGTGGATAAATAATGGGTGGCACTATTATAAAATAGAATACTGTTCAGCAGCGAAAATGAACATATTTTATTTCTACACATTATGGATGAATCTTATAAATATAATGTTGACTGAAAGAAACCAGATGTCAAATAACTGCATGGTCCCATTAATAAAAATTTCAGAAACTAAATTTCAGAAGTTAGAATAATGGTTACCTTTGAAGATACGAGAGCTGATAGCTCCATCTTGCTCCAGAGCACATATACCAATATCACTGGTAACACATATACCAATATCGCTAACTGCTTAGTGGGTAAATCTACCCTCTACCCCAAGTCCTGATCTAGAACACTGACAGATTCCCCAGCCTATCTACCTGATTCACCAATGGAAGAAGTGGTGGAACTGTGCTTCAACAATAGTTGACAACTCAAGTTTTCCCAAATGCCCCATGTGTATAAGCCTATTTGTTCATACTGTTTCCTCTCCTTATCATAGAATTTCCCTTTCTTTCCCAGCTGAGAAACCAAAATGTGTGTTTCAAAACAAGAATGGCACTGCCTGGAGCTGGAAAAAGAGGAAAAAAAAGATTTTATAGTAAAACCCATCTTTGACTTTTGGCTTGCCATTTTCTAGCTGTGTGCACTTGGCCATTACTTAACTTTTTAGCTTTAGCTTTAGCTTTAGCTTTAGTTTCATATTTATGAAATGAAAATAATGATATTTAGCTCACAGTCTGTTGAGGGGAATATGTAAGATAGTATGATAAGAGCTCATTACATAGTATTTTTCTTTGCTTTCTTCTTTGCCTTGCAGAATTACTTGCCTTGTGCTTTGTACTCCTCTAGTACCACTTGGAATAATTTTTAAGCCCTTAGCTAAAATAATTTATTTAGTGTAGATGAACTTGGTACTAGAGTGAGGGTTACAAAAAATGAGTAAGATGCAATTGACCAAGAAATTACTACTTTGGTCAGCAATAGAAGGTTATTGAATGAGAAAATGATCTGATGTAATAATTTTAGGAAAAATAATAAGACCATTGTGTACAGAAGAGACTGAAGTTTTGAGAAAGAGAGAGAGAGAGAGAGAGAGAGAGAGAGACAGAGAGAGAGAGAGAGAATAATTAGGACTCTATGATAGTCATACTGATCCAAAGGTATCAGTAACTAGCCCACTAGGATAAGTCATTGGAAAGAGGAAAAGAGAAATAATACATGAGACATTAAGATGGAGGAAGCATTAGAAATATTATTTTTTCTAATAGATATTGTCCATAAAAATAATATAATGGGAAGCTATTTTGAAGCCTTACAGTTAGGAATGGTATTTGTTTATTCTGAAAACAAAACACTATTTGATCAGTATAACTGTATATGTTTCCATTGGGTTAGATGAAAAGAATCACAAATATTCAAAACCAAACAAACAACCCCCCACTAAAATAATACTAAAATTCATCAAATTGTTTTGTAGATAGTAACACTAAACATAAGTTTTATGAAACATCTTGATTGTAATTATTAAGACATGATGGGAATTCTGTTACTGTTTTGTCAGAAAAAGGAGGTCTATCTTGCAAGGAAGCAAATAAGATATGCTGGAAAACATGCAATGGAAATTGTTACTACAAAGCAGGAAGACTACACATGTTTCAAATATTAGAGAACTATTTTGATGCTCCATGGCTTTTCAAGAGATTACTGACTCTGTAATGGAACACAAATCTTGAAAATATACAGAACTTGAAATTTGTTGCTCTTATTATGAACTGGTTCAAAAGACAAAGTTTTACTTTGACATTTAAATAAACCATCTAACATGCAATTTGCTTAAGGTATATTTTGTTGCATATTACCTGCTATAATAAAAACTTTTATAGTAGCAAAGGAATATGAGGTATAAAGACATTTTTGTACAACAGAAGTGAACCGAGTCCTTCCTTTAAGGTTAAATGTGAACTGCTTGTAAAAAAAGGAATAGAACATGTTAGCAGAAAGCCCTAAGGTGGTCTGGAAAGATTTACCACAAAACAATATTTCATCAAGCAGATCATATAGTGATGTTGCTAATGTTATTAAGCACTGAAATAAGATTCTTAAATAGAGACTAAATGTTTGTGATACAAAAAATATATTACATATTTACAAGTGTGAATATATAAAAAATCCATATTGAAAAGATGCTTCTGGAAGAATCATGGCTTGCCAAAGATCAAAAGTAATTCTAGAGTTTTCATCAGTGACAGATATGTGGGAGCTTGTTTTGAAATAACAGAGTAACCATAATGAGAAAGATAGATTCAGGAGAAATAAACATATTCCTAAGGTAAAATCATGGAAAATCACAATAACTATTTAACAGGAACGATAGTCTAAGTGTTAAATTCCTAGATATTACTAATCTGAAAGGAAAATATTGAACCTTATTTATATGCTTACAGAAATGTTTGGAGTATAATTTCTTCCAAAACAACATTAGCACCTTGAAAACTTGTTATTTATAATGTTGTGTAATTTGCTTATGACTTTACATTGCCACTTGGGAGTAACCCAAAAGCAAGCACCATTCCTGAATAATTAAGATATCATATATCATACTTGGGGAAGCTATATGCAAACCCAGTCTGGAAACAGTGAGAGCCCGTGAGAAATGGAGCCAGAGGTTAATTATGTCATTTAGAAGAGCACTCATGAAGAATTATTGACAATCTTGGGGTTTGGTAAATGCAGAACATGTTGGACTGGATGATTTCTTATTTCACGCTTAACTCCAGAATTCTGTGATTTTTAAGCATTGGAAAACATGAGTCTTTTCTTGTAGTGAAAACTTATTCTTTGTATTAATTAAGTTGTAATATTAGCTACTGTAATAGTTAAATGCCAAATTTTAGTGGCTTAACATAGTGATTTATTTCTTATTCTTTTGCAGTCTGATTTTTGTGGCCATGATTGGGAGGGCTTCCAAGTATTTTTCAGGGGCCCAAACTCTGCCCTATTCTAGTTCCTCTAAGATCTCTTCAATCAGGTAGGAGATCTATTTTTATGGGTCAAGCTGAAAGTGGCTTATGTCATTGATGCTCATATTTCATTGGCTCGAACTCAATCTTATCACACATTTTTTTTTATTTTTTTATTTAAAAAAAATTTTTTTAACGTTTATTTATTTTTGAGACAGAGAGAGACAGAGCATGAACGGGGAAGGGACAGAGAGAGAGGGAGACACAGAATCCGAAGCGGGCTCCAGGCTCTGAGCCATTAGCCCAGAGCCCGACGCGGGGCTCCAACTCACGGACCGCGAGATCGTGACCTGAGCCGAAGTCGGACGCTTAACCGACTGAGCCACCCAGGCACCCCAATCTTATCACACATTTAATTGCAACGGAGGCTGGGAAATATCATCTATCTGTGTGCTTAGGCAAAGATAAGAATTTTGGGGTATCTAGAACAGTATCTGCCATACTTTTTGAGATAGGCAACAATTTTAGAGAATATGGAGTTATGGGCTTAATCAAGTAAGACAATTTCACAAAAAAAGATCTAGAAAATTTCCCTTTGTCTCTACTGTTGACTCTTCTCTTAAATGTACTTTTGATTTCTACACAACCACTGGCTGGTAATAAGATTAGAGTATTTCTTTTAGAACACATGCCACACAATCCATCTGGTAGACAGTAATGAGAGAACCTGGGTATGGTGGTCTTAAGATACAACAAAGGTAACAATAAGAACTGCCTCTTCCTTGCCTACTGCATCCCCTTATGCTCAATTTGTTTTACTTTATATCATCTAAGTTGCAGAACTCAGATATTCTGTATAAAAATGGACTCATACTAAAATATTAGTGATAAATCTGGGCTTCATTTGAGCTACTGTAGAGGACAAGGAGGAATGGTTTCATGTCACAGTTCATTTTCTTGTAGGACATCACTGATTTCTTAAGTTCTTTCTTAGAAATCATGCCTGTGGGGGTTTATTCTCTCTGACCCTTCGCTCATATATCCATCAACTTAACTCACTTCTCTTCCCCTGTCAAATACTCCCCAGAAGCTCAAACTTCTATTATGATGTTTCTATTATGAAGAGTTACTTTTCCCTTCCTTTTAAGTGTTTATACCAGCTAATACCCAGACTTTCAGGACCCCAGCTCCTTCCCTTGACTTTAAGTATTTTCCAAGTAAAAATAGCTCTTCTTCAATAAAAGGGATTTTTACATTTGCTTTTAAGATAATAAAAATCTCTCCACCTTTATAATGAGTCTGTATTTTCTAAAAACTGAACTTGAACTGAATATGTTTTGGTGTACCATTGAGGACCAAAAGATTGTAATGTCTGGGGCTGAGTATGGCCTTGAATAAAAGATAAGTTGTTGATTATAATTAACCTGTCCACCACCACTTGGTATTGCAGAATGGCTCTGAGACAATTAATGTAGTGGGATGCCTTTTAAAGATGTGAGGGAGTCAAAGTGGTTTTAACAGTCCCTTGGACTTCTAGGTCCATGAGTGACCTGAGGGAAATGACAACATAGCAGAAACACTGAGCCTAAATTCAGTCCTTGGCTCAGGAATCTTCATTCTATATGGTGCCATGTTGATGTCCTGGATTTCTTTCAATGTTATGAGGTGTGAAAGTTAACTGTTTGTTGTCAGGGAGTTACATTTATGAAGTTGGAGGATGCCCCAGGGAAGGGCTTTCTTCCATTAATCTTTTCAGACCCAGCATCAACTTCCTAAAACATAAAATCTGATATCCAAACACTGGAAGAACAGAGTTTATGAATATTTATACCCAAGCATGGATTCTGCTAAGCATGTGGCTTATTTGCGTGGGTATGCCTCTAGTTGGTACCATAATACCATCCCTGGGGTATGTTATGACCCACAAATTAAGGTAGAAACTGATAGACATAATTCTTGTCCTGTTATTGCATGTACATATCTGGGAATAGTTGAATTTTCTCAGAGCATTTGTAAATCCAAGTCAATGGTAGTTTCCCAAGCATTTGAAGTCTCATCTGTTATGGTCTAGGACAATAAGCCCAGACTGAACATGACTAAGTGCTGCTCTAATCAAGGTGGTAACCATTGAGAACATACCACTGGAAGTCTTTATTTGTGGGTCACAGCACACATAGCCTATCACATAGAAAATGCTGTATAATGTCAGTCAATATAGTAGACAATGCTAGCTTTTAGTAATATACATTCTTCTCCCCTTCCTGACACATGGAAGGCTAGTCCTCATCTCCCTCTCTTTTTAATAAAGTTGTGCTGCTAAATTTGATTAATGAAATGTGAACAGAGTGATGCATATCACTTTAAGGCAGAGTAGTGAAAAGGCCTTTGCTTTTCTTCATCTTTCTTTCCCTGCTGATCATGAAGGAGGGCTCAGGTTGAGATGAAAGAGGCAACACATGAAAGCCATCTGGATTACTGGAAAGTCTGTGGAACACAGCTGCCCCAGAACAACTCCTGAACCAGCAATGAACTTTGTATTAAAAGAAGAAATTAACTTTTATTTGAGACTTTTCCTTTTTCCCCTCTTTCTTTTTCCTTTCCTTTCCTTTCCTTTCCTTTCCTTTCCTTTCCTTTCCTTTCCTTTCCTTTCCTTTCCTTTCCTTTCCTTTCCTTTCCAGCTGCTTAATCTAGGCTTTTCTGGTAATACAGCTATTGTTATTATTATTTTTAAAGATGCTCTTATTTAACAAGGGCTTAATTTAATTTTTTCGGAGTGCTGTTTTACAGTAAGGAATTTACAATTTGGAGTAGTCTTTGATTTTTTTTTTTCTATGCTCACATCCAATTATCAAGTCTGTTAGAATTCTCCCTCAAAAGATATCCCAATTCCAAAGTTTTTTCATGATTTTTAAACCATCTTAGTCTTTTAGCCTTTTTTTTTTTTTTACCAGATAAAGGAAATTTATTAAGTTTTTAAATTACAGTGTAGTTAAAATACAGTGTTATATTAGTTTTGGGTGTACAATATGGTGATTTTACAATTCTATACATTACTTAGCACTAATTAATCTCCTCCACCTATTTTATCCATCCCCACACCAACCTTCCCTCTGGTAACCATCAGTTTTTTCTCTATAGTTAAAAGTTTGGGTGGGGGGGGTGTTGTCTCTTTTTTCCCCCCTTTGTTCACTTGCTTTATTTCTTAAGTTTCACATATGAGTGAAATCATATGGTACTAGTTGTTCTCCAACTAACTTATTTTGTTTGGCATTATACTCTCTAGCTCTATCTGTATTGTTGCAATTGGCAAGATTTCAGTCCTTTTTGTGGCTGAATAATATTCCATTGTAAATATATACCACATCTTCTTCACCCATTCATCTATCGATGAACACTTGGGCTGTTGCCATAATTTGGCTATTACTACAGTAGCCTCTTAATTTATCTTCTGCATTCTCCCTTACTCCTGCAGTCTCTTAGCACTGCCTCCCATTCTATGCTAAACTCAGCAGCTAGGGATCCTTTTTAAAAGATGAGTCACATTGTGTCACTTATTTCCAAACTTCCAAAAGCTTCCCATTTCACTTAATATAGTAGTTAAAGTATTTACAAATGTCTGCAAGCCCTACCAATAGCTTTTTTTTGTGAGGCCTATTTTGATCATCCTATTTAAAATTTCAAACTGCCTCTGTATTCCCCCATATCCCCCGTGCTTTCTATCTGCCTTCCCTGCTTTATTTTGAGCCCTTGTCACTGTCTGAAAAACTTAGTCATCAATTACTTATTAATTTTATTGTCTACCTCCTTCTACTGTAATATAAACTCCAAAAGGGTTATTTTGTTTATTGCTAGATTTCTAGCATCTAGAATAGTGCCAGGCATATTTAACATTCGATAAATAATTTGTAAATGAAGAAATAAAGATTTCTATCCAGTTAGAGCAAAATAATTTCATTTCCATATTCATTATAAGTGAAGAGGGATATGCAATTATTTAAAAAGTGTATGTCCTTGGTTGTTTAAAAAAAGGGGGGGCAACTTAAAAACATGTGCCATTAAGAGTGCAGATTTTCATAATTAATTATCATTGTAGGACTTCATAATGTGTTTTATATCCTTTTGGGATCCCTAAGTAGAGAGAAGAGTTTTATTATAAGTTTTTGAGGCATAATGTGTCACATAAAACTGCTCTAATGAGAAGAGCTATGGAATTTTATTTAAAGCTTTAATCAGTCGTTCTACTGTAATGTTAAACCTATCACTGTTCCTAGTAATATAAATTAAATGAGATAATGAAGATGTTTTTTAACGGGACACAGGCAAGTTATGACAGGAGTTTATGTGGACTTAAGAAGTTTATGTTTAATTAAATGTAAGAATAATTCAGATTTTCTCTTAGGCATAAAATTTTTCTTTCAGTCACTTGTTATTGTGATTAAAAAGTTGTCCTGCTATGAGAAGGCCAATCAATGAAAAGCATAAAGCTTATAAATATTGGATAAATAAAAGTGATTTGACAGCATTATGTAAAAATTCTTAATTTTTTATTAAATTTAAATTTTTTTTTCCACGTTTTTATTTATTTTTGGGACAGAGAGAGACAGAACATGAACGGGGGAGGGGCAGAGAGAGAGGGAGACACAGAATCGGAAACAGGCTCCAGGCTCCGAGCCATCAGCCCAGAGCCTGACGCGGGGCTCGAACTCACGGACCGCGAGATCGTGACCTGGCTGAAGTCCGACGCTTAACCGACTGCGCCACCCAGGCGCCCCTAAAAATTCTTAATTTTGAACACTGGATTTAATATTGCTCCTCATCTCTTGCTTTCTAAAGTGTGTTAGCACACTAAAAAGAGATGAATGGGTAACTACTTCTTTAGCTACACAGTTTTCCCAGCAAAATTAGTCTGTTGAAAGTCACGTGCAGATTAGCACATTCATTATGCATTTTATAAAAGCTTAAATTAGGGATGCCTGGGTGGCACAGTTGGTTAAGCGTCCAACTTTGGCTCAGGTCATGATCTCCCATTCTGTGGGTTCGAGCCCTGTGTCGGGCTCTGTGCTGACAGTTCAGGGCCTGGAGCCTGCTTAGGAGCCTCTCTGCCTCTTCCCCTCTCTCTCTTCTCTCTCTCTCTTTCTCTCAAAAATAAATAAACATTAAAAAATTTAGAAAAATAAAAGCTTAAAATTAAATGATATAATTTGGGATAGAAAGA
This sequence comes from Puma concolor, assembly GCF_028749965.1. Classification (NCBI taxonomy): domain Eukaryota; kingdom Metazoa; phylum Chordata; class Mammalia; order Carnivora; family Felidae; genus Puma; species Puma concolor. The sequence continues at coordinate 80,132,073 of NC_141667.1, read as the reverse complement.
AAGGATGGAACTGAGTACTATATCCTTGATAAAAACTTGATGAACTTCAATAGTAGTGTGATTTTGTGCTAGAAATCATGTTTAAACTTCAGTTTATATTACATGACTTTATTTTCACTAATTCCTATAGATTATCACTAAAATTTGGGTTCAACATAAAATTGTTGTGTAGTATTGTTGAGATATTTTATTGAATGAAAATATTATTAAATTACAAAGGTTAAGTGAAAAAACAAAAAAGTCTCCAAAAATCTATTTAGCTATTTAAGGCTGTTTCTAAAGTTATGGCTTATTTGTATTCTGAGAAGACTATGTTATCACTTACCTATTTGTCACACTCTCCCTATATATTATTCCCTGGTACAACAGAACATCCTCTGGTAATATGATGCCATTTCTTTTCCCCTTGAAATAAAATAATACAGTCCCATGAAGCACTCTACATAAATGCATTCAGTTACAAATTTCAAAAACATTAATAGTAGGACCCAAAGATGACCCAGAATTGTTTGGTTCACACCAAAATCAATAAAGATTAGGAAATAAAAAAAAAAAGGCACAAACCTACCTTAAATATTTTATCTTAACTTAATACATGCATATCCATTAATTCATGAATTTTCTTTGAATGCAAGTCTACTTATGTCTTCTTTCTGGTATGAAAAAATACTCAAAATGTCATAATGGAATACACAAATTGCATCATTTCTGATTCGTAGTTTCTGTTTCTTTAAAGTGAAATAAGAATTAATGATACTTATAAAGCAATTTGAGTGCAGCCTCTTTTGACTTTTAAGACTTTCTCCCAATTTTTACTGTTGCCATGAACACTCTAATTTGCCAGCAACCTTTTAAAAATGACTCACCTTTATTGAGTCTTTATAAGGCATTAAATTTAGTTTTTATAGATAAAAACTGTCTTATACATTCATATTTCTTTTGTTTTGAATTTTACTGTTATATTTTGGCACTTATTTATAATATAATAAAAATATTGTATTAAATTTAAGAATATTTTATTAAAGTATTAGTAGTTACTTATAATTAATAAAAATAAACATTTTATTAAATAATAATATTGATAAGCACAACTCAATTAAATCAGTTGGGGGACATATATATAGCTCTTAGAAAGCTTACAACTCAGGGTGATGGGTGGCTCAGTCAGTCAAGTGTCCCATTTTGGCTCAGATCATGCTCTCACAGTTCGGGTATTGGAGCCCCACATTGGGCTCTGTGCTGACAGCTCAGAGCTTGGAGCCTGTTTTAGACTGTGTCTCCCTCTCTCTTCCCCTCCCCACTCACACTCTGTCTGTCTGTCTGTCTGCCTGTCTCTCAAAAATAAATAAACATTTAAAAAAAAAAAAAAGAAAGTTTACAACTCATATTGGAGAGTAGGAGGCACTAGAAAGGAGCCTCAGTGCAAGATTCATCAAACCATGGACTTCAGCCAGACGGGGTGAGGACATAATTGAGTGTCAATCAAGAGAGGTACCGCTGTGACTGATTTTATGAAATACTATTGAGGTTTTATATACCACCTCCATTCCCATACTTAATACTTCTGAGTATCTTACATGGATAGCAACTAATCTTAATCTAAGGTTAACCTTAAACAAGGTTATTCTAACTCTTGGTAGATAAAGATCAATACTATGATTCTCAATTTTGTGCTATGCTTAGGCAACTTTGCTTTCCTTTTGCTCTGTGTCTACATCTTTACACATTCTTCTAATGCCCATCTGTCACTCCTGACCACTTTCTCATATGCTCACCTACTAATCTGGCCTCTTGATGGCACACAGATGGTAAGAAGAGGTTAGGAAGAACTCTCCCAAGCAAAAGTATATTGCAAGTAAAACAATGTTCTTCCTGAAGACCAAGAATAGCCAACTCAAATAACCTCTTTGACCTCTTTCCCCATACAGTCTTTAAAAAGGCAAAGGAAGAGAAATAAAAGGAGAAACCCTCTTCCCAATTAGGAAGAGCTCTGGGGCCATCTGTCACTAACCCAGAACAGAGGCAAGTTTCTTAGAGAAAAACCAAGTGAGGAAAAGCCATATACAATACCATTGTGTATATGGGATTTTTTTTTTTATTTTTAAATGTTTAATTTTGAGAAAGAGAAAGACAGCGCGTGTGCATGTGAGTGCTCAGAAGCAGGGGAGGAGCAGAGAGAGAGGGGGACCAAGGATCCTAAGCAGCTCTGTGCTGACAGCAGAGAGCCTGAAGTGGGGCTTGAACTCATGAACCATGAGATCATGACCTGAGCTGAAGTCAGACGCTTGACTGACTGAGTGGCCCAGGTGCCCCCATGGGATTATAAATAGTACTTCTCAAAGGAAAGGGTCAGAAGTATGTCTTTGGGGCAGATAGAGGGATGGAAGGCGGACAATCAGGAACCCATGCCAGTTGCCTCAGGCTGTAACACAAACTGAAACCAGTTGAGAAAGTACTGCTTTAGTTTTTTCATTTGTCACATTAAAAACTCCAGCCACCAGCATTGTTACCTACTTTTGTTTTTATCTTGTCCTCTTTTGGGTGTGAAGTGAAGCAAGAAACACCTTGAGTTCCATCAGGAATATGGCCAATAGTAACCCATGTTTTATCCTCCTCTTGTTGACCCAAATGGTCTTAACATGCAAGCATTGAGGTGTTGCTATTCCTTTCAAGGGAGATTGCGGTGTATTGGAAATGCCTTAAGGGCACATAATCCTTCACCACAGTTCCTTTGCATCACCCAGACATGGGCCATTCAGCCTCTCCAGTGCCTGGAGTTTCCCTCAGAAACATCTGAAATAGGAAGGGACATTACTTTAACTGAGGTGACACATGGCTATTCTGTAAACTCTATGTGTGGCTGACTGTGAGTTTAGGGTAATCTGACTCAAAGACATTTTTTTATATTTGGCTAGCAATTTTGATAAATACTGAATTTGAATATTATTCAGCTAGACTTGCTCAGTATAATTTGTAAAAGGCAACTCCTTCCAGATTCCATTATTCCCTATTTTATTTCCCTCTCTCCTCATTCCAGAGGGTCAACAGGAACATGAGATTATTACAGCAGCTGCTCCCACCTACAAAATTTTGAAAAACAGCATTCTAGAATTAAATGTGATCAGTGCAGCAGGCACAACTTAAGCCAGTATTTCTCAAAGTATGGTCGGAGAACTTCCTGCATCAGAATCTTCTAGGGGACTGAATGAAAATACAAATTCATTGTTTGCCTCCTTATAATATTTGGAATCTTGCTGGGAGGGTGGGAACAAGAATGGCATTTTGTTATGTTTCCCAGCTGATTTTTAAACAAACTAAACTTAGAACCATTGGTTAAGTACTGATTTCCTTCTGTTTAGCACATACACACCAACAGACCCATAGCCCCAGAACCAATATATGTCACTGTCTAGATGAGCACTATCCAATAAAAAGGTAATGTAAGCCACACATGTAATTTTGAATTTTCTGGTAGTTACATTAAAAAGTGTAAAGAAATAGCTGAAAGTAACTGTAGTAATGTATTTATTTAAACCACTTTATCAAAATACTATTGTTCAACATGTGATTAAAATAAAATTAATGAGACATTTTAAATTCTTTACTTGTTCTAAGTTTTGAAATTCAGTAGACTTTTTATATCTAAGGAAACTCTTAATTTAGACCAGCCACATTTCAAGTGGTTGGTAGCCATAAGTGGTTACTGCCCACTAGATTGGAAACAGCAGGTCTAGATTCGCATTGCTGTTACCAGCCATAGGCCAAAAGAGCTTTGGTATTTTCTGGAGTAAGGAAATCGACAGAAGAAAAATAAAATGATAAAATTTAAAAATAAATAAGTAAAATAATGCATAAATTAAAAAGCAAAACAAAACAGACCAATCATTTCCTGTCAGTTAGTCTGGAATCCACGTCCACTGACTGCAAGGTTTACACCTCCATGACACAGGCTTTCCTGAGATCCTCCTCTTCTTCCTTTTTCTGAAATATTCTGTTATCCCTAAAGGTTCTTACTGTATGGCCCCACAATCCTGAATTGAGCGTGGCTTGTGCTCAATAACAGAGCCCACTCTATAAACTGCCTTAGTCCCAGCAGAACCCCAGCTTCATTTGCTCGTACCACCATTCTAAGTTCTGCCTAGCACTGTATACGCAGGAGCTCATCCAGAAGCCCTTCTGCCATGTCTCATTGCCCAAGTCTCATTCCCTACATCTCTTTCATCAGCGTTGAAATCACACAGCCATGCGATTAGTCTCCTTGTAGTGATATAATCATTCTTTTCTGCTTCCCATTTTCCTGGTCCAGAAGGAATTGCTCAATTTTCTCTGGAGTTACATATTACTCCTTCTGCCCTGGCTGAAGAATAGGATAAAGAGGAAAATAGATCCTGGAGTGGAGAGCACAGTGCAGTTCGGCAATGTAATTGGCAGTCCAGTCAGAAGTTTATATACTGAGGCTTTGCCTTGAGGCTACCTTGATACTCTAGCACTGAATCTTTGCCTTCATCAACTCCACGGTCCACTTATTTGGTCCTGTGCTGGTGCAATACCTGTGCTCTTCTGGTGGGAATTTACCAGTCAATAGTGCAACAGCCCTTGAAGTTTGAGGTTCTTGAGTGATCTTACCTCCCAAACTTTAGCTATGTATCACTTTGGTCCACTTAACTACACCAGATGTTGGTGATCAGAATTCCAAACTCTAAGTACAGGTTATTAGGTTGGGCTTTGGTCTCCTACCCCAATGTAGTCTACTCATGATTCAGTCAGGACCATGTGACTCCCAAAGATTTCCCTGTGTAGGTTAGAGGCAGACTGAGAGACCATTTTCTAAGACCTACACCCTAAACCTGAACCCTCAAATTATACTGCTTGAATGGACTGAAGGGCAACAAAACAAGAATACAAGAAAAAATGAATCATAGAAATAAAAGACATTTCTTTCAGAGGCCTAAACTTGAGTTGGTAAACCTACCCTCCTAAACTTTCTTAGGGTTGAAGTTATATTGTAATTGTCTGGGGAATGAGAGCCATATGAGGATTCTTCCAATCACTACGTCTCTCTTAGAACATTGGCCACATTAGAGGTTGGCACTCCAAAAGTGCAGACTCGAAGGGCACCAGACCACTGCTGGAGATTTAAAACTGGTCATCACTCCAAAAATGTCCCCTAAGAAAGAAAAACTTAATGAAAAGTAGGGGGACATTCAGGACAATTTCTGAATATCTTTCTAGATGGTGGTACCAATATCCAAGATAAACAATATAAAAGAGAAAGCCATTATGTGGAAGAATGTGATGAGTTCAGTTTTGGCTTGTAGTGTTTGAATTCTTTGTGATATCCAGGGACAAAAGTCTAGTAGGCAGTTGGATATACTGGTCTAAAGCTCAAATTACAGAGTTCTAAGATGGAGCTAAAGATGTGCAAGGCAGAAGAAAAAGGACAGTTCTAGGACAGGGCTAAAGATGTGCAAGGCAGAAGAAAAAGGACAGTAGTTGAAAGTTGAAGGGTGTGTAACTAGTACAGAAAAGGTAAAGGGGGTGGATATTGTTATGATGATTCTGATATAAAACTCATTAGTTCCTCTCGTTCCCATGCAGATATTTGACTTGGCTTTTAGTGTCTTTAGGAATATTTCTCATAATGGCGTTGAGAGCGTATTCATCACAATATTTGAAATGCTTGTTAAAAAATTAATATTTCAAAAAAAAATTAATATTTCTAGGTGCCTTCCAGATCTATCATATTATAATATCTCAAACTAATATTTAAGACTCTCTGGCTTGATGACTATGGTTCCACCAAAGGTAACTGTTGATGTAACCACCTTTGAAGCAATTCTCAAAGTTTAGTGTATATATCAGTTGTCTAGATGAGTGTTAAGAATACAGATTCAACACATCTAGGAAAAGGCCAAGAGATTTGCATTTTTAAAGTTTATTTATTTATTTTGAGAGAGAGAGGTGGGGGGAGGGGCAGAGGGAGAGAGACAATCCCAAGCAGGCTCTGTGCTATCAGTGTGGAGCCTGACACGAGGCTCTATTCCATGAATGATGAGATCATGACCTGAGCAGAAATTAAGAGTCAGATGCTTAACTGACTGAGCCACTCAGGTGCCCCGAGATTTGCATTTTTAATAAACACTCCATAACTGTTATCACCTGACTCCACTTGGAGAAATAACGTTAAGTATTTGACTATTTGAGTGATCCCAAGATAGGTATAGAACAGCGTTTCTTTATTTTTTCTTTTGTTTTGTTTTGTTTTGTTTTCTTTTCTAAGTATAATTAACATATAATGTTACATTACTTTCTGGTGTTCAACATACTGTTTTGACAATTCTATACATTACTCAGTACTTACCATAGTTAAGTATAGTCACCATCTATACCATGCAGCATTGTTATAGTATTATTGACTACATTCCTTATGCTGTACTTTTTATCTCTGTGACTTATTTATTGTATAACTAGAAGTTTGTACCTCTTGATCTTTATCTATTTTGCCCATCCCCCCACCCACTACCTTGCTGGAAACCACCAGTTTGTTCCCTGTATTTAAGAATATGTTTTTCTTTGTTTGTTCATTTGTTATTGTTTTTTTATATATATATATCCAACAGATAAGTGAAGTCATATGGTATTTGTCTTTCTCTGCCTGATTTATTTCACTTTGTGTAATACCCCCTTAGTGCATCCATGTTGGTGCAAATAGCAAGATCTCATCCTTTTTGTGGCTGTGTAATACTCCATTGTATATATACACCACATTTTCTTTATTCATTCAGCTGTTGATCTTGGCTATTGTGAATAAATAATGATGCAATAAACATAGGAATGCATGTATCTTTTTGAGCTAGTGGTTTTGGAGGGTTTTTTTTTTTTTTTTTTGGTAAATACCCAGAAATGGAACTACTGGGTCATATGGTATTTCTGTTTATAATTTTTTATTTTATTTTATTTTATTTTAATTTTTTTTTTCAATGTTTATTTATTTTTGGGACAGAGAGAGGGACAGAGTATGAACGGGGGAGGGGCAGAGAGAGAGGGAGACACAGAATCGGAAACAGGCTCCAAGCTCTGAGCCATCAGCCCAGAGCCTGACGCGGGGCTCGAACTCACGGACCACGAGATCGTGACCTGGCTGAAGTCGGACGCTCAACCGACTGTGCCACCCAGGCGCCCCTGTTTATAATTTTTTAAAGGAATCTTCATATTGTTTTCCACAGTGGCTGCACCAATTTACATCTCCACCAACAGTGGACAAGGGTTTTCTCCTACATTATCACCAATATTTTATTTCTTGTCTTTTTTGATATTGTTATAAAACAGAGTTTCTTAATATGAGATCCAAATACCCCCAAGCAACTCCTGGTTAAAATTTAGAGTGTCCACAAACTTGGATGGGCAAAAAAATATATATATATATCTTTATTTTAGTAACCTCCAACTAAACCTTAGCATTAAAAAATTATAAATGTAGGAAATGAGCCATGGAAATAAGAGCAGTTCCTCTAACCTTATAATTAGTAGAAAAGAGATATTTTCATATCACATTAGAGTTGTTGCAAATATCTTGAAATGTTGTCTCCAAATATCACTACTATGAAATTATGGTGGTTGTTGACTGCCATTAGATCTCATTTGTTAAAGAAGAACACATTACTCTAAAATTAAATTAAAAAAAAATGTTTGATAACTATGCCTCAATAAAATTGGATTCTTTCATAATTTTACATATTTTTAAAAAATGTAATTTATTGTCAAATTGGCTAACATACAACACCCAGTGCTCATGCCAACAAGTGCCCTCTTCAATTCCCATCACCTGTTTTCCCCTCTCCCCCACCCCCATCAACCCTCAGTTCTCTGTATTTAAGAGTCTCTTATGGTGTGCCTCCTTCTCTCTCTGTAATTTTTTTTTCCTCTTCCATCCTTTTCTCATTGCCAAGTAGCATTCCATTGTATATATTAACCACATCTTCTTTATTCATTCATCAGTTGATGGACATTTAGGCTCTTTGCATCATTTAGCTATTATTGAAAGTGCTGCTATAAACATTGGGGTACATGTGCCCCTATGCCTCATCACTCCTGTATCCCTTGGGTAAATTCTTAGTAGTGCTATTGCTGGGTCATAGGGTAATTCTATTTTTAGTTTTTTGAGGAACATCCACACTGTTTCCCAGAGTGGCTGCACCAGTTTGCATTCCCACCAACAGTGCAAGAGGGTTCCCGTTTCTCCACATCCTCGCCAGCATCTATAGTCTCCTGATTTGTTCATTTTGGCCACTCTGACTGGCGTGAGGTGATATCTGAGTGTGGTTTTGATTTGTATTTCCCTGATAAGGAGCGACGTTGAGCATCTTTTCATGTGCCTGTTGGCCATCTGGATGTCTTCCTTAGAAAAGTGTCTATTCATGTCTTCTGCCCATTTCTTCACTGGATTATTTGTTTTTCAGGTGTGGAGTTTGGTGAGTTCTTTATAGATTTTGGATACTAGTCCTTTATCTGATAGGCCATCTGCAAATATCTTTTCCCATTCCATTGGTTGCCTTTTAGTTTTTTTTGATTGTTTCCTTTGCAGTGCAGAAGCTTTTTATCTTGATGAGGTCCCAATAGTTCATTTTAGCTTTTAATTCCCTTGCTGTTGGAGATGTGTGCAGTAAGAAATTGCTGCAGCTGAGGTCAAAGAAGTTGTTGCCTGTTTTCTCCTCTAGGGTTTTTATGGTTTCCTGTCTCACATTTAGGTCTTTCATCCATTTTATTTTTGTTAATTTTACATATTTTTAATTAATTTAAAAACTATTATGAGAAGAAGTCTATGGTTATACTAAAATGTGAAAAAGGTCAATGGCACAAAAAAGTTAAGGACCTTAGTATAAGGAAGAAGTCTCTTTATTGAGATATTGGAAATGTGTATTGCTTAAGTCTTTGAAGAAAAAAAGTGCACAGATACTTTACTCATCAAAAGAGATTCTTGTCCCAGCCACAACTCATCATTCCAGAATAAATTTTCACTCTAGTATTTCTTCTAGTTGTCTACACATCTTCTTTGATTTGTTTACTACTCCTTAATGATTGAATGGCTCTGTTTTCCATCAAGGATAACAGATTTTAATCACAGATCTCAAACCCATTATGAACATTAATTAATGCCTGACATCTCTTAATTAGGTAGTTAAAACTATGATCATTTCATAGATGGGAGAATCAGGTCTAGGCAAGTTTGGTGACTTGTTCTTAGGCCATCCAAAAATTGCAGCTAATTTCCAGAATCAACAATTATTCTTCTCATATGCAAACAATTTTTTTTAATTTATCATATACCAGTCTGTTGCAAAAACAATGTATTTTGCAAAACATTTCATTGATATAGTTATAGAAATAATATTTTTTAAGGTAAAAACATTTGATGGTATCAATAGGCATACTAATCCAGTACCAAGAATTTATTTGCTGGTTGTTCTCTGAAAAATAATAGATGTCTTGGTTGGAGAGATAAAGCTCCAACCCAAAATAAACCATTAAAGGGGCTCAGTAGGTTAAGCATCCGACTTTGGCTCAGGTCATGATCTCATGGCTCCTAAGTTCGAGCCCCACATCAGGCTCTGTTCTGACAGCTCAGAGCCTGGAGCCTGCTTTGGATCCTGTGTCTCCCTCGCTCTCTGCTCCTCCCCCACTCGTGTTCCATCTCTCTCTGTCCCTGAAAAGTAAATAAACATTAAAAAATTAAAAAAATATTAGAAGCTACTATCCATTTTGAAATAAAACAATTCATTTCTTCTTCTGTTTACAAGTTTACCCAGTATAAGAGAAAGGAACAAAATAAACGTAAATCAGAAAATGCATTGACTTAACTTTTGCTCTCAAGACTTAAAGTGTTTAGAAAATTGCCACAAAAGACCATTGGCAGTTGTAAGGACATCTTTTGTCTTTTGTGGTCAATTCGTTTCTTATGGATTCCTGTTGCTTTGATCAATGGTGTTTGTGTCTGACATTAATCTAACATTTTTGTTGTTTGACTAGGCCCTCTGGTTTGACAGCATAGTGTAAAAAATTTGAAAATTCTTTGTGAATCAACATTTCAAATGATATTCACTTTTATCGTTTGCTTTGCTAAATTCTTACTGGCCTGGGAAGGAAGGGAAGCAGAAGGACACACAAGCAAAAATTAAGGGCACAGGTAAATAAATAAATAACTGAGAGAGAAGGGATGGCTTCTCCTTTTTTTTTTTTAATTAATAAAAGATGTTTTTATTTATTTTTGAGGCAGAGAGAGACAGAGCATGAGCAGGGGAGGGGCAGAGAGAGGGGTAGACATAGAATCTGAAGCGGGCTCCAGGCTCTAAGCCGTCAGCACAGATCCTGACGCGGGGCTCGAACTCCCAGAGTGTGAGATCATGACCTGAGCTGACGTCGTCGGATGCTCAACCGACTGAGCTACCTAGGCACCCCGGGATGGCTTCTCCTTAGAGAAAAATCCCCATTAATATATGTAGAGGGAATAAGGTAAATCTAAATCTTTATTAGACAAACACCATAGTGATAATTATCACAGGCCAAATATATTGAAAGATGCTAAAATTAGTGGGCAAAGTTTGGAGAAACAGGATATTAGCATGGCCTCAAATTATCTCCCCTAAGACATTTATTAATGACCAGGGAAAAGGAATGATTATGTAGAGAAACTTGGCAGATACTACTATATCTCCTGACACTCACTGCCAAGGGCACAATGCCATTTCTGGACTGTTCCTGCCAAAAATGCAAACCTTTGATCTAAACAGGAGAAAGCAGACAAACCCAAATTGAGGGATATGTGGCAAAATAAGTCCACCAGGACTCTCTTCCAGAGTGTCAAAGTCATGGAAGACAAGGAACGACCAAGGGACTGTCACAGATTTAAGGACACTAAGGAGACAGGACAACTAAATGCAATGTGGGATCCTGGATTAGATATGGAACAGAAAATGGGCCTTAGTAGAAAAATGGTCACCAGTTTAAAGTCTGTAGTTTAGTCCTAGTAGTGTACCAATATTAACTTCCTGGTTTTGATGACCATACTCTGGTATGTAAAATGTTAACACTGGGGAAGCTGGATGAAGGGTATAAAGCAACTCTACTACTTTTGCAATTTTCCTGTCATTCTGAAATTATTTTAAAGGGTAAATTAAAAATCAAGAAGTCTTTTGTGGAAATTTTCTAAATAACTCTCCATTGGTGATGGGAAAAAAAGAAGATTTTGATGGCCTTGGAATATCTTGATATCTTTCCATCTTAGTCCAATAATTCCTTGCCTGTGCATACACAGTTTGATAGCTTTACTTCTTTCAAGTGCATAGGAGATTATAGCTTTTTTCTATATTAAATGCTCTATTTTTTTTCTCAAATGTTACTCAGAAAATACTTGTATAAAATGGGAATAATGATTGTTGTGTGCCCATCTGTTTTTCCCTGCTGAACTTACAGGGTTGTCATAAATATAAAAACAGATAAAGGAAGTGGAAAGTATTTTGAAAGTTGTAAACATTGTAGAGGTGTAAGGTGTTGTTTTGATTATTCATGGAAAGTTGGCTAAAGTATTTTTATAATTTGTATATACATTGAGTCGGTTTCTCCTCTTACTTTCCCTATACTCTAATGATATTCCTACTTATCTACCAGGCTTATAAACTCAAAATTGCTCTTGAAAAGGAAGACTAAAGGAGAGAGTATGAGTATTAGTTACCAAACTCCAGCTAGTCATCTTAAACCATGTTCTTCCCCTTTGTCCCACACTTTCATCCTCTTCTAGACATATGAAATTATAGACAAAGAACAGGAAATTTAGAGCAGAATAGAGCCCTAGAAGTAATCTTAGTATCTTTTAAGTGTGCCTGATTATAAAAATCCCCTAATGAGGTCATTTCAAACATGACTTCCTGGACCTTTGAAATCATAATCTATGAGAGGGACTCTAGAATGTATATTTCAAATATGCCTTTGAACTGCTTATTATTGGCAGGAAAATTTAGAATTACCCTTATTTTATAGGTAAGTTGAGAGAAAATGACCAAAATTTGCTAAAAAGTTGTATACCCTATGTTTGGCAAATATTAATTTGGGGATAAAGTATAGAATAGGACACAATTAAATAAACAAATACAATGCATACTTTAGTGGGGGACTAAACAAAGCTGAATGCAATGAATTCTTCATTGAGAAGAATAGGATCAAGAAAGCCTCTAGAGGCTTTTGTAATACATCACCTTGTGGCTAGACAGCAGAGGACAGGTATCCCAAGGAGAAAGAACATTGTGCAAAGACACAATGATGTACATGACATTTTCAGGGATTGAGAGTGGTCCAGGGCCTGGACTGTGGTGTGCAAGAATGTGATGGTGAAAGATGAAAGAAGAAAGGCAGATTGGTGTTAGATTTTGAAAACCTGAAATACCTTGCTAAAGGATTTTTTCTTATATGATGCCAAAAGCACAGGCAACAAAAGCAAAAATAGATGAGTGCGGCTGCATCGATTTAAAGTTCCTGTTTTAAATACAACCATCAACAGAATGAAAAGGCAACCTACAGAATGGGAGAAAATATTTGCAAACCATTTATTTAATAAGGAATTAATATCTAAGATATATAGGAAACTCATAAAACTCAGGAATTTTTTTCTTAATTGGCTAAGAACTTGAATAGACATTTCTTCACGGAAGATATACAGATGGCCAATAGTTACATGAAAAAATGCTGAATGTCACTAATCATCAGAGAGAAGCAAATCAAAACCATGAGATATCACCTCACATCTGCTAGGATGGCCATTATGAAAACAAGCAAGCAAATAAACAAACAACCAGAAGATAGCATGTGTTGATGAGGATGTGGAAAAATTAGAACATTTGTGCACTATTGTTGGGAATGTGAAATGGTGCAGCCACTATAGAAAACAGTATGGAATTCCTCAAAAAATTAAAAATATGGCCTATTATGGTCCAGCAATCTCACTTAGGGTTATTTATTCAAAAGAATTGAAAACAGGATCTCAAAGTGATATTTTCATTCCCATGTTCATTGTAGTTATTTACAATAGCCAGGAGGTGAAAACAACCTAAATGTCCATTGAATAATGAATGGATAAAGAAAATGTGATACACACACATACACACACACACACACACACACACACACACACACACACGGGGGGTGGGGAGAGAGAGAGAGAGAGAGAGAAATATTTTTCAGCTTTAAAAGAGAAGGAAATACTATCATATGCCACAATATGGGTGAACCTTGAAGAAGTTATGCTAACTGAAATAACCCAGTCCTAGAAGGACAAATACTGCATGATTCTGCTCATATAAGGTATCTAAAGTAATCAAACTCAAAGAAACAGAAAATAGAATGCTCTTTTCCAGGGAGTAGTGGGAAAGGGGGAAGTGGGGAATTGCTGTTCAATCCTGTATTTTCTATTTCCGTTTAAATAACAATTAGCCAGTTTCTTGAACTTGAATTCTCAGAATAATCTTTGACCTATTCTTCAAGATTTTCCCTTCCTTCCTCCTTTTCTTTCTTCCTTCCTTCTCTTTCATAATTATTTGCCAGGCATTGTATTAGTCATTGACAGTGCTAGTGAAAAAGCAGACATGCTCCCATTTCTCATGGAGCTTACAATATAGTGAGGAATACAGACAATAAACATAAAAATGAGGGGCACCTGTGTGGCTCAGTCATTAAGTGTCTGACTTCGACTCAAGTCATGAACTCATGGTTTGTAGGTTCGAGCCCCGTGTCAGGCTCTGTGCTGACAGCTCAGAGCCTGGAGCCTGCTTCAGATTCCGTGTCTCCCTCTCTCTCTGACCCTCCCCTGTTTACTCTCTCTCTCTCTTAAAAATAAATAAAAACATTAAAAAACATAAAAATGGATAAAATACAGGGTAATATGATATAAATTTATTGAGAGAGAGGGATTGGAGGAGCCCAATTCAGCTAGGCTTCCTAAAACTGAGACCCAAGGGTGAGAAAGTCAATGTCAAATTCTGCTAAAAGGTGAGAAATTATGAACGTTAAAATCTTCTGTTCTACAACAGTCACTTTGAAGAGATGAAAAGGCAAATTCATGGACTGGGAGAAAGATTTACAACTCTTATTTCTAATAAAAGACTTGTATTCATTGCATGTTCATTGCAGCATTATTTACAATAGTCAAGACACGGAAACAACCTAAGTGTCCATTGACGGAGGAACTGATGAAGAAAATGTGGTATATGTATATGGAATACATATATATTATTACTCAGCCATAACATATAATGAAATCTTGCTATCATGTGACAACATGGATGGACGTTGCGGGCATTACAGGCTAAGTGAAATAAGTCAGACAGATAAAGACAAATACCACATGATCTCACTTATATGTGGAATCTTAAAAAAAAAAAAAGAGCATATAGATACAATGAATAGATTGATGGTTGCCAGAGGTGGGTGTGGGAGTTTGTGGAAGGGATCAAAAGGTACAAATTTCCACTTATAAAATGAATAAGTCATGAGGATGTAATGTACAGCATTGTTACTAGATTAATAATACTGTATTGCATATTTGAAAGTTGCTAAGAAGTTCTTGTCACAAGAAAAAAATTTTTAACTGTATGATGATGGATATTTACTAGACTTAAGTAATCGTTTCCCATATATACAAATATTGAATCATTACATTGTACACCTGAAACTGATATAATGTTATATGTCAACTATACCTCAGTATTCATATGTTAAGAATTCACAAAATTCAACAATTAGAAACTCAAAAAACATAAACATAAGTTTTGAACAGATACATTATTCAAAAAGGCGTATTGATGGGGGTGCCTGGGTGGCTCCGTCATTAAGCATCTGAGTCCAGTTCAGGTCATGATCTCATGGTTCCTGAGTTCAAGTCTCACATCAGGTGAGCTCGAGTCCTACTTTGGGTGCACATAAGCCCTGCTTTGGGTGAGCCCCCACTTCTCCCTTTCTCTCTCTCTCCATCTGTCTCTCTCTCCCTCTCCCTCTCTCTCTACCTCTCCTTGGATTCTCTCTCTCTCTGCCCCTCACTCACTTGTGCCCTCTCTCTCTTTCTCAAAAAAAAGCGGGGGGCATATTGATGGTAAATAGGCATAGAGAAGACAGTAGTGCTCCCAATGGAAATGCAAATAAAATCACAATGAAATACCGCTGTACATCTATTAGAACAGAAAAAAATCCTGACACTGCCAGGTGTTGATAAAGATGTGGAACAACTGGCATCTTCATACTTCGCTGGTAAGAATGTGGCATGGTATGGCCACTTTGAAAAACAGTTGGATAGTTTTGTTAACTTAAACAAATTTAAATATATACTTATATGTTTACCCAAGAAAATGAAAAACTTACATGCACACAAAAATCTGTGTATAAATATTTCTTTCAGCTTTATTTGTAATTTTCAACAACTCAAATGTGAGCTGGATGACAATTGGAATTGTGAATTGGATGGATTGTGGATGTGAATAGGAAACAACTCACATGTGAAAGAATGAATGAATGAACAATCTGTGGCTTATCTATGCATTTGGATACTACTTAACAATAAAAAGGAGAAAGAAACCATTAAGGATTCATGCAACATGAATGAATCTCTAATGTATTTTGTAAAGTGAAAGACCAAATGACATCAGATTGTATAATTCCACTTATATGACATTCTGGAGAATTCTGAGAATTCAAACAACTGAGCCACCCATTGGTGCATTTAGATCATTGACATTCAAAGTGATTTTTATATAGCTGTATTAATATTTACCATACCTGTTACTGCTGTCTTTTTTGTTCCCATTTTTGTCTTGCATTCTTTTTCTCTCTTTTGTGATTTTAATGGAGCTTTTTATATGATTCCATTTTCTCTCATTTCTTAGCATATTAGTTATACTTCTTTTTAAAACTTGTTTTAGTGGTTGCCCTAGGGTTTGCAATATACATTTACAACTAATCCAAGTCCATTTTTAAATAACATTTTACTACTTTATAGGTAGTGTGAATACCTTATAATAACAAAATAATCCTAGTTTCTTCCTCCCAGTCTCCTATCATTGCTGCCATTCATGTCACATATATAAGCATGCACATTATTCACAGGTATGCATACATAATCAGATACATTGTTACCATTATTCTTTTGAACAAACTTATCTGTTCAATCAATTGAGAATAAGAAAAATCAGTTTTTATTTTCCCTTCACTTATTCCTTCTTCAGCAGTTTTCCTTTCTTTATGTGGACCTGAGTTTCTGACCTATATTATTTTCCGTCTCTCCAAAGAACTTTTAACATTTCTTGCAAAGCATGTCTACTGGCAACATTTTCTCTCACTTGTTGTTTTCCCGAGAAAGTCTATTTTTCCTTAACATTTGAAGGATAACTTAATAGGGTATAGAATTCTAGGTTGGTGGTTTTTTCCTTTAAACACTTAATAAATATTTTATTCCATTCTCTTCTTGTTTGCATGGTTTCTAAGAAGTAAGGTGCAATTCTTATCTTTGTTTCTCATAGGTAAGGTGTTTTTATGTTCTGGCTTTTTTCAGGATTTTTCATTTATCTTTGATTTTCTATCATTTGACTATGATACACCTAGGTATAGTGATTTTATGTTTGTGTGTGTGTGTGTGTGTGTGTGTGTATTTATCTTGCTTGACATTCTGTGAGCTTTCTGGACCTGTGGTTTGGGGTCTGACACCAGTTTGCGGAAATTCTCAGTCATTATGCTTTCTAATATTTCTTCTGTTCCTTTCTCTTTCTTCTCTTTCTGGTATTCCTATTATGTGTATGTTACACCTTCTGTAGTCATCTCATAGTCCTTGGATACTCTGTTCCTTTTTTTCCCTCAGTCTTTGCTCTTTTTGCACTTCAAGGATTCTATTGATATATCCTCTGACTCAGAAATTCTTTCCTCAGCCATGCCCATCAAATAAGCCCATCAAAGACATTCTTCATTTCTGTTACAGTGATTTTTATCTCTAGCATTTCTTCTTGATTCTTTCTTATGTTTTCCATCTATCTGCTTATATTACCCATCTGTTCTTGCATGCTATTTACTTTATCCATTAGATCCCTTAGCATATAAATTATAATTGTTTTAAATTCCCAATCTGATAATTCTAACATTCTACCATATCTGTTTTTGATACTTGCTCTGTCCCTTCACATTATGTTTTTTGCCTTTTGGGATGTCTGGTAATTTTTCTTGATATTTGGACATAATTTACTGAATAAAAGGAACTGCTATAAATAGGCCTTTAGTGATGTGGTGTTGAGATGTGGGCAGAGGGGAAGCATCCTATAGTCCAGTGATTAGGACTCAGTCTTTTAGTGAGCCTATCTGTCTGGGCTATGAACTTCACTAGAATTTTAGTTTTTTTCAGAACCCTTAGGTGGGACAAGACAGCAAGAGTTGGCTAGAGTTGGATATTTCCTTTCCCTTATGTCAGTTAGGTTCTGGTAATATTCCAACAGATTAAGCTCTAGTTAAATAATTTCCCCTGAAGGCAAGCTTTGTTGCCTTCAACAGGCAACAGAACAGAACAGAATCCTCTGGTGTATTTAAAAATGGTTCTTTTTTGCGGCACCTGGGTGGCTCAGTCATTCAAAAGTACAACTCTTGATTTTAGGTCAGGTCATGATCTCATACTCCGTGGAATCGAGCCCCATTCTGAGAGCATGGAGCTGCTTGGGATTCTCTCTCTCTCTCTCTCTCTCTCTGCCCCTCCCCGGCTCATGTTTTCTCTCTCTCTCTCTCTCTCTCTCTCTCTCATCTCTTTTTCTCTCAAAATAAATTCATAAACATTTAAAAAATGGTTCTTCCCCCCTCTTTCTGCCAGAAGCACAAGGGGATTTTAATCACATATTTAGTGTGGGAAACTGGTCCAGCTATTGGAGATAAATCTCACAATATTTGGGGGACCTTTCTATGACTGGGTCACCTTGGAGTTTTTAGCTCTCAGTCTTGTCCATTGTTGGCCTCCAGCATCAGCCAATTACAGTTAGGGCTTTCCTATCCTGGCAGTGGTTCCCAGGCAATTTTTGCTCCCGAGTCTCTGGCCTAGTAAGCTGCTGCTCCCTATATTCACTTATCTGTCTCTCTAATCTTGGGGGAGCAATTTTCCCCATGTCCTCTCTTTTCTGTGGATCTAAGGAGAGTTGTAGAATTGTTGATTTTTTAGTTTGTTCGGCTTTTTACTTGTCATTAAAATGGAGTGGCAACTTCCAAGTTCCTTACATGCAGAACTGGAAATTGGAAGTGAAAACATGTAAAATTTTTAAAAGTCAAGAAAGATAAGCATCAAGACAAGGCTTTTGGATTTTTTTTTTAGCTTATATATGTCTTTGGTGACTGAGCAGTTTTGATAAAGTGGGGCTCATTGAATCCAAATTACATTAGTTTAAGAAGAAGTAAGGAGAGTAAATATGAAAGGTAGTGTGGGTAATTCAAGAAGTTTGCCTGTAAAGGGGAGAAGGGAAGTGGCTAGATGAGAATATGTGTTCATAAAAGTTTTACATTTTTTATGTGAGACCAATTAGCAGTAAAACTGATAAGAGAATTATATAATTTAATAAAAGATATAAAATATCCAAATAAGTAGCTATATCATGTTCAGTGATGAGATAACCTAATGTTATTTTTAAAAAGACAGTGTTTCCTGAATTATTTTACAAATCCAAACAGTCTTGATAAAAATGTTAATTGAATTTTTTTGTGTGTGAATTTTGCCAAATGGATTGCAAAATTCATTAGGACAGGCAAATGCATAAGACCACCAAAAAATCTCTGAAGAAATTGGGAATTGCCTTATAAGTTTTCAAGACACATTATAAAGCTGTATTAATAGAAACAGTTTGGTACCGGTGTAGAAATAGATATCCAAAATTGAGATGTGAATAGGGTTCCTTTGAGGAAGAATGCTTCCCTTCTTTCATTAGTATATACTTCATAATATCCTCTTTACCTTCCTGAAAGTGACATAGATTATTTACCAAGGTATAGAACACATTTACAAGCCAACAGACTCTGCACATTGGCTCCTTGGCCCGTGAAGTAATGGCTTATATGATAGGATGGACTGAATGGAAACCACTGGAATTGCCCTGCTCAGCCAAAATACTGAATCAAAGGCAATACCACTTCCCTGAGGAGGTCTATGGAGATTAATGTCACCATGAAAGTCTGGAGAGATTCATGTGTTGACTTGGCCTGAGTGGTAGAGGATTTTCATAAACTTAATCAGGTGATGACCCTAAATGCTGCTGCTTTTATAGACGTGATCTCCTTACTGGAACAAAACAACATGATCTCTGACAAGTGATATGCAGCTAGTGCACTGGCAAATACTTTATTCTCTCTTTATCAATCAAGAAGCAATTTGCTTCTACATGGTCAGATCAACAAAACATATTCACTATTGCCTTTAGCTCTAAGGCTCTCTGGTGTAATCCAGACTACAAAATCTATGAAATCTTGCTAAGAGACCTGTTGGGCAGGAAGTAGCAAATATTTGTGCCAGAAGGTAGGAGGTAAACCCATGGAAACTTGATGGGGTTCTAGGGCTCTAGAGGGTTGAAATACATTGAGACCTTTCTTTCCCAGTAAAAGTTAAGTTAATATATCTTCTACCTACTAGCATTAAGAAAGAGATATAATACTTTGCAGGCCTCCTTGGGTTCTGGAGCCAATATGTGCCTCATTTGAGTGATTTACTTTGCACGTTTAGTAAGTTTCAAATGGCACTCAGAGGAAAAGAAAGCTCTGAAGCTGGTTCAGGATGCAATACAAGCTTGTCTACCAGTTAGAATCAGCAGGTCTGTGGCTTTTTTTCCCTGTCCAATGAAGTTTCTGGCAAATCCCTATAGAGAATGAAAATCCATGCACCTAGAATTTAAAGCAAAACCACGCAGGTATCCATTCTCCTTGTAAGAAATGGCACCTTTCTTGCTACTAGTACCATTTAGTTCTGGTTGGGACTAAATACCTAGTCATGGAACACCAAGTGACCAGGCAATAGGAGATGACTGTTATGAGCTGGGTATTATGTGATCCACAAAGCTCTCAAGTTGGACAGGAGGGGCGCCTGGGTGGTTCAGTTGGTTAAGCACCTGACCAGTTCAGGTCATGATCTCACAGTTTGTGAGTTTGAGCCCCATGTCGGGCTCTGTGCTGACAGCTCAGAGCCTGGAGTCTGCTTCAGATTTTGTGTCTCCCTCTCTCTCTGCTCCTCCGCTGATTGCTCTGTCTCTGTCTCTGTCTCTCTCTAAAAAATAAACATTAAAAGTTTTAAAGTTGGACATGAACAGTACTCCATCATAAAGAAATAGTGGTGTAAGACCAAACTCAAAGAGATTTTAAATATATAATTTGTATCATTTGAGGTTCAGACTCTCATGACACCTTCTCCTACTTTTCCTTCAACTGACATCAGTGATCTCATGAGGATTTCCCTCTAACCAGATGACTGAGGAAGAGGAACTTCAGGCCCAGTTTACAGATGCTTTTTCATGGTATACTGCCACAGATAGACGTGAATTGCAGCATAATTATGGCCCAATTCAGGGGTGGTCTGGACAGATAGTAAGGAAATGAAATACTTTCACTGAGAAGAACTTCAAGCAGTATATCTGCTTGCCCACTGTGCCTGAAGGGAGAGAGGGCCAGAGGTATGGATTACATGAGTAGGGGCTAGTGGTTGATGCTGGATATTCAGAGACTTGTAAATTATAATACTGGAAGAGTGGAGACTAGGACATCTGGGGAAGACATATGTAGATGTACCCCTTAGAAATGAGGACAGTATATGAAGATTTGTTTCATGTGAATTCCTACCAAAAGTCACAAACTGGAATCTGGCAATTGTTAGCCAGACATAATGACTGATTATGTGGATAACACTTAGCCACTATTTTCAGTGGCTTACTTAAGAGCTTACAAAGTGGCTTGATAGCAGGAGTGGGGATTATACAGGGACCCAACACCATAAACTTACTCTCATCAAAGCTCATCTGGCTACCACCATTGCTGAGTGCTTGACTGGTCAATAGCATAGTTCATCACCAAATCTCTGAAATGGTGATATTCCCCTGAAAGAGCAGCCAGTAATTTGGTAGCAGGTTGATTAATTTAAATACATTCTTATTTGGGATACATTTGGATAAGTTTTCAAAATGTGCCTTCCCTTCCTGAAATACCTCTATCAGTACTACCATCAATGAACCTAGTAATATTATATTCACTATTGTAGTATCCCGTACAACAGTATTTCTCTATGTGTGGCCCATGGAAACTTAGGAATCTCAAAGACTCCTTAAGGAAGGCTGTGAGATCAAAACTGTATTTATATAGAACTAAGATATCATTTGTAATTTTCTTAGTGTTCACTTATACTGATGGCGCAAAACCAATAGTGGTAATATCTTTAGTCCTTTCGCGTGCATCAAGGAAATGGCACCAAATTGGACTAAGAGTCAAATAATAATTCACTACTAGGCACTCAGAAAAAAAAAATTGTTCACAGAAGATGCTGATGAGGTAGTAAAATTATTAAATTTATTAAAACTTGAGTCTTTAGTACATGTCGTCTTAATATTCTATGTGCCAAATGAGAAGTCTTGCATATAGCACTTTTGTTACATACCAAAATACAACGTTTGTTTTGTGTGATTGTGTAAGTTGTAATCTGAACTACATACTTTTTCTCATGGAAGGGTACCATTTTTACATGAAAGGGCTATTGACAGACACATTAGGATTATTCAGATTTGCATATTTGGCAGATATTTTCTCAATAAAGAGTGAAGTGAGCCTGTTACTTCAAGGACAATAAATGACAGTATTTTGTTTTCAATGAAGAAGTTGTAACTTTCAATTAAAAGTTAGAATTTTGGGAAACATCCACCCTTGTGAGCTTAAAAGCTTTGAAATAAAGATTTTAAAAATGCTTTTTATGGTGATATTAATAAATGTGATGTTATTTTTGATATTGGGTAATGAAATGTGTCACTATTTGGAAGGTCTGAGTAACTCAGTAAACCAACAGTTCTCAAATGATCAAAGCATGAGGTTACAAATCATGCGTGGTAAAAAATTCATTTAAAGTGCAAGGAGGACCAATAGTTTTCATGTAACAGAGGACATTAAATAACAAATTTAAATAAAAGGCAAAGGACAAATTGAGACAACTATTTTCAATACTTATTAACACTGTCAAAGTAAAAAGTACATTACATTAATGAGTATAACAGATCATTGAGCTGTTTCTACTTGCTCAGGTATAAAAATGAAGACTTCCTTTTTTTGTTACATCGTTGGTTAAAAGTGTGCTGTGTCAAATTTTCTTTTTCATCCCTTAACACTTTCTTGGACAAGTTCCAAAACCTTCTAGTCGCTTTGTTATTAAGCAGATCCTAAATAGTTTAAAACCATAACCTCATATCCCCATCTTTAGTACCACCAAAAGCTGTGTCTCTGGCCAGTGGGAACGACTTCAGGGAATGGGTGTAGGGGTTGAGGAAACACTAAAAAAGCTGTACAGTATTCAAATACTCAAAAACAGTAATTCTGAAACTTATTCTGTGCTCTCTAGTCCTGTGCTTTATCTGGAGTGGCAAACAGTGAGTGGGAAGAGGCTGGGAGAAATAGGGTTGTTTTTACTGCCTCTTCATAAACCTTGGCAAGAGTGGAACTGTCTGGTCTCAATTTCTGGTGGCATTTTGATTTTGCTATTTATCATGGAGGATACATTGTGCCTCTGGGCCTCAGCTTTAAACTTGAGCCTAGACTACAGATAGAAGACATCCTATTCTTATAGAAAAATACAAATACCACAATAGAAAAATAACTAAAGAGCTTAAAAAGAAAATTCATAGCAATATAAATGACTAACAAACATTTACCATTCCAGGTAATCAAAAAATTAGGCCAGTATAACAATTTTACTCATTGTATTACCATTAAAAGTTACAATACCAAAATGTTTCAAGGTTAAGGTGTGATAGTGCTTTTTATACACTCCTGGTGGGACTTTATTTATTTATTTATTATTATTTAAAACATTTTTATTCTAATTTAAAGAGGGAGAGAGAGAAAGCACAAGTTGGGGAGAGGGGCAGAGGGAGGGAAAGAGAAATCTCAAGCAGGCTCCACATTCAGCATGTAGCCCGACAAAGAGCTCGATCCCACGAACCTGAGATCATGACTTGAGCCAGAATCAAGAGTTAGATGCTCAACAGATTCAGCCACCCCGGGACCCCCATGGTACTTTACACCAGAATAGCAGATATGAAGAGCAATTGATGACTTGTGTTGAGAATCACAGATGTATCCATACCAATGATCTAGGAATTCTTTTTCCAGGAATCTACTCAAGAAAGTGATCTTAGATGTTACCAAAGAACAAAAATAATCTTCATGAAATTATAAGAATAAAATTACTCTTGGGGTTATATTGGTTATAAAGAGGAGAATTGTTAAAACATGGTATAAACATGGGGCACCTGAGTGGCTCAGTCGGTTAAGCGTCCGACTTCGGCTCAGGTCATGATCTCACAGTCCGTGAGTTCAAGCCCCGCATTGGCTCTGTGCTGACAGCTCAGAGCCTGGAGCCTGCTTCACATCCTGTGTCTCCCTCTCTCTCTGCCCCTTCCCTGCTCATGCTCTGTCTCTGTCTCAAAAATAAATAAACATTAAAAAAAATTAAAAAAAAACATGGTATAAACATATGATTGCAATAGTAAATAGCTATATTAGTGTTCTCCAGAGAAACAGAGAACATTATATATTCTATGATACCATATGTATACATACACACATATTCTTTATACCTGATATTCTTTGTTTCTATATAAATACATCTATTTGTATAATAAATTCACATATATGGTTATAATAAATTCACTATAAATTATGAGTGAATTAATATGCAAATTTATTATAGACATTGGCTTATGCAGTTATAGAGGTGGAGAAGTCCCACAATCTGCTATCTGCAAGCTAGAGAACAAAGAAAGCTGGTGCTATAATTCAGTGTGAAACCAATGGCGTGAGAACCAGGAAGCCCCTGGTGTGAGTCCCAGAGTCCAAAGGACAAAGACCTAGAGCTCTGATATCTGATTTCCAAAAGATGGATTCCCAACTCAAGAAGAGAGAATTAGCTCTTCCCGAGCCTTTTTGTTCAATGTAGCCCCCCTCCAGAGATTGGATAATGCCCATCTACATTGATGAGAACTGATGTTCTTTACTCATTCTATTGAATCAAATGTTAATCCCTTCCAGGAACTCTCTTACAGACACACTCAGAAGTAATATTTTACCAGCTATCTGGGCATAACCTTAGTCTGGTCAAGTTGACACATAAAATTAACCACCACAACAGATAATAAAAATAATGCTTTTAAATATTTTTTTAAATTTATGGGAATTTCTCAGAGTACATTGCTAAATAAATGAAGTTGAATTAAAAAACGGAGTTCATATTATGATTCTAAGTTTATTCTTTAAATACCACATAAGCATATAAAAATGGAAGAAAAAGATTTTATGATCATTATTAAATGAATAGTAAATGATTAAAGTGGAATATAGAACTGAATATATATATATATATATATATATACACATACACTATGAGTCTAAGTTTGATCTTTACACAAACATATAAAACTAATTGGAAGAAAAAGTTTGTACTGTTGGGTGTATTATTTGTGGAATTAGAGTACATTAAAATAATTCTTGGGGCACCTGGCTGGCTCAGTTGGTTGAGTGTCCGATTCTTGACTATGGTTCAGATCATGATCTCACAGTTCCTGGTATCAAGCCCCACGTCAGTCTCTGCCCTGACAGTGCAGATCCTGCTTGGGATTCTTCCTCTCCCTGCCCCTCCCCTGTGCATGCCCACCCCCGACCCCTTCTCTCTGAAAATAAATAAATAAACATGAAAAAAACTTAAAAACATTATTTGAATGATATGGTCATTTGTGTTTACCATGTTTCACTGAATTACTTAAAATATAATTGTGAGACAACATCATGTCACTAAAAATATTCATTCAGTACTTTTACATAAATCAATGCTAACCTAAGAAATATCAAAAGATAAAACACAGCCACTGTTCAAGGTCTAGTATAAGGAAAAGAACATATGCATTCAAGCTAAATACCTACAGGATATAATGAATTGTCAGTATTAAGAACACAGGAAATGCAATAAGAGTTCCAATTCCAAGGAATGATTGTTTTTCCAAGGGACAGTGGCAACAGAGGAAGTAAGATATAGTTGGGTTTCTATAAAAGGATATCATTTTTTAAAGAAGAAAAAAATAGAAGCAAAATAAATAATATTAAGAGAAGCTTGAAATTTGCTTGACCATTATAGTAGTTTCCCAGGGCTGTCGTAACAAACTACTAAAAACTAGAGGCTTAAAACAATAGACATTTATTATCTCACAATTTTGGAAGCTAGAAATCTGAAATCAAGTTGTTGGCAGGGCCATACTCCCTGCGAAACCTCTAGGGGAATTCTTCCTTGCCTCTTCCTCGCTTCTGGTGGTTTGCCAGAAATCTTCAGCGTTCTTTTGCTTACAGATGCATCACGCCAGTCTTCCATCATTACATGGAGTTCTCCCTGGGTCTTCACATCATCTTCCTTCTGTTCATGTCTGTCTCTGTCTAAAGTTCACCCTTTTAAAGGACACCAGTCATACTGGATTAAGGCCCATCATAAGGACTTCATTTTAAGTTGATTGCCTCTGTAAAAACCCATGTTTTCAAATAAGGTCACATTTTGAGGTAGGTTAAGACTTTGACATATCTTTTCAGGGGACACAACTGAACTCCTGGTAGCAGTTTTATTGAACAATGATTTGGAAGTAACACAGGAAGTTTGGAGAGACCTTCTAGGGCAGGAACACTAGGCTGAGGAAATTATTATTATTTTTGTAAATAGGTGATAAAGAGGCACTGAAAGTGTTCAAAAAGAAAGACCATGCTTCCCTGTCAAGCTCCCACTGAAATGACAGGAAAGTTTTACTTATTTTTTTGGTTTTATTTGTTTTGGTAATGAAATCATAACATCACTCTTAAATAGGTAAGATATGAGGAATGTGTGGAAGGTAGAAAACAAATGATGTCAGATGGATAAAGAAAAAAGAGGGAATAGAAGCCTGGGATGGTGGAGGGAAGCTGTTCTCCTTAAGAGAGTTCTGGAGAAGCTCTGAGTTGAATCCATGCAAACCAAAACAAAACAAAACATGTGGGACGTGGAGAAATCTGAAATGTTTTATGTATAAAAGGTGCCAAAATTTCTATGAACTGGAAATTCTATTCGAAATTTGCACTGTTGACACTATTCAGTGACTATAACTGTGGTGACTCATCGCATAAAATCTATAATGGGTTTAATTTTCACAGACCACATGTTAAGTAATTGTTCTTGATATACAGCTTTACTATGACATCATTCTGATTTTTTTTTTATTTTTTTTTAATTTTTTTTTCAACGTTTTTTATTTATTTTTGGGACAGAGAGAGACAGAGCATGAACGGGGGAGGGGCAGAGAGAGAGGGAGACACAGAATCGGAAACAGGCTCCAGGCTCCGAGCCATCAGGCCAGAGCCTGACGCGGGGCTCGAACTCACGGACCGCGAGATCGTGACCTGGCTGAAGTCGGACGCTTAACCGACTGCGCCACCCAGGCGCCCCGACATCATTCTGATTTAAAAACAACTTTATTTCTGGAAAACCTCCTTCTGTAAAAATTATTTATCTATAACCATTTTGCATTAAATTAGTGCAAAAGTCTCTCATCAAAATATTAAATGCCTTGTTGGAGACCCAATCACTGCAAATCCAACTTAACATTCTCAAAGCTGGAATTCTGGATGCAGGCTTACACTTGAGGGGGCAAGGTACAGGGTTGAGTTTTTATAGCCTTAACTGTTCTCCTACATGAGATGTAAACAGGATTCCAACTTTGTACACTTATCTCTAAAGCAGAAACAATAAAATGGACTTTTGAGAACCAACTAATCTTATAACTAAAACTAGTTTAAATGTAATATTGGATAAATTTTTAGTTATTGGAAAAAAATACCTTCTTTCCTATTGGTCTCAAGAATTTCAGATTGTTTGTTAGAAACATCACAAAATATTGGGGGAAATGGGCATTGAACAAAGTATTCGATTGTAGTCAATTGCTGAGATCTTATGAAAATAGGTAAACTGTCATGTATATCCTTATTCTTTGCCCTGGGATTTATTTTTCTGTAGTAACTTTATTTCAGGAAAGGAAGACTTATTTGGATACATATGTATTTGGCAGTCTGTCTGTAGTGAAAAGAAGGAAAATCCGTATGAGTAATGATTTTTCTGACTCCTATCTGGTTCCCAGTTTTAATTGAACCTGAATTTAACTGTCCTCCCCTCCCCTCCACATTCCTCCCTTCAACTGAAAGCTTGAGGATAGTAAATGTAACTATCTTTTATTTCAAACAGATCATTTTACAGTCATGAAGAGAATGGATTAAGTGACAGATAAGCATTGAAGAGATTAATACGTGGCAAAAATTTCAAGATAGTGACCCTCAGATCCAGGCTAGATGTATTTCCAAAAATAGTTCTACAGAAAAAGGGCCCAGTGCACAGCCAAGGATTCTTGACAGTGAGGGTCATATAGAGCAATTTAAATATTCTCTAGATTGGCCTGGTTAATCTAGGACCTGATCTATTTTATGGATCCAATCTAAAAAAGACATAATCTTCTTTTAAATTGCAGAATTTACAGAGAACTTTCTTCCTTTGGCAGCAGCCTG
Source organism: Puma concolor (assembly GCF_028749965.1). Classification (NCBI taxonomy): domain Eukaryota; kingdom Metazoa; phylum Chordata; class Mammalia; order Carnivora; family Felidae; genus Puma; species Puma concolor. The sequence goes on along the minus strand of NC_141667.1, from coordinate 80,104,224 downwards.
AGTTATTGAGAAAATCAAAGCCAAAGAGATGTGGTTTTTTTCCCCACTGTGAATTAAAAAAGGAAGAATAAAGCATTTCCTTTCCCCGAACAAGAGAGGAGTAGCCAGCAATTTATTTCTAAAGGCCTCAGTTAGAACGTCTCCTCCTGCCTCTGTTTTGTCAGTGGGGGAAAGTAAAGTGAATCATGGCAAAAATTCCCTGTGTCCATAATTACCATGAAGGGAGTGGATTGCTGGTCTTCAGGGGACATCACAGGTTTTAGACAATGACAGAATGCAGACTGGAGTCCTTCTCCAAGTTATCAGGGCAGCATCAACTCACCTCAGGGAGGACTTCCTCAGTTGTCTCCCCATGACAACTAACACCTGCTGATTTTCTTTCCTGTGTGAGGATGGGTGTGACTCCAAATTTAATCTGATTTAGGAAAATAAAGCAATGTGATGCTTCCTGCACCTGGGTATTTAGAAGATAGTTGCTTCTAGAAAGCCAGAGAAGTTTGTTATAAGATTAGATTCACATCCAGAGCTGTCCCCCCAATTTTCAGGTACTCTGAGATGTTTGTGCCAGAGGCACAAAATTAATTCAATGCTGGATTAAATTTGCGTGAATAAGCTGATAATAAAATTCTAGAGGGATGACTGATTGATCATTCATAAGAGCCTGAAATTTGTTGTTCATGAACTGTATTAACATACCTTTCTTCTATATTCGCCTACAATTCAGTCTCTTTTACCTACTGTATTTATTTTTTTGCTTTATTCGTTTTCTCTTTTATTATTTTTTTTAACATTTATTTATTTTTGAGACAGAGAGAGACAGAGCATGAACGGGGGAGGGGCAGAGAGAGAGGGAGACACAGAATCGGAAGCAGGCTCCAGGCTCTGAGCCATCAGCCCAGAGCCCGACGCGGGGCTCGAACTCACGGAGCGCGAGATCGTGACCTGAGCCGAAGTCGGACGCCCAGGCACCCCTCTTTTATTATTAATTGTTCTCTAGACAAGTTGAAAAGTCAAGTATCTAAAGCCAGAAAAGTAATAGAAATTAGTAAATGAGGCTGTACTGAAAAATGATAAATGGTAAGTGGCTTCTGGCTTTGGGGTTAGGGAAGAATATGGAGTTGCATGTTTGTGTGGGGGCAGGGCACAATATTGAGTACACATGCCTTATCTCTGGACACTAGTCATTAGTCAGCTGTTAACCATCTGGGAATGTGAGTGTAGAATTACTAGATTTCAGACTTTTAAAAAGGGGAATTGGAACCCTATCTTTTTTTCTTTCATGAAATACCCTGCATTTAAAAATGTTGGCTATCCAAGAGTGCCTGCGTGGCTCAGTCAGTTAAGTGTCCTACTCTTGACTTCAGCTCAGGTCATGATTTTGCAGTTCATGAGTTCGAGCCCCATATCGGGCTCTGTGTTGGTAATGCACAGCCTGGTTGGGATTCTGTCTCCCTCTCTCTGTCCCTCCTCTGCTTGCTCTCTATCCCTTTCTCAAATAAAAATAAACTTTAAAGAATTATTAAAAAAATAAAAATGTTGGCTATCCAAATACAAACCATAGAGACTTAATACTCCATCTACAGATTGGCTAAAGTCAAATAGTGTAGTATAGGGAAATAGATGCTCTCATATATTGCTGGTGGGAACATGAGCTGAGAATACCTCCATGTGGAGCATTTTGGCAGTGACTGTCAAAATTGAGTATATATAAATGTACATATCTTTGACTTAGCAATTCTACTTTTAGAAATTTGCCCTATGAACATACTTGCATACATGCAAAATGACATGTGCATAGGACACTCACTGCAACACTTTTCTAATAGTAAAATATTGGAAATGTCTTAAATGCCCATCAAAAGGAATCTGGTTAAATGACTTTATGGTACCTAAATGCCATGGAATGCCATGTAGCCATTAGGGTGCATAAGGCAGCCCATATATACTGATGTAATACATATTGTTAAAAAAAAAGGCAATATGTAAAATAAACAGTTTATGTTGAATGCTATCATTTGCATTTTTGTTTTTTAAAATAACATGTATATGCTTTAACTTGAAGAATATATATAATAAATACTACATATGCTTACATTATATATAATATATACATACATATTATACATATTTAAAGATTAACTGTGGGAGGATATGAAACGAACTGAAAACAGGCTTGTCTCTGTGATGGACGGGGGGTGGTTGGGAGCCAAGTTGGAAAAATTAATTCCTTCTCACTGTACATGCTTCATTACTTTTTGAAGTTTGTTTCATGTGCATGTACCAATTATTTGAAAACAAAAACAAAAACAAAAATGCTTACCACCTCACGCCAGTCAGAGTGGCTAAAATGAACAAATCAGGAGTCTATAGATGCTGGCGAGGATGTGGAGAAACGGGAACCCTCTTGCACTGTTGGTGGGAATGCAAATTGGTGTAGCCACTCTGGAAAACAGCGTGGAAGTTCCTCAAAAAATTAAATATAGATTTACCCAATGACCCAGCAATAGCACTGGTAGGAATTTACCCAAGGGGTACAGGAGTGTTGATGCATAGGGGCACTTGTACCCCAATGTTTATAGCAGCACTCTCAACAATAGCCAAATGATGCAAAGAGCCTAAATGTCCATCAACTGATGAATGGATAAAGAAATTGTGGTTTATATACACAATGGAGTACTATGTGGCGATGAGAAAGAATGAAATATGGCCCTTTGTAGCAACGTGGATGGAAATGGAGAGTGTTATGCTAAGTGAAATAAGCCATACAGAGAAAGACAGATACCATATGTTTTCACTCTTAGGTGGATCCTGAGAAACTTAACAGGAACCCATGGGGGAGGGGAAGGAAAAAAAAAAAAAAGAGGTTAGAGTGGGAGAGAGCCAAAGCATAAGAGACTCTTGAAAACTGAGAACAAACTGATGGTTGATGGGGGGTGGGAGGGAGGAGAGGGTGGGTGATGGGTATTGAGGAGGGCACCTTTTGGGATGAGCACTGGGTGTTGTATGGAAACCAATTTGATAATAAATTTCATATGAAAAAAAAACAGAAAAATATGGACAGCTAATTAAAAAATTTAAAAACTCTTGAGTAGACCAGCATTGAATGAACCACTCATTTGCAGCCTGTCCTTGGCCCGCAGGTCCCCAAGCTTGCCATTTCTGCTATTGCCTGAGCTCTTTGAGGCATTTGTCTCTTCCTTCCTGTACCAAGATTTAAAGTAATCACTCAATAAACATTCTAAGGTGAGTAGATCTTCTTCACTTTATGTTTCACTTCTCTTGCTCCCTTATCTGTTTTTCTAAAGTTTATTTATTTTTGAGAAACAGAGACAGCACTAACAGGGGAGGGGCAGAGAGAGAGGAAGACACAGAATCTGAAGCAGGATCCAGGTTCTGAGCTGTCAGCACAGAACCTGATGTAGGACTTGAACCCACGGGCCATGAGATCATGACCTGAGCCAAAGTCAGACACTTAACTGACTGAGCCACCCACGTGCCTCACCATTATCTGTTTTTCTTGTTTCCTTCTGCTGCACCCCAAACCAGTCTCCCCTCAGATCTCTGGTTCTTATTTATCCATGCTCTTCCTACCACCGTCCAGGATAAGAACGTGCATGTGCCAAACTGTAATGTCTGTCAGCTTAGGTGTCTGACCCGTAGGCATGAATTTAGATGCTGGCTACCACTTATAGTAAACCGTTCCTACTTTCTGAACCTGTTTTCCCTTCTGAAAACTAGGAATAAGAATGCCAACGTGGCGGAATTATTGTGAGACTTTAAAAAAGTAATATACCAAAAGTGCCTTTAAAAAAGTGTCCAGTCAAGGGCTCAGAACACAGCAAGTGAACAATGACCCTTAATTCATTCCCAAAGTGATCAATAACAGTTAATTCACTCAAAGTCTTAAGCAGTCATCTATCAAAATTGTTGTTCAGATTCTCCCACTGCAGGAGGTGTAAATAATTAATAATAGTGCAAAAAGCATTTTAATTTTAGCGGCAATTAAACCATGAAACCAAAAGAATAAAGCTCAGATGAGTAGCTTTTAAGTATTAACTGAAAGAGAGAGTTTGTTTGTTGTGTGGGAGAGAGGCTCGGCTAGGGGTTTGGAAACAGAAGTAGTAGTTCGCTCCATCTGGTTTACCTGGAAAAGGCATATAAGGCTGTGGCACTGTGGGACTCTGTAAGGTAAATATTGTTAATTAAGGCCATGCATCCCAAGGGAGGAAAAAAGCAACATGGGCTACAAGTGGCTGTATTATAACAAAGCTACCTCTAGAGAATTTCTGAAACACACTGAGGATTTCAGAATCCATTCTGAGGATGGAATCTGAGAATCCCAGAGTTTGAGAAATGTCCCCTACCTGCCAGTTGCTACCATTTTCATTACAGGTAGAGAATATTTAAACTGCTATCATTTTCATTATAGGTAAATTACATTTAAAATGCAAGTGTAGGGCAGCCCTGAGAGGGATAGAATATTCCAGAAGAGCCAGAGATGGCCTAAACTGAGTAGGAGATCTTATATATATTGAGTTGGTGGACAGAATAGAAGAGAGGGAAGAATTTGTGTGAATAAAAAAAAAAAAAAAAAAAAAGACTTATTTTAGCATAAATTGGCAGTTAAAGGCTACAGGGCTAAAACCGTTCTAACAGGTTGCATTTTGGTGACTTTTCAAAATGAGAGGCCCAGAATACCCATCTTAAATCACTGTGTCCTGCAAATGACACTTGATCCATATATTGCAAAGTTGGAGCAGGGTTCTTACAATGCCTTCCAAGTTGCTATTTTAGAGTACATAATTTTCTTCCAAGATGACTAGAACACTTTGAAGACATTGCCTAGTATGTCTTTGTACCACTTAAAAAAAAAGTCAGTAGTGCTACGATTTCAGTTTTCCAGGTATGAAATGAGAGGATTAGGCTACTGATGCCCAGGGTCAGAATTATTCTAGCTCCCAGCTTCCACTGAATGTCTTGTGGAGAGGAAGACCTTAAAAGCTCCAGAATGGAAGAAATGTGCCTAAATTTGCTTAGAAAGTGCTGATAGAGCTAGGAGTTTCACCAGCGTTTCCTGTCTCAAAAACAAGTTCTCACTTTGGTCTTCAGTATAGTAAAACAGGGATCAGAAACTGCTACTGTTTGTTCAAAAGCAGAAGCTACAATCATTTCAAAGAAAGGGAGAGCAAAATCGAAACCAAAACTCTACTTGCACCTCTGTGTAGCGCTGTGCTCTATACCCGCCAGGGGCTGCTGCTCCCTTGTCACAAGTGAAATTATTAACCACAGAGGTGTCTTTCACTTAAGTCCTAAATCAGGACATAGCTGACCGTTTTCCATAGTAACCCAGACATCTTCTGGGTATCTCAAAATAGTTTTTTGTGGCTTTATGAAAGGTCTTGCTTCTTGTCCTTCCTACAGCATGTGTATTCATTGACATCATTTCTGAGAGCTTTGGTCAGAATTGGTAATTCAAATAATTTGCACCATTGATCAACATGCTCTGTAAAATAACCCAGACCCCAACGCAAAGAAGAAAACTTCATGGTATGCAGATGTTTTCTTCTTCTCCTCCCCCTCCCCTGCCCTCCCCCTCCCCTTCCCCTCCTCCTCTTCCTCCACAATTCCAAAACCTTGGCATCCAGGACCAGATTTAAGGGAATTAGCCCCCAAACAAACTTTTGTTGGGAGCTTTCATTCATTCTTCACGGCTGTGGTAGGCCACTCAGTATTTTAATATACTTTCAACTTCAAAGATACTGATAGAAAAGAAATAAAAACAGAGGGAATTATCAGGGCATCATGTGTGTTAGGAAGTTATGTGGGGAGGTGTTACACAGGAGGCAAAGAATGCCAAGAGACTAACATGTAAAGTATTTTTGTGCCTTCCTCAGCCTTCTTTTTGCCTGAAATGGTTTTTTTCTTATCTCTAAGCAATCTCCTCATTCATCAAGGCTCACTTCAACTATTAATTACTTCCTGCCTGAAACTCTCTCATACCTGCCCCCAAACCTCAGATTTATTGCTTTTCTTATTTGAGTTTTTGTAGACATTTCTTAACACATCATATTATAGATTTTTATTTCTGTAGCTTTATCCTCCTGTGATAGACTCTGAGTTCCTTGAGGATAGAAGACATTTAACTTTGCCATTCTTGCAATATGCATGGTAGTTAGTACCTAGATAATAAATGTCTGTTGAAGGGAACCAATTTGGGAAAGGGAAGTAGTAGCTGAAAATGACCTGAAATGCTTTCTTCTTTCATTTGATCCCACACATTCTTCCATTTCTCTGGATATGTCTGTCACCACTTAGATGATGCATGATCAGACACCCTAACTATTAAGGCATCTTTCAAATGTCAGGCTTCCATTTCTAACAAGGCTACACAATTGTGTTATTTTAAACTTTTCAAGCCTCTTTTGCATGTTACCTTATTTAGTCCTTACAACAATTCAACAAGCTTCTAGATGAGAAAACTCAAACTTAACAAGCATCAATGACTTGGACTAGAACTAGGGTCTTTTGAACTCTCAGTATATTCCATTTGATTTAGAGCTTAATCATTTGAATTTTCTATAATAGTTTCAAACATAGGGAAAAGTTGCAAGAATAGTGCAAAGAACATTGTATACTTCACTTATATTCACCCATTGTTGTTGTTTAGCTACATTTGATTTCTCTCTTCTTTCATCTATCATCTATCTAATTTTCTAAACCATTTGAAAGTTGCAAACATCATTATCCTTTACCCCCAAATATGTCAGTGTATATTTTTTTAAGAATGAGGATATTCACTTACATACTATAGTAAAATAATCCAAATCAAGAAATTAACATTGATATAATACTTTAATCAACAGACTTATTAAAACTTTATAGATTTTTCTAATCATGTCTTTTGTACCTTGTTTTTCTCATTTAGGATTAAACAGGATCACACACTGCATGTAATTTTTAAATCATTTTTGTCTTCCTCACTCTATTTCATGATATTGATATTTTTTAAGAGTTTAAAGCATTTATTTTGTAAAATGCACATTAATTTCAGTTTGTCTGATGTTTCCTGATGATTAGATCCAGGTTACACACTTCGGCAGAATCCTACATAAGAGTAACAATGTTTCCTTCTCAATGTATCACACCAGGAGGCATATGATATCATCTGGTCCCATCACTGGTGATATCTGCCAGTTTTCCTTCTCTATAAATTTTTCCTTATAAACTTACAATTTTTCCATTTCTTCTTATTCCCAGAACCTTTTTATTTTTTAATCTCTAGTAGGGTTAATTGTTGGATAGGCAACCAACTCATAGCCTCACTCCAGCCATCACCGAGGCACCATCCTCAGCTAGGGGGAAACTGACATCATTCTTCTCACCCTCCAGTTGTGTCCTAGCTTCTCTACCCAGCAGCTGAGATGCCTCACATGTTATACAAGAGAATTAATGTGTTTGGGGCAACTCTTGACCAATGAAGGAGGACCCCAGTGGGTAAATGATACTCTCTTCTATCCCTTGGATGCACACTTCTGAGGCTCATTCTACATGGCTCTGTAGCAAGTCCCAGTGGATCATGCCCTGTTTGCCTGTGGTCATGTCCAACTCCAGAAAATCCCCTGTACTATTTTCCTGTATTCTGTTTTATTCTCTTCAATCTCTCCATCGCTGATCCTTAAGATCATTTCTCAAATAATCTCTTGCATATAAGTCATTGTCTCATACTCTCTTCTCTTTCTGAAGGGACTGAGATTAAAATTATAATGCCTATAGGTTACTAGAGTCAGTGGACTGAAGAATGATACAAATAGAGTTATACATCTTTCTTACATGCTGTCCTTGTCCCTTCTTTTCCCCAAAACAAAACACACTCTCTTCTACACTAATGCCTCTTTATTTAGGTTCTGATTATGCCATTGACCCTCTTATCCAGTCCAATGTTTCTCCCCTGCCCACTTGCCCTACTAGGGCAATGCCTTCCCAGTGCTAATCCCTGAGGCCATTGCAAGAGAATGAAAAGTGAACATGATGGCTCAGCTCAACTGCACATACCTTTTCCTCCTCCTTCTCAAGGTCCTGTCCTGCAAATTTGCTTTCTCTTTCCACTAATTATTTTCATTTTGCTCTTGCTCATTTCTTTCTGATAGGCAACTCCTTATTCTTGTGGAAAGAAAATGAAACTGAGAAAAGGTGAGACTATTTTCTATTTCCTATAGGAGCAAAAAAAATCCCAAACACTCTGTGTGTATGTGTTTGGGCGTGCATGTGTGTGTCTTCTAGAAGAAAGCAGCACCATGATGAAGCACCCAGAAAATAATTTGGGATGCTAATTAAATTAAGGAGGTCCCCTTTGAACATAATCTCTCTGAGCTGGAAGACACCACAGAGTATCCTTTATCCAACCTTCTGGCCAGTAGGAAGTCTTTCCCCAGCATACCTAACAAATGGCTTTTTCTCAGTGTAGTAATTTCAACTGCTGGTGTCAGTTGTGAGGAGTACATAAGTATTTTGTTGCAAAGTTATCAGTCTAATTGCACTTACTTGCTTTTCTCCCTCTACATTAGAAAGTATGTGCTGTCAGTCATAAACCAAGGTGAAACTGTAAACATCAAGCAATAAAACCTTGTGGTTGATTTTTTCTGCCAGTCATAGAGGTGAAAATGCAGCAATTCAGCAACATTCACTCCTTGCAGAGATAAAGGCACATTTGGAGGGACTGTGCCAGGGAAAGGAGAATAAGTAGTCTATGGCACATAGTATCCAAGTAAGCTAACCAGCTAAGACACTTTCAAAGTACAATTCAACAGGAAGTCACAGCAGATAACGCCACTCTCCTTACTGGTAATTACTGGCCTTACAATTTTAATACATGGCTGCTATGGACTAAAAGCTAGGTGGCAATTTATGCAACAGATCATTGTTTCATAGTCAGTGGTAAAGAAGGGTGGCACTAAGCAAGAGAATTTTTTTAAACCTATGAGGTAAGATAGTAAAGATATTATTAATAGAGGAAGACTAAAAGAGTAATGTCTTAATTATGGTCCATTTTTTTTGATTCTCTCTTAAAGGTGATTTCTACTGCCAGGGAAGAAAGAGAAAGAAAGGATTATGGTTAGGCTGGTAATACAGAGAACAGTAATTGTTGAGTTAAATCAAAGAACCTTTCCAAATCTTAGTTGATGGGAGTACCAGTGATCAGATATTTTTCCATTGGAAGCAATAGAGAATAGGTAGCTCATAAAAATGAAAACAAAAAAGTGCTTCCCAATAAATCCTGTTTAATGTACTAGGCCAAACTAAACTACATAATTTAACCGATAGGCTGACATTTTCTCTGCAAGAGCCCCACCAAGTGGTCATCCACCCAGTGGGTGAAAGTCACAGAAAAACATTAGGAATCCTTCTAAGGAAAAAAAGTAGAACAGAAGATGGATGGACACAAATCCTCCATCTGTAGAGAGATCCAGATTTAGGCTTCATGTGTAAGCAAGGCATCTGCTTCTCTCCACCATTTGTTTCTGGTAACTTTCTTGTTCTTACTTGAACTATGCTTGCTCTTTGACCTCATGACCCCATGAGCTTTGAATCCTTCATTTTCCCCTAATCAATCAACCCTCCTCTGTCTTCCCATTTTCTCCTGTCCAGCCCCAGACACTGGTGTCCACCACTTGAATCATGCTTTCAATATTACTTTCAACTCTAATATAGTCATTGTGTTTCTTTGGCACTGGAACTGAGCAGCTGAGAGTTTCTGGAGAAAAATATATAGTGACAGTTGTGGTAACTACATATTGTTGCTTTCTAACTAAGGTTGGGGCCTCAGTTATGGTCAACATGTGTCTGATAAACTGACAGTGGTTATTCTAAATCTTCCTTTTCCTCTCAGATCCCCTTTCTGCCATCAACCTATCTCAGACTCAGCAGATGATGGTTCTGCCATTTATCTGAGAAATGCCAAAGGTATGAAGTGAGAAATGCATCTTCCTCTTCCTCTTATGTATAAGCAAATTGACATTTCTACCTCCCCTTTGTGATGGAAGAGGTGCCCAACTAAAGGCTCATTTTTCAACCTGGGGCTTGGACTCCATTCCATCTTGCCTACTCAATGAGTTCATTATATCAGTCACCTCCACCCCCATCCCCACCATCTTCACCTCAGAAAACAAAGAGAACAATGCTTTATTTATCTCATCAAAAATGAAAACAAAAAACAAGACTACTTTATGAGTTTGGGGTTTTAACTATAAGCAAAAGAAACCAACTCAGAATAACTTACAGGAAAAAAATGGAATTCATTGGAAAGACACTGGTGTAGCATAGAAGAAAATGCAAAATAACCAAGTCTCCCAAGGGCAGAATGTTTAAGGATCATAAAAAATGGAACTGTGGACCATCATGGTCACATACACTTACAAACTCAGGTTCAATTGCCTTCCCTTCCTGTGTGTCAAACTCAAGATTCAGCTCCTAGGAAGAAATCATTTGATTGGCCTCGCCCATGAGAAACATGTCTAAAGGAGACATTCTTGATACATTCACCATTGACCTCCATACGACACAGTTCAGTGGACATCATTTGCCCTTATCTTCCTGATTTCCCTGTAGCACATGTCATGGAAAGATATTGTCTCCTTCCCGAGTTCTTCTTTCTCTTTAGTTTCTGTGACACCATCCTTTTATTAAGAAAAAAAAAAAAAAGTTGATGATCTTTTTAGTCTCCATTGTAGGTTTCTTTTTTTCTGCTTAAACATTATGTACTGGCTTCTCCATGGCTTTATGGTTATTTTCTTCTCAGATGCATGGCTTCATCTTCCACTACAGTTATAGCACAAACTATACCTCATGTCAAAACTTTCACTTGGGTTTTAGACTGAATTATATACCTGAATATCTACTAAAACTCAGTTTATCTAAATGAGAACATCCTTTTTCTTCTTATGTTTTGGTGAATGGCCCATATCTTATCAGTCTCCCAATTCACTTCCCTGGGAGTCTTCCTAGATCACTCACACCCAACAATCCCTAATCAGTCACCAATCAGTCACTAAACCCTGTGGCATTTACTTCCTAAGTATTTCTTGTTCTTCTCTTTCCGTTACTTATAACCACTCTTTTGATTAAAGTCTTCGTAATTTCTTACTTAGATTACCACATTAGCTGCCTCAAGACCGGCTTTTCTTGCACACCACACTCCATTTTCCAGAATGATCTTTCTGAAATGCCAATCTGATCTGCAAGATTGGATTCTGTCCTTTATCTCTCAGGATAAACTCAAATCTTACCCTACACATTCTATCTCTGGCCACTTTCTAAGGCTTGTTGATGGCTGCCGGTTCCTTACCTTTTTACTTAAAACAGCCAGGCTTCCAGTTGGAGGGACCAGAATTGTTTTGAAACTTTGCTTTAAAGTAAGAGTTTCTTGAAGGTGTTGTTAAATATTCTTTGCCTGACCCTAAATTTGGTGAATTGGAATCTCCATGGGTGGAGCTTAGGAATCCTGATTCTTTTTGATGGAGCAAGTTTATGAAATATTACCTGAATATTTCTAGACAGTCCATTTACTTATGTTGTTTCTTCACTCCCCAATACCCTTCCCTCTTGTCCTTCAGAATTTAGTTAGTGTCACTTAACCAGAGACCTTCATTGTGATTTAGATGTCCGTTTTCTGTGCTCATATACCTTCTAGGCCTATCTCTGTCATAGTACCTACCACACAGAAAACAATATTTGACTGACTTTGCCATATTACAACTGGTCTAAGAATACATTGTTTACCTTTGTTTTCCTAGCACATAAGAGGCAAATAGTAGACATTTGGCAAAAATTTCTTTGATATGTAAAAATGTATAAAAAAGCTCAATGTATTTTTTGTTGTTATAGGTTTTTTTCTGTTGCTTCGCCTCTAAAAATAGGCATAAGATGAACACTGTCTAGCTGCTTTAAAATACCCTATTACTGTGATTACATTAGAACAATTTATAGGAAAATTTTTTTGCTATGTGAAAATACAATAATATATTGCTCGAGGAAAAACAGGCTAAGAAAATATGTGCATCATATAATCTTTTTTGTTAAAAAAAGCAAATCGAGTAAAACATGTATACATACACACACACATATATATATAACATATTGTAAAGATATACAGGGCAATTTCACTACTGTTATCTTTGGATCATGGAATAATAGGTGATTTTTATCTGCTTTCTACCAGAAACATGTGAATTTTATAATTAAAAACATTATTTAAAAAAGCCAATAATCACTGTCTTCTTCAATCAACTTTGAAGACAGTGTGCACGTGCACACACACACATGCACACACACACACACAAACACACAATAAACAAAAGAAATGTTTGGGTCCTTTAAGACTTGACTTTTCTATAGAAAACCAGAAACTATTTGGTAAAAATATAGTCCTGTACTGATCAGGAAGGCTTAGGAATACAATGAATATGTAACTATCAGAGATAATTGTCTGTTAAATAGAGAAAAGGGACAGGTATGTTTGGAAGCTTATTCATAATACACAATTCTTTGTGATTCATAACTGGATAGGATTCAGGAAAGACTGAAACTCTCTCCAAGGGGAGTTGTTTTCTTATGGCAAATACTGGGTGGAGACGAGGTTCTGGAGGTTTATAAGCCAGGTAAACACATGATATTCATCCTTAGGGCAATTTAGTCAACAGTACAATTAACATCATCAGCTGCCAAAAGGAAGCAGTTTTCTGGAAGTAGATTAAAATAGGAAGGAAGAATAGTCTAAAAAAAGATTCAAGTTGAACAAAGTCTATTATCAACCTTTAAGTGGATGATCTCGGAAGACTCTTATCTACTTTTTTGTGTTTCTTGAAGTAGTGTTTCATGTTTATTAATTTTCTTTAAATATTTCTGAAAACGTTAGCGTCTGCTCTGTGGGGAAAAGAAACTTAAAAAAATAAGAATAATAGGATGGGCTGTGAGCCACTTTTGCTTTTTCTTAGCTCTGTCAAGGACATGGTCATATCTCAAAGCACCATCCTTCACTGGTACAAGCAGCATGAATGGTAGTGGTATTGGCCTGGAGGAAGTATATCAACCTCCCGGCCAACCTCCTTCCTGGAGGAAGTATATCAACCTCTCTGCAGTTGGTCTAATCAACCCTCACTCTGCAGATGTTATAAGAGGAAACAACCGATTGTTCACTTGTAAATTTGACTCTTAAGTCCATATATAAGAAATACTAATAAATTTAAATTTCCACTTGTTTCATTAAAAGCTATGTGTTACTTGATTTAGAATTCTAGGTGCACTTGAAATATACTCAAACACAAAGTTAATACCTAAAAGCAAATATAAATTTAGTGTAAATGATTTTTCTTACTACATAAGATCTTTTTTTATTTTTTTCAATGTGTGTTTTATTTATTTTTTTTATTTTTTTAAATTTTGTTTAACGTTTATTCATTTTTGAGAGACAGAGAGAGACAGAGCATGAGCGGGGAAGGGGCAGAGAGAGAGAGAGACACAGAATCCGAAACAGGCTCCAGGCTCTGAGCTGTCAGCACAGAGCCCGACACGGGGCTCGAACTCACGAACTGCGAGATTCTGACCTGAGCCGAAGTCGGACGCTCAACCGACTGAGCCACCCAGGCGCCCCTCAATGTATGTTTTAGATGCCATTATTTTAAGTAAGGGCTCCTGGTGAAGTTTAAAATATATACTCCACAAATATTTGATGTTCATTCAGACAACTTGCCAGGAGTAGGCCTATTACATAAAAAGGGGCAAAAAAAAAAAAAAAAAAAAAAAAGTTTAAACACCGTGTAATTGAATTCAAATTACAATATATGAAGTAAAAATTCTTTCATGCACAAAGGGTTAATAATAGAAAACACTGAAAGCCACAGCGCTCTAACTAATAATGACTAGTGGATCTTAAACAAGTCACCAGGAAGGTTTGACATTTGACCTTTGATTTTTAAAAATATGTTGCTTACTCTGCAAGAGTGTCAAGTCCTGAATGATCCAATGATAAGCAACTTCTTTCTCCTCTGCTTCCACAAAGCTGGGAATTATTTTGACAAGATTCAGTACCAGGAATGCTTTTTTGAACAAAAGACCTGAGATTTTGTTTTCTTGGCCTTATTTAGAGTTAGCATACAAATGGCAAGCAATGATTTATGATCAATTAATTAAATGGGACCAGAAATTCTATAAAACATCCTTTGTTTTTTTTTTTCACTTTGGTGGGAATTATAGGTTTAAATGGTTTTATGATTAGCTTCAAAGAACTAGCATAAATACATTTGTGCTGTTAAAAAGGTAATCAGAATCTCTTAGGGCATATGATGTGCTTTGTAGTAAAAAGAAAAAGGCAAGGGATTTGTAATTTAACTATCCCTTGAGATTGTTGACATTAAATGGAGCCTTAGCTTTGGATTGAAAATAGATATCCAGTTGTTATTTTATATGAAAAACTAAATAAAAGAATAATCAATCATTTTTTGAAATTTCCCTTAATTTAAATTAGACAAAAACAGAAGTTTCACGGTCTTGAGGTTTGTCTTTACATACCTTAAGATCTTTAAGAATAATTCTCCATCCAGTCAATTATTGTTTTTGCACTCCACACAATGTTAACCCGCTTGGGTAGCTGAAGTTATTCTCTACAGCAGTCTATCAGACCCTATTTCAGACTGACATAAGCACTACATTCATTGCTCTTTCAGAATTCAGTTCTTTTGGTAGGTGGTTAACGACTTGTAATAGTTAGGTAATAGTTAGAACCCAGGTGAAGAGTATAGGTCTCTTTTCCTTCACCCTAGGTGTGAAGTGATACATGACAATGTGAGAATTAAGGCAAGCCTCAGACTGACTTTTGAAACTCAGCAAGCACTGATTAGCATTGGTTAACACCAACTCGGTCACACCACCTGTCTGTACTTACAGTGAAGTCCATCTCCTTTTCTGTTTGGGTCCTCTGTCAAGCAATGTGCATAGGTTTACTCCAGGCAGATCCAACAGTATTATAGTAATAGAATTCACAGCCAGTGTGCTTATAAAATATTTCTAGACAACCCATGTACACTGAACACCAGTCACTTCTCTAATGCAAAATAAGTCCTAACTACCATTATGTTTGTTAATAAATACTTTGGTGACTGGAGATAAAGACAGTTGAAGACAGAAGCAGCTACTTTTGAAGAGCTTTTGAATGAACAGTCTTCCAAATGCTAACTCAGTATCCTTGGTGTAAGTATTCTGCTTTTAGTTTCCACATTAAAGTGAATGCGTACGTACATACACATTCTGTGATGATGTATTTTAAGTTAAATAGATATGACATTCCATCCTAATATTTCAGTATGTTTCTTTAAAAGTGAAAGTCTTCCATAGCCAAAATGACATTATGACAACTAATACAATTAATAATTCATTAATATCACCTAATAATCCATATTTAAATCTATTGTCCTTTTGCAGGTAGTCTGTCTGAATCAAGATCCGATCTAAACCCACCTTGTTAAATCCCTTGAGTCTCTTTTATTCTTCCACAGTACCTTTTGTGATGACATTCTGACTTGCTGAAGTCTTACTAGTTGTTCTTTAGAATGTCTGACATTGTTTGATGCATTTTTTTTTTTTTTCTGTTGTGGTATCTTGCTCCTTACCAGTTCTCTCTGTAATCTAGGAGTTAAATCTAAAGGCTTTATAAAATTCAAGTTAAACACTCTTGTCAAAGTTAAAATCATAGGTAACGTTCAATATTTTCCATCGTATCACACTGGTAATTGCAAATGTCTGGTACTTCCACCAAAGGTGATACTAAATTTGGCACTAAAATGAAGGGTTTTGAAAGTCTGATTCTCCTCCTCCTCCTCCTCCTTCTTCTTTTTCTTCTTCTTTTTTTGAGTTTATTTATTTTGAGAGAGACAGAGAAAGGAGCCAGGGAGGGGCAGAGACAGACAGACAGACAGACAGACAGACGGAGAGAGAGTCCCAAGCAGGCTCTGTGCTGTTAGCAGAATCCAGTAGCAGGGCTCAAACCCACGAACGGTGAGATCATGACCTAGGTCGAAACCAAGAGTTGGACGCTGAACCCACTGAGCCATCGAGGCACCCCAAAAGTCTGATTCTTGTATTGTTTTGTTTCCCAGCTTGTGACCAAATTTTTTTGGCTGGAACTATGTAAAGTTCCAGGTTACCAACAGCCATTTGCCTAAGCCTTTTAACACCAAATGATAAGTCTTGGCTGCATCAATGATCTCATTAGGGCTTGCTAAGTAGTTACATTTATAATTCTATCATTTATTTCACAGTTATTTGCTAGCTTTCTTCTGACAAGTAGGCCTTCTCTCTTCAAGTAGGGCTACTTAATTATTCTAGATGGCAATTCTTTCTGGAAAGGTGGAATAAATGTTGATTTTTTCCTTTGCCTCTAAAATTTGGAGGTAATTTACTAAGCAGATATCTGTCTCCAGAACTCTAATCAGCCCTGTACAACATGGCCACTTTCTAATGCATATTCTGCTAATATATATATGCATATTCTGCTAAATTTATATATTATATATAATTCCCATTGGGTTTGTGCCAAAATGGCCACCTGGGAACAATTATTATGGTATATTGCATTTTCTATTTATTTGTTGTTTTTATGTAAAATTCCTTTAGTATCTGAAAATATAGTAATTCACTGCTCTTATTCTCTTCATTATATTTCCTTTTAAGGATCTAATTGGTTTGTTTACTGTAATCTTTTCCTGCCAGGTATTCCCATGGTGTTTCATGATTTCTTTTGTGTTTTGATTATTTCATTTGTATAACATTTATTTGGTGCTGAGTGGATTCCACAAATTGCTCATGTGCCAATGCTGATGTCCTGTTACTTCCATTCTGCCATCACTGATACTCTTCTTGGGTATCTGAGCAGATCATGGAACTCTCTTGCAGGCAGTGTCAGGAACAATTTATACGTCCAGTATTTGTTAAAGGATAAATACCAAAGATAGCACATCAGGCAGGAAATCACCATTTGAAAATTTTAGTTAATTGTAAGACTGACTTAGATTTGACAGTACCTAGATTTCTCATTATAAAATTCCAATAGTTTGTCTTCTGGTGTTGCACCGAACACTGAAATAATTTGTTACACTAGTTAGGCCAATGTAACACGTGAAATTTTGTGTGGTTTCAGAGATAAGGGCCTCTGTGGAAGAAAATTACCTTGCTTAAACATTAAAAAATGTTTGGGGCGCCTGGGTGGCGCAGTCGGTTAAGCGTCCGACTTCAGCCAGGTCACGATCTCGCGGTCCGTGAGTTCGAGCCCCGCGTCGGGCTCTGGGCTGAATGCTCAGAGCCTGGAGCCTGTTTCCGATTCTGTGTCTCCCTCTCTCTCTGCCCCTTCCCCGTTCATGCTATGTCTCTCTCTGTCCCAAAAAAAAAAAAAAAAAAAAACGTTGGAAAAAAAAAAAAATGTTTAAGATTTTTTTTTTTTTAAATTACAGAAAATATGGGGCGCCCGGTGGCTCAGTCAGTTAAGCGTCTGACTTTGGCTCAGGTCATGATCTCATGGTTCACGGGTTCGAGTCCCACGTTGGGCTCTGTGCGGATAGTCAAAGCCTGGAGCCTGCTTTGGATTCTGTGTCTCCCTCTCTTTCTGCACCGTTCCCACTCATGCTCTGTCTCTCTCTGTCTTAAAAATAAATAAAACATTAAAAAAATAAAAAAAAAATAAATTACAGAAAATATGACAAAACCTCTATGAGAGCAGGTCTCAGTGCTGAATCCCCAGAGTGAAGCCTCTCATGTAATAGAAACTGAACAAATATTTGTTGAATGAATTAATTTCAACTCATTCATTTCTGTGGGAAATAAAAATCTGAAGTGATACAGATGAGGGTTGCAAAAATCATCTTGTTGAGATTTCTTCTCTTGACTGAGATTCTAGATTTTTTTCTATAGGAAAGGATATCAAAGTCCTTTTGCCTTTCCTAAAGGAGTTTATAACATTAAAAGAAGATCTGTATCTCACCCTCCAACATTACAGTTATTATTACTCAACTTCACTTCACAAGTAAAATAAAAGCACTACTTGAAAATATTCCCTTATCTACCTCAGGTTCTCTTGTTCGTGTTCACATATCTAAATACTCAGAAACACAATTTTTCCTAATCACTTGGATATATTTAATCACATACACTCACTAAAACTAGATCAGA
This sequence comes from Puma concolor, assembly GCF_028749965.1. Classification (NCBI taxonomy): domain Eukaryota; kingdom Metazoa; phylum Chordata; class Mammalia; order Carnivora; family Felidae; genus Puma; species Puma concolor. Next base: position 80,086,014 of record NC_141667.1, on the reverse strand, counting down.
CTAATGCGTCAATCAGAATGTCAGGAGAAATATATCTGCTAAGGAACAGAACATTATTGACTACTCAACGTGGATCTTTCTTTCCTTTTCCCCAACCAAAATCTACAGCAAAGTGTTCATGAGCAGGAAATGAGATTATTTAAATGGCTTATGTTGCTATGGCTGGTACTTGATATATGATGGTGGTTTAACTGTCAAATTAACACTAAGTTCTATGGTTGTTGGACCTCTCTGTCCTGTAGAGTGCTAGAAACCCAGAACCAATTAAAATGTCTTTCAAATTTCCCTTTTATATTTAACAAGCACACTGTTTCATTCTTATTGATAAGTTCTTTTTTTAAAAACTTTTTAAATGTTTATTTATTTTTGAAATAGACACACAGTGTGAGTGGGGGAGGCACAGAGAGAGGGAGACACAAATCTGAAGCAGGCTCCAGGCTCTGAGCTGTCACCACAGAGCCCGACGCGACGCGGGGCTCGAACTCATGAGACATGAGATCATGACCTGAGCCGAAGTTGGCTGCTTAACCGACTGAGCCACCCAGGCGCCCTGTTTTCTTCTCTTTTCTTCTCTTTTCTTTTCTTTTCTTTTCTTTTTTTCTTTTCTTTTCTTTTTAAGGTTAATGCTCCAAAATTGATTGGGTTTAAGCTTCCCAATTACGACCATAACCTAATCATTTAATCCTATCACCTCTGAGTTTTTATATGGGTCCACTTTATTTGAATTTTCATTCTCTACCCAAAGATGTCTGATCTTATTCTTTCCTTATTTCCTCCTGTTATGTATATTGGGGAGGAAGGAAGAGGGAGAAAGGCTATTTTCCACAGCATTTTGTTTTGAAAATTTTCAAAATTGTAGTAAAGTTAATAGTACAATAAATTTTTGCGTATCTCATACTTAGATTTATCAGTTGTTAATAGTTTGTGAAACTAGCTTTATTTCCTCTTTTTCTCAATTTCTCTCTCTTCTCCTCTTTAATATTGTGGATCATAAATTTTTTTTTCAGTGCATAAAATCGATCAGCACTATTATTTTTTTGATCTTAAATTGTCTTAAATTTGGCCAGAAGGAGGCCCTCCCGACTATTCCTTTATGCTTTTGAAGTGACCTTATTCATATCTATTATACTTTCATTCCTCTTGATTTCAGAATATTTAACCCCTTCAGGTTTGCTGCTGTTTTGCTATCTGCCACATGCATCTCCTACTGATATGAATGCCTTAGTAATGTGAAATATTACTTGATCTATTCAATGTCTTTAATACAAATATATATGTATATATGTATATATGTATATACACACACACACGTATATATGTATATACACACACACACACACATAGCTTGATTTTTTATAAGCCTTGATAAATTATATCTTTTTAATAAAAATTTTCTCTATTAAGTTCAAAGACTAAAGTTGGAGATGGGAAAAATATACCTTAATTGACATTTGCTTCTTGGTGTAACTTTACTTACAACATTATACTCAACCCCTCTTTTGGTGTTGACTGTCTCATGATATGATTTATGAATTTTTATATTAGGTCATGAAATTTAATGTACCTTCGGAATTCTGAATCCAGCTAGAGATTAAAATATTCAAAACACCATAGAGACATTCGGAGGAACAATCCAGTATTATTCAGAAATGTTAAATTATAGGATTTCCTTAAAGATTTTTCCTGGTGAAACAATACTTTAAAGCGCATACACTGTCCAATGCTTGCCATTCTTTATAAGATGGCTATGGTTTAACGTGTGTCAATTTTTAAGGAAACTATCACTTCTTTATAGTTGTTTCTAAATATTTTCTATAAGTGTCACTAATGTTTTCACTTTGAAATGAAGAAAAATATTTTCCAAAAGTGGGTTGTTGTCATGACATAGAGAAATTTTTTAATTCCTTTATCCCATAGAACATAGTTTATTTCATAAAGCAAGATTTAGCTAAAACGTACACTGTGACTCTGAAGATTTAAGTATAATTTCTCAACATACCCAGGCAGTCACTTGCTCCCAAATTGCTAAAGAAGTGTTATCTCTAGTCCCAATTCTTTTCTTTACCAACTTTATTGTGTTACCTTAGGCAAATTATTTGACCATCTCTGGGTTTACTTTCTCTATATGGAACATAAGAGTTCAACTATATGATTTCTAAAATCATCTCCCATTCTAAATTTCTGTGAATCTTTGGTAACAGATCTAAAATTTAAATGACTGGAGAAAATTCAAAGAGAAATACTTTCTTTTATCTGCAGATTCCCTTTTGCTAGAGACATAAGAGCCAGCACCTGGGACCACCATGTGACTATAGTGCACTTCTGCTAGCTCTTTCATTACTTAGCCTTTTCTTACTCATATTTTGCAAACACAGAGTATTGCATATGCTGAATTTGTAACATGCTCTGTAACAAATGTCTAGAAGAGGACAGATGGGAGATCGGGCATTAATCCTTTTTTTCCTTCCAAATTTTAAAAATACATTAGTGCTATTCATACCACTCTCCAGTATAGTGGTGATATTAGGGCAACTATGTTCATTTGAGAGACATTACAGGTTCTGTATCTGTAAGAATTATGTCTGCAATCCTATCTCTCTACCCCTCAAGTTTTCCCACATCCAATTATTTTCTAAGACCTTGTAAAGGAGTCAATATACTAATGACAATAGGCTATCTCCTTGGGACAGTGACTCCTCTGCCTTCAAATAAATCACTGGAGAAAATTTATTCCAGTATTCCTTACAAACTTTCTGGAAAATATTCCTCAAAATGTTCTAACTCAGACATCTACTTATTGCTGGCTTAATGATCAAAAGGATTTAGAGAGCACAAAGCATTTTGAAGCTGAAGTGATTTAAATGCTGGTTCTGCTATATCCCTTGTTTTTGAATGTGTTCACTCACTTGCTGAATTTATAGAACCAATTTGGGAGAGGAACAATGTTTCTGCCTCCCCTAAGAAATTCCTCAAATTCCTTACCATGACAATCAAAAGAAAATCTGGGTTGCTCTTTGTGAGACATTTCTTACGTACTCAGCAGCAGTAAAAGTCTTGATTGTTCAGGTTTCAGAAAAAAAGTCACGAAATTTCTTTATTTCGTCTACCTTTAAAAGCACAGTTTAGAGTGCTGCAGTAGATAAAAAACAACAAAAACCAGAGAAACAAACAAAACCTCCACAATTAACTACAGGTAGAGTATATACAGCATGAGTTTTATAATCATACCGGCTTCAAATATTAGCTCAGACATTTGCTAGTTCTATGATTTTGCATATTTCCCTTAAGGAATCTGAATCTCAGTTTTCATCTTTAAAATGGGACCCAATGTTGAGTGTTAATAAGTTTTAAACAAGATAATATATATAATATACTGAGCATAGTCCTTGGAACATACAAGATGTCCAGTAAATACTAGCTATTGTTAACTGGTTGCTAACCTTTTAATTTTATTTCTAAAAGTTGAAGAGCATTTTAAACATGCAGTTAGAATATCATTATAACTCCGCAAAGTAGTGCAGGATTCCTCACTGTCATTAACTACTCAGTGTTCACATTCTTCCAGCAAGTTTATTCAAATTAGTATCTAAACAACACCCATATGTTAAATTGGGTAACCATTTTTCCTAAGTCTTTAATCTATTGGCTTCTCTCCCTTTCTTTCTTTCTTTCTTTCTTTCTTTCTTTCTTTCTTTCTTTCTTTCTTTCTTTCTCATGCTTTTTATTTGTTGAAGCAATAAGATCATTAGTTCTGTAATAATACTCATATTCTTGTTTGTCTGGTTACATCTGACGTTGTGTTATTGAAAATGCTAACTTGAAAACTCAGACTTTAAAATTTAACACTAACGGAACTTAGATAGTTAATCTAGCTAGACTTGACCAAATTGTAAATTCCATGAGGTCATGCTTTATTACTCTTTTGCATCCTTATGGGGCCTGATGATATAGTACTAGGCAAACAAATACTTGTTGCTTGATCAATTACTGAGAGTAATATCCTGCATTTGACTCATTTATATTGACATTTATATTAGGGATGAAGCATGAGTTGGGAATTTAAGAATAAAGACTTGCCTTGCCATAATTTTGCTGTTTGACACTGAAAAAAGTCATTAAATATTTCTGAGCCTTAAAGGTGAAGGTTTCTAAAAGAGAGATGCTCTGCCTTACACATTTACCATGGGAATAAAAAAATGCATCAGTGGTAAAGTGAATGCTGGTTAAACAATAAGTGTTATTCTTTTTGAATAAAAAGGGTCAACACTGAAACTTAATTTTAACATCAGCACTTGAATAAAAGGCTGAATGGACTTACTGATTGGAAAGCCACCCTTATATTTAAAAAATGGAAAATGATTTTTCCTACTTAGTTTCCATTTCTCTCTTAGCCATTATCATGCAGTTTTACATGTCATATTATAATTGGAGAAGGAGCTTTCTCCTGATTCTCTCATCAAGTGAAAACCCAATTGAAATAATGATTGGCTTAGTTGGCCAATGAGACGAGACACTTTGGTTTATACAACCAGAGTTCCTCTGAAAGTGGTGAGGACAAGTCTCCTGTCTCAAAGGGCAACTGAAGAGTCATCAACTAATTTTTAACCAATGGAAAATTAACATGGAATATCCAAGGAAATAGATATGAATTCATGTGAATACAAATGTTGTTACAAAAAGCATCACTCCAGTGAATACTGGATACATTTGTAATGACTGTCATTTGAAGTAAAAAGAGTGTCCTAATTTTAGTTTTAACAAAGGCTCAGTAAGTGCCTAGTGTTTGGGCACCAAATATATTTTATCATTTACAGAACAGTTTTTAAGTTCCATTTAAGACTTATTTATGAAAATTTCGATTCACAATTAAGATATGGATTGTGGTGGGAGAACTACAGTGAATGGTCAGGACACAGCATAGTTGCAAATTACAGGAATGTTGAACATATGAGGCTGACTCTGCTTGTAGATTTAACTGGAGGATTACATCTATCTATTCTCTTCGGTTTGGATTGAAAGTGTTTTTAGTAAAGGAATGATGAGCCCCATCTGCATATACAAATAGGCCAGAGCAGTGGTTCTCGTCCAAGGGAGAGTATTTAAAAATAGTAGTATCAAAGGTTCACCCAAGATCAATTACAAATAAGAATTTCTAAAGGAATAGCTTACGCATTTAAGGCTGTAAGGTCAAAAAGCTAGAATTAGCTCCTTTTATATTTTGTCCTTAGTTAAAAATGGGATGCTGGTGATAAAATTAATTTTGGGAAAGTGCATAACATTTGAAAATTACAATAGGCCAGGAAGGAAGCAAATGAGGTAGCTATTACATTGTGCCCTCTGTGAGCACGATTACAAACCCCAGAGCAAGCCACTGTTTAGGGTTTCAGCTCCTTGAAAGTATTTCTGGTACTTATGCTTCTTTTCCTCATTTAGAGATTACCTCCTCTAAAATTTGTCAACTTTAAACACTCTTTAGATAATTTAGGTTTTCTAACAAGGTTTCTTTCTCAAGACCACTGTTTTAAAATTTTTTTATTAAAAAAATTTTTTTAACGTTTATTCATTTTTCAGAGACAGAGAGAGAGAGTGCAAACAGGAGTGGGGCAGAGAGAGAAGGAGACACAGAATCCAAAGCAGGCTCCAGGCTCTGAGATGTCAGCACAGAGCCCAACACGGGGCTCGAACTCACGAACCATGAGATCATGACCTGAGCTGAAGTTAGATGCTCAACTGACTCAGCTACCCAGGCATCCCTCAAGACCACTTTTATATGTGAAATATTTTATGAAAGTCATTTTCTCAACCAAAAACACTGATAAAAGATTTTTTTTTCCCCCATGACTCACCATAATGAGTAGGTTTTCATGTAAAAATAGTTTGGTCCAAAATATCCATATTTTTTCACAGGCTTTTTTTTCCCCCTCAATAACTGTTAAAAGAGTTAAAATGTATAACTTGCTGGAATGGAAGTCTTGTTTGGGAAATCTGTTTAATTTTCAAGAATGATCTATATCTGGAGGTGAAAGAAAAGGAAAGGTTCTTTGTCCAACTTATTTTAGTCTCTTCTAAGTTGGTATGGTTTTCTGGAAGTTAGAATGTGTTCCCATTTATCTCACAACTTTCTGTAGTTTGACTTTTTTTTTTTTTAAGTTTATTTATTTTGAGAGAGAGAGCGAGCTTGTGTGTGAGCAGGGGAGGGACAGAGAGAGAGAAGAAGAGAGAGGATCCCAAGCAGGCTCTGTGCTAGGGCTCAGGCTCATCACCCTGGGATCATGACCTGAGCCAAAATCAAGAATCAGCTGCTTAACTGACGGAGCCACCGAGGCGCTCCTACTTTGACTTTTTTAAAGTCTCTTATCTTACTGCCAGTTTTGAAGTGAAAGGATGAATTAATTGATGAGGAAAAACAATTTTTGAAGTTGCAGATTTTGAACTTGTGGATTTTTTAGAAAACACACAAATAAATATTCTATTAGTTTATTCTTTTGTGTTATTCAGTCATCATTAATCTTCAATTACTCTTTGAACATTTCTATGGCAGTTAGTCAATTTTGCTTTCTATTTCTTTTATGCTGTGCACCCAATGATTTCTCATTTATTGGTTTAGATTTAACACAGTCTGTTGAATGGCTAATAGATAGATGACTTATCAATGTCCTTTCAGAGTTATATTTTGATAAACTTATGACTAAAATTAATCTTGGCCTCACGAATGAGTTTATCTATTGATCTGCATGGCAAGGCTCTCAGCACGATGTTGTCAGTTTCACACTATTAAAAATAGCTATAAAAATGAAACATTTATTGACTGCTCTGGATTTAGTTGTATATGATCAGGTAATAGCTTTGTTCTTCTATCGCCATGTGTCACACCTGACTTTTAGGCTTTCCCTATTGTAGTATTTGATAGCATTTTAAACAGATCTTGTAGAGTCTCAGTCACTAACAGGTATTAGAAAGTCTGTTCTAAAGCAACATTTTAATCTTACTTCCAGCGTAAAGTTTTTTCCCTTTTGTTTCAGCCCTGACCCTGTTTTAGGAACCAGTTATGTGGGCAGGGAGGGGGACTTGTTAGCTGTTCTTTAAATCACATTACTTCAAATCCTCTTCCACTTCTTCTCCCCTCACTATTCTGCACCTGGCTCTTCCAGCATCCATGTGGGGGGAATGTGATGAGCAGTTAAGGGGTAAAAAAAGGAGGCAATAAAGTACCGTGGTTAGGAACATGGACTGTGGAGTTCGATACTGGGGTTAGATCCTCTACTACCCACTGGTTTTGTGACCTTGGTTATGACTCTATAGTTTCTTTACCTATGAATGATTTTACTTTAATAACTTGATTTTAATAATGATTTGTGGTTGTAAGGATTATATATGTTAATTTATATAAAGTATTTACTCAATAATTGTTAGTTGTCCCGGGTATTCCTGCTGGGTTTATTGGTGCTTTGTATCTGTCTTCCTTCTGGGACTGTGTTCTGGGACTCTCTATCTTGGCAGGCAGGTTCTCCTCCGGATGATTGGGTAGGCTCTCTGTCCTCCCTGCCCTCCACAGAGATCTCTGCACTGCACTTTCCTGATGCTTTCAATCTACTTGCTGGCTGACACTTTGCAATCCCTGGCCTGACTCCTGCCCTAGCACTAGACTCCTGAGGGTGTTGTCCCTGGGCAGGCAGCTAAGAGTGACCATTGGGAAGATTGAACATGGGAAAAGTTGTGCATCTGGGCCCAGCTGATTGTCGGAAGTGCAGGCCATTCCTTCTGCTGGTTTCCCTCTTTGCCTGGCCATCATGGGCTGTCCTAGCCCCTTCCTGCCTATAGGTTCCTTTAGGGTCCAGGGTCTGGTCCCAGTCTGTAACTTTATGTATGCCTCCAAACACCTAGAGATAGGTGTTAGTACTTTCTCAAATACTCTCATGAAAGTTCCCCAACATTTTTGCCACTGACCAAGCTTCTACCTGAGCAGTGAACTATCTCCTGGAGAGAAACTTAATCTCTTTGAATGATTCTCTCAGGGCTGCTTTTATGTGAGTTGTTTTCCTGGCTAGCACACCACTCCCTCCTCCCACACTGCAGGGTTAAGGGGGACACCATAGCACTCTCTTCCTTGAATTCATTTCAAAGACTCCCCTCCAATGAGTCTACAACTTTCTCCCTAAGTTGGGCACTGATGTGATGGTTATGCGATCCCTTTGGTTCTGCCCTGAGGACCTGTTTAGATTGTAGGATATTTATCAGTTTTTCTTGGCTGTAGCCAAAATTTAGTCAACAAAGAACATCGTATTTCACATGCTGCTGTAAGTATCTTGGTCATACCTTGTGCTATAACAAAGGCTGAATGATGCAGCAAATTAAATTCCAACATATTTGTGCTCTGAATGCCTGGAACTGTGTTTGCTTGTATTGTTTATTTTAACACAGATGCAGATAAGTGATTTCACTTGGAAAAATATCATTATTTTCATTACAGAACCTCTGCTGTATGAGCAGAGAGAAACCACAAACTCAGAGTAGCTTTCTGTAATTCCATGTAGTTAAACTTTACATCATTCTTGTTGAATATCACCAAATGGCAGCTTCTATAGCAATGCTAGCCTCCTTTCTAAAAAACCGAATATTTCATGTTGATAGCCATTATTAATAGTTTGAGTCTAATGTTGTGATCATACCTCAAACACAGTCAGAAGGACCTAATCAAAGCATGGTCATGTTTAGTTTCAGTCATGTGAGTTTCAGAATTATGGAAGAACCTCGAAAGGTCAACCATCTATGCTTAGCAGTGTCAAGTAGAGCTTTTTGTGAAGATGCCCTGTCGCTGTTGAGCACTTGAAACGTGATGAGTGTGGCTGAGGAACTGCATTTTTAATTATATTTCATTTTAGCTCATTAAAATTTAACTTTAAATAGCCACATGTGACTAGTGGCTACTGTACTGGAAAAGTCACTTCTCTCTTTACACAGACTTGGTAAAGTCTAAAATAATAATTATTTTTAAAGTTTATTTATTTATTTTGAGAAAGGGAGGATACATGCGCGAGGGGCAGAGAGAAAGAATCCCAAGTAGGTTTTGCACTATCAGTGCAGGGCCCCACACAGGACTCAATCCCACAAACTGTGAGATCATGACCTGAGCTGAAATCAAGAGTTGGATGCTTAACCGACTGAGCCCCCCAGGTGCCCCCAAACTAATAATTTAAAAAACTTGTATTTTCCTTTTGTAAGACTGATATTTTTCTTTTAAAGAAAAAAATTAGGGGCGCCTGGGTGGTTCGGTTGGTTAAGCATCCAACTTCGGCTCAGGTTATGATCTTACCATTCCTGAGTTTGAGCCCCATGTTGGGCTCTGTGCTAACAGTTCAGAGCCTGGAGTCTCCCTTGGATTCTGTGTCTCCCTCTCTGTCTCTACTCCTCCGCTGCTCAGATTCTGTCTCTTTCTCAAAAATAAACATTAAAAAATAAATTTAAAGATAAAATTAGAATTGCTGAGTAATGTAGCTATAAATATAGATTTATCTGCCTGGGATGACCTATTTTATTGAATAGAATAATTTAGAGGAGGAGGTCAGCACTGTCTCTTCACTGTTAAAATGATCCTAAGGTGATAACATTTTAGTATTATTGACTTGGAGACAGCATTCCTTCAGAGCTCTCCTGTGACTTGTATTTGTGTAGAGATGCATAGTTCACAGCATATTATCTCCTTTTTTTTTTCTCTGGAAAGAATCCCTCATATAATTATGCTTCTCATGTTAGGAGTGGGAGGTTGAGCATCCAGGAGCTGAAGTGACCTGCCAGACATCATAGTATGAGGAGTGGGGCCAGGGGACGATGGGCTCATGTCACACAAAACATTTCGTAAGGACTCATCTCTGGCAGGTACTGTTCCACATTAAGGATTCATAAAGGAATAAAATCCTGTCTTGGGTATTTGGGGTACCTTCCCCTCTGTCTCCTGGTAGGAGATTGGTAGAAGCAGGGAGGATGAGACTGGTTGTGAAAGGTTGTAGGTCCTTCCAGGGGGCTGTCATCAGGTTTCTCCAGTGGGGTGTCAGAAAGCTGTCCCTCTTCTAAGGCTGGCAGGCCACTCTGCCAGTCCAAGTCCTAGGGACTTGTGCTTTCTCGTAAGGCTTGTCTGCATCCCACCATATCTTCAAAGCTCATTCCTTTTAAAGTAAATCCTCCTTGCTTGCCTGGGTGGCTCAGTCAGTTAAGCATCAGACTCTTGATTTTGACTCAAGTCAGGATCTCATGGTTCATGGGTTTGATTCCCACATTGAGGCTCGGAGCCTGCTTGGTATTCTCTCTCCCTCTCTCTCTCTGCCCCTCCCCCACTTGTTCTCGCTCTTTCTCTCTCTCTATCTCAAAATAAGTAAATAAACTTAAAGAAATAAAATAAAACCTTCTTTTTGAATTATCTGGTGAGTGTCAGGTATTTGTGGTTAGGGCCCAGTCTGATCTATCCCCTCCCTCTCTCAAACTGTTCTATTTCTGGTGGTGTATCTCCTCTCTTTCTGGTTGGATGGAGCATCACAAAAGGTGTCCTGAGAATAGCAGCACGGAGGCCTCTATTCTTGAACACTGGCTGATACTGTATAACACTGGAATGTGACACTGTAGATCCCAGGGTTCCAAATGCCTGGCACACTGGGGGCCTTGACTCCATCACAGATGATGTCTCTGTATTGAGCTGTAGGTTTAAATCAAAGCAGCATCTTTGGCAAATCATTCCATTGTGGTATACCTAACATAAGAAATATTTAAATTCATCAGTAATCTGGTAGTAAATTCTGCCAACAGGTATAAATTTATTTATTGACCAACCATGGAAGGATTTCATTTATAGAACAGGCACTCAATAAATGATTTTGTGGATGACAAGGTTTGGATTTACTCTTGAGTTATGATGCACTATAAATACGTACCAAGAAATGCATAGATACACTGGTTAATTAAGAGGTCAGTATATTACCATTATTTAATATAGTTTGTCTCAGATCATGCAATTCTATTTTAAGAGAGATTTATGAATCTTTACTTAGATTATCATGAGGAAACAAATTTTAGTCTCTTAAATAATATATTGAGGTGGCTGCCTATTTTATACTAAGTGATTATTAGAGTATCTTGTATGTGCCATACACTGAGGCAGGTACTGGGATTAAAGTAGTAAACAGGTACATACTGTCTGCATTTGGGAAACTTATACTTTATTAGATGAGATGTATGCCAAAGGAATAATTTAAAAATAATTTATGGATTGCAATTATTGCATGGTAATGTGGTTTTTGTTTTCTATCCCTTTCCTCATCCTACACTCTCTCCTCTGTCCTACCTGGAACCTGACTCATACTTTCATACGGAGTACAAGAAAACAGGGTTTTTGACTCAAGAAAGAGCCAGATATCTTTAGCATAATAAAGGGAAAGAACTATACCTAAAGGTGTTAATCTTAATACTATGAAGAAGCTAATGACTTTATACTGAGAATTTAGGGGTGCCTGGGTGGCTCAGTTGGTTCTAAGTGTCCAACTTCAGCTCAGGTCATGATCTCATGGTTCATGAGTTCGAGCCCCACATTGGGCTCCATGCTGATGGTGCAGAGTCTGCTTGGGATTCTCTCTCCCTCTCTCTCTGCTGCTCCCTGACTCGCTTTCTCCCTCTCCCTCAGAATAAATAAATAAACTTTATAGTGAGAATCTAAGACTGACCTCAGTGAAGAATTTTTCCCTCCTTCTCTTTTGCCCTCAGCAATGAAATCTCTGGAACAATTTAACAATGGAGCATAAAGGAACTAAACAAGAAGCAGCAGACTATGGGAGTACAGTTGAAGGAGCTGAGAGTGAGGAGCAAAGAACACACAGAGGATCATAGAAGCTGTGGGAGGAAGATAGAACAGGCCTTTTTTTTTTTTTTTTTAATTTTTTTTTTTTTTTTTTTTCAACGTTTATTTATTTTTGGGACAGAGAGAGACAGAGCATGAACGGGCGAGGGGCAGAGAGAGAGGGAGACACAGAATCGGAAACAGGCTCCAGGCTCTGAGCCATCAGCCCAGAGCCCGACGCGGGGCTCGAACTCACAGACCGTGAGATCATGACCTGGTTGAAGTCGGACGCTTAACCGACTGCGCCACCCAGGCGCCCCTAGAACAGGCCTTTGACAGAGATATTTTTCTGCCTACATCTAGGCTATCTGGGAATACCAGGACTATCTAGGACACTGGAGGAGCTGGGTGTTCTCAGTGATTTTTAGCCCCCTGACATTCATGTCCTTATGTGTTCTCCCCCCACACTGGAAAAGGCTGGCCTAGGTAACCAACAGGATACTGTAGAAATGATTGAGTATGTCTTTTGAGACTGAGTTATAAAGGATATGTGGCTTCTGCTTGCTCTTTTGGACCACTCAATCTGGGAAAGCCAGCTGGTGTGTTGTGAGGATTCACAATAATAGGTGAGGTCCATAGGTGAGGAGCCGAGGTCTCCATCCAGTAGACATGAGTAAGCAATTCTGGAGGTAGATTTTCTAGCCTCAGACAAGACTTTAGATGAAGCAACCTGGACTGATATCTTTTTTTTTTGTTTTTCTTTTTTTTTTACCTTTTTAAAAAATTATTTATTTATTTACTTATTTATTTATTTATTTTTATTTATTTTTAAATTTACATTCAAGGTAGTTATCATATAGGGCAACAATGATTTCAGGAGTAAATTCCTTAATGCCCCTTACCCATTTAGTCTATCTGCCCTCCCACAACCCTTCCAGTAACCCTCTGTTTGTTCTCCATATTTAAGAGTCTCTTATGTTTTGTCCCCCTCCCTGTTATTATATTATTTTTGTTTCCCATCCCTTATGTTCATCTGTTTTGTATCTTAAAGTTCTCATATGAGTGAAGTCATATGATATTTGTCTTTCTCTGGCTGACTAATTTCGCTGATCAAAATGCCCTCCAGTTCCATCCACATAGTTGCAAATGGCAAGATTTCATTCTTTTTGATTGCTGAGTAATACTCCGTTGTGTGTATATATATATATATATATATATATATACACACACATATATGTGTGTATATATATGTGTATATATATATATATATATATATATATATATACACCACATCTTTTTTTTTAAAAACATTTTTTTTTCAACGTTTATTTATTTTTGGGACAGAGAGAGACAGAGCATGAATGGGGGAGGGGCAGAGAGAGAGGGAGACACAGAATCGGAAACAGGCTCCAGGCTCTGAGCCATCAGCCCAGAGCCTGACGCGGGGCTCGAACTCACGGACCGCGAGATCGTGACCTGGTTGAAGTCGGACGCTTAACCGACTGCGCCACCCAGGCGCCCCATATTACCACATCTTCTTTATCCATTCATCCATCAATGGATGTTTGGGCTCTTTCCATATTTTGGCTATTATTGATAGTGCTTCTATAAACATTGGGGTGCATGTGTCCCTTTGAAACAGGATACATGTATCCCTTGGATAAATACCTAGTAGTGCAATTGCTGAGTTGTGGGGTAGTTCTAATTTTAATTTTTTGAGGAATCTCCATACTGTTTCCCAGAGTGACTGCACCAGTTTATATTCCCACCAACAGTGCAAAAGAGATCCTCTTTCTCCACATCCTCACCAGCATCTGTTGTTGCCTGAGTTGGTGATATTAGCCGTTCTGACAGGTATGAGATGTTATCTCATTGTGGTTTTGATTTGTATTTCCCTGATGATGAGTGATGTGGAGCATTTTTTCATGTGTCGTTTGGCCATCTGGATGTCTTCTTTGAAGAAGTGTCTGTTCATGTCTTTTACCCATTTCTTCACTGGATTATTTGTTTTTTGGGTGTTGAGTTTGATAAGTTCTTTATAGATTTTGGATAGTAACCCTCTATCTGGTATATCATTTGCAAATATCTTTTCCCATTCCATTGGTTTCCTTTTAGTTTTGCTGATTGTTTCCTTCACTGTGCAGAAGCTTCTTATTTTGATGAGGTCCCAAGCAACTATTTTTGCTTTTGTTTCCCTTGCTTCCAGAGACATGTTGAGTAAGAAGTTGCTGAGGCCAAGGTCAAAGAGGTTTTTGCCTGATTTCTCTTCGAGGATTTGGATGAATTCTTGTCTTACGTTTAGGTTTTTCATCCGTTTTGAGTTTATTTTTGTGTATGGTGTAAGAAAGTGGTCCAGGTTCATTTTTCTGCATATCGCTGTCCAGTTTTCCCAACACCACATGCTGAAAAGACTGTCTTTATTCCATTGGATATTCTTTCCTGCTTTATCAAAGATTAGTTGGCCATTCATTTGTGGGTCCATTTCTGGTTCTCTATTCTGTTCCATTGATCTGTCTGTTTTTGTGCCAGCACCATACTGTTTTGATGATTATAGCTTTGTAATACAACTTGAAGTCCAGGATTGTGATGCCTCCAGCTTTGATTTTCTTTTTCAAGATTGCTTTGGCTATTTGGGGTCTTTTCTGGTTGCATACAAATTTTAGGATTGTTTGTTCTAGCTCTGTGAAGAATGCTGGTATTATTTTGACAGGGATTGCATTGAATATGTAGATTGCTTTGACAATTTAACAATGTTTGTTTTTCCTATCCAAGAGCATGGAAACGTTTTCCAATTTTTTGTGTCTTCTTCAATTTCTTTCATAAACTTTCTGTAGTTTTCAGGGCATAGATTTTTCACCTCTTTGGTCGGATTTATTCCTAGGTATTTTATGGTTTGTGTTGCAATTATACATGGGATAAATTTCTTGATTTCTCTTTCTGGTGCTTCATTATTGGTGTATGGGAATGCAACCGATTTCTGTGCATTGATTTTTACATCCTTCAACTTTCCTGAATTCATGGATCAGTTCTAGCAGTTTTTTTGGTAGAATCTTTTGGGTTTTCCATATAGAGTATCATGTCATCTGCAAAGAGTGAAAGTTTGACTTCCTCTTGGCTGATTTGGGTGCCTTTTATTTCTTTGTGTTGTCTGATTGCTGAGGTTAAGACTTCCATTACTATGTTGAATAACAGTGGCAAGAGTAGACATACTGTCTCGTTCCTGACCTTAGGCAGAAAGCTCTCAGTTTTTCCTCATTGAGGATGATATTAGCATTGGGTAGTTCATATATGGCTTTTATGATGTTGAGGTATGATCCTTCTATCCCTGCTTTCTTGAGGGCCTTTTTTTTTTTTTAATCAGGAAAGGATGATGTAGTTTGTCAAATGCTTTCTCTGCATCTATTAAGAGGATCATGTGGTTCTTGTTCTTTCTTTCATTGATGTGATGAATCACATTAATTGTGTTGCAGGTATTGAACTATCCCTGCATCCCAGGTATAAATCTCACTTGGTCGTGGTAAATAATTCTTTTAATGTATTGTTGGATCTGGTTGGCTAATTTCTTGTTGAGGATTTTTGCATCCATGTTCATCAGGGAAATTGGTCTGTAATTCTTCTTCTTCTTAGTGGGGTCTATGTCTGGTTTTGTAATCAAAGTAATGCTGGCTTCATAGAAAGGGTTTGGAAGTTTTCCTTTCATTTCTATTTTGTTTGGAACAGCTTCAAGAGAATAGGTGTTAACTCTTCCTTAAATGTTTGGTAGAATTCCCCTGGAAAGCCATCTGGCCCTGGACTCTTGTTTTTTTGGCAAATTTTTGATTACTAATTCAATTTCTTTACTGGTTGTGGGTCTGATGAAATTTCCTATTTCTTCCCGTTTCAGTTTTGGTAGTTTATATGTTTCGAGGAATTTGTCTATTTCTTCCAGATCGCCCATTTTATTAGTATAATTGCTCATAATATTCTCTTATTATTGTTTGTATTTCTGTGTTGGCTGTGATCTCTCCTTGTTCATTCTTATTTTATTTATTTGGGTCCTTTCCTTTTTCTTTGTGATTAAACTGGCTAGTGGTTTATCAATTTTGTTAATTCTTTCAAAGAACCAGCTTTTGGTTTCATTGATCTGTTCTAGTGTTTTTTTTGGTTTTGATAGCATTGATTTCTGCTCTAATCTTTATTATTTCCTGTCTTCTGCTGGTTTGGGGTTTTATTTGCTGTTCTTTTTCCAGCTCTTTGAGGTATAAGGTTAGGTAGTTTTTCGGAGATCTTTCTTCCTTCTCTAGGAAGGCCTGGATTACTACATACTTTCCTCTTATGACCGCCTTTGTTGCATCCCAGAAGTTTTTGGCTGTGGTGTTATAATTTTCATTGGTTTCCATGTACTTTTTAATTTCCTCTTTATCTTCTTGGTTAGCTCATTAATTCTTTAGTAGGATGTTCTTTAGTCTCCAAGTATTTGTTATCTCTCCACATTTTTTCTTGTGGTTGATTTCAAGTTTCATAGTATTGTGATCTCCGTTCTCTCTCCGCAAGCAAAACCAATCCCTGCCCTCCATGGCTTCTCTTTCCCCTAGTTCACCTCTCCATGCCATGTACCTGCTGAGTTCTGTGGTTCAGGTTTTTCATATTGTTGTGTTAATCCTCAGATCAGTTTTCTAGGTGTGCAGGATGTTTAGTGTTGATCTGGCTGTGTTTCATGGACGCAAGACGTAAAAATCTTCCATGCTATTCCGCCATCTTGGCCCTTCCCCTGGACTGATATCTTAACTTCTCATGAGACCTGGAGACAGAGCTACCAGCTGACCTTCTGAATTCTTGACCTAAAGAAACTCTGAGTAATAAATCTGCTGTTTTAGCTTGCTATGTACTTGGGTAATTAATTATGTGGAAGTAGGTAATTAACCTACTGAGAGAAATGTAAATAGAATCCACTCCAAATTTCCACTGCCCTGTGGATTCCATAGGAATTGAACATTGTGCTCTAACCTGGGCTATTTGTTCTTTTGAATTCAGCATCTGCTTGATTAGCTCAAATCAAGACTTTAGGACAACAGACTAGACTGTCCTACCTTTCCATAATACAGGGTGCAGTATTCAAGTTACAATTTTAAGTGCTGAAGGGAGAAATACAGGGTAAAATGAAACAGTATAATTTGTTCGTACTGTTACTGTTTATGTATAAGAGTAATACAGGCATGAGAGACTGAATAAGCTGAATAAAACCATACTGTGTACACCTGGTATAAGATCATCTGCTCGACATTTTCCCACTGAAAGTATCTGGGCAATTAGTGCCTTAGTACCATTGATCTTTTCTTTTCTCTTTTTAAACACATTTATTTAAATCAGTTTCTACTATAAATTGGATCATATTTCTGCCTCTCTCCCCCTTTTAAAAAACAGCCCTGTTGCCCTCTTTTGATAATAGAATATTCTAAAACCCTCTCTTTGTATTATACATTACAGCTTTATTTCAAAGCCCAAATCCTTAAAATTGGCATTGTTTAGCAAATTAACAATGACTTACACCATAGTAGATACCTTGTTATGCTTTTTATTGTTTAATGTAACAATTTGGCCATTGCATAAAAGGATATGTACCAATGATTATAATAAATGAAACACCATCCTGAGTTCCTTTTTAAGTAGAGAAAAGCCTATTAAAATTAATTCATGAACAAAAATCCAACTGTATTCAGCAAGGCAATTTCTAGTTGAATGATAACACTATCTCCCTTGGTCAGATGTTGCTATTTACATATTTAACATCCTGAACCACTATGGAGATTTCAATATTATTTAAACATTTGCATAAATCAAGCATGTGAACTAGATACATCTGCCTATTGCTTTTAAAAATTTGACTCTTTTCCTCTTTTAACTTGGTCATCAAACTCAGAAATCTTCACTAGTTCTACAGAGATTAGATTATTAAGGAATGCCAGCTTTTGGCGCCCTCTTGTGGAGAAATGCTCCTGGTGTGTGTCTTATTGGCACGTCAGTTGTAGTTTGTTCAGGGGAATCTGAAAGGATGAATCATTTCTCCATTTATTTATGCAACATGATTTTAATGACTGAAACAATGTGAGTCATTTCTTGCTCAGTTATAGGATTGAGGAACTGAGATAAATTTCTATTAAAGCAAACATGAGACATTAAAAAAATTCTTGATAAAGCCATTAAATTGCATTTTGATTTGTTAGATGGGATCTTTTTATTCTCACTTGTACTGATAATAATTAATTTCTGAAATACAATGGATTAAGTTAGCTAATGGGGAGCCTTCCATTCAGCATTTATCCTCTCAAGTCTGGGGCCAGGATCTACCAGTATTGTCAGCAATTGTGTCCTTGCAGGATGGCTCACTGGACACAACCCCATAATTCATCCCTGGTGCCCATTCCTTCCCTGGCCTCTTCCACATGTGTGCCTCCTTCAGTCTGTCCTCTGCTAACATGTTTATGTTCTTTCCTGAGGGCAGAGCACTGAGCACTTATCAGGAGCTGGAGTCTGAGTAGTGGTAGTAAGCTAACACAGTGCTTGGGTAACCCATACCTAGACCACAGTAACTAGGAATAAAATTAGGTCCAAAGCATGTGGATGATTTCTCTCGTTCTGTTTATACCTGCCTCTGTGGAAACTCCAGCTGCATCCAGGTACCCCCGTCCCAATTATTTCTGGAAGTTTCCATAAGTGCTCATACTCAATTTCTCAGCCACCATACAGTGAAGCATTTTTCTTTCTTCACACCAGACCCTGGGGATGTTCAAGCTGCCTGATGTTGCCTATTAGTGTGGGTGTAAGATGCTGAAGGATGTGTGGCTATAAGGATTCCGCCTCTGTTATGTTGAGACCAGTTGAGGTCACTAGGGCTTTGCTCTGTGGATGGAAATGTCATGCACACTGCTGGTATGCTAGAGATCTAGTTATGTCAAGGCTTCACTCTGTACTTTGTACTGGCTTCATCTCCAAATAGGGAAAATTCCTACCCTTGTTTTATCATCTTCCACAAAGTTCGAAAGCAGTGCTGATTTGGGTGCCCAGTATTTCTCATACCTCTGAGCCAGGCAGCTATCCTGTATCTATGTTACAGGCCCCGCCCTTCATGCCTGGCCCTGGAGGAAGTGAAGGCAGAGGCCTGGGGAGGAAGAGGGGGCGGAGTCATGGGACAAGGTGAGGCACATTTGCCTATTAGTCCTCCTGCCACTCTTTACTCGGGACATTTTTATTAGAAGAAACAGTGAGTTTCACTTCTCTTTCTTTCTTTGCCTAAAAGCTCCCCCATTCCCAGGTTCTTTGTGGCTCTGATTCATTTGTTTGCCAGAAATGCTCAGACATGTCTGAGTCTAGGAAGAATGTAACTTAGGCTCCAGTGGGGTTCTCTGCATATTCATTAATGGTGACAAAAGTGATAGTGGATGGTGGTGCCAGGCTGTAGAAAAGGAACATCTTTAGATGGAAAGCACTGGCAGTGTTCATGCTTCTAAAATATTCTAGCAGTTGTGGTTGAGGGGAGACTACATCTCAGAAACTGCGTATAGTTTCAAAAGTTCTCGAACATATCATTACAGCATGATACTAAAAATGAGACGTTCTCACATTATTCTATTTTATAAAGTACTTCCACCTTGTAATGCATTCAGCAAACATTATACAGATTATTGTAAAGCTTCTTGTTTACAGTTACTGAGGTTACAAGAAACCCAGTAGTCAAATGCCTTGATATGTAAGTAGGCATTTTTATTTATTTTTATTTTTTTAAATATGAAATTTATTGTCCAATTGGTTTCCATACAACATCCAGTGTGCATCCCAACAGGTGCCCTCCTCAATACCCATCACCCACTTTCCCCTCCCCCCCCACCCCTCATCAACCCTCAGTTTGTTCTCAGTATTTAAGAGTCTCTTATGTTTTGGCTCCCTCCCTCTCTAACCTCTTTAAGTAGGCATTTTTAAAGGAAGATTGACCTGACTAGCCAGAAATCTGCATAAAGACTTTTTGTTTCTTCTATTCTTCCAGGTAATTAAATCAAACTGGTTCTAGTACCACCTAATCTCTGCCAGTAGCATTTTGTGGTACAATAGTACAAACCCAGCTCCCCCTGATATTTACAGTTAGGTAGACTTGAAGGCAGTGTTGTTGAGGGGAGGCAGCCTGCCTAGTTTTGAATGTAGGTGCCCTCGCCTTCTAGCCAACTCGCCTTTGCAGTAATCTTTGCCTCCACTTAAGCCTGCATTTCCTCTAAGCCTCTATTTCCTGACATAGGGAATGCTAGTACCTACCTCATAGGCTGCAAGACTTGGCTGAGACGATTCATAAAAGCTAGGACAGTGTAGGCTATGCAGTGAAACTGTAATTAGCTTTTGTTCTTACTGAAAGAAAACATACATTTTCTTACTGAAGTTTCGAATGCCAATGATTCCTCAGCAAAGCTGTTAGTAAAAGTGAGGGAACAAAAATTTAAATGAAAATTGTCTCACTAAAATAAAATGCCAAGCTTGACTCCTGAAAAATCAGATTTTTTTTTCAAAGGAAGATAAAATTCTGGGAAAGACAGATGGGCTGTGCTTCCTGAAGAATTTTATGAAAAGGAGTGTCTGGGGACAGCATGAAATAAGGTCATAAAGTGTCCTGGCTATGAATTTGCATCACCGCCTACTTTGCTCTGTTTTATCTAGGCCAGCACAATGGGAAAAGTAGCCAGTAGCCACAAGTGGCTGTTAATCACTTGGAATGTGGCTAATCTGAATTAAGATGTGGTGTCAGTATAAAATATGCACCAGAGACTCTAGTTAATAATGCTGTATTGAATATCTGAAAGTTGCTAAGAGAGTAGATCTAACAGTACTCATTACAAGAAAAAAATTTTGTAACCCTGTGTGGTGATGGATCAAATCATGTTGTACACTTGAAACTAATATAATGTTCCATGTCAATTATACCTCAATTAAAAAAATACACACCACATTTTTTAATGTTTATTTATTTATTTTGAGAGATAGAGAGGGAATGCGTGAGCATGAGCAAGGGAGGGGTGGAGAGAGAGAGAGAGAGGGACCTGTGCTGAAATCAAGAGTTGGACGCTTAGCCCACTGAAACACCCAGGTGTCCCAAGATTTTGAAGATTTAGTATAAAAAGAGTGTAGTTTATTTGATATTAAAAAATATTGGTTACATGTTGAAACGATATTTTTGATATTTCTTAAAGGAAATATGAAAGTTTATTTCACCTGTTTCTTTTTACTTTTCAAAACGTGGCTGCTAGAAACGTTACGATTCTAGATTTAGCTTCACTTAGATTGCTATAGGACAGTGCTATGATCCAGGCACATTTAGGTCTTCTCTTGGCAACCCAGGGATGCACAGAAAGGATACAACTTCTGGAAGAAATGAAGCAATGAAGAAGTTTATTTATTTTTTTTAAAATGTTTTTTAACGTTTATTTATTTTTGAGACAGAGAGAGACAGAGCATGAACAGGGGAGGGGCAGAGAGAGAGGAAGACACAGAATCTGAAACAGGCTCCAGGCTCTGAGCTGTCAGCCCAGAGCCCGACGCGGGGCTCGAACTCACGGACCATGAGATCATGACCTGAGCTGAAGTCGGACGCTTAACCGACCAAGCCACCCAGGCGCCCCAAGAAGTTTATTTTTTAAATGTCAGACTATTCCCATTACATCTGTAAAATTTTTGTATATACAGTACTGAACTCTAGTTTCAGATGTTAGGACTTTGAATCCAGGCACCATTACTGAATATTTGTGTGATCTTGGACAAGTGTCTGATCCTCCCAATTCCTAGTCCCTTTGTACTCCTTACCCCTATCAAGGGGGGGGGGGGGGTAATGTCATTACTTAGGTCTACAGACTCAGTTGTACAAGACATAGACATTTATTTTTCCATAACTGAAATTAATTTCTATTATGAATGCCCATTCCATCTATTGCTGGAAACCATCTCAGTCCTTTCAGGGTTCACTTTTCCCATGAACAAAGTGTTTCCTTCCTTGTGGGTGCTACTTACGTAAGGGGACGATGGGTGTCATCGTCCATCCCCCTCTGATGTCAGCTGGGACGTTGTCCTCCATGTCGGGTTTAATCATCAAGGTTGTCTATTTCCTCCTCGTCCCAGCGGCAAGGCTCTTCAGGTAGCCTAGTTCTTTCTTCCATGTCCTTCCTTTTAAGGGTTTATGGAAAACAATCACCCAGTTGCAAAACCTACTTCAAAGGTGCATTAAGAGGAACAAAAAAGATGATCCATGTAAGGTGCTTAACACAATGCCTGATACAAATTAAGTATCTAGTAAAGGTAATTATTATTGCTAATGTTGTTGATGCTGCTGCTCTTGTTCTCAGCCAGTGCACTTTGGGTTTCCAGACATCTAGATGCCAGAAAAATGGAGGGGTCGTTACCATTTCTTTTCCTACTTCTTTTCAGTAGTTGACAGTGAGGAGAGAAAATGGGTACACTGGAGGGGAAACAAAAACAAACAAACTAAAACATTGGTCTCTAATTACTCTTTGGTTCTGATCAAGAGATTAGTATCTAGGATTGGTGCTGGGAAGGCACGTGTGGATCATATGAAATCGGGAGAAGGCTGTTAGATCTAACTTTGGAAGGTACCATTTAATGATACAAATAAAAATGTCATAAATACTTATTAAACATTTCTGATAAGCTAGTAATGGTGTGGAGGATACAGAAGAAGTGCTGGTCATAGTCTATGCATGTGAAGAACTTACAACTGGATAATAACATATGTTGCATCTTTAAAATGAGACATGGTGGAGGTTGGAAGGCTGACTGCTTCTACATGGTCTCATATAGTAACCATACTTTGGTGGGGATGTCAAAGCTCATAGTGAATACTAAAACTTCAGATAAAGAAACTCAATTTGTTAGTGAACTTCGACCTAATAGAAACTCAGATGCTTACTCTTTCCCAAACTCAAAAGAAGCTAATGGATAATCAGAATGTTGATGTATTAATGTACAGTTAGGGATATGCCTCTCAAGTGAGAAGAATTCTCATGTAAAACTTAATGACAGCTAATATCCACCAGAAGATAAAATGAGTCATTTTTTCTGTTTTCATTAATATTCATTTATTAATGCATTCATTTTGTCATCTGGTAGGTATTAGCTGACACTAAAGTTGTTTTACTTTAGATGTATAAAAGAAATTCATTGGCATCGAAAATTTCATCCATTAATTACATTTTTTAATATAAAGATTGGGAAAAGACTTCTAATATTAAGATTTTAGTGGTTAAAATATTTCAGATCATCATGTGGGAAACCAGTGTTTTGTGAGAAGATGGCTTGAAAACCACTGACATAGATTTTGAAGGCCTTATTATTTTGATGCTTCTCTTCTACATACTTGCATTATTAAAGGGTTAAGACTTGATCTGCTCTTTGAATGAAGTATTGGATTTGGATTAAGGTAAAGAAATGGGGCATAGAAGCTGGGGAGAGAATTAAGTGTAGGAGGAAGATGTGCAGGCAGACCTTTACCAGAATGCAGAGGAGAGTCAGCTGGAGCCTGGTGGGGGAGTGTGTGCTGTTTGGAGGCCAGAATTGATAGGCAATATGACTTTACTGTACTGTATTAAATTCCACAGTGCTATGCAGAGTATGATATTTGTTGGAGGAGACCTGAACTAAAAGGCTCGTAAATCTCTTAACAAGAATCTTGGAATTTGAAGTGATAATTTCCACTTGGCATGGGTGCTGCAAAGATGCTGAGTGTAACATACCATTTAATAAAATTTATCTAAAGTTTTTCTACCCCCACGAACCCCATTTCCAAAATGTTGAATTTTGGGACCATAAAGGAAGCTTATTTTGTGTTTAACTTCTGTCAGCACTTGTTAAAAGTCACTTTACAAGCAGTTCTTTGAAATACTGTTTAGAGAATCAGCTATTCTGAACTCTGATGTGAACTAGAAATGTGTCTGATTTTAAACCCTTTTGCCTCTCAAAGCTGTCTTTTTGATGATAATTTAATAGGCTCTTTGAGGCAAAAGGTAGGTAGCATATGTCACTAATACATCTAATGTAGAGTTATTATCAAATATTCTTGTTTCAATATTTCCTCCCCATCCCCTCTAAATCTCATTTAATAACATCAAATTGAGTTATAGAATATTAGAACTGTAAGGGATGATCTTGGGTCATGTAGCTGCAGTCTCTGTTTTTTGGAATTCTCTAAAGCATTGGAGGAAATACAATTCAAAGTACTCTGTTTTTTTCTAGCTAATTCCTAGGGACTGGGCCAACCTCACAACCTAGCCAAAATAGCAAGCAGCATTCTGCTCTGTATCGACTGCCAATTTGTTTTTCTGACATCATGTGTATATGCAGCAAAAGAAAATTTCTTTATCTGATCTCTTTTTTGTTAATTTAGATACTCAGTTTCATAGAAGCTGTCCTTCCACAAATGAACAGATATGGTATAGGTAGATTTTCACGCCCTGACTTAGGTAAATATGTAGCAGTGAGAGTCTCCTATCTTTACTGTGTGTTCAGCAGGTGATGGTTAATTGGATGTGTCCACTTGGCTGAGCCACAGTACCCAGATATTTGCTCAACACTAGTCTAGATGTTGCTGTGAAGTTATTTTATGATGAAGTTAGCATGTAAGCCAGTGGATGTTTAGTAAAGCAGGTTACCCTCCATAATGTGGTTGGAGGCCTGAAGAGAAAGAAGACTGACTTCCTTGAGAAAGGAGGCATTTTACCTGCGGTGTTTCTTCAGACTTGAGCTGCAACACCAACCCTTCCCTGGGTCTCTTGTCTGCAGGCCTACACTGTCACGGACACAACCCTTAGAACTTGTGCTTGCTGGCCTCTTTGTTGCATGCATCAATTCCCTAAAATAATTTCCTTCTCTCTTTTTCAAGGTCTCTCTGTCTCTGTCTACACACACGCGTGCACACACACACACACACACACACCCTGTTGATTCTATTTCTCTGGAGAACCCTGACTAATACAGTCAGGATTAATGATCTACTTCTGGCCAAACTTCATCTATAACGCTGCATGTTAGAGTGTAAAGTGAAAGCAAGAGATTAGAGTCACATTTTATAGATGAGTGAATCAGTCTTCATGAGGAAAGAAAAGAAAAATGGAAATTCAAAAACAAGGAGGCATGATTTTATTATTGTCCAATAGCTAACCCCTCAAATAGAAGATCTCACTGTATCAGAGCTTAGTCACCTTTAGGAGCAGATCCAGGTTTGTGTGTATACGTTGGGAAGCTTTCTTTCAGAGAATATGAAAGTATTACTGCTAAATTAGGTATGGGAGTGAATATTTATTTAGGTTGAGAACAGAATCACAACAACTTCCAAGAGTTTAAAGGCTAACAGAAACTGTAAACATAACAAAATCCACAAAGAAAACATACTTTTAATTAATTAATTGCCTGATATACCAGCACCGTATATAGTTTTTTGGAGTATGTTTTTATTATTACCACTTCAGAAAAGAAAGAATTTAGTCAGTAGATTTCAAACCTTGTTTCTTCTCCACTACCAAACTTCTGTGCCAGACACTGTTAGGTACATTAATGTGGAGATAGGACCTTGACCTCTGCCTTCCTGGCACAATGCGTGTGTGTGCATAGTGTTTACTGGAAAGATGCATTTCTGAAACCTTTTCCTTTTGTGGAATAACTTAACTATAAATCAGTGAGACTGAAAACCGTGTAAATATATCCCCTAAAAACGCCCAAAATGACTTCCTGACTTAACTTTTCCTTATCAGAGTCTAAAAATGCACAGCCACTCCCGTGCCACCATATACGAGGGGACATGTGATAGAGGGGAATTCATAATGGAAAGGGACACTTACCCTAAGATAAGCTAAAATATTCTCGTTTTGTAAATTTTATCAAAACAAAAACATGATTATGTGAACTGGGTAAACGAGAGGCCTCAAAGCATAAGCCTTTGGCTACCATAATTATGTGTACAACATTCTTCTCTTTTCCTGCTTCTAAATAATTTTTCACAGAATCACTTATTAATGTAAATTTATTAATATATTTTTGTGCTACTGGGATAATGTGTGAAATTTTCCATAATTAACTGTAAATATTTATACTGTGAGTGTGGGAACTACACATGAATAGGAAATGAAATATCTTTAAATCATAAATTTGCAATGAATATTTTAGAGCAGTATAATTGAATCTTGCTTATAATTATGGTAGACATACAATAATGGCTGTGTTTTTCTTTGAAATAGTTTTTTCTTTTTCACCCCTGGAAGGGCAGAGGAAAAGAACAAGAAAAAAGTGAAACAGGCTAGCTTTTATCAGGGGAGGCTGACTTCAGAAATAAAATATGTACTGGAGCCATTCACAGCTAGAACTGATTTCAAAATGAAATTACCATTGGCTTTCAAATGGAAATTTCAGGGAGAAGATGTTAATAAAAATGTAATGGTTATAATGGCAACTGTAATGATGATGATGCTATGTGTGTGTTGTTAGAAGAGTGATTATCATAATCTCTGACACTTTTTTTAGTCCATAAAGAGGTAGATTAAAATTGGTACTTACAGAGATCATAATTTATTCACTTTTCCCTAGCTCATTAAAATGACTTTGCCATTATTTTGAAATTCTCATCGTATGATGGGGCCATGCACATATGGCACAGACAATCAGACTGACAGGAACTTTTAGGCAGTTCCAATTCTGCTTTCATTATTCACAGGACTAAAGACTCTCTTTATAAAATCAGTTACTTGGCATTTTCTCATTGATTCTGAAAGAGGTTTATGTATGAATATGCATAGGAATCTGTGGCTGGCTGGTATATTGGTGCTCCCCCCAGCCCCCAGGAAAAAAGACAACTATGCCTCTCAGTACTAATGCCCCTGTGTAGCCCCCTTCCATAGAACTATGGGCGTGACCATGTAACTTGCTGTGGTCAATGGACATTAGCAAATGTGACCCAAGCAAGTTTGTTGAGGGCTTGCACTTAAGTTGTGCAACTTAAGTGGTCCTTTTCAAAAACTTCACCTTGGGACCCAGATATCATTCTACAGGGAAGTCTAGGCTATATTGCTACAGAGAGATGACATGGGGAATGGGCCTGGATGGGGAGACACAGCAAAGAGAGAAAGGCCACTTGGAAGAAAACCAAGGTCTCCCAGCCAGGTTTCCAGTTAACTCCATGAAAGACCTCCCCTGACACTACACGGAATAGAACCACCCAGTCATTCCACAGAAATGGGACAGATAACACATTATTGTGGTTTTAAACTGGTAAGTTTTTGTTTGTAAAGCAGCAATAGATAAAGGAAATGATTATAGAGAGATTTTTTAAAACCATTTCACTTGTATATGAAAGTCTGAAAATGATTTAAGTGAAATTAGAGTCTTATTAAGTTGAATGCCCATAAAATGATGTTTATTCAGCCATTTACATGTACAGCCTTATGATTTTGATAGCTAACATTTATTAATTACTTTCTGTATTTGTATATTAGTCATTAACATTTTATTTATTAAAATTATTAAATTTTACTAATTTATTATAATAAATTAATTTATTATTAGTTAAAAAAATCTACACAACAATTGTATGTAGGTGCTGTGTTTGTTCCCATCCTGTAGATGGGGAAAATAAGACTTAAAGACAGTAAATATATTGCCTAAAGTTATACGGGTACCTACAGTGTGTGGAAGATATAACAAAGAATTATAAAATGCAGCCTGTATGCAGTGGAATGTACGGTTTTTAGAAAGGTCTATATCCATGAAATTATTGTAAGAAGAGATGACACTATTATATTAAACAGTGTGGTGCTAGTTAAAAGTATTTTGAATCAGAATGACACCAGTTTATTTTATTTTATTTTATTTATTTATTTTTTCTGACACAAATATCATTCCTTTTTTTTTTTTTTTTGAGCTTCTCCACATTTCACCATTTATTATTTTCAATTTACATTTGTTATAGCCATCCTAATTGGTATAAAGTGGTATCCAATTCTGGTTTTGACTTGCATTTTCCTAGTAGCTAATGTTAAAGTCCTTCTCATGTGCTTATTGGAGAATGACACCAGTTTAAATGGTGGCTCTGCTCCCAGTTTTGTGACGTTAAACAACTTATTTAAACTCTCTGAGCCTCAGTTTTCTTATCTATCAGTTTAAAAATGTCTGTTCCATGGTTGTTGAGAGAGTAACCTGGGCCAAGGAGCCAGTTTATATCTAATTCTGTGGATTATTGTCATCTCCTCCCAAATCCATGTTCTGAGACATAACATGGGTGGTTTAAAATCAGACAATCAGGGAGTATTAATACTCCAAAAATATTAAAGTCCCATCAGCCAAAAACTTCCAGCCTGGAGTCTGACAAAACCTGATTCACCGACTCAACAGCATAGGAGTGCAGTGTCACCCTGACAAAAGGGAGGAGCCGGTGTCGGTCAGTGCTGGGTTCCTCACAGAGGATTCTGAGAAGTATCTACGGGAAGAGGAAGAGCTGATCCATTCTGGATTGGTTGCCGTTTCTGGGACAGGGTTATGAGAGGTAGGGATTAACTACAGGTTGTGTGCTGCCAGGAGGGTGGAAAGATTTAACAACTGAGCCTACAGTTGGAAATAGCAAAGGGCATCTGGGAGAGTCACTGTTGAGAAAGTAGTCATCACTCATCCAGGGGGTCATTATGATGCTTGACGGCCACATACAGAAACAGTTAGTCCTGTTAACTTTGCAGCCGGCTCTATGGGTCTGTCCTTCCAGCCTGATTAGCTGCAGGGCTGCTTTTTGTTCTTCCATCCAAGTTGATTCTGACTCTTACTGTCTCAGAAAGTCTCTCAGAGATCAGCACACACTACAAATCAGGGTTTTAAGTATTCGTTCCCGGAAACCCTGTTGTTGAACATTTACCAGCATATCACTACTTGTTTGTTTTCATATTTCTGTCTTTTCAGGACAGACTCCTCTTCTTTTAAGACTCCGTGGACACATTTAAGTCCCATATGCGTAACTAATGTCTACAATCTTCCCTAGTTGTTTCTTAGAATCCCCAGGGAATGCCTATGTTTCTCAAATCCAGTGTTAAGTACTTACCTTTGAATCACTTACCCATTCCAGGGTTTCTATGAAAACATGTGAAGATTCTGTCCGAACTGCCTGACCGAAAAATGCTTAGCAAAACATTTCTTCTCAGAACACAGGAAGACTTTCCTCTAGGAAAAAGAGAGTTCCATTTTCCACCTTAGTCTGTAAAAGTTTCTTAAAATCACTTAAAAAAAAAATCCAGATTTTTTTTTGGCTTCATCAAATTGGCACAGTGACTATATAATATATATAACAATGGGAATGGTTGGGTTATGCTTGTTTGCTTTTGTCCAGAACTCCTCTCATGGAGAAAACAAGTACATATTAGTCCACTGCTTAGGTAATGTTGATGGAGAAATGACCGTGCACGTACCCATCCAGTGTGTGTGTTCAAAGATGCAGGTGCAATTGTTAGGCAAAAGACAAGGATGCACTAGAGAACTTTTCAAGCATGAAGTTTCAAAATGTGGAATTATTTTTCCTTTTCTACAGTATACATTTTGGAAGGAAAACAAGTTGTCTCCACAATGGACAGAAATTAAGGTGAGGAAGAATTATGACTCAGAATGAAAGATGCACTTGCTGACTTTGGAGTCGAAAGAGTTCTTAGAGAGCATCTTAAGCTTTTTGGTTGATAGACCTGCTTGACAGTCTGAAGCCATGGATCGTCTTCCCAGAAAATGCATATATCTTAGTGTATGTACACATATATACCACCATCACAAAATTTCAGTGTTCCTTGATCTCTTTGAGCCCATTAATAGATTCTAATAAGGGAAAAATCTGGATTCAGTCTGTTGACTTTCCTTCCCTTTATTTCTGAAGTTATCAAACCAAAGTGACACATTGAAGTAGTGGCAGATCTAGTAACAAGTAACAGATCAAATAACAACTCTTACCTCATTAGGCTGCTGCCACCCATGTCTTCTCTCATCAACTTCTTTTCCCCCACCAGCCATGAGACAGCTAACATGGTAGATCCCAAGGCTTGTGACAGGAAATAATAAGCCATACAGTGTGGTGGTGGTTTAGGGCATAGGCTTTGGAGTTGGGCCAGCCTAGGCTCAAGGCCTGGCTTTGCTTCAAATTTTAATGACAGTTGAAACTTCCTAAGCTTTAATTTTGTCATGGTAATATGGGGAAAATTACAGAATTGAAGAACTGATGTAAAGATTAAATGAGAATAGCATGTACAAAGTACTTAGCGCTTGTCAGGTGGACACAGAGAATCACATCTCACTGGAGCAGAAACCCATGAGCAGAAACCTCTGGGAGAACCGGTGTCAGGGTAAGAAAGAAATCCTAAAGTGTAAATGACAAATTGCTGGAGGCTCAGTGTGGACAAGTCTGAGAGTTAAGACTTCCAGGGAGGCTCAGTTCAAGGCTGGGCATGCCCACACTTTTGTGTGTTTATCTCCAGGAGCTCTGCCAGTTTCTTACAGTAAAGACTGGAGACATCCCATTTTGAACCATTTTGAAGCACATTGCATTCTTCTTTGCAAGGCCTGCCCTGTGACTTCAGTTTTCTGATGGATCTAAGAAGAGTTGTTGATTTTCAGGCCACTTTCTTACTTTTTATGGCAGAGTGACGATTTCCAAGCTCTTTATATGCCGGACTGGAACCAGATACCCTGAGCAAGATGTGTTTTTACTTCTCTTGGGTAAATATCTGGAAATGAAATTGCTTAATGAAGGCTTTTAGTGTTCCTTTTGTTGGTGATACGAAATTATGACTTTATTTAAGCACTATATATCAAGTTTTTTCTTTTTTGAAATTCACCAAATAAACATGTATTTGGGCAATAGTTCTTTAAAAAGTACATTATCGTAACATACATTGTTTTGTTGTCAGCTTTATGATATGCTGCTACAAGTTTAATATTGTAAACACAAGATCTCACCAAAAAACCCCACAAAACTTTACTGAAAGTTTTTCTTTTTATATGCTTTATTAAGAACCCCCTTGCCTGGCTTTGGGTGATAGACTAGTCTTTAGTGAGGGTTGGAAGGTATTTCTTTCTTACCTGCCCTTCCATGTCTATCTTTCCAAGAAGGATAAAAAAGTCTTGGGGTTCTAAGATCTACACATTGACTGTGGGTATCAAGGGGGTTACCAGGAGCAGAGACTGGACCCATTTGGCACCTCAGCCCAGAGCTGATGACCAGGTCAAAGTCAGCCACCACATGGGTATGAGTGCAGCTTCTTGCCTAAACACCATATGGGGATATTCCTGGGACCCTGGTAAAGCTCTAAGGAATAACTAAAAACTGATGGGGATGGGAGGAGCCTAATCACCCATGGTTGAGGGAAAGGATTGGAACTTATCTGCATACCAAGCTGGTGACAAAGGGCAGTTATGCCTATTATATAACTGGTAACTATAAATGAAACAAATGTAGGAAATGATGTTCATTAGAAAAGTTAACCTTATATTATTAACATTATCCCAGTTATCCTTTTAATACCACTTTTACTTATTTTTATTCTACTATTTTTGTGAGAAGAAGAGGTATAGATCTCAGTGTCTTTGGATATAATTTTTGATCTTAATGAGAACTTTTCTATCTTGCAGTTTGGTTTATAAAATAATCTAAAATTATAATAAAAGCGGAAATAAGTATATTATGGATCATCTGATAGAATATTTATAACTGAAAATGGTCCTAGGACTTCATGTTTATGACTTATATGTTACTCAGTAAAGTCCAAATGACATGATGATGTGTTCTTACTGATTAGATTTTTCAGAGTGATTAGGGTTGGGATAAGTGACTGGAGAATTGAGTCTTCTTTTGGTATGTGATAGTATCATATTAACATTGCACAATTTCCTATAGCAAAAATCTCAATTCACCTCCTATCTTAGAGAATTCTCTTAATACTAAGAGTAATAGTAAATATACAAAAGACTTTAATTTTATAGAAATTTTTACTTTTCAGTGTTGAATGTTAGCAATAGATGATTGATTCATCATAAAATGGTTGACAGTTTAAAAGAAATATGTTATTAAAAGTAATGACCGTGGCGCCTGGGCGGATTAGTTGGCTAAGTTACTGAGTCTTGATTTTGGCTCAGGTCATGATCTCATGGTTCATGAGATTGAGCCCCACATCATGCTCTGTGCTAATAGTGCAGAGCCTGCTTGGGATTCTCTCTCTTCCTTGCTGTCTGCCCTTCCCCTGCTCACGCTCTATCTCCGTCCCTCAAAATAAATAAATAAACTTAAAAAAAATAATGGCAGAGCATAGAGCATATTTAGGGCAGTGAAAATAATCTGTATGACATTATAATGATGGATATATATCATTATGCATCTATATAAACCCATGGAATATACAACAGCAACCTTAAATTAAGCAAAGCACTTTGGGTGATTATGATGTATCAATGTAGGTTTATCCCTGGTAAAAATTGTACCATTTTGATGAGTGATAGTGATATTGGGGGAGGCTATGCATGCATAGGGGCAGGAGGTATATAAGAAATTTCTGTACCTACCTCTCAAGTTTGTTGTAAACCTAAAACTAGTCTAAAAATAAATAAAATAAAATATTTAAAAAGAAGTTTAAAACATCTCCCCTCACCCAATGGCAATAATAACAATTCAAATGGGGGACCATGATACTGAAAATCAAAAGAATCAAGTTGAACATTACTTATCTATTGCTACATATCAAATCACCACGAACCTAGTAGCTTCAAACCACATATGTTATCTCACAGTTTCTGTGGGTCAGGAGTCTGAGCATATCATTTTTTGTGTCCTCTGCTTAGGATTTCACAAGGCGTTAGTTAAGGCTTCCACTTGCCTATGTTCTCATATGGAGTGTTGTCTGGGGGAAGAGTCTGGGGAAGAGTCTTCTTCCAGGCTCACTCAGATTATTCACAGAGTTCATTTACTTGCAGCTGTAGGATTCATGGCAACTTGCTTCTTCAAGGCCAGCAGGAGAGAGAGTCTCTAGCAAGATGGAATCCTATATAACATGCTGTAATTGTGGGAGTGGCATCTCATCACCTCTGCCATATAATGTTAGTTAGAAGGGAGTCACAGGAGGAGATAATACAAGGATATAAATAGTAGGAGGCAGATATCTGAGGCCACCTACAAGGCTGTCCACCCCACAATAAATGAAGTATAAAACTAAATATAATATATAGCAAATAATATATTATTAACCCCAGGAGTTGTCGTTTATGTTCAGCTAAACAATATCATCTGTTACATAAAACTAATGTAATTAATGATGCAAATAGCTTAACAATGGTAAGAAAGAAGAATTTTTATTCTTTAAAGAAGGATTTATATATTACCTAGTATAATCTGATTGTTTGCTTCAGAAGAAAAAAAATTCTGTTATTGGGATCCTCTATAGAATTATTCTTTAAATTAGCACCCATTTAAAGTTATTAGTTTCCTAGGGCTTGTTGTAACAAAGTATGACAAACATGGTGGCTTAAAACAACAGAAATTTATTCTTTCAAAGTTCTGGAGGCTAAAATCTGAAAGCAAGTTGTCAACAGGACCCTGCTCTCTTTGAAAGCTCTAAGATGGGATTCTTGCTTGCCTCTTCATAGATTCTGGTGCTTGCTGAAAATATTTGGTACCCCTTGGCTTCTAGATGCATTGTTCCAAGTTTTGCATCTGTTATCACCTGACATTCTCCTTGTGTATTTCTGTGTACCTTCTGTTTTTTATAAGGATCCTAGTCATGTTGAATTAAGGGACTGCTGTAGTCAGGTATGATCTAAGTTTGACTTAACTAATTACATCTGCAACCATCTTGTTTTCTTTTTTTTTTTTTTTTAAACTTTTTTTTTTTTTTTAAATTTTTTTTTTTCAACGTTTATTTATTTTTGGGACAGAAAGAGACAGAGCATGAACGGGGGAGGGGCAGAGAGAGAGGGAGACACAGAATCTGAAACAGGCTCCAGGCTCTGAGCCATCAGCCCAGAGCCTGATGCGGGGCTCGAACTCACAGACCGCGAGATTGTGACCTGGCTGAAGTCGGACACTTAACCGGCTGCGCCACCCAGGCGCCCCAACCATCTTGTTTTCAAATAAGTTCATATTCGGAGGTGCTGAGATGGACGTGAATATTGGGGGAACACTATTCAATTCAGACAAGTTCAGTAATAGTGGCACCATATAGTAGACCATTTTTGAAATTGCTCTAAATGATTCCCACCTCCTGCTCTGCACCCCTTGTATCATCCCCTCATCTTTGGTGCATGCTGGATCTAGTGACTTTCTTCTAATAAATAAAAATAGGAAAAAGAGATGGGATGTCACTTTGAGATTAAGCTGTAAAAGTCCGTGATTTTAGTTTTGCCTACAGACTCTGTCTTTGGCTCTTCTTATTTGTACTGATGAAGCAAGCCACCATGCTGTGAGCTCTGCTATGGAGATGCTGGCATAGCAGAGAAGTGAGGGCAGCAACTGCCAATAGTCAGTGAGAAACTGAGGCCCCTTAATCCGACAGCTGGAGAGTAACTGAACCCTGCCAACAGTCACTGGAGTGAGCTTAGAAATAGACCCACCACAGGTCATGTTTTAAGATGACTACAGACCCAGCTGACAGCTTGACTGTAGCCTTCCAAGATCCTTGTGAGAGATCCCAGGGCTGGAGGATCCAGCTAAGTTGTGCCCAAATTCCTGACTCACAGAAACAGTAAGATGATAATGTTGTTTTATGGTACTCAATTTGTTACACTTCAATAGATAAATAATATCCACTATTTCTCCTATATTATTCTCAGCAAATATTATGAAACTTGAGAATATGTTTTACATTTTCCTTTTATCTAAAAAAAGTCAAACAAGGACAGTCTAGTGTAGCTTAATATACCATAGCTTCTAACGGTGTCACTGTAAACTTTCTATGGATGATTTAATAATGTCAGGTGAAATTCTTGCCTGGTATGAACTCTGAAGAAAATTCCAGAGATTTAATCATTAAGGTTTAATTAGAGTTGATAGGATTAATTATATAATCATACCAAAAACATGATTATGCTGTGTGTTTGCTTTTAACTGAAGCACTGGTGTTTTTTGTCCTGGACATTGGAAATAAATAGAAATTTATTTTGGTCTGGCAGTTTAGATTAGACGGGCATGGTTTTATTATTGTCTTCTGAAGGTTGGGTTTATAATTATAACACAATTAGCCATTTGACATACCCCTGTCCTATCTCTGTTTATTCTAGAAGAACTAGAAAAGCCAATTTCTTTTAATCAAGAAAAAGTCATTTTTCTGGTTTCCATCCAAAGGGTACATAAACCTGCAATATAAAGCCTTGGGAAAGGAGAGTTGGGCGTAGGTGAGTTATATTTTGTTTTTAATTAGTCCACTGATATTAATACCTTTTAAAGTAAAGACAGTGGTAATAAATCTATGGTATACTAGGATGTTAAACAGTTTTAAGAAAATTACAATATAATTTTCCATTAATTGAAACATTAAAACTCTTCCTATGCTATCAAGTTTTCCTTTTTTTTTTTTTTTAACGTTTATTTATTTTTGAGACAGAGAGAGACAGAGCATGAATGGGGGAGGGGCAGAGAGAGAGGGAGACACAGAACTGGAAGCAGGCTCCAGGCTCTGAGCCATCAGCCCAGAGCCCGACGCGGGGCTCGAGCTCACAGACTGTGAGATCGTGACCAGAGCTGAAGTCGGCCGCTTAACCGACTGAGCCACCCAGGTGCCCCAATCAAGTTTTCCTTTAAAAAATTTTTTTCTAAATGTTTATTTACTTTTGGGAGGGAGAGAGAGAGAGAGAGAGAGAGAGAGAGAGAGAGAGAGAGATAGCATGGGCAGGAGAGGGGCAGAGAGAGAGGGAGGCACAGAATCTGAAACAGGCTCCAGGCTCTGAGCTGTCAGCACAGAGCCCGACGCAGGGCTTGAACTCACTGACCGCGAGATCATGACCTGAGCTGAAGTCAGACACTTAACCGACTGAGCCATCCAGGTGCCCCTCAACTTTTCCTTTAAGTAATAAAACATAGATTGTTTAATTTTGAAAAAAAAATAAACATTTCTTTGTTCAATTAACTTAGAATTTTGTAAATAGTTTATTTTGAACATCTCTTTAAATAAGTCTCTGTAGTATTATTAGTTGAACTACCTGGTTGAAACTTGAAGATGAATGATTCTCAACCCATGGGTTGGGGGCCAAATATAAATGGGTTTACTAGAAGTCCTGTACAATTGGGAAGGGAAAACTGAGGATGATTTCTTGAATTTATATGGTTACCTTTTTTTTTTAATTCAAAGAATTTTTTTCTATCAACTTTTGTTTGAAGCAGGTGTTAATATATAACTGGTTTATGATCTTTTTTAATGTTTATTTATTTTTGAGAGAGAGCATGAGCGGGGAATGGTCAGAGAGAGATAGGAACAGATGATCTGAAGAAGGCTCCGTGCTGACAGCAGGTAGTCCCAAGTGGGGTTCAAACTCATGAAATGTGAGCTCATGACCCAAGCCAAAGTTGGAAACTCAACCAACTGGGCCACCCAGGTGCCCCAGTAGTGTATTTTCCCCCACATGTTATCTTCACTTTAGGTAGAGGCTTTAGATCCATACTAAATGTAACTGAAATCTCAGCCCTGACCTAGTCAGATCTGAATACATGAATTACAGAACCATATATTCAGATGGGTAAACCAGCTGGATCTCTAAACAGAAAGTAATTCAAGCAAAGAATTGGCATATGTTTTTGTGGTCACTGGCCTGAAAGATGGCCCATCATGATCATTACCTCCTAGAATCCATGATCTTACGTAATTTCCTCCCACATGATTCAGAGCTGGTCTGTGTAAATAACAGAAGTCCGTGGAAGGGATAATGTATGACTTCAAACCTGGGTCATATAAGGCATTACAGCTTCTGCCTTGGTGACTTTTGGGTCTTCATTCTGAGGAAAGCCAAGTGTAAGGACTCATAGGCAGCCCTGTGGGGAGGCCCAGGTAGACAACACCTGAAATCTTTTTCAACTTGCCAGATAAATGAGTGAGCCACTTTGCGGGGCACCTGGGTGGCTCAGTGGTTAAGCATCCAACTCCGACTCAGGTCATGATCTCATGGTTTGGGAGTTTGAGCCCCGCATTGACCTCTTTGCTGTCAGTGCAGAGCCCATTTCAGATCCTCTGTCTCCCCTTCTCTCTGCTCCTCCCCAACTCATGAGCTCTCTCTCTCTCTCTCAAAAATAAATTAAAACAAAAAGAGAAACAAAAAACCTGACTGCACTCTCATAAAAGACCCTGAGAAAGAACTACCCAGTCAAGCTGTTTCTGTGGATCCACAGAAACCATGAAAGATAGTTTTTCTTGCTTTGAGCCTCCAAGTTTTGGGACGATTTGTTACAAAGCATTACATGCTTACCATAGTTACTTATTTCCCCACAATATGAAGATGCAGATATCTGACTTGAAAAGGTGATCTTTGGTGTGCATAGCTTATAGGAGGTACTCAAAAGTACTAACTGAATGAATGAATAAATGCATACATGGAAACAGTTAAAAATATAGCATTAGAATTTAGTTAAGATTACAGAAATGAATTAGCATTCTGATGACCAGAGAAATATTTTTATATTGTTAAAACATTTAGCCTCATGGCATGGGGAGAAACTACATAGAATATGTTGAACAATAGGACATGACTGTAAAATCCCAGCATATGGAAGAGATGTTCATCTTTACAACAATGTTATGAAAATAAAATTATAAGGGCATTTAATCTGTGGCAGAGACAGTGTGATGGTAAATTTAATGTGTCAACTTGGCTAGTCTATAGTATATAGTTGTTTAATCAAACACCAATCTAGGAGTTTCTATGAAGGTATTTTGTATATGTGGCTAACACAATCACTTGACTTTAAGTAATGTAGGTGGGCTTTATACAATAATTAAAGCCCTTCAGAGTGAAAACTGAGGTTTTCTGAAGAAGAATTTCTGCCTCTGTAGCATCAGCTTCTGCCTTTTTCCAGTCTGTTGCTTTATGGATTTAAAATTTACTGGCCCGGGGGCGCCTGGGTGGCTCAGTTGGTTGAGCGTCCGACTTTGGCTCAGGTCATGATCTCGTAGTTTGTGGGTTCGAGCCCCACATTGGTTTCTGTGCTGACAGCTTGGAGCCTGGATCCTGCTTCGGATTCTGTGTCTCCTCCTCTCTCTGCTTCTCCCCTGCTCATGCTCTGTCTCTCTCTGTCTCTCAATAATAAATAAATGTTAAATAAATAAATAAATAATAAAATTTACTGGCCCCTACAATTGTGTGAGCCAATTCCTTAAAAGAAGTCTCTCTCTCTCTCTCTCTCTCTCTCTCTCTCTCCACATACACACATACACACACTATCAGCTCTTTTTCTCTGGAGAACCCTGACTCATACAGTGAGTATGAATATACTCCCTTTAAATTAGTTTTGATGCCAAGTGGTCAGATTGGACAATAGGCTGTGAGCAGTAGTGACCTGTGTCATATTTAGTACAAGCCACTGAAAACCAGGATGTTTTCTCCTGTTTCTTCTAGTCTGGAAGTATGTTGGAAACTATGTGCGCTCTAATGTACCACAGCCAGAAAAAAAAAGGCATGCCAACTTTACTGGACTGTGATGTGAACAGAATAAAATCTTTGTCGTATTAAGTGAGATTTCAAATTTTATTTATTTCACCAGTTTATCCTATCTTGAATAATATATTATCAAAATAGAAAAGAATGCAATCATCGGCTTATTAATCAGAGATCATTTGGTTGCAAGCAAATAAAAAGCCATCTTAATCCATTTCTTAAAAACGAATGGCTTATATAATTGAATGGTCCAAGAGAAGATCTCCAGATTTATTCATAACTGAATCCAGAGAGCCAAAAACTGTCATCAAGATTTGGGTCTCATTCTTAGCCTAATTTATCTTTTCCTTTTTTTTTTTTTTTTGGTACCAACTAGTCATAGGGAATGATTTTGAGATTTTGATTCATCTGACTGGGTTATGTCCCTAACTCTGAATCATTCACTGTGGCTGGTCCATGAGGACTAAAATTCAGGGGCCAAGTTTGTTCAGAGGCCTATTCTTAGAGATAAATAAGGTGGCTGGGGAACTGGTATGATCAGCTCCACTCACATCACAAGGTTTGGGCATGGGTTAAGGGAGATTATCCAAAGGAAAATTGGGCTGCTCTGATTAGAAGTACAAAGAAATTCAGGCAGCAAAAGCAACAAATTTTTACCGGGGGGTGAATAGAAGTTTCTATGTCCTTTGTATCAGGAGAAAAGAAACTGGATTGTATATGTAGAAACACAAATGTATTTGTTGAACATGCTTTTTAAAACTACTGAAATGTGGTGGTGGTGAGTGAGTAGTAAGCTGGCTAGGCAACTGACAATTGGGAGAGTAGCTGTTGCAATGTAATAATTCATTTTAATCAAATATGAAAAAGAGAATTTTCTACATCAAAAGCATGTATATCAATACTACATCTATCAATGTACAGAAGATGTCACATCTGATTGAAAGCAATTGAAGGGATATTACATCTCTCAAGAAATAAAAGCCAAGGGCAAGTTATTCCATATTGAAATCATGATCATAATTATTCATTATTTAGATAATAATGACACATTTAGAACTTGTTCAGAGAGCAATTAACAAGCTGACTATTCAGCCACATTCTAACCTATTTTATATAATCTGAATAAAACTAGTCAAATAGAAAAACTGATTCAAATGGAAAGCTCCTTGTTTTTCCATTATAGTATTTATCTGAATAACTTGCAAGAGGTTATAAAGCACATATATGAATGTGTGTCTGTGTGTATCCATTATTGATCTAGTTTTGTGATATATAGTTTAATAACTAATAAAGTTAAATAAAAGTAAGTATGAGCACAATTATAAGTCTTATTTTATAAGAAATGATTTTTCTCATTTAAAAGGTTTAGGGAATGGCTTAATCAGCAACATAGATTGGTAGGGTGCCATTAAGAAGAAAAAAAAATATCCAAATAATCTTTTTTCCCCTTTCTTTTCCTTTATGTTTTTTTTTTTTTTTTAAAGAAAAAAATATTGACTGCAAGTATAGAAATCAAGAGTCTACTAGCATATGGGAAAACAGTGAAGTTTGGAATATGTTATTTCCTGCCAACTTTCAGGAATCTGTTCCTGAATTATAACGGGCATGACGAAAGTGGAGTTGGTAAGATCAAGGTTTCACAGAAGTTTGGAAGTCAACAGAAATTCAGTAAATATTGCTATATATAACAAATATAGATAACATAAATACAAAAGTTGTAAATAAAAGTTAAAAACTTTCAAAACAAACCACAGGTCAAAGCTATGAAACCTGAACCTATAGGTAATTCTTTTCCTGAATTACTTCAGGAAACTTCCTGTGATATTTTAATGTGTTGTAGCAGATTCTTTCCTAAGGTTTTGAATCAGGCTCACTGCACCTCTATTCAAAGTATGTGGATCCAGTACCTACTATGTCCTGGGCACATTACATACATTTAGTTTTTCTTTTTTAAATTTTTAAATTTTTATTTATTTTTGAGAGAGAGAGAGAGAGAGGGAGGGAGGCTGAGTGTGAGTGGGGGGTGGGGGGGAGGGGCAGAGAGAGAAAGAGACACAGACTCTGAAACAGCCTCCAGGCTCTGAGCTGTCAGCATAGAGCCCCATGCAGGGCTCGACCTGAGCCAAAGTCAGACGCTTAACAAACTGAGCCACCCAGGTGCCCCTACGTGCATTTCTCAAAGAGGTGACAAGAATTCAGGTCTGCCTGACTCCAAATCCCATCTGCAGTTTCTCAGTCTGCCACAGTGCCTTACCTGTCACACATGACTTGTGGTATTATGGTTGTACCACCCTATTCCTAATGATTCTCTGTTCACTCCTCCCTAATATGCACAGAGGCTCCATGGAACACTTTCAGCCACCTGATCTCCAGTCCCTTACATAGTTCCAAAAGTATAACATGAATCATGCTTCTTAATACTGAATCCCCATGGCTCTTTAGTCTCACAGGGAGCAGAAGACTTCTGTTAGTATTTTAGCTCTCTTACCCTAGCTGTGTGATCTTGGACAAATGGGTTAGTGTCTCAGTCCTCATTCTTTATTCCTCTCATTTACCCATGAGATCCTCTGACCTCTGCCCAGCTTTGTGGAACTTCTAGTGATGCAATGAATTTGACCTTATTTTAAATTATCTTATATTTTTTCTGTTCTTTTATAATTCTTGTATATTAGGTATGATTTTGATCTGCAATTTTGGGAGAACAATATATGACTTTTTTTTTTACAACAAATGTGGATTTGAGCCCTGTACTTTTAGTGTAATCTTGTGTGTGTGTGTGTGTGTGTGTGTGTGTATGAGTAAATTACTACTTTTCTTTAGGATTGTGCAAACATTCAAGTGTGTGAAAAATGGGAGAAGATCCTGGTCCTTCATCCATTGTGTTGGTTGTCATTTAATATTCCTCCTAACAAGTGATGCTGCTGGAAGAGTGGCTTCTCTAACATTTTTTAAGTACTGCTACTCTGGAAATACTCAGATGGCTTCACACAGGTTTTCTGTGCTGACCTTAGGCTTTGTGACCTCTTCTTTGTGAAGAGCCTTAGGTCTTTGAGGCCAGGATTCCAGAGATGTCTAAAAGCTTTCTGTTCTTTTTAGTCTCTGGCACTGCGAGCAAGGGTATGTGAATGTGCACTAAATATGAAAACCATAAAGTCCTCCAATGCCTTCACTAGTCTCCCAGGGGCTATTCTTTCTTCTCTAGGATGAGCCCTTTTCTAAAATTACTCTAAGCACAGTCTCTCTCCACTCCTTCTACTGGGATTACCCAATCTAGTAACCACAGGTGCTTTGAGTCCCAGTCAAAAGCCTAAAAAGGAGTTGTATTCTTGATGTCCAACAAACTCTTTCTGCCTCTGAAACCCAAAGCTGTTAACAGGAAAGGAAATCAGTACAATGGTAGAGGTTCCTATTTCTAAGTCTGGGTAGCAGTAATCAAATTAAAATTGCATTTCTTCTGAGACTGTCATATAGGAGTGGGGATAAGGCAGAAATTATTATCTTAATAAATTATTCTACAACATTGTTTTTCATGTATATTTTAATTTTTTTTTTAACGTTTTTATTTATGTTTTTGGGACAGAGAGAGACAGAGCAGGGGCAGAGAGAGAGGGAGACACAGAATCGGAAACAGGCTCCAGGCTCCGAGCCATCAGCCCAGAGCCCGACGCGGGGCTCGAACTCACGGACCGCGAGATCGTGACCTGGCTGAAGCCGGACGCTTAACCGACTGCGCCACCCAGGCGCCCCTTCATGTATATTTTAAAAGGATGTCAAAAAATCTAAAGAAGGGATGGTGAATGCATAACTTGTGCAACCACTGCTTTCTGCCTCACTCATGGAAGATATAGCTAATTAATCATTTCTGTCAATGGTGTACACTTGCTTGTTAATTCACAACATAATGGATAAGACAGCCAGTACTAATGAATCTGAATTGGAAATTGAAATTAGAATACACTTAACATCTGATCCCTAAATATTATGTAATGTGGAAAATTCTGAAATTTAGTGATGTTGCCAATGGGCTGGGGGCACAGCAGAAAGATGAAGGTCGGGGGTGCGGAAGGAGAAGGGATGATTGAAGTTCTGTGTTTCAGAACGGTTGTATGGAACATGCAGCCATCTTCAACCTAGAATTTGCTCTTTAACCTTTGTTCTGAGCACTTTTATATATTGAGTCCGTCCCAGAAAAACCAGGGTTTAGAAGACAGACATATTCTAAATTTTTTTTTTTAACGTTTATTTATTTTTGAGACAGAGAGAGACAGAGCATGAATGGGGGAGGGTCAGAGAGAGGGAGACACAGAATTCGAAACAGGCTCCAGGCTCTGAGCTGTCAGCACAGAGCCCGATGCGGGGCTTGAACTCACGAGCTGTGAGATCGTGACCTGAGCCGAAGTCGGCCACTTAACCGACTGAGCCACTCAGGCGCCCCGACAGATATATTCTAAAGAAATGTTTAATAATCTTTCAAAGTTACTTGGTTAAACATGAAATTTCTAGATAAGAATTCTGGAAATTACTTTTTTAGTGGTCTACCTATTCTTTTACTGATGATGAAGACCCTGTGAAACCAAATTAATATCATAAAGTTAATAAAACAATTTAAAGAAAATACAAAAGAGTTGGATGTTCCCAAAGCTTACTACCTTCAAGATAAGACAGTATCATGGATCCTTCTCTAAAATAGAAATGTACATGATGAACAGACTAGTGAACTCATGTTGTGAATGGTCTAGTATAGTAGGGTTCTCTAGAGAAACAGAACCAATAGGAAACGTGTGTGTGTATGTATATATGTGTATATATCTAGATCTAGATCTAGATCTAGATATCTATATAGATCTATATCTATATCTATATATCTATATCTATATCTATCTAGATCTAGATCTAGATCTATAGATCTAGATATACATACACACACACATTTCCTATTGGTTCTGTTTCTCTAGAGAACCCTACTATACTACTATATATCTATAGATATAGATATAGATATGCATTCCTAAGATTTTCAGCTTTCCTTCTATATTTTTATTATAAGGAATTTATTATAAGGAATATAATTG
Organism: Puma concolor; assembly: GCF_028749965.1. Classification (NCBI taxonomy): domain Eukaryota; kingdom Metazoa; phylum Chordata; class Mammalia; order Carnivora; family Felidae; genus Puma; species Puma concolor. The sequence goes on along the minus strand of NC_141667.1, from coordinate 80,042,469 downwards.
TTTCATGTGATGCTAGAAGTTGAGAAGTCCCAGACCCACAGGATGAGTCAACAGCTGGGGGAGAGCCGATGGTATAGTTCCAGTCTGACGCTGTCAGGCTTTAGACCCAGGAAGAGCCAATGTTTCAGATTGAGTACGAAGGCAGGAAAAAGTTGAAGTCCCAACTACAGTCAGTCAGTTAGGAGGTCAGTTACACGGTCAGTTAGGAGGAATATTCTTTTCTTAGTGGAGGACCATATTTTGTTTTCAGGCCTTCAACAGATTGGATGAGTCCACCCACCCTCATTAGGGAGGGCAATCTGCTTTACTCAGATTATCAATGTAAATGTTAATTTCACCCCCAAACACAGAAACACCCAGAATAATATTTGATCAAATATCTGGGCACCAAGTTAATTTGATACAGAAAGTCAGCCATCAAATCTGGGAACTCTTTTCCCTGAAAGAGCTGAACTGAATACAATGGGATTTTTACCCTTTGAATCTAGCTTTTAAAAAACATCATGCAGACTGCCACTTATTGTTTTTATTAGATTTATTTATTTACTTATTTATTTAGTTTCCCTGAAAAGATTTTAGTAGACCATCCAGATTCACTAGCATTACAATTTCCAGTGTTAGTTCAGGATGTTACTTACCCAGATAACTTAATAAAAGCATATTCAATTCTAGTTCAGAAGCTGACATTATCTAACCTAATTCCAAGAGGCCAGCCCATCCAAAGACTAAAAACTCCACTACCTTATTCATATGTTTGCAACTTATTTACTGTGCATCTAATTTGTGTTAGCTAACGTGTATCAGAAATCCACACACAGGCACACTTACACATGCATTTAAACCATGCAACAAATTTTAAAGTAAAATTTCCCTGTAGAATTTTCCACGTATTATTACTTTATGCCCATTTTCCTTTTTTCCCAATTTGTTTAAATAGCATTTGAAAACTAACTTAGATACTTGGTAAACATTCCTAAGATTTTTGGCTTTTCTTCCCTTTATTTTCTAATGTAAAAGACAAGCAGCTGAAAGAAAACAGAACCAAATTTGGTTGGCCCTGGTACAAATTTCAACTATTTATATTCCACAGTTACCAACCAAAGTTACTTTTAAGAAAATATTAGCCTTAGTCACAGTCTAAATTTTTATCATATCAGCAAAACTTATAAACTCTGAAATCAAAGCTAATTATATCTAGAATTAAATCTAGTTTAGTGGCATTGAATTTATAAAATAAAGTCGCAAGATAATCCTCACTTTTCCAATTCATTTCTGGAAAATGCATTATAAACACATTGCATTTTCCCACAGGAACCTAAAATTGAGAATGCATTCCTGCTAAGTTACTCACCATCAAATAAGTCATGGTTGTGACTAGCGACACATGATAAAAACCAAGATAAAATGACAAACCTACAATAAACTTAAAATTATTTTATAAATTCTATAGGACTAGGAAAATGTTTTGTCTATTTTTTTTGATATTTTACTTAAAAATTCCACTCTAAAATGTTAGCAAGTAATTTAAAATATTAAAAAAAAAACACACCATAAATACTATAGTGGTCACAGAAAACATGGATATGGGCCCTCTAGGGCACCAGTCCCTAAGCTCCTTTGCAGTTCAAATTTCTGTTTGAACAAACTGATACAAAGTTAAATAACTTGTGTTAGGACACACAGCAAGTCAGAGTAAGAGTCAGTACTAAAACCCAGTCCATTTTCTTTTTATGTTTGTTTATGTATTTTTGAGAAACAGAGGGAAAGGGAGGGGCAGAGAGAGAGAGAGAATCACAAGCTGACTTTGCACTATATGCACAGAGTGCGACTCAGGGCTGGAACCCATGAACTGTGAGATCATAACCTGAGCTGAAATCAAGAGTCAGACACTTAACTGACTGAGCTACTCGGGCGCCCCATAAAATCCAGTCCTTTTGAAATTAGCTAACATTCTTTCTATGTCAGGGAAGGAACACTTGGAGATACACTTTTAAAAATGGGCAAGACTATGGGAAGAAAGAGGGCATCCTGGGCCCCAAATATCCTGCCATCAGCCAAGCCAGGCAGTTCCCAGTTTGAGCAGGAAAGTATTTGGGACTGCACGCAAGGAGAACCTACCTCCCTCTCTATTCCCCAGGAGAGGGGCAGGCAGGGTAAGGGCAAAAGTTCCTGCCATGTGGCCTTTTAAATTCATTTATTCAAGTGTATTTGTTTAAAAGCTGCTGTATTCTACATTCTATGGGAAATATATATATAACAATGTTTTCTGACTTCCAGAAATGGAAAAATTTAAAAAGTAAAGCTAACATACATTAGACATAGATAAAATGAAGACATTAACTACAGAGCAGCAAATCAGTTCAACAGTAAGGTTGATTGCCTTCTTAGAATTGATCTTGGCTTTGGGACTGGTTGGAATGAGCCAGGTGGCTTAATAACTCTCCAGGGAAGTTCTACTGAAGGCTTGTTTCTGATCAGTTTTCTTGTAGCAAGCAGAAACACTTAAAATTATACTGTTAAACTTACTCTATACTCAATATTGTGTTTACCCTGTTAAAATTTAGACACTGCAGCATTTAAATATTTGAAGGCATCATTAAGTACTTTGGAGACTGTAGAGAGGTCCCTTCTTACCCATCTTTGTTCTGTCTTCAGACCTTTTCTTTTCTACATCTACTCCACACGTAAAGGACAACTTTGAAAGAAAAAAAAATCAAGATGGATTTATTCAAGCAGAGACATGCAAGTCCCTAGTCATATACAAACAGACTTTCTTCAGCTTGGAGGTCTGCTTCCTTTTTCTTACCCTTTCAGTCCTGCGAAACTATTTTCTAGACAAACCTTCTATGGACATTATAGACTAAGGAGGTGAAGGTGCTGAGAAAGGAAGTTCAGGTGTCAATTAGGCAGACTTGAATGAGCAAGAATACCCGAAGTACTAAACAAAAAAAGAAAATGATGTTTGCTACTGCTTCCTAGTTGACAACCAAAATTATTCAGATTTCCCACTATATACTCCAAAAACCCTCTACTTTTAACCACAAACAATTTAACAGGCTTCCCTGAATAGAAAAAAATTTTCTATTTTTAAAAGATTTTTCTGCTGTAATACATCATACTTCATAATTACTGAGTTTGTGCTACTATCTACTCATGTGCTGTTTTAGATAAACATAGACATTCTTAGGTAAATGACTAATGATTTCATTTATATTTTTCTGATACTTGAGGAATATCTAGTTTCTCTGATGCAAGTCTTAGGTTTGCATGTGAATTAACAACATGCCATATCCTATAATAAATACATAACTCTGAAGTATTCTCATTTGATGATCTTTTCTCTGTCTGATATTTATATAACAGTGATTTGGATCCACTTGATAGCTGTGTGAACTTAGGCCAGTTACTTAACCTCCTAATGTTTCAGTTTCTTCAATTGAAAATGGGAAAGATAGCAATAAAATCTTCTCATAAATTGTTGGAAGAATCAAATAAATTAACATTATAAAACATACAAACAGTGCCATATACATTGTAAGTGCTACACGCATGTTTGTTAAATAAATAAAATACGGGGCGCCTGGGTGGCTCAGTAGGTTGTGTGTCCTACTTCAGCTCAGGTCTTGATATCACGGGTTTGTTGGGCCCCGCGTCGGGCTCTGTGCTGACAGCTCAGAGCCTGGAGCTTGCTTTGGATTCTTTCTTTCTCTCTCTCTCTGCCCCTTCCCTGCTCATGCTCTGTCTCTCTCTGTCTCAAAAATAAATAAACACTAACAAAAAAAATTGAAAAAAATAAAATACTTTTTCCCTCTTTTTTTTTTTTTTTAATTTTAGAGAGAAAGAGTACATGTGCAAGTGGGGGAGAGTGGCAGAGGAAGAGAGAGAATCTTAAGCAGGCTCCATGCTGAGTGTGCCTGATGCAGGGCTCAATCCCATGGCTCTGGGAGCATGACCTGAGCTGAAATCAAGAGGTGGATGCTCAACAGACTGAGCCACCCAGCCACCTCAGCCCTCTTCTAAATATATATGCAAACAACTATGTAGCTCTGGACTTCTTCTCAACTAATAGACTAACTTGCTTTCTTCTCTTGTCTTCATTTTTCTTTTTCTACTTCCTATTCTCTTATTAGGCTTCAGAAGAACAAAATAAGAAATTATCTGAAAAGACTGATCTTGTATATGCCACCTTTTCAAACCTGAGATTACAAATTGTATCAGGTAGCATACTTTGTAAGGAAGAGATAGAAGATTCACTTCCATCCCACTGGTTTAAATTGGCTCACAAAGTCATGCACAAAGGCAGAATGGGTGTCAGGGCTAGCTTACCTCAGTGAGGGTAGCTCCATTTCTTTGCACTTTCTCTAACTTTGTTCCTTTTAGTGCAGTGGGTTTTTCTTTAGGCTGACTTGCCTCATGGAGGCAAATGTCTTTTGGAAATCTAGGCTGTCTATAGTGGAGCATATAGAAGATTAGGGGTAGTCTAATTTGCTTTTAAAAACAAAGAAGTTTCTTACCAGAAACATCCAGAAAACCTTCCTTTATGACTCCCTGGCCCATATTATGTTACAAGCTAATTCCTGAACCAATTTTTGAGGCTAGGGTCCATCAACTTCATTTAAAAAACATTGATAATGATGTGAGAAGTAGATGGCTGTACAAGAGTGGAATCATGTTAGAAAGATAGAGGAGGAATAGATACTAGTAGAAAATCATTGATGTCTACTACATAGGTTATATTCTCTATAGAACGAGAATAGAAATGCATTAGTGTCAGTAATAGATGTCTGAATGAGAAAACAGTTATGGATAGTGCACCCTCAAATTCCACAAAGTGGTATTTTAAATTATATGCATCATTTTAAGAATTGTTTTGGTTATTAAGACCAGGCATAATCAAGACTATGTAAGCAAACTTATCTGTCCATGGTACTGACACCAGCACCTCCCTGGGTCACACAAATCTACCTGTAGTTTCTGGGCTTATTAAAAAAAAATAATATAGTATTAAATGTTTTTCTCTTTATTTTGAAATAATTTTAAATTTGTAAAAAATCTGTGGAAACAATGAACTTTTTTGTCTGAATCATTTGAAAGTAAATTACTGACATGATGCCCATTACACTCCAATACTTACTGTCTAATTCCAAAAGCAAGGACATAATATTACTTAAACATTGTATAATCATCTAAGTCAAGAAATTAATATTACTCCATCACTTCTAGCTTGTTTCTGGCCCCATTAATGTTTTGACAACTGTCCCAATAATATGCTTTATAGGAAAAAGATCCAGTCCAGGATCTTATGTTGCATTTAGCTATTTCTCTTCAATCTCCTTCAGCCTTGAATCTCACTCATCTTTTACCTTTATGGGCCAGTTATTTGGTAGAAAACACCTCAATTTGTTTTAGGCTTCCTCATGATCAGACTCAGATTATGTATATGTAGCAGGAATATCACAGAATCACAGAAGTGATAGTGCATTCTTTTTATTGCATCCTATCAGGTGGTCTATGATTTTAATTTGTTCCATTGTTGGTGATGTTTACTTTGAATTCTTGATTAAAGAGGTGTCCGTCAGGTTTCTTCACTGTAAACTTACTTGATTCTCTTTATAATTAATAATTATTTGGGAAGAGTTTGTGTGCAGAAGTAGATTGGACTTCAGGGCTAGCTTAATGCAAGTTTTTTTTTTTTTGTATTTTTTTGATTCTTTTAATATGCAATTATGTAGATATCCCATTCTTTGTCAAACTTTCACTCATTAGTTTCAGTATCTATTTATATATTTTGGCTGAATTCATTGTGTTATAATGGTAACAGTTGCCAAATGTTTGATTTTTCTAATTTAAGCATTCCTTCTATATTTATTAGTTGTCCTTCTGGTGTAAAATTCTTATTTATTTGTTTGTTTGTTTATCTCTTCATTTACATTGATATGGACTCACAAATCCCTATTTTGCGAAATGAACTATAAGGTGTTGTGATTATTTATCTTGATGACCACATTGTTCTTGATTTGGTCAGTAGAAGTTCCTTCATGCTGGCTTCTGTGTTAATTTGGCATGTCCTTTTCATTCATTGAGTACTTTATTACTTCCTGGCACAAATAATGTTCCAGACTCTTGTATTTTCCAACTTCAGCTCCAGAATCAGACACCTCTAATGGGCCCTGCTTCTTTTAATGGGGGATGGTATTTAGAAACCAAGATTTGGGTGCTGGTTATGCTCATTGCTATCGGGTATCACTATTCCCAGGATCTCTCAGTAGTCAGAGGTAGAGAAGATATTTGAGTTCAATATTCTGTCTCTCAATTCAGCATACCCCAAATTTAATTTTAGCTTTGTTAGAGGGATATTTCTCTTAATTATGTAGAAAATATTGGATTGCACACAAAATGCTTCCATGAAATGTCCAACTGCATTAGTTTCTGATGGCTGCTGTAACAATTTATCAGAAACCTGGTGGTTTAAAATAACACACACGTGTTCTTGTGGCATTATAAAGGTCAGAAGTCTGAGATCAGTTTCACTGGATTAAAGTCAAGATGTTGTGAGAGCTGATTTCTTCTAGAGGCTGTGGGGCAGAGTTTGTTGCCATTTTCTAGAGACCATCTATGTTCCTTGGCTTATGGTCCTTCTTCCATTTTCAAAGCTCATGCCTCCAAATTCTGCTTTCCTCTTCCTGTCTCTGCAATTGGCTTTCTGTCTTTCTGACTCTGACTCCTGCCTCACTCTTTTTAGGACCCTTTTGATTACCCTGTTTTTACCCAGAAAACTGCCTCATTTCAAAAACCTGAATTTAATTCCAGCTACAAACTCCCTTTTACCATGTAAAGTGACATAGTCATAAGATACAGGAATTACGACATGAACACCTTTGGAGCCATTACTACACCAACACTCAGTTGGTCTCTTTCCATTTTCTAACTATTTATATGGCAGAAATTTCACTTTTGAATTGTATTAATCAGGACACTTGCATTTGCAACTGTTACAAAACAACAATAGCTCAATTTGGTGTGGGCAAAAAAGGAGGCTTGATTGGCTTCCATAAATGAAAGTTACAGGCCCCTGATGAATGTTGCAGGCCCCTGATGAATCCAAGGAGTTGCAGATGTCAGAAATCTTTCTCTCTATCCTTCATCTCTCCTTTCCTTTGTATTTATTCTCAGCCTGCCTTTCATCTCCTGTTGGCAAGATGGCCTCTGCTAGCTCCAGGATTTACTCATCCATTTTGGAATTCTGGGACATAGACATATATTTTCCTCTTTAGTGTCAATAAAATCTAGGGAGTTTCGTTGATTCAACTTTAATGGGACTCTGTAAATCAAAATGTTCATTGCTGTTACTGAAACTGTAACCATTTTATATAGTTTTAGTTTATTTACTACTTGATATATTATTATTGTTTTTTAATGTTTTATTTATTTTTAAGAGAGAGAGAGAGAGCAAGCAAGGGAGGGGCAGGGAGAGAGGGAGACACACAGAATCCGAAGCAGGCTCCAGGCTCCGAGCTGTGAGCACAGAGCCTGACATGGGGCTCTAACTCACGAACCACGAGATCATGACCTCAGCCAAAGTCAGACGCTTAATTGACTGAGCCACCCAGGTGCCCCACTACTTGATATATTATTAATTTGCTTATTTATTTGTTTTACTTAACTTCTTCCATCTCCCTCCTCCTTTTTTCCTTCCTTTTATTTTATCTTTTATTTTTTTTAATGCTTATTTATTTTGAGAGAGAGAGCAAGGGAGGGAGAGGGAGAGAAAGAATCCCAAGCAGGGTCCACACTGTCAGTGCAGAGCCTGATGTGGGGCTCAAACTCATGAACTGTGAGATCATAACCTGAGTCAAAACCAAGAGTTGGACGCTTAAAAGACTAAGCCACCCAGGCGCCCCTCCTTTCTTTCCTTTTAAATATTCTTATTTCAAAAAGAATCAAATAGTATATCTATAATTCTTAAGTTTCTTTTAACTTTATTTTTACTTGTGTTTGGAGATAAAAATAACTTAGTAAGAAAATATGATCTTAAGGGTTTTTTGTGGTTGATAACTTTATTATTTAACAATTATTGATTAACTTAATTACTAATTATTACATTTAGTAAATTTGTTTTTCTTAAAATTATTTTTATAATCATTTAAGTAAATTGTTTAAAGTTCTTTTTTTATGTGTTAGTGAGTCCTGGGGTGAGAATAGAATGCAAAGTGTTAAAGACACTTACACATATAAAAATATGTAAAAAGTATATTTATATTGAAGAGGTTAAAAGCTTTATGTGCTATTAGCATTTCCTGTGGTGTTGATTTTGGGGGTTTTATGTTGCTGCTTTCTTTTGCTTCTATAACTGAAAGTTTTATGAAGTGCAAATAGATTTGGGCCACCTACTGATTTCAATAGGTAATGTATGTTGTCTTTACTGGTAGCTCTTTTTCAGAATTTTCTAGGATCAACATCCTATTTATTTTCAGGAATAAGCAAATATCAAATTCAGTCAAAACCAAGCTTACTTGAATATTAAGACACACTTTTGAAAAACTGAAGTTTTTATAAAGAAAGATTTACTAACTTCTAATATTGTTTTTTTTTAATTGCAAAACTCTTACTGTACTTTTAGTTGGAACTAGACCTTATAAATGTTTTAATGCCTCTTTAATCAGAATTTGTACTTCTTTGAGAGAGGGGAGAGAAAGAGAAATGGTCACAAAGATGGAATTTAATCAACACTTTTAGACTGACTGATCTTTACATTATAAAGCTGGAGTCTGCTACTTAACAATGCCTCTTTAGTTGAAGCACCATAATAAAAACTTGTCTTTTTCATATTGTGGATTTCCAATTGCTATTGACCTACTATGACCATCAAATACTTGTAGCCTGGAGATACTATTATATTTTTCATTTTAAAAATAATACTTTCTTTTGGCTTAGTGTAGAAGCATTTATTGAAATAGGGGAACAAAGAGAAAGCATACAATCATGAAGCAACTTAGTTTTTATCTCTAGTATTTTTTAAAACCTTTCTATGGACCCAATTCTCCTCTTGCCCTGTGGATAAACTTAAGGCTAGTTTCATGACTTTTCAGGTTGCTTTTAGGTCCTCTTATTTCCACAGACAATCTTAGGTCATTCAAATATTTGTTTTCATGAAATAGAATTTTCAAGTTCATTGAAGTTAAAGATTCTCCCCTTCCTTAGATTGTGCCATCAGCTGTGGAAGGAGGAGGCTAGTTAGCCTTTTTTTTTTTTTTCCTTCTTCTTCTGAGAGTGCTTCTTCTCCTTTCTCCCTCTTGAGGCTGCCTCTTGCTCCTCCTCTAGACTTGAAAGAGGTGTGGGGAGGGCAGATCTATTTATTGTCACTACTTGTCAGGCATCGATCTTTATCGCTTTCTCTCTAGCCATGTCACATATGTAGGCAAAAGTGTTTTTGTGTGTTCTTTGGAGAACACCACACCTTGCTTCTTCCATTGTTGGAGATTCTACACCTACATTTCCTTGATGCTAGTGAACACATTTTCTCGATGACTGTTTATAGTTCCTCTTTCAGCTCTTAGAAATTAAAAGGTTGACTCTCTTCTGGGTTATCTCATGTGGGAAGGCAATCTTTTTAGGCAGGACAACACCCAGGCCATTTGTCTCTTGTCAACCTTCCTCCTCTTAATCTCTTCTAATCTTTACCTCCCCTTTCCTCTTGGATTTATTTATTTATTTATTTATTTATTTATTATTTTTTTTAATAAATGAAATTTATTGTCAAATTGGTTTCCAAACAACACCCAGTGCTCATCCCAAAAGGTGCCCTCCTCAATACCCATCACCCACCCTCTCCTCCCTCCCACCCCCCATCAACCCTCAGTTTGTTCTCAGTTTTTAACAGTCTCTTATGCTTTGGCTCTCTCCCACTCTAACCTCTTTTTTTTTTTTTTTTTTTTCCTTCCCCTCCCCCATGGGTTCCTGTTAAGTTTCTCAGGATCCACATAAGAGTGAAACCATATGGTATCTGTCTTTCTCTGTATGGCTTATTTCACTTAGCATCACACTCTCCATTTCCATCCACGTTGCTACAAAAGGCCATATTTCATTTTTTCTCATTGCCACGTAGTATTCCATTGTGTATATAAACCACAATTTCTTTATCCATTCATCAGTTGATGGACATTTAGGCTCTTTCCATAATTTGGCTATTGTTGAGAGTGCTCCTATGAACATTGGGTACAAGTGCCCCTATGCATCAGTACTCCTGTATCCCTTGGATAAATTCCTAGCAGTACTATTGCTGGGTCATAGGGTAGGTCTATTTTTAATTTTCTGAGGAACCTCCACACTGCTTTCCAGAGCGGCTGCACCAATTTGCATTCCCACCAACAGTGCAAGAGGGTTCCCGTTTCTCCACATCCCCTCCAGCATCTATAGTTTCCTGATTTGTTCATTTTGGCCACTCTGACTGGCGTGAGGTGATACCTGAGTGTGGTTTTGATTTGTATTTCCCTGATAAGGAGCGACGCTGAACATCTTTTCATGTGCCTGTTGGCCATCCGGATGTCTTCTTTAGAGAAGTGTCTATTCATGTTTTCTGCCCATTTCTTCACTGGGTTATTTGCTTTTCGGGTGCGGAGTTTGGTGAGCTCTTTATAGATTTTGGATACTAGCCCTTTGTCCGATATGTCATTTGCAAATATCTTTTCCCATTCCGTTGGTTGCCTTTTAGTTTTGTTGGTTGTTTCCTTTGCTGTGCAGAAGCTTTTTATCTTCATAAGGTCCCAGTAATTCACTTTTGCTTTTAATTCCCTTGCCTTTGGGGATGTGTCGAGTAAGAGATTGCTACGGCTGAGGTCAGAGAGGTCTTTTCCTGCTTTCTCCTCTAAGGTTTGGATGGTTTCCTGTCTCACATTCAGGTCCTTTATCCATTTTGAGTTTATTTTTGTGAATGGTGTCAGAAAGTGGTCTAGTTTCAACCTTCTGCATGTTGCTGTCCAGTTCTCCCAGCACCATTTGTTAAAGAGACTGTCTTTTTTCCATTGGATATTCTTTCCTGCTTTGTCAAAGATGAGTTGGCCATACGTTTGTGGGTCTAGTTCTGGGGTTTCTATTCTATTCCATTGGTCTCTGTGTCTGTTTTTGTGCCAATACCATGCTGTCTTGATGATGACAGCTTTGTAGTAGAGGCTAAAGTCTGGGATTGTGGTGCCTCCTGCTTTGGTCTTCTTCAAAATTGCTTTGGCTATTCGGGGCCTTTTGTGGTTCCATATGAATTTTAGGATTGCTTGTTCTAGTTTCGAGAAGAATGCTGGTGCAATTTTGATTGGGATTGCATTGAATGTGTAGATAGCTTTGGGTAGTATTGACATTTTGACAATATTTATTCTTCCAATCCATGAGCAGGGAATGTCTTTCCATTTCTTTAAATCTTCTTCAATTACCTTCATAAGCTTTCTATAGTTTTCAGCATACAGATCCTTTACATCTTTGGTTAGATTTATTCCTAGGTATTTTATGCTTCTTGGTGCAATTGTGAATGGGATCAGTTTCTTTATTTGTCTTTCTGTTGCTTCATTGTTAGTGTATAAGAATGCAACTGATTTCTGTACATTGATTTTGTATCCTGCAACTTTGCTGAATTCATGTATCAGTTCTAGCAGACTTTTGGTGGAGTCTATCGGATTTTCCATGTATAATATCATGTCATCTGCAAAAAGCGAAAGCTTGACTTCATCTTTGCCAATTTTGATGCCTTTGATTTCCTTTTGTTGTCTGATTGCTGATGCTAGAACTTCCAGCACTATGTTAAACAACAGCGGTGAGAGTGGGCATCCCTGTCGTGTTCCTGATCTCAGGGAAAAAGCTCTCAGTTTTTCCCCGTTGAGGATGATGTTAGCTGTGGGCTTTTCATAAATGGCTTTTATGATCTTTAAGTATGCTCCTTCTATCCCGACTTTCTCAAGGGTTTTTATTAAGAAAGGGTGCTGGATTTTGTCAAAGGCCTTTTCTGCATCGATGGACAGGATCATATGGTTTTTCTCTTTTTTTTTTGTTAATGTGATGTATCACGTTGATTGATTTGCGAATGTTGAACCAGCCCTGCATCCCAGGAATGAATCCCACTTGATCATGGTGAATAATTCTTTTTATATGCCGTTGAATTCGATTTGCTAGTATCTTATTGAGAATTTTTGCATCCATATTCATCAGGGATATTGGCCTGTAGTTCTCTTTTTTTACTGGGTCTCTGTCTGGTTTAGGAATCAAAGTAATACTGGCTTCATAGAATGAGTCTGGAAGTTTTCCTTCCCTTTCTATTTCTTGGAATAGCTTGAGAAGGATAGGTATTATCTCTGCTTTAAACGTCTGGTAGAACTCCCCTGGGAAGCCATCTGGTCCTGGACTCTTATTTGTTGGGAGATTTTTGATAACCGATTCAATTTCTTCGCTGGTTATGGGTCTGTTCAAGCTTTCTATTTCCTCCTGATTGAGTTTTGGAAGAGTGTGGGTGTTCAGGAATTTGTCCATTTCTTCCAGGTTGACCAATTTGTTGGCATATAATTTTTCATAGTATTCCCTGATAATTGTTTGTATCTCTGCGGGATTGGTTGTAATAATTCCATTTTCATTCATGATTTTATCTATTTGGGTCATCTCCCTTTTCTTTTTGAGAAGCCTGGCTAGAGGTTTGTCAATTTTGTTTACTTTTTCAAAAAACCAACTCTTGGTTTCGTTTATCTGCTCTACGGTTGTTTTAGATTCTATATTGTTTATTTCTGCTCTGATCTTTATTATTTCTCTTCTTCTGCTGGGTTTAGGCTGCCTTTGCTGTTCTGCTTCTATTTCCTTTAGGTGTGCTGTTAGATTTTGTATTTGGGATTTTTCTTGTTTCTTGAGATAGGCCTGGATTGCAATGTATTTTCCTCTCAGGACTGCCTTCGCTGCGTCCCAAAGCGTTTGGATTGTTGTATTTTCATTTTCGTTTGTTTCCATATATTTTTTAAATTCTTCTCTAATTGCCTGGTTGACCCACTCATTCGTTAGTAGGGTGTTCTTTAACCTCCATGCTTTTGGAGGTTTTCCAGACTTTTTTCTGTGGTTGATTTCAAGCTTCATAGCATTGTGGTCTGAAAGTATGCATGGTATGATTTCAATTCTTGTAAACTTATGAAGGGCTGTTTTGGGACCCAGTATATGATCTATCTTGGAGAATGTTCCATGTGCACTCGAGAAGAAAGTATATTCTGTTGCTTTGGGATGCAGAGTTCTAAATATATCTGTCAAGTCCATCTGATCCAATGTCTCATTCAGGGCCCTTGTTTCTTTATTGACCGTGTGTCTAGATGATCTATCCATTTCTGTAAGTGGGGTGTTAAAGTCCCCTGCAATTACCACATTCTTATCAATAAGGTTGCTTATGTTTATGAGTAATTGTTTTATATATTTGGGCGCTCCGGTATTTGGCGCATAGACATTTATAATTGTTAGCTCTTCCTGATGGATACACCCTGTCACTATTATATAATGTCCTTCTTCATCTCTTGTTACAGCCTTTAATTTAAAGTCTAGTTTGTCTGATATAAGTATGGCTATTCCAGCTTTCTTTTGGCTTCCAGTAGCATGATAAATAGTTCTCCATCCCCTCACTCTCAATCTAAAGGTGTCCTCAGATCTAAAATGAGTCTCTTGTAGACAGCAAATAGATGGGTCTTGTTTTTTTATCCATTCTGATACCCTATGTCTTTTGGTTGGCGCATTTAATCCATTTACATTCAGTGTTATTATAGAAAGATATGGGTTTAGAGTCATTGTGATGTCTGTATGTTTTATGCTTGTAGTGATGTCTCTGGTACTTTGTCTCACAGGGTCCCCCTTAGGATCTCTTGTAGGGCTGGTTTAGTGGTGACAAATTCCTTCAGTTTTTGTTTGTTTGGGAAGACCTCTATCTCTCCTTCTATTCTAAGTGACAGACTTGCTGGATAAAGGATTCTCGGCTGCATATTTTTTCTGTCTAGCACCCTGAAAATCTCATGCCAATTCTTTCTGGCCTGCCAAGTTTCAAAAGAGAGATCAGTCACGAGTCTTATAGGTCTCCCTTTATATGCGAGGGCACGTTTACCCCTTGCTGCTTTCAGAATTTTCTCTTTATCCTTGTATTTTGCCAGTTTCACTATGATATGTCGTGCAGATCGATCCAAGTTACGTCTGAAGGGAGTTCTCTGTGCCTCTTGGATTTCAATGCCTTTTTCCTTCCCCAGTTCAGGGAAGTTCTCAGCTATTATTTCTTCAAGTACCCCTTCAGCACCTTTCCCTCTCTCTTCCTCCTCTGGGATACCAATTATGCGTATATTATTTCTTTTTAGTGTATCACTTAGTTCTCTAATTTTCCCCTCATACTCCTGGATTTTTTTTATCTCTCTTTCTCTCAGTTTCCTCTTTTTCCATAACTTTATCTTCTAGTTCACCTATTCTCTCCTCTGCCTCTTCAATCCGAGCCGTGGTGGTTTCCATTTTGTTTTGCATTTCGTTTAAAGCGTTTTTCAGCTCCTCGTGACTGTTCCTTAGTCCCTTGATCTCTGTAGCAAGAGAGTATCTGCTGTCCTGTATACTGTTTTCAAGCCCAGTGATTAATTTTATGACTATTATTCTAAATTCACTTTCTGTTATATTGTTTAAATCCTTTTTGATCAGCTCATTAGCTGTTGTTATTTCCTGGAGATTCTTCTGAGGGGAATTCTTCCGCTTGGTCATTTTGGATAGTCTCTGGCATGGTGAGGACCTGCAGAGCACTTCCCCTGTGCTGTGGTGTATAACTGGAGTTGGTGGGCGGAGCCGCAGTCAGACCTGATGTCTGCCCCCAGCCCACTGCTGTGTCCACAGTCAGACTGGTGTGTGCCTTCTCTTCCCCTCTCCTAGGGGCGGGATTCACTGTGGGGTGGGGTGGCCCGTCTGGGCTACTTGCACACTGCCAGGCTTGTGATGCTGGGGATCTGGCGTCTTAGCTGGGGTGGGTAGGCAAGGTGCACAGGGGCAGGAGGGGTAGGCTTAGCTTGCTTCTCCTTAGGTGATCCACTTCAGGAGGGGCCCTGTGGCAGCAGGAGGGAGTCAGATCCGCTGCCGGAGGTTTGGCTCCGCAGAAGCGCAGAGTTGGGTGTTTGTGCGGAGCGAGCAAGTTCCCTGGCAGGAACTGGTTCTCTTTGGGATTTTGGCTGGGGGATGGGCGGGGGAGATGGCGCTGGCGAGCGCCTTTGTTCCCCACCAAACTGAGCTCTGTCGTCCGGGAGCTCAGCAGCTCTCCTTCCCTTTGTCCTCCAGCCTTCCCGCTTTCTGAGCAGAGCTGTTAACTTATGATCTCCCAGACGCTAAGTCGCGCTTGCTGTCGGAACACAGTCCGTCAGGCCCCTCCGCTTTTTGCAAGCCAGACTCGGGGGCTCTGCTTGGCCGGCGGGCCGCCCCTCCGCCCCGGCTCCCTCCCGCCAGTCCGTGGAGCGCGCACCGCCTCGCCGCCCTTCCTACCCTCTTCCGTGGGCCTCTCGTCTGCGCTTGGCTCCGGCGACTCCGTTCTGCTAATCCTCTGGCGGTTTTCTGGGTTATTTAGGCACGTGTAGGTGGAATCTAAGTGATCAGCAGGACGCGCGGTGAGCCCAGCGTCCTCCTACGCCGCCATCTTCCGGAATTCCCATCTATTTATTTATTTATTTAGGCTGGAGATGACAGATTAGCCAAGAGGTCTGTTTGACTTTACATGAATCTGGGATGAGGGAGCAAAACAATTTCTCAGGCACTTTATTTGCAAATTCTGCTTTAAGTGGTCTTGAAATCCCTTGGGGATATAGGACTGGTACCATCTATATTCTTCAAATCTGAGATATAGAGTCCTGAGATATATTTAAATCTTGTCACAAACAAGAATCACTAACTAGTTAAGGACATGATCCATTTCATTTTACTATTCAGGAGCCAGTTATTTGAGTTGAAGTATGATGTGGGAAATCTATCGATTTTCTCTGCTACTGTAACTACTGATGACTAAATTTTTGTTACTCCAGTTCCTTTATTAGTAATATTCTAATTGTGTCATGATGAGATTAGGAAGATTATAGTAGTATAAATTGCCTGGACCTAGTGTGGGGCATCTAGTAATTATCTGACAGACATCACGTCACTTTTTTTTTTTTTTTTTTTTTGCCAGGCAGCCATTTTGTAAGTGCTATTATCTGTACCTTGTCAGGGGAGAAATTTAGGCTAAAATAAACACTGTTTTGGAATAAAGTTATATTAAAGTTGGAATCTGATTCCCAGTAGCTATGAAATATCTCATAGGATAAGAGAAAGATGAGCTTCACCTTCCTTGAGTAAATATTTTTGTATCAAGTAGTCTGCTCAAGTTTCAAGGCATTTGCAATATTAGTGCTTGATCAAGTTCATTCAACTCAACAATTAGCCATTATTGGTACTGCAGTTTCATTCTTCAACAGTTTGTAAATAACAACAGCTAGTTTATAAATATTAGGCATATCATAAAATGCTCACTTACTATCAATATTTTGTTAATGGACTACTAAGAAGCAAGATAAAAATACTGTCATTTTAACAATTAGATAAGTAAAAGATACAAATCATAAATATCATATACATACAAGCATTAATATACACTTGACTTCAAAATCAAGGCTCCAAAATAGCTTAAAAATTTGTTTTAATGTTATACCTCTTTTGGTATGCTGTGAAATTTGTACATTATTTCTAGAATTTATCATTTTATATAATTTACATGTGAATATTGTTTAGGCCAGCCATTTTACCCATAGAAATTTATCCTTAAAAGATACATAAGTATGATGTGTGTGTATGTGTATGTCATTTACTGCATTTTATTTAGTATGGAAAATCAGAAAATACATAAATGTTCATTGGTAGATATCAGTTAAATAAAGCAGGATAAATCTATATGATATAATACTTTACAGCCACTAATAACTGACATATATCTATTTATTCACACTTAAATAACTTCCCAAAATATTGTTATTTGGGGAAAGATAGTCTACAAATTGATGTGGATAGTTTCATTCCATTATTATAAAATAGATAAGTATTTATATATATATGCCTAGAAAATTCTGGAAGGATATACATTAAATTATCGTAGTGATTACTTCTGAGTTGGTGGGATTGATATACTCATATATATTTCTTTACTTGGGCCTGAGCATTATGCTAGAAACGGGATATGAAGGAGAAAAAGATGAAGTTGTTGCCTTCATACAGCTTATGTTTTAGACATTAAAAGAATAAACATAAATAGAGTTAAAATGGACTGGGGCAAAGAGTATTTTGATAGGCCATAGCTATATGTCATCAATTTTGACATCTTGTATTTTTATTTTCATTATTTCAAAACACTTTATTATTTCCTCTTTGAATGTTTTTTGACCCAAGAGTTACTTAGAACTATGCTATTTAAATTCCAAATAATTGGAGATTTTCCAGATATATTTCTGTTAATGAATTCATATTGAATTCCACCACAGTCATAGAGTATACTTTGTATAACGTGATTTACAGCTTTTTAAAATGAGAAGTGGTAGATGGGAATTAGTCTTATTGATTCAGCCTGCTTTCCCCTTAAGACCTTCCTTAACCCTTCTGCCCTTCTTGACAGCCTACTTTCTTCTCCTAAATCAACAATAAATTAATTTTTTTCCCAGTGTACATTCATCCAAGTTAATGGCTGTATGTCACATTGGGGAAAGGACTGAGGGAATCATCATGGTATATAATGGAGGACTTTCTTTATAGGGTTCTGGCTGTCTTTTCAGGCCCATGGGTTCCAATAACCTACAAATCAGCTCAGGTCCAGGAGCTAAGCAAAGAATTGTACATCTTTATTGGAGCAATCACCTTCAGTGTAATATCTTGCTTCTCCACTCTTGCTCCCCCTGGTCCAGGTTATAGGTTAAACAGCACCTTGGTTGGCTGTCAATTTTGCTTGTTGGGACACCCAGTTCTCTAAAACTGTCTCAACACCTTGAAGGTCCAGAGACCTTGGCTGCCCCTCTGACTTTGCTGGTCCTCATAATAATTATAGCTGCCTGAAAATTACACAACCTTACCTCAATTACATCATGATCCCATCATCTCTTAAGATATATATTTACAAGGGGCACCTGGGTGGCTCAGTTGGTTAAGCGTCCAACTTTGGCTTAGGCTGTGATCTCCTGGTTCATGAGTTTGAGCCCTGCATCAGGCTTTCTGAGGTCAGCACAGAGCTGGCTTCAGATTCCTTGTCCTCCTGTCTCTCTGTCCCTCCCCTGCTGGTTCTCTCCTCTGAACATAAATAATAAGCCTTTATTTATTTATATATATAAATATATAAATAAGCCATATATATATATATATATATATATATATATATATATATATATATATGTAAAGACTCAGTGAGTTCTGGCCTCACATAGTATTCCTCTTCTACTAGTCTCTATTCATTTATGTATTTTCTGCTAGGACAAATCAGGCATTTCAGCTTTGTTGACAGTGGCTATAATTTTTTTTTCCAGTCCTCTAAGAGCCATCTGAGAGTGAATTAGTCATTCCCTGGAGGTTGCTAAGGTGCTAAATCTCCTGTCCCAAGAAAATGTCCCCAAATCAATGAATTCTTGGTTTTCCAGTCTTCTTTTCCTTCCTGCCTTGATCAAGTACTTTCAAAATTCAATCCTAAAAGTTCTCCATTAGCTTCTGCTGTTCATTTCTGACTAACTCTTGCAACTCTTGAGGTATATCATTACTCTCCTCTCTTATCAGATCTCTTATCAGATCCATTATGTTTTCAGTCAGGTTCTGTTGAGTTTAACGCCTGGTTATTATCAGCCTGATAGGTCAAATAGGAAATTCCTGAGGGGAACACAAAATGCATAGTGAGTAGGAAGCCTCTACAGCATCTCCCAGAAAAGCAGAAGTGATAGCCCTGATAGGGAAGAGTGAACCTGTTGTGTAAATCCATAAGCTTCAGGGCTTGCAGAGTTAACAGCCTCAGAGGCATCTGTTCAGACCATCCTATCTCATGTTTAAGGGTTCCACATTTATGTACCAGGAATATGACTTTTATATAACACACGTGCATTGGCTGAGCATTGAAATATCCCTGGGACTCTAAGACTAACAACTAGGTCTTTGAAAAACAATCCCAGTCATTGCTAATTTGCCATCATTGCACATGCCATAGCACACTCCACTGGGACATTTTCCTAGCTTACTATTGTGGAAATTTTAACATTTGTGCTGCTACCTGTGTTAAGGGAAATCTGCGTCTGCCCACTAACCAGGAGGCATCCTATTCAATTGCCATAGCAACCAGTCCAAATCTTGATCTTACTGCCTTTACCTTGGTTTACTTGCAGTACCGCAGGGCTTGTTTGGCTCAGATAAGAAACAGATGACAAGATAAGGTTAAATGTAGAAGAAATTAATTAATCAGAAAATACCTCACATCCAACATGACCTCAATATTAATGTGACAGTTTCAGGGTGCAGCAGCTGGGGGCCTCAATGATGTGAGGGAGTTAGACTCCCTGTAGTCACATCTGAGAAGCATATTCTCAGTCCAACACAATGTCAAATGCTAGAAGAAGCAAGTTCTGAATACATTTTTATTTTGAAATCTGTATAGGTGATATTAAGCATGTGTCTATTTTAGAAACAATGGTGAGGAATGAAATGAAAAAGGTAGATTCAAACGTAGAAAATATTAACCTTGGGTCACATAGATATTTTAGGAGTAGTAAATTGGGAATTACATGGACAAAAAAGTGGCCAGAAAAACAAACAAACACAACAGATAATGTGGCTGTTTTTCTTCATCCCCTCCACCATCAGCCCACTTTAAACCATTATCATCTTTTACTTGAACTATTACAATAGCCTCCTATGTGGCCTGTCCATACAATCTACTCCACCATTTTTTTTTTTTTTGTGAGATAGCCAGGGTGGGCTTTAAAAAACAAATTAGATTAGGGGAGAGGCCAAGATGGCAGAACAGCATGGACGTTTATTTTACATCTCTCATCACTGAAATGCAGCCAGATCAACACTAGACCATCCTGCATACTTAGAAAACTGATTTAAGGATTAACACAACAATCTGTGCAACTTGAACCACAGAACTCAGTAGGTATGCAGCGTGGAGAGGTAAACTGAGGGAGAGAGAAGCCACGGAGGGCAGGGAGCTATTTTTGCTTGTGGAGAGAGGACGGAGATGGGGGGAGAGTATGGGAAAAGCAACTCTCTCCCCCAAAAGTAGTTGGAGAGACAGTGGAAAAGTGGAAACAGTGGCAGGGACTGAACAAAAAAAGGGAGAAAGGAGAGGGTTTAAATTCCATTAAGGCTCTATAAACAGGGGAAGTGCAGAGTCTGAAACTCTGAAGTTCCATACCTGGCGGTTCTCTGGTGGGAAGGGCAAATCCCTAGTATCAGAGAGCAAAGTCTGAGGGGTCCACAAGCCACATGAGGAGAGGTGGTTCCCCTGCTGGGAGGGCATTTGATAAATGCTGTGAGACTTCCCCACAGGGAAAGGTCCCAGTGGACACTGGAGAACAACCACATTCACTGGTGTTAGAACAAGGATGGTAAGTATGAAGCCTGGTGCCAGATGTGTTTTGTGATTTTCCATAAACCCAGAAATGCTGTTGCTACAAGATCACTTGAACCTTTTCTGGGGCAGGCTGGCACCCAGCCACAGTCTCTGGGCATTGGCAGCAGTGCAGTCTCATGAACGTTCCTGGGGGTGGGCTGGCACCTGGCCATTGCTCAGTGAGACCTTTCCCCAGAGGGTCTGAGCTTGTCAAAGCTGCAGTCCCTCAGAAGTGAGGGGTTGGCATACACAGCCCCATTTGAGATAAAACTCAAGAGGGAGGTGTCACCTGGCAGCCTGATAGCTTGGTCACAGACAGTGTAGAAGCAGGGAGTGGACGGAAGCCGGAGACAAAGGAGGGGTGGTTGATTGCCAGTTGTGGAGAGTACAGAGTTCTGATACTAAAGACTAGGTAGCTGGATGACTCCATTTTCACCCCTCCCACTCATGTGCATACATGCCTACACACGCCACAGCAGTCCACCCCAGTAAGCAAAGCATCTAGTGGAGAATGGAGCCATAGCACTAAACCCCACCCAACTAAGCCAACAGTGCTCTTGAAAAACACAAGTCTCTCAGCCTGCTTAGTTTACAGACTATAAAGTGCTTCATAGCTTGACTTCTACAGGAAACCAGATACAATTTCAACAGTACTTCATTCTGTTCACTGGTCCTGTTATTCATTTTTTTTCTTTTTCTTTTCTTTTTTTATTCTTGAATACAGAAAGAGAAAAAATCTATTAAAAATATTTTTCTTTAATTTCTTTCTACTTTTTTTTACTTTTTTATAATTTTTTAAAAAATTCTATTTTACTTTCAGCATTTCATTTTATTCTATTTTATTGTATTCTTCTTTCCAAATTTTCAAACGTTTTCCTTTTATTTCATTTTTTCCCTTTTTTTCTTTTTCTTTTTCCTTTGCTTTTTCTTTTCTTATCTTTCCCTTTTTCTCTAAACTATAAAACTTCTTTCAACAACCATACCAAAACACACCTAGGATCTGGCATCCTTTATTTGATTTCTTTGTATTATTTTTAATTTTTAATTTTAATTTTTTTCACTTTATTAATTCCTGTTCTTCCTCCAAAATGATGAAGTGAAGGAATTCACCCCAAAAGAAAGAACAGGAAGAAATGACAGCCAGGGACTTAATCAATACAAATACAAGCAAGATGTCTGAATTGGAATTTAGAATCATGATATTAGAAGGCTAGCTGGGGTTGAAAATAGATTAGAATCCCTTTCTGCAGAGATAAAAGAAGTAAAAGCTAGTCAAGATGAAATAAAAAATGCTATAACAGCTGCATCTTGAATGGATGCCACAGCAGCAAGGAGGAATGAGGCAAAGCAGCAAATCAGTGATATAGAGGACAAACTTATGGACAATAATGAAGCAGAAACAAAGAGGGACACTAAGGCAAAAGAACATGAAGTAAAAATTAGAGAACTTAGTGATAACATCAGAATCATAGGGGTCCCAGAAGATGAAGAGAGAGAAAAAGGGGTAGAAGGGTTATGTGAGCAAATCTTAGCAGAAAACTTTCCTAATCTGGGGAAAGATACAGACATCAAAATCCAGGAAGCACAGAGGACTCCCATTCGATTCAACAAAAACTGACCATCAACACAACAATCATAGTCAAATTCACAAAATACACAGGCAAGGTAAGAATCATGAAAGCAGTAAGGGAAAAAAAAGTCCTTAACCTACAAGGGAAGATAGATAAGGTTTGCAGCAGACCTATCCACAGAAACTTGGCAGGCCAGAAAGGAGTGGCAGGGTATATTCAATGTACTGAATTGGAAAAATATGCAGCCAAGAATTCTTTATCCAGTAAGGTTGTAATTGAAAATAGAAGGGAGATAAAAAGTTTCCCAGACAAACAAAAATTAAAGGAGTTTGTGACCACTAAACCAGCCCTACAAGAAATTTTAAGGGGGCTCTCTGAGTGGAGAAAATATGAAAAAAAAGACCAAAAACAACAAAGACTAAAAAGGACCAGAGACAACCACCAAAAACTTCAACTCTCCAGGTAACATAATGGAAATAAATTCATATCTTTCAGTACTCATTCTGAATGTCAATAGTCTAAACACTTCAATCAAAAGACATAGGGTGACAGAATGGATAAGAAAACAAGATCCATCTATATGCTGTTTGCAAGAGACCCACTTTAGCTCCAAAGTCACCTTCAGATTGAAAATAAGGCTTTGGAGAACCATCTATCATGCTAATGGTCACCAAAAGAAAGCTGGAGTAGCCATACTTATATCAGACAATCTAGATTTTAAAATAAAGACTGTGGAGAGAGAGGGAAGATGGCGGCGTAGGAGGACGCTGGGCTCACCGCGCGTCCTGCTGATCACTTAGATTCCACCTACACGTGCCTAAATAACCCAGAAAACCGCCAGAGGATTAGCAGAACAGAGTCGCGGGAGCCAAGCGCAGACGAGAGGCCCACGGAAGAGGGTAGGAAGGGCGGCGAGGCGGTGCGCGCTCCACGGACTGGCGGGAGGGAGCCGGGGCGGAGGGGCGGCCCGCCGGCCAAGCAGAGCCCCCGAGTCTGGCTTGCAAAAAGCGGAGGGGCCTGACGGACTGTGTTCCGACAGCAAGCGCGACTTAGCGTCTGGGAGATCATAAGTTAACAGCTCTGCTCAGAAAGCGGGAAGGCTGGAGGACAAAGGGAAGGAGAGCTGCTGAGCTCCCGGATGACAGAGCTCAGTTTGGTGGGGAACAAAGGCGCTCGCCAGCGCCATCTCCCCCGCCCATCCCCCAGCCAAAATCCCAAAGAGAACCAGTTCCTGCCAGGGAACTTGCTCGCTCCGCCAAACACCCAACTCTGCGCTTCTGCGGAGCCAAACCTCCGGCAGCGGATCTGACTCCCTCCTGCTGCCACAGGGCCCCTCCTGAAGTGGATCACCTAAGGAGAAGCAAGCTAAGCCTACCCCTCCTGCCCCTGTGCACCTTGCCTACCCACCCCAGCTAAGACGCCAGATCCCCAGCATCACAAGCCTGGCAGTGTGCAAGTAGCCCAGACGGGCCACCCCACCCCACAGTGAATCCCGCCCCTAGGAGAGGGGAAGAGAAGGCACACACCAGTCTGACTGTGGACACAGCAGTGGGCTGGGGGCAGACATCAGGTCTGACTGCGGCTCCGCCCACCAACTCCAGTTATACACCACAGCACAGGGGAAGTGCTCTGCAGGTCCTCACCATGCCAGAGACTATCCAAAATGACCAAGCGGAAGAATTCCCCTCAGAAGAATCTCCAGGAAATAACAACAGCTAATGAGCTGATCAAAAAGGATTTAAACAATATAACAGAAAGTGAATTTAGAATAATAGTCATAAAATTAATCACTGGGCTTGAAAACAGTATACAGGACAGCAGATACTCTCTTGCTACAGAGATCAAGGGACTAAGGAACAGTCACGAGGAGCTGAAAAACGCTTTAAACGAAATGCAAAACAAAATGGAAACCACCACGGCTCGGATTGAAGAGGCAGAGGAGAGAATAGGTGAACTAGAAGATAAAGTTATGGAAAAAGAGGAAACTGAGAGAAAGAGAGATAAAAAAAATCCAGGAGTATGAGGGGAAAATTAGAGAACTAAGTGATACACTAAAAAGAAATAATATACGCATAATTGGTATCCCAGAGGAGGAAGAGAGAGGGAAAGGTGCTGAAGGGGTACTTGAAGAAATAATAGCTGAGAACTTCCCTGAACTGGGGAAGGAAAAAGGCATTGAAATCCAAGAGGCACAGAGAACTCCCTTCAGACGTAACTTGGATCGATCTGCACGACATATCATAGTGAAACTGGCAAAATACAAGGATAAAGAGAAAATTCTGAAAGCAGCAAGGGGTAAACGTGCCCTCGCATATAAAGGGAGACCTATAAGACTCGTGACTGATCTCTCTTTTGAAACTTGGCAGGCCAGAAAGAATTGGCATGAGATTTTCAGGGTGCTAGACAGAAAAAATATGCAGCCGAGAATCCTTTATCCAGCAAGTCTGTCACTTAGAATAGAAGGAGAGATAGAGGTCTTCCCAAACAAACAAAAACTGAAGGAATTTGTCACCACTAAACCAGCCCTACAAGAGATCCTAAGGGGGACCCTGTGAGACAAAGTACCAGAGACATCACTACAAGCATAAAACATACAGACATCACAATGACTCTAAACCCATATCTTTCTATAATAACACTGAATGTAAATGGATTAAATGCGCCAACCAAAAGACATAGGGTATCAGAATGGATAAAAAAACAAGACCCATCTATTTGCTGTCTACAAGAGACTCATTTTAGATCTGAGGACACCTTTAGATTGAGAGTGAGGGGATGGAGAACTATTTATCATGCTACTGGAAGCCAAAAGAAAGCTGGAATAGCCATACTTATATCAGACAAACTAGACTTTAAATTAAAGGCTGTAACAAGAGATGAAGAAGGACATTATATAATAGTGACAGGGTGTATCCATCAGGAAGAGCTAACAATTATAAATGTCTATGCGCCAAATACCGGAGCGCCCAAATATATAAAACAATTACTCATAAACATAAGCAACCTTATTGATAAGAATGTGGTAATTGCAGGGGACTTTAACACCCCACTTACAGAAATGGATAGATCATCTAGACACACGGTCAATAAAGAAACAAGGGCCCTGAATGAGACATTGGATCAGATGGACTTGACAGATATATTTAGAACTCTGCATCCCAAAGCAACAGAATATACTTTCTTCTCGAGTGCACATGGAACATTCTCCAAGATAGATCATATACTGGGTCCCAAAACAGCCCTTCATAAGTTTACAAGAATTGAAATCATACCATGCATACTTTCAGACCACAATGCTATGAAGCTTGAAATCAACCACAGAAAAAAGTCTGGAAAACCTCCAAAAGCATGGAGGTTAAAGAACACCCTACTAACGAATGAGTGGGTCAACCAGGCAATTAGAGAAGAATTTAAAAAATATATGGAAACAAACGAAAATGAAAATACAACAATCCAAACGCTTTGGGACGCAGCGAAGGCAGTCCTGAGAGGAAAATACATTGCAATCCAGGCCTATCTCAAGAAACAAGAAAAATCCCAAATACAAAATCTAACAGCACACCTAAAGGAAATAGAAGCAGAACAGCAAAGGCAGCCTAAACCCAGCAGAAGAAGAGAAATAATAAAGATCAGAGCAGAAATAAACAATATAGAATCTAAAACAACCGTAGAGCAGATAAACGAAACCAAGAGTTGGTTTTTTGAAAAAGTAAACAAAATTGACAAACCTCTAGCCAGGCTTCTCAAAAAGAAAAGGGAGATGACCCAAATAGATAAAATCATGAATGAAAATGGAATTATTACAACCAATCCCGCAGAGATACAAACAATTATCAGGGAATACTATGAAAAATTATATGCCAACAAATTGGTCAACCTGGAAGAAATGGACAAATTCCTGAACACCCACACTCTTCCAAAACTCAATCAGGAGGAAATAGAAAGCTTGAACAGACCCATAACCAGCGAAGAAATTGAATCGGTTATCAAAAATCTCCCAACAAATAAGAGTCCAGGACCAGATGGCTTCCCAGGGGAGTTCTACCAGACGTTTAAAGCAGAGATAATACCTATCCTTCTCAAGCTATTCCAAGAAATAGAAAGGGAAGGAAAACTTCCAGACTCATTCTATGAAGCCAGTATTACTTTGATTCCTAAACCAGACAGAGACCCAGTAAAAAAAGAGAACTACAGGCCAATATCCCTGATGAATATGGATGCAAAAATTCTCAATAAGATACTAGCAAATCGAATTCAACGGCATATAAAAAGAATTATTCACCATGATCAAGTGGGATTCATTCCTGGGATGCAGGGCTGGTTCAACATTCGCAAATCAATCAACGTGATACATCACATTAACAAAAAAAAAAGAGAAAAACCATATGATCCTGTCCATCGATGCAGAAAAGGCCTTTGACAAAATCCAGCACCCTTTCTTAATAAAAACCCTTGAGAAAGTCGGGATAGAAGGAGCATACTTAAAGATCATAAAAGCCATTTATGAAAAGCCCACAGCTAACATCATCCTCAACGGGGAAAAACTGAGAGCTTTTTCCCTGAGATCAGGAACACGACAGGGATGCCCACTCTCACCGCTGTTGTTTAACATAGTGCTGGAAGTTCTAGCATCAGCAATCAGACAACAAAAGGAAATCAAAGGCATCAAAATTGGCAAAGATGAAGTCAAGCTTTCGCTTTTTGCAGATGACATGATATTATACATGGAAAATCCGATAGACTCCACCAAAAGTCTGCTAGAACTGATACATGAATTCAGCAAAGTTGCAGGATACAAAATCAATGTACAGAAATCAGTTGCATTCTTATACACTAACAATGAAGCAACAGAAAGACAAATAAAGAAACTGATCCCATTCACAATTGCACCAAGAAGCATAAAATACCTAGGAATAAATCTAACCAAAGATGTAAAGGATCTGTATGCTGAAAACTATAGAAAGCTTATGAAGGTAATTGAAGAAGATTTAAAGAAATGGAAAGACATTCCCTGCTCATGGATTGGAAGAATAAATATTGTCAAAATGTCAATACTACCCAAAGCTATCTACACATTCAATGCAATCCCAATCAAAATTGCACCAGCATTCTTCTCGAAACTAGAACAAGCAATCCTAAAATTCATATGGAACCACAAAAGGCCCCGAATAGCCAAAGCAATTTTGAAGAAGACCAAAGCAGGAGGCACCACAATCCCAGACTTTAGCCTCTACTACAAAGCTGTCATCATCAAGACAGCATGGTATTGGCACAAAAACAGACACAGAGACCAATGGAATAGAATAGAAACCCCAGAACTAGACCCACAAACGTATGGCCAACTCATCTTTGACAAAGCAGGAAAGAATATCCAATGGAAAAAAGACAGTCTCTTTAACAAATGGTGCTGGGAGAACTGGACAGCAACATGCAGAAGGTTGAAACTAGACCACTTTCTGACACCATTCACAAAAATAAACTCAAAATGGATAAAGGACCTGAATGTGAGACAGGAAACCATCCAAACCTTAGAGGAGAAAGCAGGAAAAGACCTCTCTGACCTCAGCCGTAGCAATCTCTTACTCGACACATCCCCAAAGGCAAGGGAATTAAAAGCAAAAGTGAATTACTGGGACCTTATGAAGATAAAAAGCTTCTGCACAGCAAAGGAAACAACCAACAAAACTAAAAGGCAACCAACGGAATGGGAAAAGATATTTGCAAATGACATATCGGACAAAGGGCTAGTATCCAAAATCTATAAAGAGCTCACCAAACTCCGCACCCGAAAAGCAAATAACCCAGTGAAGAAATGGGCAGAAAACATGAATAGACACTTCTCTAAAGAAGACATCCGGATGGCCAACAGGCACATGAAAAGATGTTCAGCGTCGCTCCTTATCAGGGAAATACAAATCAAAACCACACTCAGGTATCACCTCACGCCAGTCAGAGTGGCCAAAATGAACAAATCAGGAAACTATAGATGCTGGAGGGGATGTGGAGAAACGGGAACCCTCTTGCACTGTTGGTGGGAATGCAAATTGGTGCAGCCGCTCTGGAAAGCAGTGTGGAGGTTCCTCAGAAAATTAAAAATAGACCTACCCTATGACCCAGCAATAGTACTGCTAGGAATTTATCCAAGGGATACAGGAGTACTGATGCATAGGGGCACTTGTACCCAATGTTCATAGGAGCACTCTCAACAATAGCCAAATTATGGAAAGAGCCTAAATGTCCATCAACTGATGAATGGATAAAGAAATTGTGGTTTATATACACAATGGAATACTACGTGGCAATGAGAAAAAATGAAATATGGCCTTTTGTAGCAACGTGGATGGAAATGGAGAGTGTGATGCTAAGTGAAATAAGCCATACAGAGAAAGACAGATACCATATGGTTTCACTCTTATGTGGATCCTGAGAAACTTAACAGGAACCCATGGGGGAGGGGAAGGAAAAAAAAAAAAAAAAGAGGTTAGAGTGGGAGAGAGCCAAAGCATAAGAGACTGTTAAAAACTGAGAGCAAACTGAGGGTTGATGGGGGTGGGAGGGAGGAGAGGGTGGGTGATGGGTATTGAGGAGGGCACCTTTTGGGATGAGCACTGGGTGTTGTATGGAAACCAATTTGACAATAAATTTCATATATAAATAAAAAAAATAAAATAAATACTGTAATAAGAGATGAAGTAGGGCATTATATGATAATTAACGGGTCTATCCACCAAGAAGATCTAACAATTATAAACATTTATGCTCCAAATGTGAGAGCACCCAAATATATAAATCAATTAATCACAAACATAAAGAAACTTCTTGATAATAATACCTTAGTAGTAGGTACCTTCAACACCCACTTATGGCAATGGATAGATCATCTAAACAGAAAATCAATAAGGAAGCAATGGCTTTTGAATGACACGCTGGACCAGATGGACTTAGCAGATATATTCAGAACATTTCCTCCTAAAGGAACAGAATACACATTCTTTTGAGTGCACATGAAACATTCTCCAGAATAGACCACATACTGGGACACAAATCCAGCCCTCAACAAGCACAAAAAGATCAAGATCATACCGTGCATATTTTCAGACCACAACACAAGAAATCAACCACAAGAAAAAATTTGGAAAGATGACAAATACTTGGAGACTAAAGAATATCCTGCTAAAGAATGAATGGTCTAACCAAGAAATTAAAGAGGAAATTAAAAAGTGCATGGAAACCATTGAAAATGATAACACGACAGCCCAAAACCTTTGGGACACAGCCAAAGTGGTAATAAGAGGGAAGTATGTAGTAATCCAGGCCTTCCTAAAAAAGTAAGAAAGTTCTCAGATACACAACCTAACCTTACACCTCAAAGAGCTGGAAAAAGAACAGCAAATAAAACCCCAAACCAGCAGAAGACAGGAAATAATAAAGATTAGAGAAGAAATCAATGCTATCGAAACCAAAAAACCAGTAGAACAGATCAATGAAATCACGAGCTGGTTCTTTGAAAGAATTAACAAAATTGATAAACCCCTAGCCAGTTTGATCAAAAAGACTAAGGAAAGCACCCAAATAAATAAAATCAAGGATGAAATAGGAGAGAACACAACCAACAGTGCAGAAATATAAACAATAATAAGAGAATATTATGAGCAATTACACTCCAATAAAATGGGCCATATGGAAGAAATGGACAATTCCTAGAATCATACAAACTACCAAAACTGAAACAGGAAGAAATAGAAAATTTGAACAGACCCATAATCAGTAAAGAAATCAAAATAGTAATAAAAAATTTTCCAAAAAACAAGAGTCCAGGGCCAAATGACTTTCCACAAGAATTCTACCAAACATTAATTTTTTTAATGTTTATTTATTTTTGAGACAGAGAGAGAGACAGAGTGTGACTGGGGGAGAGACAGAGAGGCAAACTCAGAATCTGAAGCAAGCCCAGGCTCCAAGCTGTCAGCACAGAGCCTGACGCGAGGCTGAACTCATAAACTGTAAGATCATGACCTTAGCTGAAGTTGGATGCTCAACCGACTGAGCCATCCAGGTGTTCTATCTACCAAACATTTAAAGAAGAGTTCACACCTATTCTCTTGAAGCTATTCTAAAAAAAATAGAAATGAAAGGAAAACTTCCAAACTCTTTCTATGAAGCCAGCATTACCTTGATTACAAAAGCAGACATAGACCCCACTAAGAAGGAGAACTATAGACCAATTTCCCTGATGAACATGGATACAAAAATCCTTAACAAGAAATTAGCCAACCAGATCCAACAATACATTAAAAGAATTATTCACCACGACCAAGTGGGATTTATACCTAGTGCAGGGCTGGTTCAGTATCTGCAAAACAATCTATGTGATACATCACAACAATAAAAGAAATGACAAGAACCACATGATCCTCTCAATAGATGCAGAGAAAGCATTTGACAAAATACAGCGCCCTTTCTTGATAAAAACCCTCAAGAAAGTGGGGATAGAAGGATCATATCTCAGGATCATAAAAGTCATATGAAAGACCCACTGCTAATATCACCCTCAATGGGGAAAAACTGAATGCTTTCCTTCTAAGGTCATGAACACAACAGGGATGTCCATGCTCACCACTGTTATTCAACATAGTATTGGAATTCTTAGCCTCAGCAGTCAGACAACACAAAGGAATAAAGGCATCCAAATCAGCCAGGAGGAAGTCAAACTTTCACTCCTTGCAGATGACACGATACTCTATATGGAAAATCCAAAAGATTCCATCAAAAAACTGCTAGAATTGATGCATGAATTCAGCAAAATTTCAGGATATAAAATCAATGCACAGAAATCGGTTGCATTCCTATACAACAATGTTGAAGCAACAGAAAGAGAAATCAACGAATCGATCCCATTTACAATTGCACCAAAGACCATTAAATACCTAGGAATAAACCTAACCAAAGAGGTAAAAAATCTATACACTGAAAACTATAGAAAGCTTGCGAAAGAAATTGAAGAAGACACAAAAAAATGGAAAAAAATATCCCATGCTCCTGGATAGGAAGAACAAATATTGTTAATATGTTAAAACTACCCACGGCAATCTGCATATTCAATGCAATCCCTGTCAAAATAATACCAGCATTCTTCACAGAGCTAGAACAAACAATCCTAAAATTTGTATGGAACCACAAAAGACCTGAATAGCCAAAGCAATTTTGAAAAAGAAAACCAAAGCTGGAGGCATCACAATCCTGGACTTCAAGCTGTATTACAAAGCTGTAGTCATCAAAACAGTATGGTACTGCCACAAAAACAGACTCTCAGATCAATGGAACAGAATAGAAAACCAGAAATGGACCCACAAATGTATGGCCTACTAATCTTTGACAAAGCAAGAAAGAATATCCAATGGAATAAAGAGTCTCTTCAGCAAGTGGTGATAGGAAAACTAGACAGAATAATGAAAAAAAAAAAAAAAAAAACATGGACCACTTTCTCACACCATACAAAAAATAAACTCAGAATGGATGAAAGACCTAAATGTAAGACAGGAAGCCATCAAAATCCTTGAGGAGAAAGCAAGCAAAAACTCTTTGATCTTGGCCACAGCAACTTCTTACTCAACACATCTCCAGGGGCAAGGGAAACAAAAGCAAAAATGAACTATTGGGACCTCATCAAAATAAAGGGCTTCTGCACAGTGAAGGAAACAATCAGCAAAACTAAAAGGCAACTGACAGAACAGGAGAAGATATTTGCAAATGACATACCAGATAAAGGGTTAGTATCCAAAATCTATAAAGAACTTATCAAACTCAGCACCCAAAAAACAAATAATCCAGTGAAGAAATGGGCAAAAGATATGAATAGACACTTCTCCATAGAAGACATCCAGATGGCCAACTGACACATGAAAAAATGCTCCACATCACTCATCATCAGGGAAATTCAAATCAAAACCACAATGAGACCCCACCTCACACCTGTCAGAATGGCTAACATTAACAACTCAGGAAACAACGGATGTTGGTGAGGATGTGGAGAAAGAGGATCTCTTTTGCACTGCTGGTGGGAATGCAAACTGGTGCAGCCACTCTGGAAAACCGTATGGAGATTCCTCAAAAAATTAAAAATAGAATTACCCTACAACCCAGCATTTGCACTTTAGTTATTTATCCAAGGGATACAGGTGTGCTGTTTCAAAGGGGCACATGCACCCCAATGTTTATAGAAGTGCTATCCACAATAGCCTAAGTATGAAAAGAGCCCAAATGTCCATTGATGGATGAATGAATAAAGAAGATGTGGTATATGTACACAATGGAGTATTACTTGGCAATGAAAAAAAGAATGAAATCTTGCCATTTGCAACTATGTGGATGGAACTAGAGGGTATTATGCTATGTGAAATTAGTCAGTCAGAGAAAGACAAATATCATATGACTTCACTCATATGAGGACTTTAAGATACCAAACAGATGAACACAAGGGAAGGAAGCAATATATAAAAACAGGGTGGGGGACAAACATAAAAGACTCTTAAATATAGAGAACAAACAGAGGGCTGCTGGAGGGGTTGTGGGAGGGGAATAGTCTAAATGGGTAAGGGGCATTAATGAATCTACCCCTGAAATCATTGTTGTACCGTATGCTAACTAACTTGGATGCAAATCAAACAATAAATAATTTTAAGAAAGAAAGAAAGAAAGAAAGAAAGAAAGAAAGAAAGAAAGAAAGAAAGAAAGAAAGAAAGAAAGGAAGAAAAGAAAATTAGATTATATTCCTCCTCATATTCATCCTTTCTTCTTAGGATGAAATCTAAAATCTTACAAATGGCCTTCATGACTTAGTTTCTACCCATCTTTCCATTTCCTCTGGTGTGCTTATCCTCACTGTCCATATTCCAGTCAAAATGGCTGCACTTTATTTCTTTGAACTACTTCCCTTGTGCCTTGGAGTTTTTATATACATTGTTTTTGCTTTATTTTTATTTTTTAAGTGTTTATTTTATTTATTTTCGAGAGACAGTGAGAGAGAGAACAGGGGAGAGGCAGAGGGAGAGGGAGAGAGAGAATCCCAAGCAGCCTCCACACTCAGTGCAGAGCCTGATGTGGGGCTCAAACCCACGATCAATGAGATCATGATCAGACACTTAACCAACTGTGTGACCCAGGTGCTGCTTCATTGATTTTGTCTTAAAAGCTTTCTGTTCCTCTTCATCCATCCTTCCGTAACACAAAAGGCAAGGGAGTAGAGTGTCAAGTAGATGATAGCAATCCATTTGTCCAAGGCATCTCAGAAGGCTAATGATGCAAAACTGAATAATTCCAATTGGGATTATGGATAAAAATGTCATTAAATTAATGGCTATTATTTCAAAGGTATGGCAGAGGCAGAAGGCACAGTGGAGTGGGTTGAAGGATGAATTGGAGGTCTGAAAGTGGAGACAATTACTATAGACTAATCTTGGGAAGCCTTTGGGAAGTCTTTAGGAAGACTGTCTTTGGGGAAGAAAGAAGGATAGAATATTGTCTATCTAAGTAGGACATCGGGTCCAGAAAAATTTGGTTTATTTGTTTGATTTGAGAGACCTGAGTATAGTCACAATCAGGAAACGCTGAATGTAGCTTCTCTTGGGGGTGCTGCGGACTTGTTTTTGCAGGGCCAGCTCCAGAATACAAAAAACACTAAATCTTGTGTTTGGGAAGGGAAACCTCTTCACCAACTCATATCATTATAATTGTCTCTTCATTTTTTATCTCTATTTTCCATAAGCACTTGGGAATCTGAGCTCCACTATTGCCTAGCACTCCTTTTATTCACAGAGTTGACGAACTTTACATTTCCCTTGGGTTTTCTTCTGTTTCAATGGCCTATCCTATATGATCCTTTCCACTTGTCCTTGGGATGTAACATATATCTAGCATGTTTATGCCAAGAGATAACTTACAATATAAATAAAATCAGTGATTTTCAAACTTCTGAAATCAGTAGAGTCCTTTATTCAAATAAATTGTCAAAACATTAAACTGATAAAATCACAAGATGACCTCTAGAAGAGGGTCTGCAGAAGTAAAGACTTACTCACACATCCCCTATTTTAGGAAGCTGCCAAGATACTTTTCCAAAACATAGGATTCAGTGAAATATGAAAATTTCTGTGCTAGCTCCTACTAATATGATTATTTTATTACATGAATTAATGTACAGTGCTCATAATTAAAAAGCATTATAAAGGTCTCTTGGAGAGAATACAGCGTAACCAATTATAGAAAATTTAAGATAGTGGTAAAAATATTTTAACACTAGTGGGCTTTACAATTTGGCTTTTTTTAAACGTTCCTAAGGTTGCTCTATTTCTTCAGAGAATTTGAAGATCTCCTTTTCTTGTTTTATTTTTAAAGCAGAAGGAGATAATTTGATTTATTTAAAAAATTTTTAACATTTATTTATTTTTGAGAGAAAGAGCGTGAGTGGGGAAGGGGAAGACAGAGGGGGAGACACAGAATCCAAAGCAGACTCCAGGCTCTGAGCTGTCAGCACAGAACCCATCATGGGTCTTGAACCTACCAACCATGAGATCATGACCTGAGCCAAAGTTGGACACTTAATGAACTGAGCCACCCAGGCGCCCCAGAAAATTTGATATAGAGCAAAGATTCTCTGTTCTTTGTTTGGCCACATGCACCAAGTCGGTACTTAATAACTGTTGCTGATGTTTATGAACCCTGTTGAAGTCAAGAAGTGCAAATATCAGGTTAGAGTACTCAGCTGCTTACAGAGCAACTGTGTTAGGGCATGAGTGTTCTAGTTTCTGGTCAGGGCCACAGTTCTTGTTTGTGCAAATTTTGGAATATACAACCAACCATGGAGCACTATTTACAACAATGGACATTATAATGTGACTATGACCAATTTTTGTACATGGTGATTAAGTGTCTTGAGGAGGACATTTTTCTTATTTACCCAAAATCATCTTTTAGATTGGCAGCTTGTTTAGTTATTGATTGGCTGTGTTCAAAGGACTGACTCAGATTCATCTGACACTTAAGAATCTGAAATGTAAACCACATGCTGAGAACAATAATTGCAAATGGATGGAAATACCTCTGTAGGTGGTATTGCATTGTTACCCTGACAGGAAAGTCTATGTGGAAAACAAAACTTTACATAAAGTGATGTAAAACTTGTGTGATGAATGTATGTGTTGGAGATTTCATGTTTTCTTTGTAATCTTTTCCTTTGGGAATTGCTCTTACTCATTCCATGTAGCTCTTTAGGACCTGCTAATAACCAAGTCCTTCTAGCAAGCCTTGTGGATAGGCATGTAGAGTGAGACTACTGTAATACCCCATTCCCTCAGCTGTAGTATTTGACTGAAAAATGAGCCTAGAATGGCCCAAGACTAGAATATAAAGTGCCTGAGAGAAAAGAGCTTTCCTTTTCCTCTTGCCTCATGTTGAATATGGCTGTCAGTCCTCTGCCTCAGAGTAGTAATGAAGGAGATGCATGAAGAAAAGTAGAGCTGGGAGATTGGATGTTGGGGAGACAAAAGCAGGGAACAAGTAAGGAAGAACAGATGATAGTATTTGAATTCCTGAAGAGCCTGAGACCAGTTCCACCCATAAATATTCTAATCAAGTTCTCTTTCCTACTTAAGTATCCTTGAGTTGATTTTTTTTTCACTAGCAATTGAAACATTTCTGACTATTGCATTTTGGAACCAGAACAAGAAGTCTTATCTGGGGCCATTAGCCTGCTGTTCTAATGACATGGGCTGCACCTGCCGCATGATGGGAGCCATCCTTTGGAGGTGAACTTACACATCCATCTTCTTTGACTCTACATTTTAAGATTTTGGTCGGACACTTCCCTCTGGCAACATATTTTCCTTCAAATAGAGGATAGTACAAATTATTATATTATAGTTTATTTAGTCATGACCCCTGTTATTTTGAAGAATTTTATTTCTCTGAGTCTCTTTAGACACACATTTCTGAAACATTTATTAGGTTCATCTGTAGGTGCCAGTTTTCCTTTCTTTTACTTTGCTATGGATTATAAGACATATCATTTGCTTAGTAACAAACTACTTCAGAAAAACAATAGCATCAATAATATTATGCATTATAGTTTAACTAATGTTAAAAAAGTCTTAGAATTCTAAAAATACAATAGTAAATTTCATCCTTAAAGTGTTCATTCTTGTAAATTTCATTCCCAGTAGATTGCTTTATGTCACTGTTTTAGGAACATCTGACAGAATCCTCTACGATATTTACTATTTCTACTCAAAATAATTTTTCCTAGAGCTGAATTTTGTTATTAAGTTTCTCTAGTCTTTGTAAGATAAAATTAGGTGTCTCAGGATAAAGAAGCCTGACTATATAATGGTGCTTTTAAAGAAATTATTGTAATAAAGAATAAACTTCCTCTAAATTATGCTATGATCTCTTCCTTGGAGTCTTAGAATGCCACTGGCAGAGTCACAGAGTAATGGATGTTTAGTTTTGGCCCTACTTTTCAACTCTTCACCATGAGCTGAAGCTCTACTGAAGGTTTCAGGAAAGCGCTTGTTACCATAGCTAAACTATAGAAAACAGTACCACTACAGGAGAGAAGGAGGGAGAAAGATTTCTTATTTCCTTTTTACCCACTAATAGCTTGCTACCCTATTTCCACTCACTTTTATTAAATGAGATGATAATGAAATAATATATATGAAAGGGCTGTGTGTAGTGTCACATGACCATTTAAAAGGCATTATTCCTTATTTTGCTATCATCAGTTCTTCTTCCCTCCAGTAGCTTTTTATGATTGTGATTCTCTGGTATATGGTGTGGTAGAGAGAGAGTCAGATTTAGAAGAGAGACACCTGAGTTTCAGTCTTGGGTCTTCTATATGTTTCACGACTTTTCTCCAAGCCTCAGTTTGTTTTTGTAAGTTAGGGAAGATTATGACTGTGACTGTGTCCCACCATCCAAACAAAATGAGAAAGGCATATCTACAAATGCATGACCTTTGAGAGAAAGACTTAGAACAATGTACAAATGGGCCCAGAAGTGTGATTTTTGACTAATATTCCTAGAACAACATTCATGCAAACACATACAAACTCACAACACATGCACATACACATACGCATAGACTATCTTTCCAACACATTTTAACCCCTGCTTATTCAGAAGGACCACAAGGGCTAATTTCAGATTTGATACACCTCAAGAAGCACTTTTAAGGTCTTTTATAGGCAGCCAGGAAACTTGATTAGACTTATCTAGCTGCCACATATCATATTGATCCATTGATACCCTGGGAAGTTAATACCTGGATATGTTGGTGTTGAGATTCTTTTAATAAATACCTACCTGTTCAGTTCAGTAAGAATGACTCAGTGTAGTTGATGAACAGAGGAGTCAGGAAGTGAGACATTTGACTCTTGCTTTAAATTTTTTTTAAATTTTTTAATGTTTTTTATTTATTTTTGGAAGAGAGCGCAAACGGGGGAAGGACAGAGAGAGGGGGGCAGAGGATCTGAAGTGGGCTCTGCACTGACACAGAAAGCCCCATGAGGGACGCAAAGTCATGAACTGGAAGATCATGACTGAGCAGAAGTCAGATGCTCAACCAACTGAGCCACCCAGGCATCGTGACTCTTGTTTTTTCGAAGTGAAAAAAGCTGCATGGCCGGCTGACGTTTGACAGGCCCACTCTCCCCCTGCAGCTTGTTGTAGATCCACCTAATGAGCAGAAATGAAATCAATGGCATCTCCGCTTCATTCTCCCCCTTCCCTGAAACTTCAGCCTGTGTTCACTGGTAGTGGACTATACTTGTTAATTTCTACAGCTGAAACAATTACATACATACAATTTGTTCTGCAATATGCTTACACTTTTCTCTTTTATATGTATTTTATTAATAGCTGTTATTAAAGTTACAATTTTATTTTAATATATAATGCATCATATTATCTCACAGGATTATTGAAAAGATGGAAATAAGTATGGTCTGAGGAAGTGCTATTGATCTAAGTAATTATTGTGGAATTGGCAGCAATTGGAAATGAAAGGAAATTGAGATGCAGTTCATACATGAGAAATGGGGTCTAGCCAAATTGAGATTCAAGAAGGTCAGGTGTGGTGTGACTATGTTAATGAGCACGTGAATCTTCAGAGACAGGCCTTGTTTTGACTTCATTTTCTGCCATTTATTATCTGCGTGACCTTGGGCAATTAACTTCCCTTGTTCATAGTCTCCTCAGCTGTAAAATGAGGATATCAGAGTTGTGAGAACGTTGTTGTGAAAGAGAAGACAAAAATCTGAGACCTGTGGAGGTGAACAACAACTTTTGCCTCTTGTTGCCAAGTCAGGGTGAGAATAACAAATAACTACCTAGTCCCTCTTACCTTCTAAGGAGATATCTCCTTGAAGTTGTTGTTGTAAAAATCAAATGAGATAATATGTTGTAAGTTAAAGTGCTCGTAACAAATAAGACACTCAATAGACACTGGTGTGGTAACTAGCCTCTGACATGGCACCCAGGAACCTCCTCTCCTGCTACTCATGCTCTCGTGCCGGTCCATCCTATATGGTACCTGAGTTGGTCTGTGCGACAACAAAATACAGTAGAAGTGGGATTGGGTGACAGAAAGATACAATTTTCATTCATCTGAGGTTTTCCATCTGTCTATGCAGCCTGTCTTGGCCATGGGGGAAGTCGTGTTGCATGTAGTTGTACCGCGAGTCCTGTGTGGTATGGAACTGAAGTCTCCTGCCCATAGTTTCTTGAGTATAGATACAAATCCTCCAGATTCCGTCAAGCCTCTTAATTGCAGCCCCAGCTGGTGCTCTGATTGCAGGCTTGTGAGATACCATGAGCCAGAGCTCATGCAAACTGTGGGATTAGAAGTACTCCTTTAAGACACTAAGTTTGAGTTACTGTGTTATGCAGCAATTAATAACTAATACATGTAGCTATTACTGGAGATCTGGGAGTGAGGGTTAAAATGGAAACGGAGATAGAGCCCATGGTAGAGGTGAGACTGTTCAAATTTTAAGTGGATTTGGGGGTGGCAAGGAAATGTAAGCACTTGTATCCTAAGCCAGTTTCTTTTTTGTCATCTATTGGGGGATTCTAAGCCAGGGCTTCTTCCCAACTAGTGTGCTGTGAATTGGGTATTGATCTTATTTTGAGATGTTGGATTCTTTCAGTTGTTTAGGTAGTTTGATGAGATCTTGGACCTGGTCACCTGGGGTCTTGGAAGTCTCCTTTCTTTATGTCTGTGAGATGTACAGTATTCTTATTTTTCTATATGTGCCATCATGTGAAGACAGCCAGGGAGCACTGTCATTTGTAGGGTCAGCATCTTTGCTTTGGGTACAGAGAGATGAAACCAAACTTCATATAAAATGTGAATTCAGAAGGTTGGACTAAGTCAAAATTATTTTATCTATGGTCCTATGGGCTATACTTTTTTAGAAGATTTCCAGGTAAAGACCATCAGACTATATGCTCTCTAGGGCCCTTCCCAGCTCTTAAATTTCCAGAATTTTAGATCTAATGGAATTGAACTGCAGGAAGTCACTATAATTCAAGGTCAGGCAGATTCATGGTCATTCATCACCCCACAAAATTCCAGAGGGGGCCTTTAAGGATCAGTTTTGGGCTTATTATGTTTTCCCATAACGTGGGGTTAAGAGCGTAAGCTCTGGATGCACACTGAATGGATTCAAACCTTGACTGAGTGACCTTGGGTAAGCGACTTAGTCTCTCTGTGCCTCACTTTCCTCAATTATACTAGCAATTTTATCCATTGCACAGGATTGCTGCAATGATTACTGAGCTATCCCATGTCAAGTGCTTAGAACCATGACTGCCTGGCACAAAATTCATGATTAATAATGTTTGTTATGAGTATTATTATTATTGTTCCCAACCCGTGGATGCAAACTTTCTCCTAGTAGCTCTACTGCTTGAAACGAGGCCTGGATTAGGTCTTCCTGCATCCACAGAAGGACTGAGTTATTGTGTCCCAAAGCCACAGTTCTTCTGTCCCTTTCCCTTTTCTTGCCTGAGAAGATCTCTCCTTAGAAGATGTCTTTTGTAGTTATTTGTTCATCTTACCCTGACTTGGCAAGAATATACAGAGGCTGTTGTTCACCTCAGATTTTTTTTCTTTGTAAAATAAAAGGGTTACAATACATGACTTCTAAGGTTTATTACAGTTATAATAATCTATGAGTTTACAAATAATAGAAGTAATGCACAAGTAAGTGACATTAGTGGTGAAATGGAGTGAAGGGACATCAGTCCAATTGCATTTTCAAGCTTTAAAGGGTTGCTCTGGAAAATTTAGATAAATACTTGGCTTCCAAGGATATCTAGGTCTATATTACATGAAATAAGTCTAGTTCCTGGAAAAAAGAGAAATAGTAATTATATTATTAAAATTTTATTCATTTTTGATACTAAATTTCATGTTCTGTATCACAAACATGTATCTATATCTGTCTATATCTACACCTTCATATACATACATATCTATATGTAGCTACTATGTAAAGGAAAGATTAAGGCATTATTAACAAGTTTAATTTGCTTTGAAACATTAATAGTAAAATTAATATTTTCATCTAGTAGTCTTAATTTTCATGCATTTTTTTCAAAAAATATAGCACTGTTCTGTAAATTAAACACTCAAATTGCTCAAAATGTGGCAGTAACAATAAATAAAGTTTTAGGAAGGCAGTTGAGGGATTCTAAGTAAAAAAGAATTCTTTAGATTAAGTAGATACCTTTAGCTTCTCTCCTGTCCATATTAGCATGGTTAAAAAAAAAAAAAAAAAATGCCATAAAACTGCCAGCAGAGGTCCTCAGCCACATAGTTTATCAATTCTACTTACTGAAAAATCTCTCTCCCTATGGTGTAACAGTGATTTCAAGGACTCCTTTGCTTACTGCGGATAACTAATCACAATGAATGGCCTACAGGCTTAAACTACAAATTTAAAAAGATATATTTAAGTTAAAAATACAATTAATATGTACAACAGTGTATAATGTGCTGGAAAACATTATAGAGATACAAAAGAACTAGGAAATAAAAATACAAGTTAACCTGTTTTTAAATTGGTGGTTTTAGAGAAATTCAGCAGATAAAAGTTAAGATGGTGATCTGCTTTGTTTTTTTTTCCTCATTTTAATCCATTGTTCTATTTCTGGGAGGAAAATAAAAGGATTCATATAGGAACTGTTTTAGGTAAAAATTGTGAATAGTACATGTTTTTTTCATTAAAGATGAATTTTAGATTTTAAAAAAAATATTTAATATTTATTCATTTTTGAGAGAGAGAAAAAAAAGCTAGAGCTGGGGAGGGGCAGAGGGAGGGGCAGAGCCTCACAAGTGGGCTCTGGCTGGCATGGGCTTGAACTCAGGAACCGTGAGATCATGACCTGAGCTGAAGTTGGATGGTCAACCCACTGAGCCGCCCAGGCGCCCCTAAAGATGAGTTTTAAAAAGGAAATAAAATAATCAGAAATAGAAATACATAGTGGGAGATTATTGTTTTTTGAAATAATTAGATGCTTTTTGAATTGCCAGTCTTCCTTATCCCTTTCTTTTTTGTCTTCACAAAAGACAAAAGAATTATTACTATAAATTCTCTTAAAAAGAAATGGTAGATAGAGTGGCCACCAGAGAAACAGACATCTTTGTTGATAGAGCTTACTGTTTCTTGGTGTTGTGTTGGCATTAGTTAACAATGTATGCAGAATATCCAAAACCCACATTTGGCCAGAAGACAAAATCGAATTTTGATATAATGGGCAAAGCCTCTTTCTCTTTGGACTTCAGCTTCCTCGTCTGTGTGATGTCTGAAGGTGTGGGTTGTGTTTGTGCAGAGCATGTGTCAAAGAGGGTAGGTAAAGAGGTCTAACTCCATGGCCTGATGTAGACACAAATGCTAAGCATGTGGAGTAGGTGTTATCTCATGGCTAAGAAGCAATATAATGGGGGTTAGATAAAGAGGAAGGAAAGATTCGAAGAGGGGAAATTATGGTAAATAATCTCAAAGTAAAAAAAAAAAGGAGAAAGATACTTCTAAAGAACTGTCTTCTCACCTTAAAAAAAATCTTTTTGAGGCTATTTTTCTGATATTCCTCTGCTTCCTTTTTTTTTTTTTTTTTTTTTTTTTTTTTTTTTTTTTTTTTTTTTTTGTGGTCCCTGGCTGCCTTGGGAATTGCAAAGTCTTTAGAAGTCAAACAGAAACTAGCTAATAATGGGAATATGGGAGACATTCTTGGCTTTTCTAAAGTGTTGATCTAGGAGACTCCAAGTATCTATGAAAAATAAACAATCTTTTTTTTTTTTTTTCAACGTTTATTTATTTTTGGGACAGAGAGAGACAGAGCATGAACGGGGGAGGGGCAGAGAGAGAGGGAGACACAGAATCGAAAACAGGCTCCAGGCTCTGAGCCATCAGCCCAGAGCCCGACGCGGGGCTCGAACTCACGGACCGTGAGATCGTGACCTGGCTGAAGTCGGACGCTTAACTGACTGCGCCACCCAGGCGCCCCTAAACAATCTTTTAAGATGTTTTAAAAAAGCTTCTGCAGATGAGGCAGGTGGCACTTAATTAAATTCTTAGTAGCTTTTAGAGCACATAAACATCTTTGGAGAAGGACTTGTTTCTTCTACTTCCTTCTATACCTCAACCAGCATAACCAAGTAAGAAAGAGTAAGCAAAGAGAATACTGTTGTCATTTTTAATTTGTTTGTTGACTGTGACTGTTCATTTTCTTTCTAAAAAGCCAGGATCTCCGATATTCTCAGTGCTACCCAGAATGATTTGAGTAACTAATTTTCATATACACAGCGGTATAATAGGCATGGGTAAGCAGGGTCAGTTATCAAAGGCTTTGGTTTTACATAAAGATGTTCATGATACATAAAATGTTTTATTAATTCAAATGCTGTATATACATAGTACAGCATTTTCTCGGTGCATTAAAAATGATGTTTAAGTGTATATTTAATTTTTATGTCTTTTTTTCATAAACCTCTTATGTGCTAGTGTTTATCTGAGGCATTCCATTTTACACAATGTTCTTATGAACAATATTTAGACTCCTGAATAGCAATAACTATCTCTAAAATATTCAATGGCCAAGTGAAAAATATAATAAAGTGAAATTATTATATGACATATTGCAAAGAGTTATACACAAACTCAAAAACATGTCTGTTTTATATACAAATTAGATCTTAGATTATGTCCAACCATATTATTGAATCCTTAAAATAATATTCATGAGACCCAGAAGCTTATGTATTATTTTATAATTATGTTCATATTTACTCTTATATTCTCTTCAGATGGAAAGTGAATCTATAAATCTCATGACTTATTTTGGTAGATTTTACTTTAATTCTGTGGCTGTTATCCTATGTTTTGGTGTTTTCCTGTGACTTAGAAAAGCTGAGGGAATTGGATTTTATTGTTCTCAATTTTCTTAAAATATCTTTTTTTTTTTTTTTTTTTTTTTTTTCAACGTTTATTTATTTTTTTTGGGACAGAGAGAGACAGAGCATGAACGGGGGAGGGGCAGAGAGAGAGGGAGACACAGAATCGGAAACAGGCTCCAGGGTCTGAGCCATCAGCCCAGAGCCTGACGCGGGGCTCGAACTCACGGACCGCGAGATCGTGACCTGGCTGAAGTCGGACGCTTAACCGACTGCGCCACCCAGGCGCCCCTTAAAATATCTTAAAATGTCTTAAAATATGGGTTAAATATTATCTTTTTCTTACCAACTAAACTCAAATAA
Source organism: Puma concolor (assembly GCF_028749965.1). Taxonomy (NCBI): domain Eukaryota; kingdom Metazoa; phylum Chordata; class Mammalia; order Carnivora; family Felidae; genus Puma; species Puma concolor. The sequence goes on along the minus strand of NC_141667.1, from coordinate 79,998,470 downwards.
AATGAATCAGACTGCTCATTTATAAATCAAAGCTGAGGCATTTATTGCTCAAGAGTCATGATGCTCTTTTCTCTGTATTTCTTAATCAGTGGTGCTTGTAATCTAGCATGGTATCTACTATTCTTCTTTAGGGCAAAAGAAAAGCTAGGGGACCTGGCTAGTGTCCCTCAGGGACTGGCATTGGAAAAGCACTATACATTGGCCAGGGTGTGACAAAAGCTACTTAGAGTTCCTTCCTTACACAAATGAATGTTCTAAGACACATTCGGAATAAAGTGGAAATCATGAAATTACTTGTGAGGGGTGAGTTTTAGAAGCCTTATTTTCTTTTAGTGCTTGAAAATTTAGTCAGTAATACCCAGAGTACGACCATTTCTTTTCACATATTTCAAAGCCATTTTATACTCATTTACTCCTGTTTAGTTCCTAGCTGATGAGTTACTTGCAACCCTTAATCTTTCTCACCTCATTAGTTTTCAATTTTGCACATCAAATATCTTCAAAGATGACTGCTGCCTTGCTATAGAGAAATGCTGATGTGCTCAGGCTAAGTTACAGAGAAGAGTTGAAGGGGGAAGGAGACACCAGGAAAACAGGCAACTTCTTCAGCAAGGCCGTTTAACTGTAGAGGTGGCTTGGTTTCTAAACCCCCACGTTGGAGTTAGACATTGGCATTCTGGAGAGTGATAGTGGTAGTTTTGGGACAATTTGATCTGCGGGACATATTAAAAATAGAAATAATTTTTAAAATGAAGTTTAAGTTTAAAATTTTCACATTAATATTGATTACTGATTTCCATCATATTAGATGGGCAAGAAGCGTTATTCTGAAATTAAGTCAAACCCAAACAAACAAAAAACACAGAAAACTTACAACATTTGATTGTGTTAAGAACTTTTACACTAAGATAGAGGCAAATATCCTGGGCCAGTATATAGTCCAGAGTATTATTGATATTATTATAAATCATTTTTATGTCATTGTCAGTAACTCAACACAGGGATGTGTGCAAATAAAGAGACTGTCTTGTTATTTTGTTAAAGGGACAATTTGAAGATCTTCTCCTGCTCCTAAAATTATTTTTGCCTTTTGGATATTTATTACTTCTATTTTATGGAAAAAAAAAAAGGGAATTATAATCTCTTTCCATTGCTATACTAACTTTTCCAGGATGTAAAAAAAAAAAAATGTTAAATCAAGGAAGGATTAAATTTAACATTTATTAAGTGCACATTTAATTAGATATGATGGCATAGGGGCTAAGTTGACTGGTATGTATCCCATTCCTTTTTTTTTTTTACAGATCTTGTTCTTGGTACTATCTGTCCAATAGAGGCAGTTAAGACTGAATGTATTTTTCAACATTTTTATTTGTTTTTTGTGGTAGTGGTGGGGAATCTGGGAGGAAGTTGGTCTGCCTTATGATCTGTTTTGGGCTGTGATAGAAGCTAGACAGAGAGGAAACAAAAACTTCAGAAAAAGAAGGTCAGTCTATATGCTTGCCTCTGTCCACAGTTTTGCCCTTCTACATTTATCAAATATATGAAGAATTAATTGGGACAGAATATTGAAATAGATCTAGTTTCTAAATTGTTCTATAGTACTGAAGTTTAAAAAATAAATAGAGGGGCGCCTGGGTGGCTCAGTCGGTTGGGCGTCCGACTCGGCTCAGGTCATGATCTCGCGGTCCGTGAGTTCGAGCCCCGCGTCGGGCTCTGTGCTGACAGCTCAGAGCCTGGAGCCTGTTTCAGATTCTGTGTCTCCCTCTCTTTCTGACCTTCCCCCATTCATGCTCTGTCTCTGTCTCAAAAATGAGTAAACATTCAAAAAATTAAAAAATAAATAAAAAAAATAAGTAGAGTTGACAAGGGGCTGGTGGAAAGGATATATTTGTTTATAAACACTTTCTTTAAGCTTCCCTATTCTTTTCATTTTAGAAAATAGCATGATAGGGGTGCCTGGGTGGCTCACTCAGTTGGTTAAGCATCTGACTTCAGCTTAGGTCATGATTTCATGGTTTCTGAGTTTGAGCCCCAAGTTCTGCATTGAACTCTGTGCTGTCAGTGCAGAGCCTGCTTCAGATCCTCTGTCCCTCTTTCTGCCCCTCCCCTGCTCATGCCCTTTCTCTCTCTCTCACTTTCTAAAATAAATAAACATTATAAAAAAGAAAATAGCATGATATTTTCCCCCACACAAGAAAATGATATTTTCTTGTCATTTAAATGTTGTCAATATAGAAAAATATTTTACTTAGAATTTTATTCATTATGAATTTATATTAATTTGAAGAGGGATTTCACTGAAATTTACTTTTATGTTTTTAATGAAAAAAAGTTTGCTAAGAATGTTAATGGTAAGTGACATTTGAATGGTACATCTTCCTAATTAGGTAAACGAATTATTTTCAGTCAAAATAGAAATGCTCTAAACATAATATGGTACAGTTGCTATTTATGAAATAACTATCTAGATTACATTTCAGGTAAGCAGTAATTTAATTAAAAATTTTCTTTAATGTTTGTTTATTTTTGAGGAAGAGAGAGCATGAGTAGGGGAGGGGCAGGGAGAGAGAGAGGGAGCACAGAATCTGAAGCAGGCTCAGGCTCTGAGCTATCAGCACAGAGCCCAACGAGGGACTAGAATCCACAAACTGTGTGAGCCGAAGTCGGACGCTTAACCGACTGAGCCACCCAGATGTCCCAACAGTAATTTAATTAAAGTCATTCTTATCTATTCATTGAAGTAAGACTTTAATGTTGGGTAGCTCAATTAATATATACAACTGGAATAATAAACCTGTGCACTTAATATTATTTTATATTTATAATTAGATATATAAAAACACTTTCATTGGTAAGATAGTTATTTCTTTTTACAATTAATAAAAACTTGATTAAGTTTTATAGTATCAGTTTTTCAAAAGACACTAAAGGACAAGAAAGATTTTGAAACAGTTAAGAGGTCAATTGAATTTTTCATTAAACTCCTTATAGTTAAAAAGATTACATTGCAAGTTACTTTTACACACTGAAGTAGAATCTTGGCAAAATATATTTTTTAAATCTCTGGAGATTGTAATATTGATTATGTAAGCATTCTAAAGTAATTGCTGGAAGTGTGGTTACTTTGATTATTTTTAATAGAAAACACTGTAGAGTATTAAAATAATATCAACAGTGCAGTAGTAGAAAAACAGTATATTATTACAAAACAGGATTAATCTTGTGGTTGAATCACTAAGCATGTCTGAGTCTCAATTTCCTAATCTGTAATATGAAGAATTTGGGCTGAATGATACGTAGGGTTACCTAAAATTCCAAAATAGTATATATCTATAGTATTACTATCACATAGCCTCAAAGAACCTCAGTATCATGTAATTTTGTATATATTTAAAACAGCAAGACTTTTGGGATATGAGTTTATTTATGAAGTTAGTTTATTAGATCAAACATTTCATTTTGAGAAAACTACTGAACTATCATTATTGTTACCACTGAAGGAAAAGCTACTATTGTCTTTCCTGGTGGAGTAAATGATATGCCATCTGAAGTTTGATTCTATTGTTGCCACTCATGTTTGGGGACACCTGAAGAAACCAAAGTGGCTTCTTACTATTGGTTACAGTTGGTATTGCTGTTATCAAAGGATGCAATCAGTTATTTGGAGTGAGATGTTCAATACTTTCCTTCCTGCATGCAACATTTTAAAAACCTTGCTTGGAAGAGAAGTTTATATTTCACACAGGAGCTAGTGATCCTTTTGAATTGGAATTATGCTTGTGTTGTCATGACAACATAGGATTCCACGCTCCTGCTTTCTACAATGTATATTTCTCCGAGTTTGGGTGTTTTTAAGTGTTTTATTCATTGGTGACAGTGTGTGGTTATTGGCATCAAGAAAATAGTTCAGCCAGATGACATCAGTGGTGTGTGTCAACTTTGAATTTCTAGAATACATTGAGCATTTCAAAGAATGCTCTTTGAAGCATTCAAAATCCCTTTGAAGAAGGAGGTGAGATACTGTTGCTTTATATATTAATTAGTATATTTGATGCTAGTGGCTGTATCAAGCAACCACCGTTTGTCAGTGGTTTAGCACAACAAAGGATTTTTTTTCTTGCTCATGGCAGATGTGAACAGGGCAAATGTCTAACAGAGAGTGACTTATCTTTGTTGACCCTAAGAGATTACTGTAAGTCCTCCACAGTATCTCTTTCACCTGCCTAGCTAAGAAGGAAAGAGAGAAAGCATGCAGAATTGTACAGGTTGTTTTACAGCTAGTTTGGGAAGTGGCTTACATAAATTATGGACACATTCCACTGACCAGAACCCAATCATGTAACCCTAACTAACTGCAAGAAAGGCAGGGGTATGGTATGTAGTCTTACCACGGCCCAGAAAGAGAAATGGGACCAACAAGCAGCCTGTCTTTGCCATTGTGGCTTTTTGTTTACAAATATTTAATTTAATTAGAATTTAATTAGAATATCTTTGGAGAAATTTAGATCTCTACTTCTATTTACTGTTCACTTTGAATCATGAACAGGTGCTAGCTGATATATTAATTAAAATTTATTCTTGTTGCTTTTTCATGAAAGATTTATTCACTTTTCCTCTGCTTTACAATTTGGGTATTCTAAATTTAACCATTAAGGTCTTATTTTTCATATTTCTTGCTACCTTATAATCTCACTTTAATTATCAAGCTCTTTGCTTCTGTTGAAGAGAAATCCATAACTTACAAGGAAATAATCATAACAAGACTTTTGTAATTCCTTAGAGGCCAGATGAACTTCATTTGAAGTAATTTAAAGTAAATTATTTTGTTCTGAAATATCACTTTTAGTTTACTTATCTGATCATTCAGAAAAATGTTCTTAATGATGTCTTTTCTGTTCCTTATATCTGCAGTGAGTGTATAGCCATGTGTGACTACTTACAAGTGTCCACAAATTCTTTGAGGCTGAAGAGCTATGGTTCTTAGCATAGATGCTCTTGGAATGAGGCCGTGGTAGTGTAAAACTCAAGTCACATGTACAGGCCATATTTAGGAGTTCTGAAGAACAGCTTCAGTTGATCTCCCAGCCTACAGCCAGTATCAGTTTTCGGCCATGTGAGGCAGCCATCTTAGATGTTGGTCCAGTAGATCCTTTAGATGACTTTAGCCCCAGCTGCTTTCTGGATGTAATCGATGGGATACTTAAAGTGAAAACTGTTTGACTCTTCCAGCCATGTCAGAAATATGAGAGATAATAATACGTTGTTGTTTTATGTGATAATAAAAACTTGGAACATCATATTTTTATTAAGATTTTACTCCTAAAAAGTTTCTAATACTATCACAAGTTTTTGCCAATCTTTGAATATGGTTGAACAACCTTTGGATTTTGAGAAATGAACATGAATCACATTTCTTTCTATTATCTATCTATCTATCTATCTATCTATCTATCTATCTAATCTATCTATCTATCTATCTATCATCTCTTTATGTTAATTGCAGTGTAGCTTCCAGATGGGATAAGTGGTTAGATTACTATTTGAGGCTGAGTGTCATTGCCAAGAACTGAGTTCAATAAAATGTATTTCTCAAGGTTGGCAGCAGACAATATTCTTAGAGTTTTCTGGGTCACTGTCATAAACCAGAATTCTAAGAACATAATAATTTAGTTTAAAGGAACATGAAGCTCAATAGTTTGTTCCTGGAAGCAGTGTCAAAAAATACTTGGTGGGAAAGTTTTGTATTCATGGAAAAATTGCATACTTGAAGCTGTGTAGGAAATAGGAGATGCAAACATTACTAGTCAAATAATGTGAATACAGGCAGGTCAAGCTGTATGTAGGTTATAATGACTTATATTCCTTATATAATCCTTATATTGCATGACTTGAAAGAGTCAGTAAGGATCAGATTACCTTAAGTACATACTTCTCTCAGATAGGAATCTAAATCCTGAAATATGAGCATTTCAGATCAATCATTTGCATTTATTTCTCCAAGATGTCCATTCAAGTGTGAATATTCTTTGGAGAATATTACTTGAACAAATTCATGTTCAGATATTAGGGATTTTCCGATATAATCTTTCTCCTATAGGGAGAACAGTCTTCAAGGCATTGGTGTTCTTATTTAAAGAGCCTTTAAAGAGTTGGTGTTGCTCTTGACATGATGCTGAGTATTGAAATGGAGAAGAAGAGATGATTAGGAAGATGCGTACTTCCTAATTTTATCTGAGCTTATGCTAAATACACTGTGTACTTAAAATTCTGTACATGCCACATTCTGCTGGTCTTCTTTGAAGTCATGTGCTCTTTGAGACAGGTTCGTACATTGTACAAATTTTAGAAAATACTAATATAGCAAGTTAATAGCATTTATTAAAACCTACTATTAACTAGTAAGCATTCCTTTTTACCAGTCTTATTCCAGGGCATATGTAAATTTTTAGAAAATGCCAGTATGAATCCTGAACAGAACATGTTAGTGTTTTCTTCACCAGGCACATGTTTAGAATTATGATTCTTTTGGCAGTTTTTAATACGTTGTGTGTAAATGCAATAATAACCTAAGAGAACAGTTTCTCTAGATAGTACAGCTAAAGTAATTTCACTGGCAGACTCCCTTTCCTCGTAATCATTCCATTCTTTGGGAGCATACTGCCATCTAGCTAGAGACTACATTTCCCAGGATTCTTTTAGTTGAGAGTTCCTACATGACTAATTTATCACCAGTGGGAATGGAATAGATATGATGAAGACAACTTCTGTCTCATTTGCTTAAAAATAAAAAAAGTATTCCAGTTTTCCTCTCTTTTGCTTCTTGTGAGTATGAACATCATGTGTTTTTGATCCAGTTTCAAGAACGTAGATGAAAATAATACCTTAGGAGAGTGGTGGAGTAAGTAGATAAAAGGGTCCTGTTATCCTGAAGGACCTTGTGGATCAGAGCTACACCAGCAGCAGTGAATCCTCCCTTTGGGGTCATTATATGAAAAAGAAGTAAACTGTATCTTATATAACCATTAGTTTAAAAAAAAATCACTTTGTCCAAGTACCTTAGCCTTTACTGTAACTAACATACCTCACCTTTTGTGATTAAAATGAATATTCTCTTCTGTGGAAGAGCTCAACATATAGCCTTGTGTATATGGTTGCCAATTACTTCAGTAATTCAAAGATGTTAAAAAAAAGTTCTGAAAATGGTGTACTAAGCTAAGAATGTAGACTCAGTGGGAACGATGGGCATTCAGGAGGTAGGCCCAGTGGGAAGGCATCAAATTTCTTCCTGTCAAAATATTCCTTATTTTTATTGTTCACTTGTCTTTTTTTATTTTTTTTTATTTTTTTATTTCAATGTTTATTTATTTGTGGGACAGAGAGAGACAGAGCATGAACGGGGGAGGGGCAGAGAGAGACGGAGACACAGAATCGGAAACAGGCTCCAGGCTCTGAGCCATCAGCCCAGAGCCTGACGCGGGGCTCGAACTCACGGACCGCGAGATGGTGACCTGGCTGAAGTTGGACGCTTAACTGACTGCGCCACCCAGGCGCCCCCACTTGTCTTTTTTTAAACTTAGACTTCTATAGCTGCTTAATAGGTATCTCTTTCATTCACTTCCTATGTCCTTACTTTATTCTAAGTACTGGAGAAATTAAAGAAGTATTGGCTCTGATTTCAAGAAGCTCATGCCATTGTCTATTTTGATAAATATCATCTCCTCAAACTCAGAACAGTGCCTACTGTGTAGGGTATTTGATGAATATTTGAAGACTGGATGAATATAATTGATGAGAAAAGATATATAGAGAAAAGCTTAGTAATATGAGACAGTATTGGAATGACAAGTGGCCTTGAAATAAGAGCTATGGAGTTTAGAATACTGAGAGTCATCAGTAGAGTACATACATCTGAAGGCTGTATGAGATTTGGCTGGAGAGAGTTTATGTTGGTTCATAGAGACAGAAAGAGATAGCATGTATACAGTTAAAAGCAATATAATCTCTGTTCAGTAGAAATTTCCTCAATGATGGAAGAATTCTATTTCTGCACTGTCTGTATGGTACCAAGTAGCCATATGTATATAATTATATAAAATTAGCTCTACATAATTTCACTTAATTACAAAGAACATTTAAATAGCCACATGGGGTAATGGCTACCATATTGAGGGCATAGGTATAGATAATTCAAATGTAAGGGCATATATGCAGCTATTCAGCTATAAGAATGAGCTGGCTAAGTATTGGGCATAATGAGTGCCTGAACTCAGTAACTAAAGTGCCTGAAGTGGGCGTATGGAAGTTTAAAATCTAACATAAGGCTCAGGAAGGGTATATGTCTTCCTGGTGGGCCAGGAAGCTGCTATGTTTGCACTGGATTTGCCATGGCCCTATTATAGTTGTGCACACATGCACGACCTTGAAATGAGAGCTAGTTATTGAAAGATATTGAGAAAACTAAAGGAGGCAGTCAAGATTTTTAAACTGAAGTCTGTGTTTAAATCCAAGTTACTATCTTTTAAAAATGTATAATTCTGAGATTATGTGTATCAAGACATCCAACTCCCTTTACAGGAGTTTTCCTTAAGCTATTTGTTTCATGGGAAGCCGTGGCTTGCTAGGTAGTTAATGAAATTATTTATTTCATGGAAAGCCAGGGACAACATTCTTTGAGTGTAAATATTTTCTAGGAAATTATGATTTGTGAAAATAGAATCTAAAATGGTTTCCTTAAATCTGCTGTAATTTGTTTGAAAGTTGTACATTATTTGTGTCAACTTGCTCCAAAAGATGTTTTTTATCCTTATTATGGATAGTGCTGGTAGTTAAAATTTAGCGGGCACAGTTGTGAAATGTATTCTAGTATGTTCAATTTTGCACATTTATGTGGGAAGGAGAATTGAATGAGAAGAGAAGATGGAAATGAAGGAAGGAAAGATGAGAAAACAGGACAGGGGACATATTTACTGACTTGCTTGATGAATATCTACTGATATTGAATATTTGAGGCCAAGTTCGCTATTCCTGAGATGCATGCAAGTGAAAAGGAACAGCAGCAAGTCCTCTCTAAAGTGAGAAGTATCAGAGTGTGATAAATCTCCCAGCTGTCATGGTGTCCTGCATAGTATAAGCAATGTGCATTTTCTGTGATATGGGAAAATGGAAGTGGATGGGCAAAGAGAATATTTTTCCTTCCAGATATCAAGGTCATTTTATGAGATGTAAAGACAGAAGTGTCTCTGGGAGGCATTCTGCTCACTCCCAGCGAGCTTTTATCGATCTACTATAAAAAGCCAATTTCTACTTTCATATGTGTAGAACTCCTATTGAGGCCAAAGGTAAAGGACACACCTGGATCCAAAAGAGATGTTTTAGCTTGAATTTTCTAAAAATAAATTTCAGCAGGAAAAAAGTTAATATGAAATATTAAGCCCAGAAGTTTCATTCCACACAGTGATATCTCTGTAATGTTTCTTTCCTCTGCAGGAAACTTGATCCACTCTATATTTGTTTTGAAATTGCTTGGTTGGTCCATCTATCTCACTTCCAAAGATTACCTTTATTCTCCTCCTCAGCCATTTAAAGGAAAAGACAGAAAAGAAAATGTCCAACACAAAGCCTACCAGAAACTTGAGTTTTTAATTTGAAGCTATTTGTTTTACTATTAAGTAGTAACAGTTGAGTAGTTTGGGGCAAGCTACATTAAACCCTTTGATATTCAGATTTAGCAGTTTTAGATTGGGCATAATGATCCCTGTCAATTGTTGATGAAAGAATTCAATAGGGCTTTTTGTGTTGCTGTTTTTAAATGGAAAATATTCATGGTTTAAGCCAGATGAGTTTTTGTGCCCTTCTATTTGCAATCTTGCCTTCATTTATATTAGACCAGTTATTGGGTGCTTACTGTGTTAAAGATATTCTTCAGGTCCCATTGTAAAGAAGAGTTTTGTGATTGGAGTAAAATCAGTTTTTAAAAGAAATCCTAACAAAGATTTTTGATTTTTTGAGTAATTTTATTTTTCAATGAAACATATTTCTAAATTTTTAATTGATTTCTGACAAAGAAATTTTTCCCCACCTTGCTGGAACACTTATATTTCTTTAGAATATAAAGAATTAAGGGGCACCTGGGTGGCTCAGTGGGTTGAGTCTGACTTCATTCGGCTTAGGTCATGATTTCATGGTTTGTGAGTTTGAGCCCCGCGTTGGGCTCTGTGCTGACAGCTCAGAGCCTGGAGCCTGCTTCGGATTCTGTGTCTCCCTTTCTCTGCTCCTCCTCTATTCTCTCTTTCTCTCTCTTTCTCTCTCTCTCTCTCCCTCAAATATAAATAAACATTACAAAAAATTAAAAAGAAAAAACAGAATTTAATCCTATGGCTCCAGAAGTCTTGATAACAGAGTCTTCAGCAGACAGTCCATCCCTGATCCCTGATTCTGTCCCAAAATCTGGACCTGTAGAAAAGCTGTGGACACCCTCACAACAATTTAATGTAGTAATTGAATTAGTCTCTCTTGGGGTAGTAACGACCTCTTTAAGCCTTCTGAAAAGTCTGCTGGGACTCTGTACATCAAGGCTGGAAGCAAAGGGGCTTCTTGGACTTTCTGGTGAATTTTGGAATTGCAACATTATGTGCAGGATCAAGAATCCATCTGAAAGACTGGCTAGGTGTATGACTTATGGTTATGATTATTCACCTTGCTATTTCCTAAACACAAGTTGGACTTAATCGAACCTAAAGTATATCCCACCATAATCTTGCTCCACTAGTCCTTTTCCATTAGCAAGGTACCACTGACTGGTGGGGCAAGCTGACGGCAAAGTACAGACTGGCACCCCCCAACCTTTCCAGTGGAATATGTGTGATATTCCTTGGACACTCCTGGCTCCCCAAGAACTAAGGGAAGGGGTTTAAGTGCTTTCCATGCTCATGTGGGAAACTAAGGCAAATTAAAAATTAAATTCCCTTACTGCCTATAGCCTACAAGTCCTTGAGACTGGCAGAGTGACCTCTCTCTAGGAGCTCAGCTGCCTCAATGATGACACTTTGCTGGGGGCAAAAAAGAACCTTAGCTTAACATTATCCCAACCTCGAGGATCCTGTAAGTCTACTTCCTTTATATCAACTGCCCAAAGATATATGCTGGCAATCATACTCCAAGTTTATGCTCCCCCCACCGCCAGTATACATCTGAAGGGTCTCATCACTGAGGTTTTATTAAACTGTAATAAGTGGCATTTCCCTAGCAACAGCTAGCCCCTCAAGGTCCTGGAAACCTTGCTTCCAAAATACCTTCGACACTTACTCTATCTCTAACTCCCTCCCAACCTGAGGGTATATAACCAGTTACCCATCATGACCCCAGTGCAGCTCTTCCTGCCCATGGGTCTTGTCCCTGTGCTTTAATAAAATCACCTTTTTGCACTAAAGATGTCTTCAAGAATTCTTTCTTGGCCATAGGTTCTGGACAACCCCATCATCACCCCAAACTTCATCACTGACAGTGCCTCTTCCCAGTGTTAACTAAGGGGTCCTTTTTTTCAGGGATGGTATATATGTGTATATGTAAATTTACACCTTGTTTCTTCAGTTTACTAGCTGTTTTCCTCTCCATTGATATATGCCATTTAACCTCCCAAAGCCCATATTACTCAAAGTTTTGAATTATTTAAAACAAGCCAAACTTCCTGTGTCCTTTTTTTTCCTGTCTAGGTTTCCGTGTTAACATTTGGTGTCCTGTATGTATCGTTCAAGAAGAATAAAAATATTCAAGGTCATTTTAAGGAACAGGACAGGTAATTCTTTACATATATATTTTTTCAAAATGGAAATTTTCAAAAATACACAAAAGAAGAGAGACTAGTGTAATGAACCTACACCTATCTTCAAAAATTACCAACTTTTCCCAAATGTTTTATCACCTTTTATCTTGTTGGTCTATTTTAAAGCTAATCTAAAACATCATACCATTCTACATATAAATACACTGTTCTGCATTTCTAACATATAAAGAGAAATTTAAAATATAACTATCATGCAGTAATCATTTCTAACAAATGCAACAATAATGCTTTCATATCATTTATATCTAAAGTCCTTACATTTTTCTGATGATCTCAGTGATGTCATTTTGAAATCAGGATCAAAAAAGTCCATAGTTGTATTTAATTATTGTGTCTCTAAAATCTCTTACTCTACTAAAGTCTTCCCTTATATGCCACTTTCTTTTGGGTAATTGATTTGTTTGAGAAATCAGTTAATTTTTCCACTAGAATGTTCTGCATTCTGAATTTGACTGGTAGTTTTGTTGTGGTATTATTAAATGGCTGATCTCTTCCCTGTTTCCTGTTCACTATTCATTGGAACTAGAAGAAGTATTGAGGTGGGAAAACAAAGGCAGAAGGAAATGGCAGATAAAATTAAATTTCCTTACAACCTGAAGCCCATTGACAAATACTTGAGACTGGCAAAGTAAGTTTCTCCAGGAAAAACAAACTTAGCTTGGCAATAGCTAAGCCTCCAGTATCCTGTGAGTCTTCTTTAGCAAATGAAAATTCCATTGGAAATTTCCCCTTGACTTTATCTCCCCTAGCTCCCAAATATATAACCAGTCTCTCCACAGGGTCCAGGGTAGCTCTTCCTGCCCACAGGTCCTGCTCCTGTGCTTTAATAAAATCACCTTTTTTGCACCAAAGATGTCTTCAAGAATTCTTTCTTGGCCGTTGGCTCTGGACCCCATGAACACCTCCCATAACCTCCAAACCTCATCATTATGAGACTCAGAACCAAACTGTGAGGGAAGAATACTTCATAGTAACGACTGTGCCCTTCATAGTACATCACATCTTGAAGCCTGTTCTCCTTTGTTGATTAATGATTGATGACACTAAGATTAATCAGTTGGTTTAGGTGGAACCTCCATTATAAAGAAGACCACATGGGACCTTAACCTGTAAGATACTATAGTCACAAGATACCTTGTAGTTTTAGCACCCATTGTTGATTATTGTCCTGATTCATCATTTAATTGTGATTGTAAAATGGTGATTTCTTTTTTCTTCATTAAAGCCTTTTTTAAAAATAAATTTTAAGTTTATAGAAAAGTTCAAAGTACAGTACAGGAAGATTGTTTTTTCCTATATCTTTAAAAGTTTGCTAGTGATATGATGCCCAACTATCCCCTAACAATTTAGTGTGTATTTCTGGCAACAAGGACATTCTCCTACATATATTCACAACTGAAACATCAACAAGAACAAATTAATATTGACACATTACTGTCATCTAATCTTAGACCCCATTCAAATTTTGCCAAGTATCTCAGTAATGTCCTTCATAAAAAAACGATCCAGTTCAGGATCATGCATTGTCTTTAAGATTCTTTGGTTTTTGATCTGGAACAGTTTCTCAGTAATTCCTTGATTTTCATGGCCTTGGATTTCTTGAAGTCTGTTATTTTGTAGTATGTCCTTCAACTTGTGTGCTCATTGCTATTGGAATGTCACTGTTCCCAGGTCCTCTCAGTGGACAGAGCTACATACCTATATAGATGTATACACACATGTTTGCATCAATATTTATTTCTCTTTATATCTGAATATATTGAAAATCCCTCCAATACTTCCACTGTCATCTAACATCACAGGATTTATTCTGTTTTTCTCTCTAACACTTTACTGTAAAAAAATTTTTTTTTTTACTTTTTGATTATTTCTCCTTTATGTGCTCAGCTGTTCATTGTTCCCATAACCCTTTTCTAGGCAGATGCCACTCCCCCAACTTGAGCTTTATTGTCCTAGCAATATCTGATAGTGGTCAATGGGTTTTTTAGAAAAATATAATTGTGAAGTCCTGAACTTTTGTTTTTATAATCAAATTTGATGTGTTTCAATTTATTGTTATTCCTTTTGATGTTCAAGTTATCACTATCTTTAGGATATTGTGAACCCCTTTATGTTGACTTCTATGTCCATGTGACATTGACCCCATTTGTCTTGGACAGTGTTTTACTTTCTGGCGCAGCAAAATGATCCAATCTGTGGTATATACTTATGTTCTAGATATGGAATAATCAAAGAAGCCTACTCAGAAATGATATTTAAAAATCACAATCTAGGAAATAGAGGTATCATTACTGTGTAATCATTGTTTCTGGGCCTTTTCAGTAGATAGAGTTAGAAAACATACAAAGTTTATTTTTTAAGAGTAAAAAATTGTGAGTTATGATGTTTTTTATTCAAATTTAGAATTTACTAGTACACAGAGTTAGATGAACATGAGCTTAAGGTTAAAATTAGACTGGAGGGGGGCACCTGGGTGGCTCAGTCAGTTGAGCATCTGACTTTGGCTCAGGTCATGATCTTGTGGTTTGTGAGTTCAAGCCCTGCATCAGGCCCTTTGCTAACAGCTTAGAGCCTGAAGCCTGTTTCAGATTCTGTCTCCATCTCTCTCTGTCCCTCCCTCACCTCACACACTATTTATCTCTCTCTCTCTCTCAAATATAAATAAACATTAAACAAACAAACAAAAAAAACTAGATCAGAGGCCAAATCTACCCAAGAATTCTGACACCAGCTGCAAGTTTGGGACTCCCTAAGGCCATCTGACTTCAGATAAGCTGGCTACAATTTTAAAGTCCCCATGGACTCCCTCAGGTATGAAAATTAGCTGGAATGAATCACAGAATTCATGACTGCTCTACACTTATGATTATAGTTTTACTACAGCAGAATATACAAATTAGAATTTGACAAAGGAAGAAACATGCTGGGAGGAATCTGCAACCAGGGTTGGGTGGGGATTCCAAGTTTGAAGATTCCATGTTCTCAGTGGTGTGTTACTTTTGCAGCATTGATGTGTGACAATATACACACGCAGTATTGCTAACCCAGGAAGCTCACCTGAGCTTCTATGTCCAAAGTTTTTATTGAGGTTTCATGGTCTAGGTTTGATTGATCAAATCATTATCCACATGGTTGAACTCAATCTCCAGCCTCTTCTTTCCCCTGCAGGTCAAACTTGTATCATATGGCTCGAAACTCCAACATGAAGCACATGTTTAGTCTTTCTGATATGGCTAGCTAACATCTTGAATCATTTCATTAACATAATCTACCTAGAAATGCACCAGGAGTCTATTGGGCAGAATAAGCTATCAAGTATGGCCTGGATACCAAAGACACTTCTATCATTTAGGAATTCCTAAGAACTTAAAGGTTACTTCTCAGGAGTTGGGCATATTTCTTTTTGGGGAAAATTAGTTGT
Organism: Puma concolor; assembly: GCF_028749965.1. Lineage (NCBI taxonomy): Eukaryota > Metazoa > Chordata > Mammalia > Carnivora > Felidae > Puma > Puma concolor. Next base: position 79,983,204 of record NC_141667.1, on the reverse strand, counting down.
TTACTGCACAACAAGGTTTACTTAATGCTTTTGCTTTATAATCATGTCCCCTTTATGCTAAAAACTTCTGGTTTAGTAAATATAAGAAGGCCATCTATAAGACATCATGCCAAAAAAATGAGGTCATAAATGAATATTATACTGTATGGTATAACATACAAGGGCTGGATGGGTGTGAATGAGAATAACCATAAGTAGTTTAATGGAAGAGGCAGATTAGGGTAAGTCAACTTGTTGTTATTAATAGAAACCCAAATGTAAGTTTCAACATATTAGAAGTTTATTGTTTGCTCATGTAACAGTCCAAGGGCTTCTGGGTTCCATATAGTGATCAAGAATCCAGGCTAATTGCAGAAGCTGCAGCTTAAACACATAATTTTTAAAGTTAATCTGGATATCACCATCCCAGTCTCCTGGTTGTAGGAAACAGCATGAAGCAGTGAGTGCAGGAGTCTTTATGAATTATACCCGGAAGTGACTCTGGTATGAATATGTTCCTAGCAGGAAGGTAAGAATTAATTTGGTGGTCAGTTGGCAGTCTCCATCACATGGAGCTTGAGTTGAACTTTGAAGAAGAAATATGATTGGAGAAAAAAGGAATATATTTTGGGAGAAGCTAGAGAACAGAGAGCAAGGCAGATAAGAGTCAAGTTACATGGTTGGGAGAAAGTAAATTGTTAGGAAGAGCTAGAGGCATGATTTGATAGATTGTTCCTTGAATCACATGGATTTATAAGCACTTGCTTAAAAATTAGTTTCTTCGACTAGATTATCACCTTCTTGCACGGTATCTGTCACATGGTGGATATCCAGTCAATGTTATGAAATCAGGATGCTAAATTTAATTACATAAACATTTAGTTTAATCAGAACAATGCTCCCTTTGAGAAATAACTTATCTGCCATCTTCAGGATGCATCACTTTTTATTTTTAAAATTTTATTTAAATTCTATTTAGTTAATATACAATGCAGTATTGGTTTCAGGAGCAGAATTCAGTGATTCATCATTTACATACAACACCCAGTGCTCATCATAACAAGTGCCCTCCTAGTACCCATCTGCCATCTAGCCCATCCCCCCCCACCTCCCTTTATCAACCCTCAGTTTGTTCTCTATCTTTAGACGCCTCTTATGTTTTGTTTCCCTATCTCTTTCTCCCCCCTTTCATATGTTCATCTGTTTTATTTCTTAAATTCTACATATGAGTGAAATCATATGGTATTTGTCTTTCTCTGACTTATTTTGCTTAGCATAATATGCTTTAGTTCCATCCACATTGTTGCAAATGGCAAGATTTCATTTTTTGATGACTCAGTAATATTCTATTGTATACATATACCACATCTTCTTTTTCTTTCTTTCTTTCTTTTTTTTTAACTTTATTTTTTTAAATTTACATCCAAATTAGTTAGCCTATAGTGAAGCAATGATTTCAGGAGTAGATTCCTTAATGCCCCTTACCCATTTAGCCCATCCCCCCTCCCACCACCTCTCCAGAAACCCTCAGTTTGTTCTCCATATTTATGAGTCTCTTCTGTTTTGTCCCCCTCCCTGTTTTTATACTATTTTTGTTTCCTTTCCCTTATTTTCATCTGTTTTGTCTCTTAAAGTCCTCATATTCGTGAAGTCATATGATTTTTGTCTTTCTCTGACTGACTAATTTCACTTAGCATAATACCCTCCAGTTCCATCCACAGAGTTGCAAATGGCAAGATTTCATTCTTTTTGATTGACGAGTAATACTCCATTGTGTGTATATATATATATATATATATATATATATATATATATATATATACCACATTTTCTTTATCCATTCATCCATCAATGGACATTTGGGCTCTTTGCATACTTTGGCTATTGTTGATAGTGCTGCTGTAAACATGGGGTGCATGTGTCCCTTCGAAACAGCACACCTGTATCCCTTGGATAGATGCCTAGTAGTGCAATTTCTGGGTAGTAGGGTAGTTCTATTTTTAGTTTTTTGAGGAACCTCCATACTCTTTTCCAGAGTACCACATCTTCTTTATCCATTCAGCAGCCTATGGACATTTGAGCTTTATCCATGGTTTTGCTATTGTTTATAATGCTGCTATAAACAACAGGGTCCATGTACCCCTTCAAATCTGTATTTTTGTATACTTTGGTTAAATACTTAGTAGTGCAATTGCTGGATCTTAGGGTAGTTCTATTTTTAACTTTTTGAGAACCCTCCAGACTGTTTTCTGAGTGGCTGCACCAGTTCGCCTTCCCACCAAAAGTGCAAAGGATGCATCAGTTTTAAAAGAGATCTCTTGAACTAATACTCTAATCAATGTGTTATGTATATATGTATGTATGTATGTATGTATTTTAAAAGCAGAGAATTTAGGTGTATTTTAGAATGATTTACTCGGAACAACCAGATAACTTTTCATAGTTTTTATTTGCTCTTCTCTTATGCACACTGGATTTATGGTCAAAATGATCTGCATGGGGGCGCCTGGGTGGCTCAGTCGGTTAAGCATCCGACTTCAGCTCAGGTCACGATCTCGTGGTCCGTGAGTTCGAGCCCCGCGTCGGCTCTGGGCTGACGGCTCAGAGCCTGGAGCCTGCTTCCGATTCTGTGTCTCCCTCTCTCTCTGCCCCTCCCCCATTCATGCTCTGTCTCTCTCTGTCCCAAAAATAAATAAACATTAAAAAAATTAAAAATGTTATGAACAGAGATTGAAATACATTTTTTTTTTACTGTAAACATAGGTATTATATTTATAGTGAAGGAAGATATCTTTAAGATAGACTACAAATGAAGCTACTCAAAAGAAGAAAAATATAAAGGTAGAAAAATATTAAATGATTATAGAGATGTATGAGATATAAATATCCTTTTTTTTCTTATCTCTTTATTTATCTGGAAGATGAAAAATCATTCTGAATGAAAGCACTTTGATTATAGTATTTACTATGATTTTGTGTCTACTGATATGAGTTTTGTTCTTATTTCTACTCAGAGCACAGAATTTAATAATAAAGCATAACAACACTGATAATTTTTATTCTGAGTATATAGCTTGACTTCTTAAGGATCTGAAAAAGTAGCTGAAAATATTGCAGGGAGAGAAATGACTAGGAAAAAAATTATGTGTCGCTTGGCCTATACCTCTGACTGAATTTGTTTAGAATGGAGAAGTTCAGTTACTATGCAAGTTCTTGCTTTTGACCATTCAGTTCCAGTATCTATCCTCTGCCATGCACTGTGCCCAGAGACACTAGGATGGGATTTCTTGTCCTCTGGCTTCAGTCTGGGTTCAGACAGTGGAAGCATTTGCAGTATAGGTCACAGGGAGAGAGGAAAAATTTATTCCTCTAGTTTCTACACTGTGGCATTGTGCCACAAAATAAATGTATCCTTTGTCTAAAATTTACAGCTCCTTTCAGTTAGCTCTCTCTGTACAATGTGCTCTCCCTCTCTCTCTCTCTCTCTCTCTCTGTCTCTCGCTGTCTGTATGTCTTTCTCTATTTCTGTCTTGTGTGTTCTGGAGACACTCCATATGACTCTCATTGCTTCAGGCCTGCAGGTGTTAGCATTGTCCTACTGTTACTGGTCCCAGGATACTGCACTACCTTTTATGGTTTCCTTACATTCTGTCCACACCTTTGTAAACAGATCCATTTATGAAATTCTCCTCACATAACAAATTTGAGACATTATTATTTTTGGGCCAAGACCTGTCTGCAGTAATTGGAACCAAGGATTGGAAGGGGTACTGGGACTGAATTGCTTACTTAGTTCAAGAGAACCTTCTTGCTACGGGGCATGGGACATGGGTAATTTTTTGCATACAATAGCAACATGACCATCTCAATATTCATAGCAGTGGCATGGGATTAGGTATAGGTAGAGGGCGAGGTATTGAAAGATCAACTGTGAACTTAGCTGCTATCATGGGAATCATGATTATAAAAATTAGGGTCCTAGAGAATGCATACAGGGAAATGAAGAATTTTAAAGCTTAGAATATGTATAGAAAAGCCAAACAGCCCCAAAGGCAATTTAGGAGTGCTATCTATTTTATTGCGGCAGGGCAGATACAACTGACAAAGTAATGGACCTAGCTGTAAGAGGTACAGAAATTGAGCCCCAATTAAATGTTCAGCATTGCCAAGTCTATTAGCTGAGGTAATAACAATAAAGGAGAAGCATGGGGACACAGAAATATGGGAAAGAGTCATTTGGGCAGACATAGACAAGGGTGACCCAAATCACCCTGAACCTCTTATGCTGGCAAACGCAGAATCTCTCCTTAATCTGTAAGAACCAGCCTCACCCCGTATAAAAGATTTTTGATGGCAATATCTCTTGCCTCCCAAGGAGATGCTCAGTAACACAGGACTTCCCCTCACCAAGGCTGACCCAACCAATGCCATTGGTGTACAGTACCCATCCTGGACTATTCTCTAGGGTACAAGCCAGTTACCTGATAGAAGTCTGATTGCATGATACCTTGCATGTTCATCATGGAGGGGACAAAACTTAGTCTTTCATGATCTGGGTATGGATTTGTATTTCTTGCCCAAGTGCTTCTGCTAACACCACTATTAGTGCATTTATAGGATAGCTTAGCCATTGCCTTAGCCATTCTTCATGACATTGCCTCTGATCAGAGGACTCATTTGACAAGAAAGGAAGTGTAATAATGGGTTAGTTTTTGTGGAATTAATTGTTTTATCATGTGCCCCATTGAATAGAAGCAGCCGGATTATACATGGAGGAATGACTTGCTGAAGCTTAGTTAAAATTTCAGTTGGGAAGTAATAATTGTCAGAGAAATGAGTCCTATAATACTGCTTTATCCTTTATGATTTTCCTATACCTCAACTTTTATGAAATTTTCTTCCATTTATCAAGTAGGTCCATTTTTACTCTTATTTTCTGCCCCTCTGTATATAACCTGATTTGTAACTGATCACCTGAAGTCAGGGTGCATTTCTTGGGATTTATGGAACTAAACAGATAAAAGGATAGTTGTGAAAGGTTTGGCACTTTAGCTGTAGAATGTTGCTAGTAATTAAGAAGGTACTTGTATGACGCCCAAAATTTAATCTGAGAGGTTAAATTCAACTGTAAATGGAGCAAACTGTTTTTTCCAAATGTTGTATCTTCGTTATTTTGACAACAGAAATTTTTTTAAAAACAAAATTCAGATACATTAAAACTATAGATGTGGCCTCAGTGGGCGATAAAAATAAATAACTGGAGACTCTACAGATATTAGCCCCTATTCAGAGACAGGTTAAGTAGCCTCTCTGAAGTCTGTATGGCATGGTTCTTTGCTAAATCTTGGTTTCATTTGTCTAAAAAGGAACATCTTGGAAGGGGTTTTAAATGCCTATGTCCCAAATAGCAAACTCCATATAGGAATCATACAATTTTCCTCCTATTGGTGGTGGAGGTTTGGGAGGGAGTTGAGTCGCTTGGTGACACAGATTTGTAAAGCTAAACATCCTAGGCTTCAGGGTTTATCTAAGGTTACTTGAAGGTTAATTTAAAATTTATTTTTATTTTTATTTGTTTATTTTTTTCAATATATGAAGTTTATTGTCAAATTGGTTTCCATACAACACCCAGTGCTCATCCCAAAATGTGCCCTCCTCAATACCCATCCCCCACCCTCCCCTCCCTCCCACCCCCCATCAACCCTCAGTTTGTTCTCATTTTTTAAGAGTCTCTTATGCTTTGGCTCTCTTCCACTCTAACCTCTTTTTTTTTTAATTTAAAAATTAATAATTTTTTACACTTAGTGCTGAATCATATGTTCTGGTCCAGTACTCCAGAATCCAGACAATTGTGTTGAATTCTGTTTATGTCTCTTAATAGCTACACCCATTTTTCTGGTTCTATCCCTTTTGATAGCGTTTTCAACATTGAATTGTATTCCACAATCCTGAAAATTATAATTCTGAAAACCTATTTAATAATTTGTGATGATTCTACAAACTTTATTGACATACAGTTAGGCTGAATCTGTTCATAGCTACCCTTTTACGTACATAAACTTGAAATGCCTGACCACTAATGGTGAAAGCCTAGAGGTATTAAAGGGCAAATTGTACTTATAGCCCTAGACAGAGATCAACACATTCATTGTACATACCAGCAGAAGTTTGCAGCTCCTAGAAATCATATACTTTCCTGATCATATTTTACCAGAGGCTATTCTTGCAGTTCATATTTTAGAGATTTTAGCAAGTCATTGACTTGTAACTTTATATTTATATTCTTTTGAACTAAACTGATGACAGATAGAGTATGGATAAAGGCCCAAATCAAGAGGCTCCAACAGTCTATGAACAGTATATGTCTTAGTGCAAGGTTCTGATGCCATGCATCAGGCCCTGTAAGTCCCATGGAACCACTTGGGGTTTTTCACAGACATTATGTGCATATTCCTCTCTCCATTTATCCTGAAGTACCCTTCTCTTTTTATCCTTCATTTTTCAGGTCCCATCCCATGGAAAACATTCCCCAGTGGCTCAAGGCTATGGCAGGTTTTCATCTAATGTGCATTTACAGTGTGCATCCACTGTTTATTTTGCAGTTGACTATTCCCTCCACTAAATTATATGCTCCTTGAAAGAAGGAACTGTAATTATTTATAATTGTGTTCATAGTAGTAGCTTAATGCTTATGAATATGATCTTTGCTATTTGTGAAACCTGAGTTCAAGTTCCAATTTGCCATTCATAAGTTGTGTTGCCCTGGATGAACTATTTGGACTCTGTGAGCCTTAGTGTCTTCATTTGAGAAATATGAAAAATAGAATTACCTAATACAAGTATTTTGAAAATGAAATTGTATATATACAAAGCCCTTAGCTTAGACCCTGGAGGATATGCATACTAAATAATTATTATAAAGTATTACTAACAGATGTAGAATAAATCTTTAAGTTCCCATACATACCTGTTGAACTTGAATGCTTAACAACAATGGAACCATATAATTATTTTGAATTATTGGCTCACGGAAAAAAAGTGTTACTCATCAATCAAGTAAAAATTAAGGGCAATGAGCAAGATCTGACAATTAGTTTTCATTACCGTGCCATTGCAAACATTACCCTACCGCCCACACACATATTATTACGTTTGAATAAGTTATAATATTACTATGAAAATGTCTTCAAAATACTGAAATTGAGAATTATTGTAACAGTTAGTTTGCCCTGATTGATAAGAATATTGTTGAAAGAATAAAGTTCAAGCTCACTTTTATGACACAAGTTTTTCATGATCTTTCTTTTTTCTTTCCTAACCTGGCTTTCTGTGAGCTCCATTCCATATATTTAGATTCTTGTCATATGCAGTTTTATCACAAATGCACTCATACAATAGTTTCCATTCCTCCCATTTTCCATAGTAGATACTCAATACTCTTTCAACATTCAGATCATAAGGCATTTTGCTGATAAAACTTTTCCAATAATCTAGTGTATAATTTACCTTTTTATTTTTTGTGTTCCCACCATACCCTATAGATTTCATGGCACATTTCTTCATATGAATGTGTCTTCCTGTAAACCACATGAGGGAAGACTCTGGTATTATAGCAAATGCTTATATCTAAGCAAAGCAGCAAATGGCATAGTATTCTAAGCATATTTAAGGGATATTAGTAACTGTAATGCTTATATCTCAATTCCACTTGTTCTCTGTGACATTAATAAACATCTATTTGTTTTTCAAATTTTCAGAAGAATTCTTAGGTTCTTAAGTGTGCATTTGTATATGTAGATCAATGTACTTGACTTACATGATCTGGGAAGAGACTCTTTACAGGAATCAGGAAAACATGCTTATAATATTTAGGGATATTTTACTTTAATGGAGTTCTTATTTTCTCTTAAACTCAATCAGTACATTGCCCAGAGGAGTAAAATAATAACATATGAGAGAAGTGAAAATAAAGACAAGATTTCCATACAAAGCAAACTGGGCAGTATCCAATTTGTATATAAAATGAACTTCTATAATTTGGTCAATATAAAAACACTGAATTTAAATTTAGGAACATTATTTAAGTCAAATCAGATCAATAAGTCGACTCTTCTGAGTTCAAACTCAGATGAATACTGCCTGAGTGAGGTCAGTTGCAGGGCTAGGATTTACTGTATCTGTTGTGCTCAGCATGAGACGAAACAAAATGGAAACTTGTGTTGGCCTATTTTGGCTGCTCCTTGTTTGACCTACGTTTGGGATGCAGACTCCTTCTCATTCTTCTGCTCTCTCTTATCTGTCCTTTTTGTCCTGATTGTACAAGGGAAGCTGGGTTACGGCTGACCTTCCTAAAGGAGTCACATAATCTCTCCCTGCTCTTCCCCTGCCCAAGGAATTGTTCAGATATATAGATTGAGACACGAATGGAAGTTCAGCCTCTATTCGTTAGAAATGTGATATTATACAAGTTTCTTAAACTCCCTGAAGCACAGTTTCTGCCTTTGCTAAATGAGATTCCATGTGTTCACAGGATGTTTGTGAGAAGTGGTAGAATGCATATGAAAGCAGTAAATAAATTGCCACACACTATGCAAAAGTGAGTTTAGTGTTGTAAATCTGTGCTACACTGGGAGTGCCAGTAGGCAGGGAATGTTTTATCTTGAACTCTCCAGTATTTTTCTTTTAAGGCTGGTGTTGGTAGAAAAGAGTGTTCTGTTACCACCTGTTGAGAGGTAGAATGTGAACATGGGGACATATCATGTTCCGGTCCATTCACTAGACAATGTTAGGAGTAATTGTCTGTAAAACCCAGTCTTCTATGTAGTTGAGGGTTTCATCTTTTGTCTTAGTACTTTAAAAATATTCTTGATGGAAATCGTTTAAAAATATATTTAATAGTGAAGGAACTAATGAAGAAGGATAGGTGGATTATTTATTGTGAACAGAAGGAAACATAAAATATATTCTGGCTCTACCTTATTGCCTTATAAAGAGCTTAATCCCCATAATTTTCCATTTTATTAGTAATTTGGGGGCATCACTATGAATATTAGTTATATTATGCTATAACACTATAATGACTTCAGGGAATATGCTGTATATTGGGTTATTTGCCTTTATATCACATAACTCCAAATTGCATATTTTGAGATTTGATTGTTTTATAATTTTTATTTCCTCCTCTGCTGTCTCTTCCCTTCAGTATGGAGTAATACTTATATAGCCCTGTTTTTTGTTTTGTTTTGCTTATTTGCTGATTTCTCATAGCAGTCAAGAGAGAGCCAGGGTGCCTGGGTGGCTCAGTTGGTTAAGCATCCACTTTGACTCAGGTCATGATCTCTTGGGTTCTTGGGTTCAAGCCCCGCATCAGGCTCTGCACAAATAGTGCACTATTTGTGCAGAGCCTGCTTGGGATTCTCTCTCCCTCTCTCTGTCCCTCTCCCACTCGCTCTCTCTCTCTGTCTCAAAATAGAAAACAAACAAATAAATAAGTAAATAAATAAAACTTAAAAAAGAAAAAGTCAAGAGAGAGCCAATGTATTCCAAATAAGGCCATCTCTCTATTGGCCTCTCTCAGAAGCCCAGTGGGCATTCCTGGACTTAGAGCTGCAGAGAGTCCTCAAACTTCCCCAAACCCCATAAGATACTCAAAAACTTTTCCCCAGAGTGTGCCTCAGGATAGTCAGGATTAATAATCAGGACTAGAAGCCAAGGGTTTTCAGGTTATCACTCATTTCCTACACTTTAATCCTTTTTGTCCAGGATATGTACTTTTTGGTCCCATTTCTCACTTCTGAATCTCCTCTAGTGTGTCTTCTGGAAGTCATGCTCAGTGAAAAGGCAAAGCCTATCTGGGACTGAAAGAGTGAGTATCAGCTCAGACTGAAAAGCATCCCTACCAGTCATCAGGCTGGAAGGTCAGACAGGGATAAAGGCAGCTACAAAGTTAATAGGATGCAGCATTTCTGCAGAGTTCATGCACCAACTGTCAAATGTCCCCTCTTTGAGTGATTATTACATTCTAGACCCACTTTGCTATACTGTTATTGGAGACAACAATTTGCTAAACCACCCTCCTTCATGACAGCATTTAATCCCTAGTTCAGTCTTTTCCCAATTTTACCTCAGAAATAGCAACCAATCCAGAACTGATCCTTGCTTCCCTTAGATGCTCCTCAGAATCCTTCAGCAGGAATCCAACCCATATAAAGCATGCTTTCCCCTTCCCTCTTGTTGAAAACTGAATTCCATGATTCCTCTGGAGTACCTTTCTTCATGTGAAGTCAGGAAATTTTATTTTATCAGACTACAGGTTTGTCCCTCATGGTCTTTGGCTGAGTAGAGTGTAACACCGGTTACTGGAACATCCCCTTTATCACTAATCTCTTTTCTGAACATAACATTAATATCATGTTCTAACTGGATCTGGGCCCTTCTTCCCCTGTAGCCCTCCTCAAAGTAAGAGCTATATTTTCCTCATGTGTCTTATAACACTGGGCCTGCAGGTGACTATATGTCCTCTTGGCTGATTTCAGGTCATCCTTCTTCTCCTTTCAAGCACTCAGTTTTAGGGATGCCTGGGTGGCTCAGTCAGTTAAGTGTCCAACTTTGGCTCAGGTCATGATCTCCTGGCTTGGGAGTTCGAGCCCCGCATTGGGCTCTATCCTGACAGCTCAGATAGGATGCTGAGGATCGGGGCCTGCTTCCGATTCTGTGTCTCCCTCTCTCTCTGCCCCTACCCTGCTCTTGCTCTATCTCCCTCTATCTCAAAAATAAATAAACATTAAAAAAAACACTCAAGTTTTAAATCTTATTTCACCAGATTATATTACTGCCCCCTACTCACCTTGTTGTATTGCCATCATCTCCCTCACCCCTACTTATTCCCTGAAATTTTAGCTCTTGTCTTATTGACACTCTACAACAATACAGTTGTTACAATTCCTGGTAATGTTAACATCTGTATAGATGATACTTCCAATACCCTGGTTCCTCAGTTCCTTGACTTATTCTTCTCTTATGACTTTTGTCTTCAGCCATCCCTAAATGATTCACTCCCACTGACGTGTTTTAGATGCTGTTAGTACACATAACTTAATTCCTCCATAATCTCAATTTCAACCCTCTGCTCCCTGAATACCATCTTCTTTTTTTTTATGCTCTTGACTGTCCAACTCCCATAATTTTTCAATCCTACTGGGTGTAATTCTACCAGCATTTAAGTGCCTGTAACCACCTTTGTGATTTCACTTTCCTCATTTTTTGCCTTAGGTCTTGTCCTTTATTATTATAATAACTTCTTATGTGATCAGAAAAAGCAAAAGAATGTTGTTTAATCCAACTCTGCCCCTCCTCTATGTCTGCATGACTGAACCTGACTGGAGAAGAACACAAAATCATGCTGTCTGATTTCATTTCATTTTATAATTTTTGCTTGACAAATTGTGTTTTTTATTGTGACACAACATACATAACATAAAATTTACCATTCTAACCGTTTTGAAGTATACAATTCATTGGCATGAAGTGCATTTGCATTGTTGTAGAGCCATCATCACCATCCATCTCCAGAGCTTCTTCATCTTCCCGAACTAGGACTCTTTATCTAGGATAAATCTTCACTCCTCACTCTCCAGTCCCCTGGCAGCCACCAGTCTACTTTCTGTCTCTATGAATCTGACTACTCCTGGCACCTCAGGTAAGTGGAATCATACAATATTTTTCCTTTTGTGACTGGCTTATTTTGCTTAGTATAAAGTCTTCAAGATTTGCCCATGCTGTTGCATACGTCAAGAGTTTATTCTTTTCTTTTTAATGTTTATTTATTTTTGAGAGGGGGAGAGAGAGAGAGATTGTAAGCACAAATGGGTGAGGGGTAGAGAAAAGGGGGGGAAGAGGAACTGAAGCAGGCTCTTCACTGATGACAGAGAGCTTGATGTAGGGCCTGAACCCGTGAACCCTGAGATCATGACCTGAGCTGAAATTAAAGTTGGATGCTCAATGGAATAAGCCACCTAGGTGTCCCTAGAATTTCATTCTTTTTTTAAGGCTGTATGTATATACCATATTTTGTTTATCTATTCAAGATTTTATTTTAAATTTATGATCACTTATTTCCTGTAAGCCTCCATGATGCTAGATTGTTTTTACTCTGTTCACACGTTTATTATACTCTCTCTCTTAGACTGTTATTTCATACCTTATTCTAGTTTCTCAAACCCACAAGACTTTACTCTTAGCTATTGATCTTGCTTTCTATATTACTGAGAAATTAGAAGCAATCAAGAGAGAATGTCTGTAAGATCCCATTGCCATATCTACCAATGAAACTTTGCACCAATATACACTCTTTCCCCCTCTCATGATCATCTATTTTGCACCAGCTTACATTCCTTTTTATCATTACTCAAGGTCATTGCTATGACAGTTGTCCTCTCTTTTGCCTACATCATCAGATTTCCTCATGGATTTGACCTTTTCAATCAGTATACAATATGTTAGAACTTCTTCCATCTTAAAACAACAAAACCCTTCCTAGTATTTTTCTTTCCTCTGAACCCACAAACCGTGAGATCATGACATGAGCTGAAGTCAGATGCCCAACTGACTGAGCCACCAAGGTGCCCCTGCTTCAATTTCTTTTTTGAAATTAGTTCTAATATTTTGCTTCAACATCTCTTATCAAAGTCACTAATGATTTCCAAATTCTGAAATCCAATGTAAACTTCTCAGTCCTCACATTACGTGACCCATCTAAAACATTTCGTGCCACTGATCTCTTCCTTTGCTTTGATGCACTTTTTCTTGCTTGGCTTCCTGGACAACTATTGCTCCTGACTTTTCTTCTATCCCACTGACCTTTTCTTATTAGTCTTCTTTGCTGGTTTTTTTTTTTTTTCCTTTGTCATTTCTCTGATTTCAAAATGATAGAGGGCCCAGGTCCTAGTCCTTAGTCCCCTTTTAATTTTGTGTTTAGTGCTTGAGTCTTCAAAAATCTTAACCAGTCTCATGCATTGTATGTTAATAATAATCTGATGGCTACCAAATTTGTTTGGGATGGTGTTTTCTCTGAACTCCAGATTTACGTATTTAGTTGACTGATTGAAATCTCTACTTACATATGTGATGGCTGTCTCAAACTCGGTGTGTTCCAAACTGAACTTCTCGTGTTGTTTTTTCTCCCCCCCCAAACCTACCGTTTTACTAGTCTTTCCCTTAATAAACTGCAATTGTATTCTTCTAATTGCTGAGATAAAAAAATATTGGAATCATCTTTGATTTTTCTTCTTCTTTTATAACCCACAACCATTCTGTCAAGAAATCTTACTATCTGTACCTTCACAATATGACTATGCTCTGACCACCTTACATAGTTTCTTCCTTCACTTCCTGTATGTCTTTATTTAAACGTCACTTTCTCAGGCTAGGTCACTTTCACACCCAGACACAACAGTTTCTATTCTCCTTTCTTCTGGGCCATCATCACTAGTTAACAAACTGTACATTTTAGTTATGTACTTTTTACATTGCACATGAGAGTAAAGGCATTTGTTTTGTTTACTGTTGTAAACAAATACTATTGTATTGTATCCTGAGTGCTTAGACCAATGCCTGACACATTTGGAATTTAATAAATAGTTGCTGGATGAGTGAAAGAGATATTAGTACTGAGAGTTAGGAAAAGTACAAGTTTTAGAGCTGTGTGTACAAGAGCAAATAGGTCCTTGGTTATTATCTCCATGGTTCTCCTATGAGTAAAATTTTAGTTTTATGAAGTAGCAGTTTAATAACAATAATAACAACTAAGTACTTATTATGTGCAGAAGCCATCCCACATGCTTTATTCACTTCTTGTTTAAGCCACACAACCATAAGAAATAGATATCATTATCTCTGTTATAGGCAAAGCAGCTTGTTCAGAATCACCTTGCTAGCGAGTGATTATGCTGAGATTCAAAATGAGTTTCATCTGACTCCAGAGCTCAATTTTTTTTTTCCCCCACTATAACACATGGCTTACTTTTTGGCTCTTGGCTGGTGTTTTGGTTAATGGGGTATTAATGTAGGAAATAAATTTATCAGAATTTTGTTTATTATGTGAATTTAAGTATAATGCAGTTTTAATATTTTCTGTATTTGTGGGAGATCTGAATAGTCAAAATGTAGGGCAAACATTGTTTTTATTTTTAATTGAAAATTAAATTTTGTCCTGTGTCAAAATCTGCATGCATTTAATAGTAGAAATGGATATGCGTGATCTTTTTTGGTGTATTATTTGGTTATTAAAAATGGAATTTTATTTGGTTTGACTATTTCTTTTGCATTTAAGAGACTATAAAAAGGCTCTCCTGCAGCTAATTTAAAAATAACAGCAAATTCTCAGGGATGTAATGCAAATATCTGCTGGGAGGCAAAGCCGGTTTCATTTTATTTATTTATTTCTGCATTCATTACATTGATTACACTGCAATTGGATTCAGGGACCCTAACAATGGAAGAGAAAAATGGATTGGTACATGTGAGAGAAAATTAGTGGGCTATTTGTCCTGCATTTGGACAAAACATTGTGATTTTTGTTTTGAGTTTTATAAATCATTCATTTTGGGACTGTGATAAGCAGCATTGATAGCACTCAATTTTCCCAAGGTAAGTTGGAGCATTTTCTTTTCTTTTGTCACATTTTTGGTTATGGGATAAAAACGTGTTGTTAAATTAATCTACTTTCATATATAAAACTTCCTTTCTTAGATCAAAGAAGATGTTCATCGTCAATTATACATACTTGAGTGACTGAATGTTTTAGGCATTGGAAGAACTGATTCCTAGCTCCAACTTTTACATTTTCTTAATCTCTGTGCCTTGATTTTTTTCTTCTGAAAACACAGAGTAATCCTTATCCTGTTTATTTAATGGGCACATTGAAACCTTCATTAGGTAATTTATGAAAAATTACTTCGTAAGTTGGAATCCCTATGTAAATGTAAAATGATAGTGGTTTTGTTACTATTCTATGGCTTAAAAGCATTACCAAATGTTTATCAACTTTATACTGTCTCCAAAGTTAAGGGTTTTGAATTGTAGCATTCACTTTTTAAAATTATTTTTTAGTTCATGAAGAATTTCCTGGAGTATAAAGTAAGCCATTCATGGAGTTAAACTACAGTACTGGTAGCTAACCAAAATCCTAAAACTTATTCGGACTGTATTTTATTTTTCATCTTCATTTTTTTGTTACTAGTATAATTAATGTTAATATATATAAATTGTTTCTATTTTTTGTGGTTATAAACAAGGCAGTGATGCATATTTGAGTGCATATGCTTTCACATATTTGTATAATTTAATCCTGAGTTTTCTGGTTGACATGGCATGCAATTTATAAGAGATTTTGCCAAGATCCTAGCTGTGTTCAAATGGAAGACCCTTTCGTTAGCCTTTCCCCAATTCTTCATTTTTTTAAAAGTTTATTTATTTATTTTGAGAGAAAGGGAAAGAGGGAGGAGGGGCAGATAGAGAGAGAGAGAGAGAGAGAGAGAGAAAGTGAGAATCACAAGCAGGCTCAGCACTCCCAGCTCAGAGCCTGATGCGGGTCTCAAACCCGCGAATTGTGAGATCATGACCTGAGCTGAAACCAAGGGCCAGACACTTAACTGACTGAGCCACCCAGGCAACGCCCCCCGCCCCAATTCTTCATTTTAAATCTATAATTTTAAATCCGCAAGATGATCATCTGAACATCACATTCCATAATGTATGTAAGTAGTGAATCATAATCAATTTATATGTCAAAAAAGAAAAATAAAAAAATAAGGCTTTTTTATTATTGATTTCTAGTTTAATTTTATTGCGGTCAGAGAACATACTTTGTATAACCTGTGCTCTTGGTTTTATGGCCCAGAATATAGTCTATCTTAGAAAATGTTCTCTGTGCCCTTAAAAAGAGTGTATATTCTACTGTTGTTAGGTAGAGTGTTTTATCAATGTCAATTAGACATTGGTTGGTTGCTACTGTTGTTCAAGTTTTCTATACCTGTATTAGCTTGCTAGGGCTTCTGTAACAAAATACCACAAACTGAATATCCAAAGGTCTCAGATCAAGGTATTGGCAGAGCCATCCTTCTCCTGAAGGCACTAGGAAAAAGATTTATTCCAAACCTCTCTTCTAGCTTCTGGTAGTTCCTTGGCTTGTGGAGGCATAACTCCAAAATTCACATAGCGTTATCCCCATGTGCTTGTTTCTGTGTCCAAATTTCCCTGATTTTTTTTTTTAATAACTCAATCCAATCATATTGGATCAGGGACCTATCATACACTGGTATGACCTCATCTTTAATTTAACTAACTATGTCTGCAATGTGCCATTTCAAAATAAGGTCACATTCTGAGATCTTGAGGATCAAGACTTCAACATGTGAATTTTGAGGGGGGGGACAATTTAACCCTTCACAATATCATTACTGACTTTTGGTCCACTTTCCTATATATTACTGAGACAGGTATTAAAATATCCAACTCTAACTATGTATTTGTCTATCTTTATATTTCCTTACAGTTCCTAACTTTATATTTGTCTATCTTTATATTTCCTTTATGTATCTTCAAGCTCTATTATTAGATACATAGCTGTTAGAATTGTTATGTTCTTTTGATGAATTAACTACTTTATCATTATGAAATAAACTTACTTATCCTTGGTAAATATATAATATATTTTGTTTTGAAATTAATTTTGTCAAATATTAATATAGACTCTACGCTTTCTTTTGATTTGTGTTTACCCAGATCTATATTTATCTACATATCTTCTTATTAGTCATCTTTTTTCCCCCCTCATTTCTGTGTTTCATTTCATAAGCTATGGATTCTTGGAAATGTTTTGACACACAGGCCCTGTAAAGATTTCATACAAAATGTTTCATAGCTTAAACAATCCTCACTGTGTGAAGAGATCAGCAACTCTTCCTTAGAGGCCTCATCTATTATTTTCAGCCAGACAACATACAGATGAGGCATAAAAAAGAACTTGGAGAACCATGTGAGATGTCTGAGATATCTCCCTACTTTGTGCTTCTTAATTTTGTGTGTCCTTGAAATTACTAGTAAAATTTGGTCATAATTAAGATCTCTGATTTGTAGGAGTCTAATCCATCTGACAATCGATCCTTTGTGTTGGCTCATACACCTAAACATTTAGATGCTCATCTGTGAAAAAAAGAATTTTAAGTTTTTAAAAACATTTTGATTTTAAGCCTTAGGGAATGGCAAGGAAACAAACTTGCCAATCAAAGATTGATTACTCTCTTCAGATTTAAAACAGATAAATAGTAACTCTGAAACTGGTAATAGTTATTCCATTCAAAGTTCTAATCCCTAATAAATCTGTTACTATTTTCCCTCTTCTATATTCTGACACGTGTTCCACAGGTATGAGGAGGTTTGCTTGACCTTACTGAGAAGAGGGATGATTTGTCTAAATGAGGGTCCCCTAATATTATCTAAGTTCCCTGTTTTCTTGCCTGGTCAGTGTACATTTGCCGTACATGAGGCTGTGTTTTGAGTTGGTGAGACTCATCTTCTGGTCTCTCTGCAGTGCCAATGAATAGGGGAATGTCTGCCTCCATCTGCTGACCAGGCACCATCTTGGAATCTGATATTCCTGAAGGTTCTCTGAGACTCAGCCGTATCATCCCTCAAGCCCCAAACAAGACCTTGCATCACCTCATCCCTCGCCTCAATGGCCCTATGTCAGACTCACTTGCTTCAGACTATGTGAATACTTGGATATTTTTCATAACCCACAGACCAAAGGAGTCTCTGGAGAGGGTTGTTTCCTCCTACCATCTTTTGTCCAAATGTTCTTCACACAATTTCTAATTTGCTGTAGCTGTTCTATATGTGGTAGATGATTTTCCTCTAGAGTCTCTAGTGGTAAGTGTGCTTTATGTCACTGACTCTTGCTAATAAACTGAGGGAATAATAAGGAGCTTCGCGTTCTACCTTTTTGCTCTACTCTTGGTACTTGCTATCCCTTTTAGCTTATCTCTCACAATCTTCTTCTTTCTTCTTTTGAATGGGAGTTTCCCTACAACAAATACTTTTACCTTCTTTGAACCCATCCTCTGCTTCCTTATGCAGTAAATCTCAAACTAATACCTAATGGTTGAACAGTGTAGGAGGACATGATTTATGGGATCATAACCATATAATGGTTTGATATTTCCAAAATTATTGTCCCCAATTTGTAAAACAAACCAATCCCAAATGAAGGAAACAGATCAGAGTGTTGAGATTTTTAATAATATTTCCAAGGGTGTTGGAACTAGATGAAGCTATAGGGATGAATTAACATTTATTGGATAAATAATTGCCTGCAAGGGGTGCTGGAGGATGGTGCAAAGAATAGGGTAATTAAGTGAGGTATAAGTGTCCTGCTGACTCCTTCAATGAACAACACACTTACAGTTTATTTCACATAGTGCTTTTCATTAACCTTATAAGTTAGATCTTGTAAACATAGGAGCGCCTGGGTGGCTCAGTTGGTTGAGCTTCCAACTTTGGCTCAGTTCATGATCTTATGGTTTGTGAATTCTAGCCCTGCATTGGGCTCTGTGCCAACATCATGGAGCCTGCTTGAGATTGTCTCTCCCTCTCTCTCTGCCCCTGCCTTGCTCATGCTCACTCTCTCACAAATAAATAAACATGGAAAAAAACAAAAAGAAACATAAGTACTCCTTTATATATGAAGAACAAGAGAAGAAAGTTATAGCTAAGTGTGACAACAGCAGAATGTGAACCCACAAATGCCCATTTTGTGAATCCCAAACCTGTGTTTATCTATCATCTCCTTCTCGAGGTGCTATAAAAGACCTGAGGCTCATGTCTGCAGAACGACAGGCAGTCTATAATCTACCCCACTAGCACCAGTGAAAAGGAATAAGTAGGCCATTGTGCCCTATGTGATTTTTTCCCATGTAAGTAAAGCCTGTTCCCACCTATTTTTCTGATTAAAATCTTACGGATAGACACATCGGTAGGGAGACTAGCCTACCGGTAGGGAGACTAGCCTGAGTGCTGCATAGCTCTAGGGGGAAAAAAAGCCAATAAGTGAGATAAAGTTTAGGATTTGAAAAGGAGATAACTATAAATGTACATTGGCGTTTAGGGAGAAGCAAAGTGAAACATTTTTAGCAAAGGGTGTAGTAGATGCTTGAAAATATGTTGCTACAAAAAACCTAAATTGGACTCAACACTTCTTGAGACTTTGATCTAAATCAAAAGGTTTTTGGACAGCTTATAGATTTTTTTCTTCCCTGAAACTGTTGGAAGCCATAGATTTGAAAAGGAATTTCACACAGATATGATTATCACAGCAGCGATAAACTGTTATCTCTACAGAACAGAAGTAGGCAAGTCAATGTTTTGTGGGACCAGGTTCCCCAGCCATGGAGATACCAGAGGCTGGTGTGGGAAACCCAAACTGAAAACATGGGATATTACACATGTTAAAAGAATCCTGATGAAGTTTAACCAGCATAAACTTCGCCATATCATTTAAATGTAAATAAGATGCTTTTATATTGAATGGCTTGGAAAAGGCAACTTTTGCTTTCTCCACAAATTTTATTCAGTTTTTATTTTTAAAGATTTATTTATTTGGGGGGAGGACAGAGGAGCAGAGAGAGAAGAGAAAGAATCCTAAGCAGGCTCTGTGTGGTCTGTGAAGATCTTGATTTCGTGGGGCTCAGTCTCACAAACCATGAGATCATGGCCTGAGCCAAAATCAAGAGTTAAACAGTTAACTGACTGAGCCACCCAGGCACCCCTCCACCAATTTGAATTTAACAAGAAAATATCTTATGCCAGCTAAAATTTTATCATCTAAAGCAATCGTTTCCACATTTTCCAAATTTTACTCCTTATTAATAAAACATTTTAAAACACACTTCTCCAAATTGTATTGCTTTTATTTAAAAATTTTAGCGTTAATATATATTATAAAAGTCCCTAAAAATGGAAATTTAAGGCACAAATAAAATGAAATAAATAATATTTTAAAATTTAAAAAACTTTTGCTTTTACTTAAAATACTGGTATTATTAATAAAAATATAATTGAATGTGTTTCATTCTTTTTGAAAAAGGTGGCTTAAAATTTTGTGATCCAGTTATCTAAAAGTCTGATTCTAAGGTCATACAATGTGGAGAAGATCCAATGCCATAGCTAGATTTCTGTGGATTCTTGAGTGAGTTATGAGTTTTAATAATCACTCTGGCTTTCAACTCTTATTCTTGTTGGATTGTCATTTATAGTGTCTGATGTCTACACTCTGTGCTCAATGCAGAGAACCAATAACTCTCCTTTCTGCAAACTGCATTGTACATATACAATGCACTGGGATATTTGACATCTCTGCTCTTAAATGTTATTGGTCCTCCCGACATCAAGACTTTCTCATTGACCAACTTTGTCTGCAGGTTCTGGCCTCTTCCTAGTGGACTACTTTTCCTCCTCTCCTCCCCTCAAATCCTTCTCTGATTGTTACATATGGTAATTTACTACTTGTCACTCAGCTCCTTCCATATCTGACTATATTTTAGCGTGATTTGTTGCAATAAACCATTGGCCCCAGTAAAGAACTTACAGAGACTTTAAATGTCTTTCTTTCTTTTCTTCCTCCATCATTCCTCTGTAGATGGAAGGGAAGAATACTGAGATTCAGCTTTGCGCTCTGAATGACCCCACTGGCTTCAAAAAGAGTAATGGCTAAACATAGTTCTGTTGTTTTTTTTTTTTTAATTGAGGTGAAATTCACATAACATAAAATTATCCCTTTAAAAGTGTATGATTCAGTGGGACTTAGTACATTCATAATGTTGTACAACTACCATCTCTGTCTAGCTCAAAAACATTTTCATTACCCCACATGAAACCTCATTCCCATTCATTATTCTCTATTTCCTCTTCTCCCAACCCCTGTCAGCACCTGCTTTCTGTCTCTGTGGATTTGTGTATCCTGGGTATTTTATATGAATGAAATCATGTAATATATGACTTTTTGCATCTGGTTTGTTTCACTCAGTACAATGTTTGTGAGATTCATCCTTGTTGTAGCATGTATTAGTACTTTATTTTTTTTAATGGTTGAATAATATTCCCCTTCTTATACATACCATAATTTGTTTATCCATTCATCTGTAAATGGACATTTGGGTTGCTTCTACCTTTTGCCTATTGTGACTAGTGCTTTTGAACATTTGTGTGCAAGCATTTAGTATAATTTTGGTTTTAAATACTTTTTTTCATTCCTTAATACTAGTTTCTCTTTTGCACATTTAATCAATTACTATAGTGATCTGACAGCTGTTAGAATACTTGAATTTTATTTTGGTCACTATTTTGGCTTCCCATTCAATTTGTTGACCTCTGTTTTAGCTTCTGGGGAGCTTGTGTTTTAACTGTTTTCCTGGGGAGTGAGTAGAGGTCACTTAATTGGTCTGGCATCAGCTTGCACCTCACTGTGTAGGTGGGAATGAATATTGGGTCACCAGCTGAAGACATGCAGTATGAAGTTGACCCAAAAGTGATAATTTGAAGGAAAGACCCAGGAGTATTGAGCCTTGCAAATTGAAGACAAGAGGGCCATTAAATTAAAACCAGGTTCTGGGATTCAGTGGATATGATTTAATACAAAGACACATTTCTGCCTCATTCCCATGTTCTTTTAGTGCATGTCTCCTCTGCTTGTGGTTTGCCTTGTCTTTTTTAGGTGAACTGTATTCATCAGCTACAGGCTAAGAGTTACATCTTCTTATCCCATAAATCAGAATTAAAAGACTGCTATCATCACTTTTGTTAGTGATCAGTTGTATTGATAAAAAAGTTTACTTAAACTGTGTCAGTTTCTGTGTAAGGCTTCTTCTGCCCTACATTGGAAGCACAAAGAGATAAAAAGTAAGAAGCAATTGTAAGAAGGAGAGGACATTATTAACACTCAGTTACAATTTCTGAGCCATGAGTTAACTGCCTATCTACAAATCTATGTGTATGTGTTTTTTTCCAGCTAGTCAATTCCTCCTAAATCTTCCAGCAATTGTATAATCAATGCGGCTGCTTAAACACTTAAGGCAGATAGAGTCAATAAAATTTTCTAAAGAAATTAGAATTAACTCTGTGTTGTCTTTCATTCTTGGGGAAAAAGATCATATTTGTTGTCCATTTGACAGATTTTATTTGCAGGTTTGTTTGAAGGAGTCAAAATTAAAGCAAATAAACATTATTAAAGGGAGAATACTGCTTGTAGATGAAGAATCTTAAGTAGACTTTTTTGTTAATTGCCAATGGTTTTTGTTTTCTTCAGCTTTTTTGAAGTACAATTGACATAAAATTGTATAAATGTACTATCTATGATAGTTTGATAAACATATATATTGTGAAATGATTACCATAATCAAGTTAATTCATATATCCATCACCTCACATTGTTACCTTTTTTTTGGAGAAAGAGTCAGAATACCTAAGATCTATTCTCTTAGCAAATTTCACATATTTAATGCAGTGTTATTAACTATAGTCACTATACTTTTCATTAGATCCCCAGAATTTATTCATTTTATAACTGGAAATTTATACCCTTGACCAACATCTTCCCAACATCTACACTCCATTCCCTGGTAACCACTATTCTACTCTTGAGTTCTGAATTCAACTTTTTAGATTCCACATATAAGTGAGATCATACATATTTGTCTTTCTATGTCTGGATTGTTTACTTAGGATAATGTCTAATCCATGTTGTTGCAAATAGCAAAATTTTCTTCTTTCTCATGCTGAATGATATTCCATTATATGTGGATATATATATATATATATATATATATATATGTGTGTGTGTGTGTATATGTATATGTATATATATGTATATGTATATATATATATGTGTGTGTGTGTGTGTGTGTGTGGGTGTGTGTGTGTGGGTGTGTACACACAAATACCACATCTTTATCCATTCATTTGTTTGGTGAAACAAGTGAAGGTTGTTTCCATGTCTCAGCCATTTTGAGTAATGCTGCAATGAATTTAGGAGTGCAGATAATTCTTCAAAATACTGATTCCATTTCTTTTGAATATACATACCCAGAGTTGGGATTACTGGATCATATGGTAGTTCTATTCTTACATGTTTGCATAACCTCCATATTGTTTTCCAAAATGGCTATATCATTTACATTCCTAACAACAGTATACAAGGTTCCTTCTCTTCACCAATACTTGTCATCTCTTGTCTTTTTCATAAAAGCCATCCTATGGCACAAAAACAGACACTCAGATCAATGGAACAGAAAGAGAACCCAGAAATAGACCCACAAATGTATGGCCAGCTAATCTTTGACAAAGCAGGAAAGAATGTCCAATGGAATAAAGACGGTCTCTTCAGCAAGTGGTGCTGGGAAAACTGGACAGCGACATGCAGAAGAATGAACCTGGACCACTTTCTTACACCGTACACAAAAATAAACTCAAAATGGATGAAAGACCTAAATGTAAGACAGGAAGTCATCAAAATCCTCGAGGAGAAAGTAAGCAAAAACCTCTTTGACCTTGGCTGCAGCAACTTCTTATTCAACACGTCTCTGGAGGCAAGGGAAACAAAAGCAAAAGTGAACTATTGGGACCTTATCAAAATAAAAAGCTTCTGCACAGCAAAGAAAACAATCAGGAAAATTAAAAGGCAAATGATGAAATGGGAGAAGATATTTGCAAACGAGGTATCCGATAAAGGGTTAGTATCCAAAATCTGTAAGTAACTCATCAAACTCATTACCCCAAAACCAAAAAATAATCCAGTGAACAAATGGGTAAAAGACATGAATATACACTTCTCCAGAGAAGACATCCAGATGGCCAACTGACACGTGAAAAAATGCTCAATGTCACTCATCAGCAGAGAAATACAAATCAAAATTACAATGAGATATGACCTCACACCTGTCAGAATGGCTAACATTAACAACTTAGGCAACAACAGATGTTGGCAAGGATGTGGAGAAAGAGGACCTCTTTTGCAGTGCTGGTGGGAATGCAAACTGGTGTAGCCACTCTGGAAAATAGTATGGAGGATCCCCAAAAAATTAAAAATAGAACTACCCTATGACCCAGCAATTGCACTACTAGGTATTTATCCAAGGGATACAGGTATGCTGTTTCGAAGGGGCACACGCAACCCAATGCTTATAGCTGCACTATCAACAATAGCCAAAGTATGGAAAGAGCCCAAATGTCCATCAACGGATGAATGGATAAAGAAGAGGTGGTATATATATATATATATATATATATATATATATATACATACACACACACACAATGGAGTATTACTCAGGAATCAAAAAGAATGAAATCTTGCCATTTGCACCTATGTGGATGGAACGATGGAACTAGAGGGTATTATGCTAAGTGAAATTAGTTAGAGAAAGACAAGTATCTTATGACTTCACTCATATGAGGACTTTAAGACACAGAACAGATGAATATAAGGGAAGGGAAGCAAAAATAATATAAAAACAGGGAGGGGGACAAAACATAAGAGACCTAAATATGGAGAGCAAACAGAGGGTTACTGGAGGGAGTGTGGGAGGGGAAATGGGCTACATGGGTAAGGAGCATTAAGGAATCTACTCCTGAAATTATTGTTGCACTATATGCTAACTAATTTTGATGTAAATTCAAACAATAAAATTTAAAAAAAAGAAAAAAGAAGAAAAAAGAACGATGGCTATATAGATGATAAATATACAAAAAAAAAGCTATTCTAACAAATGTCAGGTGATATCTCATTGTGGTTTTGATTTGCATTTCTCTGATGATTAGTAATGTTGAGCATTTTAATTGACTACATATGTGTGAGTCTCTTTCTGGGCTCTCTATTCTATTCCATTGGTCTATGCATTTGTTTTTATGCCAGTACCATACTCTTTTTATTGCTATAGTTTTGCAATATAGTTTGAAATCATATAGTGTGATGCCTGTTCTCTTTCAATATTATTTTGGCTATTAGGGGTCTTTTGTGATTCCTGCAAACTTTAGAATTGCTTTTTCTATTTCTATGAGAATTGTCATTGGAATTTTGATAGGGATTGCATTGAATCTGTACATTGCTTTGATTAGTATGGGCATTTTTACAATATTAAATTTTCCAATTCAAGAACATAGGATATTTTTCCACATATTTATGTCTTCTCCATTTTTTCAACTACGTCTCATAGTTTTCAGTGTATAGGTCCTTCATTTGCTTGGTTAAATTTATTCCTAACTATTTTGTTCTTTTTGACGCTATTGTAAATGGAATTGTTTTCTTAATTTCTTCTTCAGGAAATTTGTTGTTAGTGTATAGAGATACAATTGATTTCTGTGTCTTGATTTTGTATCCTGTGACATTATTGAATTTGACTATTATTCTAATAGTTTCTTCATGGAGTATTTCAGGTTTTCTATATGTAAGATCATGTCATCTGAAAATAGAGACAGATTTGGAGGGCTTTAATTTCTTTTTCTTGTCTGATTACTCTGGCTAGGATTTTCAGTATTATGTTGAATAGAAGTCACCATTTTTTAAACAGCTGATTAAGCTATAATTTTCATATCATAAAATTCACATGTTTTTAAATGTGTAATTCCAGGAATTTGGGTCAGTGTACAGAGTTGTGCAATCACTACAATCTAGTTTTAGGGCATTCTGTTATTCCCAGAAGTTCCCTTACATCCATTTTACAGCAACCTTTATTCCTATGCTCAGCTTTAGGCAAACACTAATATACTTTCTGTCTCTATAGATTTACTGTTATGTAAATTGCATATAAATATAATCATACGACACTGAAGTATGTTGCATCTTGCTTCTTGTACTAAGCTTAATGATTTTGAGATTTATCTCTGTTGCGGCACGTGGCGGTATTTTTGTTCCTTTTTATTGCTAAATAACATTCCGTTGTGTGAATATACTACATTTTTTTCTCCATTGATGGGTATTTAGGATGTTTTCACTTTTTGGCTATTATAAATAATGCTGCTTTGAAGATTTTTGTATAAGTCTTTGTGTTGACATATACTTTCATTTTTCTTGGGTAGGTTCCTAGGAGTGGAATTGCTGTGTTATATACAAATTTATGTTTGCTATTTTAAGAAACTACCTTTGGTTTTCCAAAATGTATCATTTCACATTCCCACTAGTAATGTTTGAGATTTCCAGTCTCTCTACATCTTTAACAACACTAGTTATTATTTGTCTTTCTGTTATAACCATTCTTGTGGATGTGATGTGGTATGACATTGTGGTTTTAATTTGTATTTTCCTAAAGACTAATGATGTTTTGTATCTTTCCATATGCTTATTAGTAATTCTTATATCTTTTTGGTGAACTATTTATTCAAATATTTCACTCATTTTTAATTGGGTTGTTTTTCTGGTTATTGAATTACAAAATTCTTTATGTATTCAGGATATTAATCTTTTATCAAATGTAATTTGAAAATTGTCTCCCAGCTTGTGACTTGCCTTTTCATTTTCTTAATGGTGTATTTTGAAGGACAAAGTTTTAATTTAGATAAACTCTGACTTCTTGATTTTTTTCCTTTTATGGACTGTACACTTTTTAATTGTATTTAAAAGATCTTTGCCTAGGAGCGCCTGGGTGGCGCAGTCGGTTAAGCGTCCGACTTCAGCCAGGTCACGATCTCGCGGTCCGTGAGTTCGAGCCCCGTGTCAGGCTCTGGGCTGATGGCTCAGAGCCTGGAGCCTGTTTCCGATTCTGTGTCTCCCTCTCTCTCTGCCCCTCCCCCGTTCATGCTCTGTCTCTCTCTGTCCCAAAAATAAAACATTGAAAAAAAAATTAAAAAAAAGAAAAAGATCTTTGCCTAACCCAAGGTTATAAAGATTTTCTTCCATGTTTTCCTCTAAAAGTTTTATGATTTTAGCTTACATTTAGGCCTATGATCCATTTTAATTTGTATTTCCAATAAATTTTGATAGGATAGTAATTATAATAGAAGAAATTGGATATACTAGTTATAATGGTTGTTTGGTTAAAAGAAGCATGAACTTACTTAAGTGTCAAGTAAAAGTAAATTTATTGAATGAATATGGGAAATCTGATGGAGGCTAATTTTAGGAAGTATAGTCAGGTCTCATGAGAATTGGAATCATTAGACATCTTCTCTCCCTTGTTCTGACTCATTTGTTCAAATAAAGTCAGATTTGTATTTTGGTTAAAATGTCCCTTTTCTTCAACACCCTAGCAAACCAGGTCTGTTGGAAACATTAGCCATGGACTACTTCATATGTTTTCTTTATGTTCTACCTTTATGTCAACTTGCAGGCTTCCAGATTATTGGTTTGGTATTCATTTTTGTATGTACTTTTGCTTCATATACTTTCATGATTCCAGAAGATGTGAACCTTAAAAGAATTCCTTTTCTCTGTTCATTTGTTCCCATGGTTTTCTGTGGTTTATCAGGTTATTATTACAATGAGGTGGAAATAAATAATCCAGATGTTATCTTGAATCTTAAACTTACCTGAATTGTTAAAAAGTGTTATCCTTTAATTGATGCACTATCATTAAAAAAGAATTAATGTGACTATTTCACAATAAATGGGCATATCTTATTTTGCAGATCAACTGAACTTTTTACCTTCATTCAGAAATAGAATCTGGGGGGCGCCTGGGTGGCTCAGTTGGTTAAGCGTCCGACTTCGGCTCAGGTCATGATCTCATGGTCTGTGAGTTTAAGCCCCGCGTCGGGCTCTGTGCTGACAGCTCAGAGCCTGGAGCCTGTTTCAGATTCTGTGTCTCCCTCTCTCTCTGACCCTCCCCTGTTCATGCTCTGTCTCTCCCTGTCTCAAAAATAAATAAAACGTTAAAAAAATTTAAAAAAACAAAAACAAAAACAAAAATAGGATCTGGGTGGCCCTTATTATTAAGGCATGTTATGTAGTGACTATAATACTGGCTGGGGCATAGTTGAGGCATTTGGTGACATATTTCTTTTGCAAATGTTAAATTCTGATCTCCATCCAGTTCTAAGCCCTTAATAAGAGCTTGGGAAACTTTAATTGTAAACTGTAAAAACTTCCATAATGGGCTAGTCACCTTCCATTTCCTTCTACATCTATTTTGCTCTTGTCACTCTCTGCTTTGTGCTTCAGGAGGCTGAGTTATGTGGACTGTATGAATAGTTACCTCGATCTCTGGATTTTGGTTGGATTTGGGTAATTAGATGTCCTAAAGAATGGGTAACTATCCTTTTTTCACCACATAGAGAAAAAGTATGATTTGAGCTACTAGTCTCTTCTTGTGAAATCTGTTGGTACATGTGATCTGCTGAATGGGTTGGTCCAAAGCTGTTTCTTGTAAAGAAACATCATTCACCAGAATGCTATTGGCCTTTCCCAGCAGACAATGTTTTTCTTGCTATTGCTTCTTTTCCTCTTCATCCTCACCTTTTTCCTTTTTATTAAAAAAAAAATTTTTTTACATTTATTTATTACTGAGAGACAGAGAGAGACAGAGCCCAAGTGAGTGAGGGGCAGAGAGAGGAGACACAGAATCTGAAGTAGGCCCCAGGCTCTGAGCTGTCAGCATAGCCTGAGCCGAAATCAGATGCTTAACCAACTGAGCCACGCAGGCGTCCCTTTCCTTTTTATTTTTGAAGTTATGCTGTACTGTGTACATAGAATTACCTATTGCGTTCTGTGCTTGGTCTTGCTTGGCTTTAGCTCATCAGATAAAGTTGCATTGATTTCTGATTACATATTATTTTAGTTGAATGTGTGAAGAAGACTTTCCCTGCATCAATTTTTACTAAGGCCTGAATACAATTGATTTCTCATACCAAAGTGAATGTGAGCTAAATCCTTATACTCACCTCTTAAAGAGAAAAATTCCAAGAAGCATATTCATAAATCTTGGAACTGTTGCCCAGACCAATGATACAGAAAAAGGTCAAAGTGAAAAGGGCTTTGTAAGAAATTTTCTTGGTAGAGTTCTATTGTCATCTGTGAATCACTACTTTCATCCCAGACACAAAGGGAGGTAAGAACAGCGTGCCTGGATGGCTTAGTTGGTTAAGTGTTCGACTTTGGCTCAGGTCACGATCTCATGGTCCATGAGTTCAAGCCCCAAGTTGGGCTCTGTGCTGACAGCTCAGAGCCTGGAGCCTGCTTTGGATTCTGTCTCCGTCTCTCTCTGTCCCTCCCCAGCTTGTGCTCTGTCTCTCTCTTTCAAAAATAAATAAACGTTAATAAAAAAAAGACTGTTATTCATTTATTTTCTTCCAAGGTTTTATTTAAATTCAAGTTAGTTAGCATATTATGCAGTATTTGTTTCAGGAGTAGAATTTAGTGATTCATCACTTAAATTTGACACCCATTGCTCATCCTAAAAGTTCTCTTTTTAATGCCCATCACTCATTTAGCCCCCCCCCCCCCCACACACACCTCCCCTCCAGCAACCCTCAGCTTGTTCTCTGTAGTTAGGAATCTCTAATGATTTTCTTTCCTCTCTGTTTTTATCTTATTTTATTTTTTCTTCCCTTCCCCTATGTTTATCTGTTTTGTTTCTTAAATTACACATATGAGTGAAATTATGTGGTATTTGTCTTTCTTTACAAAATAAAAAAAGCTTTTATTCATGCTTCTAACTTCTTTTTATTTATTATTTTTTAGCACAAATCCCCAGAAGTACAATAATTAAATTAAAAAGTATGACCAATATTGACAAATTTCCAAAAACTATGATCACCAGTTTGAAAGAATGCCTTGCCCAAGTCATCTTTATTAGCATTATGTATTATAATTTTTAATACTTGCTAATTTTCTAGGCAAAATCAAAATATATAAAAATATGACCTATTATTCTTCACCTGCATAATGAGCACAAGGACCATATCTGATATTACTTGTGTATCTCCAGTGGCTAGCTCAGGGGTTGACACATAATAGGTAGTCAATAAATATTTGTTAATGGATATTTTCGAATAAACACTGTAATCTGCTGTTTTATTTATATCTCACATTTAATATTTTTTTGTATATGCACTTTTGGCTTTATTTTTGCTCTTTTATAAATGGTCTTTTTGTGTTCTTTATCAATTATTTATTGGGATCATAGTAGTTTTTGTAATTAAAATATAACAGTTTTGAACATTCATGAATCAAGCCACATAGAATGAAGTTATAAAACAAAATCTATCAGATGCAAAGATAGCTAAAAAGAAACACAATTTGAATGTTGGTCTTCAACAGATTGTTTATGTTCATTCAAGTAAATAAAATAAATGCTGAGATTTCAATTCTGAGGACAGTGAAGGAAGCATGGTATAGATTCCATTCTGATGAAGGTGGAGAGATTGGCAAAGAGACTGCCAGCTCTCAGAGACAGTAGAGGCAGGAACCATACTTCAGAGTGATTTTCTGTGAATAGAAAGTAAATAAACATGCCAATAAGCCAGACATGGTGTGGTGTGTGTGTGTGTGTGTGTGTGTGTGTGTGTGTGTGTGTGTTTCCTCTACTGTCTACATAACATCTCAAAAGCAGTTTTGGCTTCAAACTGATTCTCAGTAGCTTGTGTTGGAACATTACTAAGAAGATCAGAGTAGATAGGCACAACCTTCTAATAGATAATTTTTCAATTTTAAATGATGTTGAACTAAGCATTATACTATGTTCCCATTTTTCTTTACATTATTATAAGCTGCATATAAATTATTGCTTTGCTATAGCCTTTGGGTGGCTTGATCCATTCTCAGGGGCCAAAGCAACCATGAAAACAAGCATCTTCCTTCATGCCAATAGCATGGCTCATCTTACTATGGCATCATTTAAGGAACATGTTGATGCTGTTGCCTAACTTCTGTTAGAAATAATAGTTTAGGTTGTCAAGCCATTTCCAGTGGTAAAGTTTTA
This sequence comes from Puma concolor, assembly GCF_028749965.1. Classification (NCBI taxonomy): domain Eukaryota; kingdom Metazoa; phylum Chordata; class Mammalia; order Carnivora; family Felidae; genus Puma; species Puma concolor. The sequence goes on along the minus strand of NC_141667.1, from coordinate 79,952,266 downwards.
ACACAAAATAGTCCTGTCCATAGTCAGCTGGCTTGAGGTCATTTTGCACTAATGACAAAGAAACTGACAGGAGGTGGTGTTATTTCAAAGCAGAGAGAAGTAATCCTGAGGCTCTTCTGAGATGGATGTCTGTAACAGCTGCTGGTCTTTTTCTAGGTTAAAATCATTTTTCCTTTGCTCCAGATACAGAATTTGGGTTTGTTTTTCATCTTTACTTTAGAAACTCTGGCAGACTCCATTTAGCTATTTGAATCAGTGGGGGAATCATATGATATATAGGTTATACAATAGAAAATTGACAGGTTAAACAAATATGGCAACACCTTGCATTGTATATTAAAATAGAAATTAAACCTGAAATTTTAGTTACTGTAAGATCTAGAAATTGCTTTGCAGATATTTCAGAAAGCTATACAGTACTGTGGAAAATATAATTGCTATACTGTAGAGACAATTATTAGATAGAATGAACTCCATTTAGTGCTTTGTCAGTAAGAAATGCTAAAAAAATAACGTGGTAATAGGACTAATGTATAACTTGGAATGAGCATCAAAATTAATGAATTATAGTTTGATCAACACTTTTTTTTGCTATTGTCTGGCTTTACTAGTTATTGAGTATCACCAAAAGAAAGCAAAGAGAGGAGAAAGAAATGGAAAAAAAGGCTTAATCAATAGCAAATGGAAAAATGTATTATTATTTATATATTCTTACTTTCAGATAGAGGATATACTAAACATGTCTTTACGTGTTCATGTCAAAATTATTAAACTTTTCAAAATTCCAGGATCTCTTATCATGATTTTATGATACATATCTGAACGTAATTAAAGATATCAAAATGAATGTACTCGTGTACAATTAAATGTGTTACAAACTCTACTTGTTGGTCTAGTCATTCTAAACAGTATTAAAAACAACCAAATCCTAGAACAAATTAGGAATGACAGACACTTGCTTGAGGTTTATTTCAATGTAATATAATCAGAAGGCAATACTAAATCTCACTTTATTTGCTTGTTATTGCCTATTCAAAACTGTAGTCTTAACAGAACATCAGATGTAGTAGTAACTGAAAATAAAAACATGGCAAATTGCTGGAGAATTTGAAGTGTCAGGCTATTAAGAGTAAATGCATAATTGAGACTAGCCAGTTGAGTATGCTATTCAATAAAATTTCTAAATATGTCTCTAGGGTACTTGGGGTTACTGGGGTGTAAAATCAAGAAAGTGTGGGTAAGTATGAGTGTAACTTAAGAGAACTGAAGCCTCAGTCAGTCTCTGCTACAGTCAAAAGAAAATTATATTAATAGAGAAGGAGAAGGTTTGCCAAGAGTCTGAAAAGAGGAGCTCAAGCTTTTTGTTTATCTCTGTTCCAGGAGGGGAGAGTCTTTATAACCACTCAAGAATTGTGATTGTACCCACTGACCTCTACTAAAGGGATGAGTGCTTTCGCCATCACAGCTCAGTGGCTCATTAAGCAGTGAATTTTCTCATTCTGATTCTACAATTGTCAAGCAAAAATATGTAGCTTTTAAAAACAGAATTTAAAAAAAAATTTTTTTTAACGTTTATTTTTGAGACAGAGAGAGACAGAGCATGAACGGGGGAGGGTCAGAGAGAGGGAGACACAGAATCTGAAATAGGCTCCAGGCTCTGAGCTGTCAGCACAGAGCCTGACGTGGGGCTTGAACTCATGGACCGCGAGATCATGACCTGAGATAAAGCCGGCCGCTTAACTGACTGAGCCACCCAGGCGCCCCTAATTACAGAATTTTTATCAGGGAGACAAATAGCAGATCCTTTCTATCCCAATATCAAATAAGTTAATTGAATAATTTGACATATATTTATTGAGCATCTGTTTTATGACTGGGTCTTAGATCTATATTATTTAATGAAATAAGCATTATCTCTAGCTTCATGGAGCTTAGAAAATATTCTTACTCATCAGTGGTTATTTATCATTATTAAAAACATTTTGAGGGGTGCTTAGGTGGATCAGTTGGTTAAGTGTCTGACTCTTCAGACGGGGTCATGATCTTGCAGTTCATGAGATCAAGCCCGGCACCAGGCTCTGCACTGACGGTAAGGAACATGTTGGGATTCTCTCTCTCCCTCTCTGCCCCTCTCCCACTTGATCACTCTCATCCGCTCTCACTTAAAATAAATGAACATTAAAAAAATTATGATACGATACGGTATTTATTTGGGCTCTATTTCTTATTTTTATCTGCACTCTTATAATTTGATTAGCACATATTAGTCACCTTGACTTGTGTTACTCTGTAAGCATTGTCAAAAAATTATTTTTTACAGATGCAGGTGAGATTAAGATTCTTGACTGTAATGTCCCCCCAAATGATTATACAGAACACACATATAATCTGCATGGTTAGCTTGTCACCTTCAATGACATCTCTACCTCTTTCTTTTTACCTGAAACATAATATTTTCAGAAGCAGTGATGAGACGAGATTTCAAATGAAGTATCAAAAAGTGAAAATGATCTTCATAACACTATTCCTGAGTGAGGATAATGTGAGGGGATGTATTGATACTCATATTCTTACACAAATTAGAATAAATACAACTAAGTTGCATTTTAAGTCATCTAATTTGGTTTACAAAACATATTATTCCACTTATAAAATCAAAACACAGATTTTTTTTGAGGAAGATGGCGGCATAGGAGGACGCTGGACTCGCAGCGCATCCTGCTGATCACTTAGGTTCCACCTACACCTGCCTAAATAACCCAGAAAACCACCAGAAGACTAGCAGAACGGACTCTCTGGAGCCAAGGGCAGACAAGAGGCCCACAGAAGAGGGTAGGAAGGGCTGAGAGGTGGTGCGAGCTCCAGGGACTGGCTGGGGGGGGGGTAGCCGGGGTGGAGGGGTGGCCCGCCAGCCAAGCAGAGCCCCGGAAGCTGGCTTGAAAAAGCGGAGGAGCCGGACAGAGTGTGTTCCGACAGCAAGAGGGACTTGACATCTGGAAGGTTATAAGCTAACAGCTCTGCTTGGAGAATGGGAGAGCTAGAGGACAACAGGAGGGAGAGTTGTTGAGCCCCAGACCACAGAACTCAGCTTGGCGGGAAACAAAGGCACTTGCCAGTGCCATCTCCCTTGCCCATCCCCCAGCCAAATCCCAAAGGGAACCAGTTCCTGCCAGGGAATTTGCTTCCACCGTGTAAACACCCAAAGGTGTGCTTCTGTGGATCCATCCCTCTGGTGGGTCTGACTCCCTCCTGGTGCCACAGGGTCCCTCCCTCAGCGGATCTCCGAAGGAAAAGCGAGCTGAGCCTGCCCTCCTGCCCCTGTGCACCTTGCCCATCCACCCTAGCTAATACCCAGATCCCCAGCACCACAAGCCTGGAAGTGTGCAAGTAGCCCAGACAGGCCATGCTCCCCCACAGTGAATCCTGCCCCTAGGAGAGGGGAAGAGAAGGCACACACCAGTCTGACTGTGGCCCCAGCGGTGGGCTGGGGGCAGACATCAGGTCTGACTGTGGCCCCGCCCACCAACGCAAGTTATTCAAGACAGCACAGGAGAAGTGCCCTGCAGGTCCTCACCACTCCAGGGACTATCCAAAATGACAAAATGGATCACCTAAGGAGAAGCGAGCTAAGCCTGCCCCTCCTGCCCCTGTGCACCTTGCCTACCCACCCCAGCTAATACGCCAGATCCCCAGCATCACAAGCCTGGCAGTGTGCAAGTAGCCCAGACGGGCCACACCACCCCACAGTGAATCCCACCCCTCGGAGAGGGGAAGAGAAGGCACACACCAGTCTGACTGTGGCCCCAGCGGTGTGCTGGGGGCAGACATCAGCTCGGACTGCGGCCCCGCCCACCGACTCCAGTTATACACCACAGCACAGGGGAAGTGCCCTGCAGGTCCTCACCACTCCAGGGACTATCCAAAATGACAAAATGGGAGAATTCCCCTCAGAAAAAGGTCCAGGAAACAACAACAGCAAACGAACTGATCAAAAATGATTTAAACAATATAACAGAAAGTGAATTTAGAATAATAGTCATAAAATTAATCGCTGGGCTTGAAAACAGTATAAAGGACACAGAGAATCTCTTGCCACAGAGATCAAGGGACTAAGGAACAGCCAGGAGGAGCTAAAAAATGCTATCAACGAGCTGCAAAATAAAATGGAGACAACCACGGCTCGGATTGAAGAGTCAGAGGAGAGAATAGGTGAACTAGAAGATAAAATTATGGAAAAAGAAGAAGCTGAGAGAAAGAGAGATAAAAAAATCCAGGAGTATGAGGGGAAAATTAGAGAACTAAGTGATGCACTAAAGAGAAATACTCTATGCATAATTGGTATTCCAGAGGAGGAAGAGAGAGGGAAAGGTGCTGAAGGTGTACTTGAAGAAATAATAGCTGAGAACTTCCTGGATCTGGGAAAGGAAAAAGGCATTGAAATCCAAGAGGCACAGAAAACTCCCTTCAGACGGAACTTGAATCGATCTTCTGCACGACATATTATAGTGAAACTGGCAAAATACAAGGATAAAGAGAAAATTCTGAAAGCAGCTAGAGATAAACATGCTCTAACATATAAAGGGAGACCTGTAAGACTCGTGACCGATCTCTCTACTGAAACCTGGCAGGCCATAAAGGAATGGCAGGAGATCTTCAATGTGATGAACAGAAAAAAATATGCGGCCGAGAATCCTTTATCCAGCAAATCTGTCATTTAGAATAGAAGGAGAGATAAAAGTCTTCCCAAACAAACAAAAACTGAAGGAATTTGTCACCACTAAACCAGCCCTACAAGAGATTCTAAGGGGGATCCTGTGAGACAAAGTGCCAGAAGCATTGCTACAAGCATGAAACCTACGGACATCACAATGACTCTAAACCCATATCTTTCTATAATAACGCTGAATGTAAATGGACTAAATGTGCCAACCAAAAGACATAGGGTATCAGAATGGATAAAAAAAAAAAAAAAAAACCATCTATTTGCTGTCTACAAGAGACTCATTTTAGACCTGAGGACACCTTCAGATTGAGAGTGAGGGGATGGAGAACTATTTATCATGCCACTGGAAGTCAAAAGAAAGCTGGAGTAGCCATACTTATATCAGACAAACTAGACTTTAAATTAAAGGCTGTAACAAGAGATGAAGAAGGGCATTATATAATAATCACAGGGTCTATCCATCAGGAAGAGCTAACAATTGCAAATGTCTATGCGCCGAATACAGGAGCCCCCAAATATATAAAACAATTACTCACAAACATAAGCAACCTTATTGATAAGAATGTGCTAATTGCAGGGGACTGTAACACTCTACTCACAGAAATGGATAGATCATCTAGACACACGGTCAATAAAGAAATGAGGGCCCTGGATGATAAATAGGATCAGATGGACTTGACAGATATATTTAGAACTCTGCATCCCAAAGCAAAAGAATATACTTTCTTCTCGAGTGCACATGGAACATTCTCCAAGATAGATCACATACTGGGTCACAAAACAGCCCTTCATAAGTATATAAGAATTGAAATCATACCATGCATACTTTCAGACCACAATGCTATGAAGCTTGAAATCAACCACAGGAAAAAGTCTGGAAAACCTCCAAAAGCATGGAGGTTAAAGAAAACCCTACTAAAGAATGAATGGGTCAACCAGGCAATTAGAGAAGAAATTAAAAACTATATGGAAACAAATGAAAATGAAAATACAACAATCCAAACTCTTTGGGATGCAGCGAAGGCAGTCCTGAGAGGAAAACACATTGCAATCCAGGCCTATCTCAAGAAACAAGAAAAATCCCAAATACAAAATCTAACAGCACACCTAAAGGAAATAGAAGCAGAACAGCAAAGGCAGCCTAAACCCAGCAGAAGAAGAGACATAATAAAGATCAGAGCAGAAATAAACAATATAGAATCTAAAAAAAATGTAGAGCAGATAAACGAAATCAAGAGTTGGTTTTTTGAAAAAATAAACAAAATTGACAAACCTCTAGCCAGGCTTCTAAAAAGAAAAGGGAGATGACCCAAATAGATAAAATCATGAATGAAAATGGAATTATTACAACCAATCCCTCAGAGATACAAGCAATTATCAGGGAATACTATGAAAAATTATATGCCAACAAACTGGACAACCTGGAAGCAATGGAGAAATTTCTAAACACCCACAGGCTTCCAAAACTCAATCAGGAGGAAATAGAAAGCTTGAACAGACCCATAACCAGCGAAGAAATTGAATCAGTCATCAAAAATGTCCCAACAAATAAGAGTCCAGGACCAGATGGCTTCCCAGGGGAGTTCTACCAGACGTTTAAAGCAGAGATAATACCTATCCTTCTCAAGCTATTCCAAGAAATAGAAAGGGAAGGAAAACTTCCAGACTCATTCTATGAAGCCAGTATTACTTTGATTCCTAAACCAGACAGAGACCCAGTAAAAAAAGAGAACTACAGGCCAATATCCCTGATGAATATGGATGCCAAAATTCTCAATAAGATACTAGCAAATGGAATTCAACAGCATATAAAAAGAATTATTCACCATGATCAAGTGGGATTCATTCCTGGGATGCAGGGCTGGTTCAACATTCGCAAATCAATCAACGTGATACATTACATTAATAAAAGAAAAGATAAGAACCATATGATCCTGTCAATCGATGCAGAAAAGGCCTTTGACAAAATCCAGCACCCTTTCTTAATAAAAACTCTTGAGAAAGTCGGGATAGAAGGAACATACTTAAAGATCATAAAAGCCATTTATGAAAAGCCCACAGCTAACATCATCCTCAACGGGGAAAAACTGAGAGCTTTTTCCCTGAGATCAGGAACACGACAGGGATGCCCACTCTCACCGCTGTTGTTTAACATAGTGTTGGAAGTGCTAGCATCAGCAATCAGACAACAAAAGGAAATCAAAGGCATCAAAATTGGCAAAGATGAAGTCAAGCTTTCGCTTTTTGCAGATGACATGATATTATACATGGAAAATCCGATAGACTCCACCAAAAGTCTGCTAGAACTGATCCATGAATTCAGCAAAGTTGCAGGATACAAAATCAATGTACAGAAATCAGTTGCATTCTTATACACTAACAATGAAGCAACAGAAAGACAAATAAAGAAACTGATCCCATTCACAATTGCACCAAGAAGCATAAAATACCTAGGAATAAATCTAACCAAAGATGTAAAGGATCTGTATGCTGAAAACTATAGAAAGCTTATGAAGGTAATTGAAGAAGATTTAAAGAAATGGAAAGACATTCCCTGCTCATGGATTGGAAGGATAAATATTGTCAAAATGTCAACACTATCCAAAGCTATCTACACATTCAATGCAATCCCTATCAAAATTGCACCAGCATTCTTCTTGAAACTAGAACAAGCAATCCCAAAATTCATATGGAACCACCAAAGGCCATGAATAGCCAAAGTAATTTTGAAGAAGACCAAAGCAGGAGGCATCACAATCCCAGACTTTAACCTCTACTACAAAGCTGTCATCATCAAGCCAGCATGGTATTGGCACAAAAACAGACACAGAGACCAATGGAATAGAATAGAAACCCCAGAACTAGACCCACAAACGTATGGCCAACTCATCTTTGACAAAGCAGGAAAGAACATCCAATGGAAAAAAGACAGTCTCTTTAACAAATGGTGCTGGGAGAACTGGACAGCAACATGCAGAAGGTTGAAACTAGACCACTTTCTCACACCATTCACAAAAATAAACTCAAAATGGATAAAGGACCTGAATGTGAGACAGGAAACCATCAAAACCCTAGAGGAGAAAGCAGGAAAAGACCTCTCTGACCTCAGCCGTAGCAATTTCTTACTTGACACATCCCCAAAGGCAAGGGAATTAAAAGCAAAAATGAACTATTTTCATGAAGATGAAAAGCTTCTGCACAGCAAAGGAAACAACCAACAAAACTAAAAGGCAACCAACAGAATGGGAAAAGATATTTGCAAATGACATATCGGACAAAGGGCTAGTATCCAAAATCTATAAAGAGCTCACCAAACTCCACACCCGAAAAGCAAATAACCCAGTGAAGAAATGGGCAGAAAACATGAATAGACACTTCTCTAAAGAAGACATCCAGATGGCCAACAGGCACATGAAAAGATGCTCAACGTCGCTCCTTACCAGGGAAATACAAATCAAAACCACACTCAGAAATAAAACCACACCTCACACCAGTCAGAGTGGCCAAAATGAAGAAATCAGGAGACTATAGATGCTGGAGAGGATGTGAAGAAAGGGGAACCCTCTTGCACTGTAGGTGGGAATGTAAACTGGTGCAGCCACTCTGGAAAACAGTGTGGAGGTTCCTCAAAAAATTAAAAATAGACCTACCCTATGACCCAGCAATAGCACTGTTAGGAATTTACCCAAGGGACACAGGAGTACTGATGCATAGGGGCACTTGTACCCCAATGTTTATAGCAGCCCTCTCAACAATAGCCAAATCATGGAAAGAGCCTAAATGTCCATCAACTGACGAATGGAAAAAGAAATTGTGGTTTATATACACAATGGAGTACTACGTGGCAATGAGAAAGAATGAAATATGGCCCTTTGTAGCAACATGGATGGAACTGGAGAGTGTGATGCTAAGTGAAATAAGCCATACAGAGAAAGACAGATACCATATGTTTTCACTCTTATGTGGATCCTGAGAAACTTAACAGAAACCCATTGGGGAGGGGAAGGAAAAAAATAAAAAAAGAGGTTAAAGTGGGAGAGAGCCAAAGCATAAGAGACTCTTAAAAACTGAGAACATGGGGCGCCTGGATGGCTCAGTTGGTTGGGCGGCCGACTTCGGCTCAGGTCATGATCTCGTGGTACATGAGTTCAAGCCCTGCATCGGGTTCTGTGCTGACAGCTCAGAGCCTGGAGCCTGTTTCAGACTCTGTGTCTCCCTCTCTCTGAGCCTCCCCTGTTCATGCTCTGTCTCTCTCTGTCTCAAAAATAAATAAACGTTAAAAAAAATTAAAAAAAAAAACAACTGAGAACAAACTGAGGGTTGATGGGGGGTGGGAGGGAGGGAGGGGAGGGTGGGTTTTGGGTATTGAGGAGGGCACCTTTTGGGATGAGCACTGGGTGTTGTATGGAAACCAATTTGACAATGAACTTCATATATTGAAAAAAAAATCAAAGCACAAATGTTACTTTAAAGGAGTTTCTTTAAAATAACTTTGTTTAATTTGAGATATTTTGTTTGAAATACATTCTTTCTAAATTTTTCACTTTTCTTCTTTCTTTCTTTCCTCCCTTCCTTCCCCTTTCTTTCTTTCTTTCTTTCTTTCTTTTTCTCTCTTTGTCTCTTTTCCCTTCCTCATAGCCCAGGTTATACTAATCTTCCCTATGACAATAATTTCTGTCTATTCTAGGCTATGCTGTAATGTTAAGTACTTTTGTTTAGCCTTAGTATTAACTGCAAGTTCTTACATATACAAAGACCACTTCAGTTACTATATCCATATGACTAAGTTATAGTTCTGCATGGCTACAGTCCCTAAAAACTGTATGGACTCACTAACACACCTAGAAATGTTCCACAGTGGACTTGGCTGTTTCTTCATTTATATAGATGGTTTTGTTTAGATAAGTAACTTCCCTTTTAGAATCTAAGCTCATAAGACTACACTTACTTCCTTTGTGTCATTATTAAGCATCTCTTTTGTTCTAATTTACCAGTATGTGTAGGTTATAATGGGCTCTTTTGAGGACAGGAGGTTTTCATTTTGAGTAACAGGAAAATACACAGACACACACACACACACACACACACACACACACACACACAATGTAGGTGCAAATGTGTCTGAGTACGTATGTGTGTTTTAATATTTGCAGTTTTCATCTTTATTAATGTTATGGATTCTCAGAGAGGCAATGAATGCAAAATATAAGCTGAATAAAGTTTTGTGGAGTTGTAGCCCAGGAATCTGATTCAGATTTTGTTGTTGTTGTTGTTCACATATATTTATGGCAGCTTACTTTTATTATAGTAAAAACAAACCAGTCCCCAAAAATTATGCCAAAAAGAAAAGCAACAGTAAAAACAAAACAATGCTACATATGTAGAATTAAGAAATTATCAATAAAATTATTCTATATGAAGCTAAAGACACTTATACAGGTGTTAAACCAATATTTACAAATAATTTTGACATGCAAACTAAAAAAAAATACCATTAGTCAAAAATATCTAGTATGTTATTTTTCAAAAATGAAAGACAGGTACAGTTTAGATTATTAATATTTGTTATTTCAGGGATAGCAAAATTACATTTATTTTAATTTTTTTACTTTGTGTATTTTTTACATAGAAAACATGTTTTTTATACTTGATACCAACAAACCTTATTGAGATAATTTAGTTGTATTTATTTTATAGCTTCCTTCTTCATTGTGGCCTCTTTTCTCCCTTTGTGGAGTTTATTCCGTCAGTCTTCAGGTTGATTTTTTTGGGGTGATTTCTTCAGTTTGATTTCTCTACATGATCTGGTAGTTATCTAGTTGTTTTGTGGGCTCAACGAGCCTAGGATCCTCCTAGTCCACTGCCTTCTTCCTGTCCTCCTGGTTCAGATGTTAGCTGTAGAATTTAGGAAAGTCATCTGATTTCTCCTAGGTTTCTTCCTCCTACATGAAAAATATGTAATTTATGAAGTATAAATACTCATATTACACAGTTAAAGGTAAAATAAAAATAAAAACATTTTATACAATTATCTTTTAAGTTTTGGTTTTAGAGAAGAGGATTTAGAAGATAAAAATAAAAATAATCAATTTTAAGAGCTATCCTCTGCATATATTAAATGATTATTACATTTGTGGATTAAGATAGAGATAGTACTTTTTTCCAGTTTTACTGAGAAATAATTGACATAAATCACTGTGTAAGGTGTATGGAATGATGGAATGATGGTTTGATTTACATATATTCTGGGATTACCATAGTAGTCTCAGGTAACATCCATCTTCTCATGTAGAAAAGAAAGAAATGAATAAAAGAAAAGAAAGAATAAAAAGAAAAAGAAAAAAAATCTGTTTGTGGTGAGAACCATCAGGGTTACTCTAACAAATCATGCAGCAGGGTTAACATTAGTTGTCATGTTGTACATTAAATTCCTGGTGCATATCTATCTTATAACTAGAAGTTTGTATGTTTTGACCATCTTCCTCCAATTCCCTCTCCCTCCACCTTCCACCACTGGTAATTGCAGTCCAATATCTTTTCCTATGAGTTTGCTTTTTTATTTTATTTTTTTAGATTCCACATATGAGTTATATAAAGTATTTATATAAAATATATGTCTTTCTCTGAGTAATTTATTTAATATAATACCATCAACATCCATCCATGTTGTCATAAATGGTAGAATATCCCTTTTTTTGCTGAATAATATTCTAAGATAAATATATATATCACAACTTCTTTATCCATTCATCTGTTAATGGACACTTAGGTTGTTTCCATGTCTTGGTTACTGTAAATAATGCTGTTATGAACATGGAGTTCAGGTATCTTTTCAACTTAGTGTTTTTATTTCTTTTGGATATATTCCAATAAGTGGATCATATAATAGCTTAATTTTAATTTTTGAAGATCCTTCATACTGTTTTCCATAGTGGCTTTACCAATTTATGATTCCACCAATATCACACAAAGGTTCCCTTTTCTCCACATCCACCCCAGCATTTATTACCTCTTATCTTTCTGATGATGGCCATTCAAACAGGCACAAGGTGATATTTCACTGTGGTTTCAGTTTGCATTCCCCTAATGCCTTGTGATGTTGAGCATCTTTTCATGTACCTCTTGGCCTTTCTTATTTCCTCTGTAGGAGAGCTCCTCTGGCTACTTCTTTACAGTCCTGCTATGGTGTTTCACGGTGCTGATTCCTTTAATTTTAAGGGTCCCTCATGGACTTCAGCATGTCCTGACTCAGTTTGATTCCCATCAGAGCAGAACTGAAGGCAAGGACATGGGTGAGGCAGTTTATTTGTGGGATGATACCAGGATTCAAAAGTGAAGGAGTAAGGAGAGTAAGGAGGAAAAGAGCAGAAGTCAATGGAGATTGCTGCCTCAGGCCACGGGGGCTTGGACTATGACAAGTCCGTCTGGGAAACAGGAAGTTGTCGATCTAGTCCTGTCTGCTGCTTGAAGGTTGTGTTAACTACCCACATCTACTCGGTTTTGCTTGTAGGCAGATTTGGTGCCCTCCCACGATGGTGAAAAAGATTCTGGGACTTGGTAAGAACCTTGAAGTGTCAGGTGTCTGAATTCTGTCCCACAATTCTAGGTTAAAGAGGAATGTGACACAGGGCCAAGAGGCATTTTGTGCATACTCCCCTGAAGAAATCAGGGGTTCCAGATTGGTGCTTCTGTGAAGGAATGTGCCCAAGCAGGTCTATTTTTGGTGAAGAAAAGATTGAGAGTCCTGGTTTTCAATCTGTTGTCCTTGAAGTTCCTCCTGAAGGTGTGGGACAAAGAAATATGTTCAGACTTTAACCTATTACCTTTATTCAATGAAATGGATTTAGTTCAAATTTGTCTAGTATACATATTGAACTTCTGAATAAGCTCTTGTTCTGAAGCTAGGAAAATTTTTGAAAACCATGGAGAGTGGTGATTGAGAGTGTGGACTTAGGCTATAAGCTTGGGCTTCACCACCTAGTAACCAAATGATGTCAGGGAAGTTACTGAAGCCTCAGTTTTCATATCCTGTGACATTTCATTGTGAAGATGATTTGAAGGCAGGAAAAGGCTTAGCATGGTCCTAGCATAGTGTTAATTGCACTGTGGGATTAAACTGGATAAGAAGCTTTGAGCAAGGGAGACACATGAAAGGCCTGGCAACCTGGTATGGCTCTAAGGCAGGCAAAAAGAGAAGGAGAAATTTTACTATTAGGAGTTGTACACTTTGCCTAGGAATGACACTGATAATGGGTGTCTAAGCATTAGAGGTACTGAAGAATTTTAAGCTTGACAAAGCCAAAGTTGAAAATTTATATGTACTTTATGCATTTGAAAATTGTATAGCTTTTTAATAATACAATTAGATTCCACTGCTTTCTTCAAACATTATCATCATTTTAAAGTTCAGATCTCTGCACACTTTCTTGTGTAGCTTCCTGTTTAGAGCAGGTGGAGTTGGTGTGTGTTGATGGTTATACAGTTATTCCATAATATTGATTAAATCTTTTTGGCTCTGAATATGTATTTAGCATACTAGCTTTCATTTCATACCAATTGTAATCCCATCTGAACCAAATTAGAGGATAAATTAATATGCTACATATGCAAACTCATTCAGACAAAATGGCTAAAAAGATTATTTTTTGAATACTGATATCAGACCTGAATATTTAATGTTGCTTTAAAATTTTTATTCTTCTAATTTAATTTTTGAATGTCCCTTTTATTTTTCTCATACTTTGGGAGAGTAGCCATAATTTCTATCTCCTAGGTCTTTTGTGTTAATTGTAAGTTTCTTTTATAAGGAAGTAAAACACTATTTAAATTAAACAAAATTATTGAATGTGTCTTCCTCAAATGGAGCAATACCTATAAAGTAAATTTTATTATGTGTTTTCATTAAAGAGATTAATAGGCATATAGTTACCTACTCCTGTAAGTGGGGATGGTTTTATAAATAATGAAGACTTGAATTCTAGTTGATAGAGTTCCTCACTCTTCTATACCACTCATACTCATACAATACATTAGCTATTACATATATACATCTAATCTTTGCAGTTTTTTCTTTGTTATCTCATTAATACAACATTCTATGCAGTAGGTGTTACTTACCTGTATTTAAAAGAGGCAGTTAAGTCACACAAAATAATTAGCTCAATGTCACAATGATAGTATGTGACAAAGAAGAAATTAGTACCTAACTCTGTTTGAGTTCTAAGCAGTGATTGTGGTATGTATCTTCAAAAGAGATTCAATTTGCAAACCAACTTCAATATTTTGGAGGGTCATTTTGTTATAGATATTCAGACTTAATGAACATCCTGTGACTTTATTCCAAGATGATTTATTCCTTATAAATATATATATATATATATAGCAGGTGGCAATCCTTCTGATAGAGGAATAAACAAAGTATTATAAGACAGGATATGAAAAATTATTTTCCAAAGGCAGCAATAGTGTAATGTGGGTGATTCAGTCTATTTGAAGGGCCATATGAGTGTCCTGGGTGGGGAGTGTCACCATAAAGCAGTCATAAGGTTGAGAAAAATTATGGGGCAATAATTCATGTCACTTCTCCTGGTTAATCCAAGGGGATTGATGGAAGGCACTCACCAGATAGCAGCTAGAACAGGTGTTTCTTTATGACCGGACAAGTGACAGATGGTTTAGGCTTTGCTTCTACTTGCACAAATTTCCCTGGTGCGAACTCTGGATGGGACCGAAATCTCTTTTTCTTCTTCCCACTTATTCCCCTGCTCCCCACGTTCCCCAGCAGACTTAGTGGCTTAGCAGAATAATTAAAACCAACCCAACTCCCCTTTTCCCTCCAGGCACATGATTTCCACCTGACCTCCTGAAGAAAGGCTCATCTGATGTTTCCTCAAAATTTTTTCTGGACAATTTTTTGACAAAAACATACCAGTGCTGAGCTTCCTTCAGTTCCTCTCCTTCAGACTCCAGGAGTTATTTTTCCTATCAACCAAAACATGCATCTTGCAAATCAAAGTCACCACATTTGAGACTTGCTTGTGATAATGGCTCCAGAAGTCTATTTTGTGGATGCCTCTGATGGGTACTAACAACAGAAGGAAAGGAGCACCTGGGTGGCTCAGTCAGTTAAGCCTCTGACTATTGATTTCAGCTCAGGTCATGACCTTCTTGTTCATTGGGCTCTGCACTGCCAGAGCAGAGCCTACTTGGATTTTTCTCTCTCATTCACTCTCTGCCCCTCCTCTCTTTCTAAACAAATAAATAATCATTTAAAAATATAACAGAAGGAAAGAGCAACAGAACTACAAATATTTCATTTTCTATCTTAGGAAAATGATTTCTGTACATAATTTAGAAAATCAAATAGTTTTACAAGACTAATGATGAAACACAGTAGTCCCTTGCTCTTTCCCTCACCACTCCCAGGTTTTTCTCTGCAGGTGCAACCATTTTCAGCACTCTTAGCTAGTCCTTTTGACATTTGCCTCTTTTAAAAGAACTTGCTTGGTTTTCAGTTTTATATATTGGATTGGCAGAGTAATGGCTCCCAAATATGTCTACATCCTAGTCTCCAGAAATCATGAATATGTTGTGAGTGGCAAGGGACAGGTAAGGTAATGAATGGAATTACAGGTGCTAATCAGCTGGCCTTAAGAAAAGGAGGTAAATCTGGGTGGGCCTAATGTAATCAGTTTCCTTTAAATGTGGAAGAGGGTCCCGAAGGTTCTGTGTTAGAGTGATGTGGTGTGAGAAAGACAAATGGCTGGTGCTGGCTTTGAGGCTGGAGGATTGAGGCCAAGTCTAGAAACTGGGAAATGCAAGGAAACTGATTTTTCCCTAGAATCTCCAGGGAAAAAGCACTGACCAGCTGCACACCTTGGTTTTAGCACAGTGAAACCCGTTTTGGACTTGTGAGCTCCAGAACTGTAAGTTAGCAAATTAATGTTTTTTAAGCTGCTGAATTTGTAGTAATTTGTTTCAATAGCAGTAGGAAATCAAAACAGATGTTATCAGTGAATTTCATACTATGAAACATAAGGATTTAATTTTCTTTCCTTTTCCTGGCTCAGTGTTTTCAGTAGGGATACATCACAATATTGGTTATATTTAAATTCAGTGTTTATATTTTTAGGTCCATTTTATACATTTCTCAGGTGAACTGTATCTTGGACAAATGCTAATTTTCCCTGTAGCATTGCAGCAATTTGTGTTTGCTTGGTTTTGAAATACCGGTAGCTTCCTAAGAAAGGGCAAATGGGAAGTACTTTTTTGAGGCCTGTAGTGTGTGAAATATCTTCATGCTGTTTTCATATTTGATGGATACTTAGCTGGATATAGAATTCTATGTTGGAAGAAAGGTGTATTTTTTTTTTGTATATTTTGAATCCATTGTTTCAGTCTGCATTGGTCTTTTGTATTTATTGTTGTTTGTCTCCTTTGCTGTTAGCCCTTAAATAATGATACAACACACCTACGGAAAACAAAAGCAAGTGTGTCTTACAACAGATATTTTAAAGTGATAATAGTATAACCACCACTTGGGTCAATAAATAGTACATTGCTGGCTCCAAGGCAGTCTCTGTATATCCCTTTTTGATTTTACTACTTCCTCCTCTAAAGACAATCATTCTCTGGATATATTTGTTAATTATTCTGTTTTATTTGTGTTTTTACTGCCTATGAATGCTTTTCTAAACAATATATTTCAGTTTTTCCCACTTTTTGAAGTTGCTATCAGCAGATAGTGATTATACATAATTGTGTGGGTCTTACTACTTTGCCAAATATTATGATCATTAGATTTATCCATGTTGTTCTAAGAGGCTGCATTTCATCCGTTTCATTTCTGTGAGAGTGTGCCACGGCTTTGCTTAGACTGCAGTTTACTTTTATATTGTGATTGGTGGGTCTTTGGGATTTTTTCCATGTCCATCCTCCTTTTAGTCTCCAAATTGCTGTTTACTTTGTTGTTGACCTTTCTTAAGTCTTTTTAGTTGTCTATCTTAAAATCCCTTATGGCTTTTTTTCCTTTTTAATGATATTTTACTTTTATTTTCATGGGTGGGTTAGGGGGAAAGGGTTGAGAGGTAAATTCTATGTTTAAATGAAGCCAGGATTGTTATATGAAGATAATATCTGTACTGTAGCTATGGAAATTATTTTAAATATTTTTTTATGCACTTGAATTGACTCATTCTTTCTGCTGTCATAAAACCAGACTGACAATCTGGAGATTATGTTGAAGTGACATTTTGCAAAACCTAAAATGATGATTTGGTTGGTTAAGGAGGATATCTTAATATGTTTGATGTAAGGATTCTTTTGCACAAAGAGAATGGAGATAGCTGCGTATGTAAGAGGCAGGGCAACTACACATGAATTAAAACTTGCTTTGGAATTTGTAATACCTTCTAATCCTCCAATATCTCTTTTCCTTAATGCTCCCTTTAGAAAGACTAGCTAGAATGATCCTTTGTTCACAAAGAAATACACATTTGGCAATGGTACATAGAAAGAAATAAAATGGTGAGTTAAAAATGTTTCTGATATTCTCTGACCTGCAGTGCATTTCAGTATCCCCTGGTTTAAGTAAACAGGCAGATAGTTCTTATTTTGAGCATTGTACCTCAACAGAGCTGAGCATACACAATGGCCAATGGATATTTTGGCCATGGGTAGTCATGATATTTGAGTACAGACCCAGATAGAATCATATTCAATGAAACTGTAAAATAGGGTGTCTTGTTTCTAGGCAGTAGCACACAGCAAAAGGGGGAATATAGGTAATTAAATGCAAGTTATATAAACACATACTGTATTCTCAGTGCTAAATATAATTATATCACATGTATCACAAATGGAAAGTTTTATTTCAAAAAGCACAACCTAATTATTTATAAAGCTCTTTTGGAACTCCAATGATGACCTGGATGATTACAGTTTAAAGAAGCTGTATTTAACAGTGTTTTTCTATGTAAAGAGTGTTTTGTTTATCAGTTCATTAAAATGACTGTAAAACACTATTTCCTCTTCCAGGTTATATGGGATAATGGTAAATACACCTGCCTTATTGTATGTTAAAAAATACATATAAATAAAAAAGCAGTTCGGTTAAGGAAGTGGAATCATAACCATGAGGGATTTTACCTATGACGTAGTGGTGTTGCAAAGACAATTTCTATGGTGTCTTACACTGTCTGATCTTCAAAGGAGGGTATTGTCGTATTATTTGACAGAAAAATGAGGTTATATGGAATCGTGCTACTTCTGTAAGAGACCCTGAACTTTCATTTTTTTGTTATGAATGAAGCATTTTTCAGAAATTGGCAATGATTTTTCTAGAGCAGAAATCTTTTTTTCTTGGAGCGTTTTAGTTAACTCCATTATGATCCCTACTAGAGCACAGACTTCTTTTCTTTCTTTATATTCTTTTTTGGTAAATAGATCTAGCATTCCTGTGGAGAACAGAAGGTGGCACTCTGCCTTCTATCTTGTGATATTTTCCACTTGAATGTTTATTTTAATTCTTCTCTGTTAAGATTCAGAACAGCACTCTGTTGGCGAGTTGATTGTTTCTTTGTGGTTAATGACCACTTTTGCACTTATCAAAAGGCAGGGACACATTCCGTGAAGTGTAATACCAAATGAGGCACCACTGTCATTGACAATTCAACAGTAAACAGTGGTTAAAGTTTGACAAGGTCCCTTACAGTTTACTTGCCCATATGAGCAACTTGTCTCCTGAATGATCTCCTCTCCATTCTGTTTTATAGACATGGGTAATAATAATAATAATAAAACAAAAACACAACAAAAAAATCCATTTAGGTGTATAAACACTTGGGAAAGATTTACTATTACCAGTTCCACATATACTGAAATTGAGGGTTGATTAAATGAGCATATAGTGATGTAGTCAGTGACCTTTGAGCCAGTTGTCAAATTAAACTTGTTGTTTAACTTAAATCTTGTTTTATTTCCTTATGCTTGCCCTCATGTTGGCTAGTTCACATGAGTAAAGTTGAGATTACCTCATGGATGGCAATTAAAATCAATTCAATATCTTTACTTTGTATATATGGTACACTGTTTTCCAAAGGCATGAAAGCAGTTAAAGATACTCATCAAGTATTTTCAAAATGATGTTACTTTTTAGGGAGAATTAATGTATTCTATTTGGGGGTTTTGAAGGTCAATTCTTTAATTATGCATATAAAACAGACCTAACAGATTTTCCAAATGATACCATTTTAGGCTTCATTATTACATAAATTTTTAAAAATAATGCTTCACCTTTTATATTACTGTCCCTAAATGAGTATATTTGAATTACAAACATGATTGTGTCTGTTAAAGATATAAACTATTAGGACATACGTGTTGGGAAGTTGTTGGTTTTTTTTTTTAAACTGGAGTTCTATAACTTGGTTTTATTTTTTAATGTTCTGGTATTAGTGTGGAGCGCCAAAATTGACTCTGCTCACCTCTTCGGTATGGCTTTTGGAAAAGGGGACCTAGCTGAAGATCATTGGGAAACTGTGTTTTTTAAGAGCTGACTAGGCATCTAGCACAATTCTGCCGTCCATATCCCGGATAGTTGTAGTGCTATTTCAGTGACAGCACTCCTTTTCACCTAATAATTTAAGACTTAAGCCTTGCACTCTTATAAAAGCATATCTGTCAAGGAAGCAAACCAAAGCTCATAAAGTGTTAACTGTTTTATAAAAGCTAGATAAAAAAAATTGTTCCAATTGCTAGTAAGATAAAGGAATAGCAAAGTTTGGTTGTAACAACCATACCCAGAGACCGATGCTTGGATGTCTTGATACTCCTCTGTCTCCTATCTTTATTTGCTACACAGATCTTATCTGTGAACCCTCTTTCTGTAGTTGAACAAATAGAATGACTGGCCTATACAGAATCTTTACAAAATCTAACCCCCCAGGATAACTGAGATGTGACTCAATCTTTGAATTGAGAATTTGAAAGTTACGAAGTCCAGGTACCAATCTGTAACTTTTTATTATATTGGGATCAGGGGCATCTATACAAGATAGGTATAGATATTCCCAGTTAGAGGGCCAGTGACATTTTGCAGGCATTCTGGAAACAGTAGATGTGGCTATGTAGCTAGTAGTACAGGTATCTTGCCTGAGTTTAGCAGCAGTATCCTCCAGGAATGAAGTCAGGAGTCCTAGGAAAGATTGCTAATAAAAACATAGAAGTTTTGTAGCAAGGCTCAGCAAACTTGTACTAAGGACCCAATACAATTTTAGTGTTTCTGGGTCAATTGGCAAATGAAGGATATTATATAGGTATTTGGTTTTTTTTTTTTTTTTTTTAATTTTTTTTTCAATGTTTATTTATTTTTGGGACAGAGAGAGACAGAGCATGAACGGGGGAGGGGCAGAGAGAGAGGGAGACACAGAATCGGAAACAGGCTCCAGGCTCTGAGCCATCAGCCCAGAGCCCGATGCGGGGCTCGAACTCACGGACCGCGAGATCGTGACCTGGCTGAAGTTGGACGCTTAACCGACTGCGCCACCCAGGCGCCCCTATTACATAGGTATTTGTATAACAATTTAAAATGTGATCATTTCAACACATAAAAATCTTTCTTAACAGACTGTACAAAAATAGGCAGCAGGCCTGACTTAGTCTGCAGGTCATAGTTTGTTCATATTTACCAGATTCAAAGATTTTGTGCCATGTGTACATTGTTTTAAAAAATCCAGAATAGCTTCAAAAATATTTGGTTGGTCGGCTGGATTGGAGCAACGACATGCTCACAGGTCTACTGTTTGTCTGAATTTGTAGAAGAACAGTAGCTGACAAAACAGATGAAAAGTTTGATTTGGCTGATTTTTCCTTCAGTATTGAGGACAAAATTACATCTGGTAAACATAAAGTCAGGTCCTCAACAATCAAATGGCATTTATTTAAACTATTATGGAAATGTCAGAATCCCACGAGAGAGGAAGCCTCACTGCTGCAGATAGTTTCTGATGTTTTACAATTTTATGCTTGGGAAAGAATCTGATGTAGTTTAATAAGTTGAATCATTCAGGAAAACTTAAAATACTGCTTACTGAAAAGGAAAAAAATATGGGGATGCCTGTGTGGCTTAGTCAGAGAAGGGTTGAACTCTTGATTTCGGCTCAGGTTCTCACGGTTCATGAGATCGAGCCCCATATTGGCTCTGCATTGACAGCACAGAGCCTGCTTGGGATTCTATTTTCCCTCTGTCTCTGCCCCTGCCACACTGACTCTTGCTTGTGCACACTATCTCAAAATAAATAAATAAACATTAAAAAATTAAAAGAAAAGGAAAAATATAAAAGGATAGTTCAGGGATTAAATTTTGTCTTGAAGTTACAGAGGCTTTTTATTGATTCTTGGGTCAATACGAACCTTTTGAGAATTTGCATCTTAGATAATTTGTAGGAAAACTTCCAACGGATTGGCAAAAGGCTTTGTCTAGCAATTGAAAGAATTGTTACCCCAAAAGGCAGTCAGGTCATCCAATCAGACAAACTCATTCTCTTGAGGCTCTGCACGCTTGCTTTTCTGGATCACAGATAATGATCAGGCCATACGGGTACTTTTAACGTCTGGCCGAGAACTCCAGAGAGAGTTCAGTAAGTTCAGTCAATTAGTTGGGCTGAATCTTCCAGTGTTCATTTGTTTCATAATTTGTTAAAATATCATTTCCTTAGTGGGAAATAAGGCTTATAACGGTCAGGGTCATATTTGTCTTACAGAGTTCCCATGTCCATGCGCAATGTTATGTACAGTGGTTTATGATTTTAAGAGACTTCCCCCTTAGTGTTGTCCTATGTAGGCTTCTCTATGGATGCAGTGTGTGTCTAGTCTTTCTGTTATGGGAGATAAGTCACTAACGTTTTTAGTTCATTTTAAATTTCATTTAGGACAGAAAATAGATGAAATTTCATTAGGGACAAATGATGTGGAAGTTTAGCAAGTGTCTCTAAAAAACAAAGCAAATGAAGAAGAATTTTTCTAGATAATAGACCAGAATTGTAATTTTAAAAAGTAATGGAGAGGTTTACTCTAATTGTGACTAATGAACACTTACTGACTTGCTCAGTAAACATGTTTCAGCCATATTAATTTGGTTTTTAATAGCATTTCTTTACAGATTATCTTGGTATAACTTAAAATATTGATACAAAGTTAAAGTCCTTTAAAATAATTTGCCCACTAAAATACACATGGAAGAACCCTATAAAGACTTTACCAATAATCAACAACTAATAAATTCTCATTGTTTGCTAACAATGTTCCCTAGATTAACTTGTCATATTGTATCTATTCTAAGAGGCACTTTTTTTTCCCTTTTTTTTTTCCCACTTTAATATATTTGGAATTGGAATGCATCCTATACATGATAGCATGTTATGGTATAATTGGCAGTCTAGAATTGCATAAAATGCCAGCGTATCTTAAAATTGATGTCTTAAATTCAATGAAATACATGATATCTGAGTTACCTTGGAAAGAAGCAAATAGAAAAAAATCATATGACAGAACAGAAACAGTCATAATTTGAGGATATAAAGCTCAATTCATCTAAAGCTTAATCTAAAGTTAAATACATCATTAATTATTCATTGGTGGCTTCTTTTATACATTAAGATAGCAAATGAAGGGGCGCCTGGGTGGCGCAGTCGGTTGAGCGTCCGACTTCAGCCAGGTCACGATCTCGCGGTCCGTGAGTTCGAGCCCCGCGTCGGGCTCTGGGCTGATGGCTCAGAGCCTGGAGCCTGTTTCCGATTCTGTGTCTCCCTCTCTCTCTGCCCCTCCCCCGTTCATGCTCTGTCTCTCTCTGTCCCGAAAATAAACGTTGAAGATAGCAAATGAAGGGATATAAAAAGTGTATGACACCATCCCTTATCACAAAGGAGTGAAAATATATATACAGGCCAACAATGAAACAAAACATTTATTGTCCAGCCATTTTATAAATATTATATATATAGCTACACATGTGTATTCACATATACACTATTGTGGTTAGATTAGTTGAGTACTTTGGAATTTTTATCAACGTAATGGTTATCGCACCTAACACTCATTGAATGCTTCCTCTAGACTGTATCAGAAACAGCATAATGTAAGACCTAAATTACAGAGGATCCTGAAGAAATGGTAGGGTTTATCCAAATTCTAGGACTCAAGACAACAAAGCATTCCAGATGGGAAAAATGCTGTCAAGAAATGTTAGGTGCCCATTATTGGAGGAAAGAGTTACAATGGCAGTAAGATGTAATTTCAGGGGGTTCAAGACTAATGCTGGAGGCAGTGGTGATAAGGTGGCCTAATAGACTGATAGCAGATGGTAGAGAAAAGAGTGTGCCAGAATGAAGAAGGCCCTGAGAAGCCATCAGAAACATTTAAGGGCAGGGCCCCCTCTTTAATCTCTGAAAAACCTTCTCTTGCCTCTGGTGTTTTCTGTAGCTTTCACTCTATTTTCATTTGCTGCCAGCCCTCAAAGTTGCTGTTCACTCCATGTCTTACTATATATTTAATGAACTTTTTATACCTCACAGCTTGCCTCACCCCCACCACCCATTACACTGAAACTGCTTTCAAGTGTCTGCACATGAAATCCATTTTATTTCAGCGGTGCCATGTTAGGTACTATTGAAAACTGCCATTGTAAAGAAAGAGAACTGAGGCCCACAGAGTTGATTTGACCCATCCAGGGTTATGTAGCTCTATGTGTAGTATCTGGTTGTAAAACCAGACCTGCTGACTCTCCTCTGTTTTTTTTCGCCTGACCCAGAGATCCTTTATTTGCATTCCCATGGCTGCCTGCCCAGGGCTGTCACCATCCCATCAGAGTACAGATGCCTTGATAGAGACCCAACCAGAGGAGTCATTCAATGATTCTGCCCTTTCCTTTATCACCTCATAGCTCTATCCTAACATCAGAATCCAAATTAGAGTTGGATGATAATGATAATACGTAGATGTTATGTAACATGCTACAAAAGGAAAACCAAATAACTGAGGTTTAAGTAATTGAATGACTTAAACCAGTGGAAGCAGTTGCCAAGGTTCTATATTGTGATTCACACTCTTGATCACTGATATTATTAAGAAAAGCTCTCAAATGATGTTGATCTGTGTGGTTTCTTTGTCTTAAATGTCTTAATCTAGAAGACACAGATAAAGAGTTTTATTAAGGGGCGCCTGGGTGGCGCAGTCGGTTAAGCGTCCGACTTCAGCCAGGTCACGATCTCGCGGTCCGTGAGTTCGAGCCCCGCGTCGGGCTCTGGGCTGATGGCTCGGAGCCTGGAGCCTGTTTCCGATTCTGTGTCTCCCTCTCTCTCTGCCCCTCCCCCGTTCACGCTCTGTCTCTCTCTGTCCCAAAAATAAATAAACGTTGAAAAAAAATTTAAAAAAAAAAAAAAAAAAGAGTTTTATTAATAACTGGATTGATTTGGTAGGTTACACTCTAGGAGAATTTGTTAATATTTGTAATGACTATATGTCATGCATATATTTTCTAAGCATGAGAAATTATGCTAACATTAAGTTATCAGAAACCCTTAAATTGACATTACCATAGGCTTCCTGTGAATCCAGTGGTTTTCCTTTCCCTCTTCTAGTTCACAAACTTGTGGGAACTATTGCTTCATTTGAGAGGACCCTGGACAACAGATTTTTTTTTTTTTACCAAAGCATTTCTTTGCATTTCTGCTAAATTTTAAGAGAGATAAACCCTACTCTAATTGCATTCATCAAAATTGATAATAGTTTGATGCATAACCTAAAAGTGTGTGTCCAGATGCTCAATTGATAAGATTCTACTTATCCCTATCTCTTGGTCAAGTGACTGTAGGTTCTGGTTTGTCTGGGACAGTCCAGATCTATGTAGTTTTCCTG
Organism: Puma concolor; assembly: GCF_028749965.1. Taxonomy (NCBI): domain Eukaryota; kingdom Metazoa; phylum Chordata; class Mammalia; order Carnivora; family Felidae; genus Puma; species Puma concolor. The sequence continues at coordinate 79,927,632 of NC_141667.1, read as the reverse complement.
AAAGCTATTTAGTGTTTGTCCCAGATGAAAGTGTCTTACTTTAGATGATTAATTATATGGTTACTCCCTTTGGTCCCTGAATTGGTCTTATGTATATTTCCTCCATGGTGGTAAGGTGGGCCTTAACAATTCCAATCTTGAATTACAGTGGCCAGCCTCGTCAACAGCAGAAACCCTTATGTGGGTTATATGACTTCCCTGAATGTTATTTTGGCTAGAAAAATGTGCTGACCAAGAGACCTCTGTTATTGTGGAGGGTTGGGGAGGGGGGTTGGCTTAAGCTATACTCCATCCATAAAGACTGAGGTCTAGGCAAGAGTGGTCCCTCAAAGCAAAATGTCCCTATATATGCTACTTACAGATGAAAGGTAGAATGGACATCTGGAAAGTAAAACTGTGTTTGTCTTTCTATCTATCTGTCCACATACACACACACAATTTTAAAGACGATCTCACCCCTTCTCTCATTTAGATCAGAATTACTGAAGATACTGTCTTCACTAGTAACTATTTACCAAGTTCTCCTCCTCTCTAGAGTTGTGTGCTTCCTTTTATGTTACTGACACTTCCATATTGCCTTCTCATGACATCACACCATCAGCCATCTCCCTTTTCTATATCTCTACTATCAGTTATCTGCTTTCTCTGATATCTCTACCTTTTATTCGTTAGTTACTTTCTGTTAATTTAAACACATAATCAAAATTTTTCATTTAAAAAACACTCTAAATTTAATGTCTCATGTCTTAAATATTTGTGGTGTCTTCTCTCTACTGGTTCAGTTTGTCAGTTAACTAGTGTGCAATTGTTGTCTGTTATTTAAAGTCTTTAAACTTACAACACATTTTAATCGCAAATGACTCACTCTCTCTAACCAATAATTGCTTGAAAATTTTGGCATTTGTTCTGAACTTGGCATCATGGATTACTACTTCCCTACTGTGAAGACTAGATTTAGATGCCCTCCATTTCTCTTCTCCTTCATCTTTGTTTACTCCATCTGAATTCCAGGTGGGCCACTATTTCCTTGTCTGCCCCTTCATGTTGGGTCTTGGTTCTTTTGCTTTTTTATCTGTATTTCACACTGGTTTTACATAATTTCATTCTAATATTTTTAGCTTTTATTTATATACTATTTCCAAACTCCTAAGCCTAGTTCAGACCATGCCTCATAGCCTCACAATATTATATTCCATTGCCTATTGGAGATCTCCCCAGAATATACTTTTGACACCTCAAGTTCTTATATTCAGAGTGAACTCATTATCTTCCTTCCTACATTGACTTCTCCTCCTGAATTTTCTCTTACTGTGTACTTGAGTACTCCAGGGAAAAATTTAGAATACATGCTTGAAATCACCTTCCTTTTTCTTACAGTTAGTCAAGATTGCTAACTTGTACCCTTACTTGTTTTTTTCCCAACTTTCCTTGCATACTAGTAATTGCTACTATTGCCTCTTTATCTTAGGGTTTCAAATCTTATGTGTTACTATAGTCATCTTCTTTTTGCAATTGTCTTTACTTCAAATCCATCTTGGACATGATGTTGAAGTTGCAAGCCTAAATGTGCTGCTCCTACTTTACTTAGAACCTTCAAAAGCTCCTCATTGACTGCTATGAAAAATCCCAAGTCTTTAAGAAGGTTATGCTTGATCTGGCCTGAATACATACCACTCTTACTTTCTTGCTTTTTTGCATGCTTATCCTTTTATATTATATGAAAAATAGGAGCAATAAGGTGAATAGAAAGATAAAGGCATTATGTGGGTGGGAAGGGACTTGGGGGGCACTTTCCTAGGCAATTATTTGTGACAGTTCCAAAATAAACTACCTGTAAGGTTTGTTATGATTTGATCACAAAAAAGGAACATTTTGAAAAGTAGACCTGAAGTAAGAATTGAAAGAGGAGTTGAGAGTTAATGTAGAGATTACCATTAGAGTGAGAGATCATATGAGCGCATATCCTCCCTCATTTGATCAACTACTGATTATATTTCCTGGTAAGATGATAAGGAAGTAGTGTGTATGATTCATGGGGAAAATTAGTGGGATTTGAAAAAGTTGAGTGCCAGGATTTTATAGTATGTCAGACCAAGATTAGTCCTTAGCTTGTGCCTATTTCAACTTAGTAATTTTATAGTAAAATAAATGTAAGCACAAATATCTGTGCAGATACCTCGTTTCTAATTTCCATTCTGGTATTGCTAACAGAACTTGAATAGGGAAATAATTAAATGATTTCTGTATTGCTGTGTTGCCCTCTCTCTCTGTTCTAGGGTTTTTTTTTTTCTCCTTAGTTAACAGCACTCTTAAGTTGTTCACACGTTGATGAATTGATTCACAGTAATCAGACTTTGAAGAGATGGATTTGTAAACCAGAATCCAGCTTATTTATAAAGGAAGATCTATCTAGTGCAATCTATAATGGGTACTAAGTGTCTTCTCAGCATGCCATTCTTTTCACATCAATATATGTGGGAAACCCAGTTTGTTAGTAATAGATGGCTTTGGCACACATAGAACCAGCCAGAGCAAAGGAAAGTGGATGGATTTAAGGGACATCTCCTTTAAGGTGAGATACAGCCTGAAGGAATTATATTTCCCTACCATAAGGATAGTTCCAAGTGTTAATCAGTGCCTGCTATTCAGAGGCAATGTCTCTGCTCACCAGGTCAGTTCCTGGTAGACACTGGTAGAGTTTTTGTACTCTATTACCAGCATTCCTTTTGATGCTAATGGATTCTTATTTTTCTACATTTACCCCCAGGACTGGGAAGTAGATAAAAATTTCTTCAGTGTTTTTGCATAGTTTTTTCCCAATCCCTTTATTTTTAACTGTTTGTCAAAATATAAAAAGGAAATCACACGTAAATGTGCAGTTAGTTGAATTATTAAAAGCTGAACATATCAGTAAACAGCACCAAACTCCATTTTTAATAAGTCCTCTTTCACATGTGATCCACTATCCTTTGATCTTTTTTCACTTTGGTTTCTGTATTTTAAAACAAGCCCATAAAGCAAGATCGGTACTTAACACCAAGTGATGAATTGCTAAAGATGGAATATCATGTGCATCAGGGAAGATAAAAACTGTGCAGAATTGCCCCATTTTTTACTTGGACAAGTGCTGGGAGATTTGGAGGAAACAAAATTCAATGAGAGTTGGGAAAGCTTGATAAAAAAAACTAGGAATGAGGCTTGAATTAAGGGCAGAATCTATGAGAAGTCAGGGGAGAAGGAGTGAATAGAAGTGAGGGGGATAACACAGCATGGCATTATAAAAGTGGATGAGGAGAGAAGAAAGAAGGCAAGTGGGGGGTGAGGTAGGGGATGTAGGCCATGGTATAGAAAGAGGAAAAGTTGCAGAGGTACAGAATCCAGCAAATGGAAAACATTAAATACAAAGTAGAGACTGAGTCATGGTGTCTATAAAGAATGACCATGACAGACATGATTTAGACATAATGGTTTGACACAAATATGTTGAAGGGCTTGGAGGGTAAGGGAGTACAATTGAAAAGAGTAATGAGACTGTTGCTGTAGCTAAGCTATGGGCTGATTTAGCCTTGAACTATAGAAATGGAGAGAAATGAACAACTCTTGGGTATTTGGAAATTAGGGTCAGAATTAGGTTACACACTGAATATGGGGTGTCGATAACAAGAAAGTAAGACAAGATTTCAACTCTGTTCAATTGATTAAGAGCAGCTGGTTTTGGGGAAAAGAGTTTTAGTATGGACTATGATGTGTGTCCATAGCTTGATGGGACACACAGGTGGAAGACCCAGGTGGGCAATTGGAAATAGGATCTGCAGGCATCAGAGGTTAAGATTAGACATGTATTTGGAAATTACAGGCACTGAGAGAATAAATAAACTGCTTTTGGAATGCTAAGATGGGCAGAAACACAGTATACTAGACTTTGGATCTTGACATGGAAAACAGGATGCTTCAGACATAGGAACTGAATAAATAAAAACATAATAAGCAGTTTTTATATTCATGTACTGTTTTAAATATTTTGAGTGTATTCATTTAATTGACATCATAGCAAAGAAAACTGAAACACTAAGAAAAAACAGAGGAGGGCCTGGAAAACCAAGGGATTCAAAGTGTCAGATTTTTGCTAAATACTATAGAAAAGTTGAATAGATTATGAAATATCCTTGTTGAATTTGAGGTAATAGTTTTATGAATATCAGTTCAGAAAAGAAACTGTAGAGAAAAAAGTGAAAAATATTTAGAAGCAGTATGAAGGCAATCTGTATTAATGGGTCTGGCATTGAATAGAAGAATAGAAACAGGATGAGGGTGAAACTACAGAATTCTAAAAAGGAGAGATTTAAATAGAATTAGAAGGAGTTGGGGGAGGAAATACATGGAAGAGGAAATACTGGAGATCCATGATGGAAGGAGCTATTGTGAAAGGGGCATCCTGGGAAATAATAAAAGAAGTGAAATCTAGTTTATGCATGGGAGCATTAACTGCAGGAATAGGTGATGTGTTCTTGGTTAGTTTTGGGAAGAGAGTGTGAGGGAACCTGGTAACAAAGTCCTCTTGTGATGACTCCTTACATGAAGAGCTCACAAAAGGGCTTCCGTTGTCTTAATCAAGTCAAAAACAGAAGCAGACAGTACTAGGAACTAAGTGTTAAGGAATGGTGGAAGAGAGCGGGTGGATAGCAGGAGAAAGCTAATGTTCATTGAGAATGCACTTGATGCCAGGTTCTGTGATTAAAAACTCTGACAAATGGTCAGTATGAACTTTTCATGCATCAATTTTATAAAATTGAAGGTATTCCTTGAGGTTATCTATGATTTTTCAATCTTTTATTTTACTTGGGATAATTTGTCCTCTTCTTTCGTCTTCCATTATTTTATTTTATCTCCCATTGACTCTGGGTTGACTTATTTTATTCTGTAAGAAGAATTCTGCTCAGGTTGAATTCCAATTTGAATGTTTGGTGTGTAAACATAATCTTATGTACCAGCAATTTCCTTGAATTTGAAGCTTGCATAAATACACTTTTGTGTTCTCCATCATCTGAGTAGAAGTCTTCAATCTCCTTAATGCAATCTTTAAATTACTTTACGTCTGTTGAAATGTTCATGTTTTATAGAGAAGTAGATGAGTTCTCATTCTTTGGCAGACTAAGAGAATTGTGATCCCAGGAATAAGAAACAAATAATAAGTTTATTATGTACTTGACAGAATTTTACCTGGTGTCTTTATCATCTTGAAGATGATAGAATAGTTAAATGCTTCTTTTTGATAAAATTACACTAGGTTATAAATGTACAAAGGACTACCTTGCTATATAGTTATATTTGTATTTGTTTTCTGTCTCTGACCCTTTTTATCTGGCCATTGAATGCTCTTGTCTCTCATGTATTTAAACATTAAAAATGGTAAAAGCTACAAAGGGCCATATTTCATTCTTTCTCATTGCCACGTAGTACTCCATTGTGTATATAAACTACAATTTCTTTATCCATTCATCAGTTTATGGACATTTAGGCTCTTTCCATAATTTGGCTATTGTTGAGAGTGCTGCTATAAACATTGGGGTACAAGTGCCCCTATGCATCAGTACTCCTGTATCCCTTGGGTAAATTCCTAGCAGTGTTACTGCTGGGTCATAGGGTCAACGTGGATGGAACTGGAGAGTGTGATGCTAAGTAAAATAAGCCATACAGAGAAAGACAGATACCATATGTGTTCACTCTTATGCGGATCCTGAGAAAATTAACAGAAGACCATGCGGGAGAGGAAGGAAAAAAAAAAAAAAAGGTTAGAGTGGGAGAGAGCCAAAGCATAAGAGACTCTTAAAAACTGAGAACAAACTGAGGGTTGATGGGGGGTGGAGGGAGGGTAGGGTAGGTGATGGGTACTGAGGAGGGCACCTTTTGGGATGAGCATTGGGTGTTGTATGGAAACCAATTTGACAATAAATTTCATATATTGAAAAAAAAATTCCATGATGCAAAAAAAAAAAAAATGGTAAAAGCTACATTGGAAAAACACAGGTCAATAATAGGGAGGCTGGTGTTCAAATATCAATGAAAGGGTATTTAATGGTCCGTTACAGCTATGTTTGCTGATTTTTATCTGCTAAGCCCTGGAAAGCATCTTCTGAGGGTAAATTTCCACTTGTTTCTGCGTGGGTTTTCCTTCTGGTATTGCTACCAGTGACTGCTGTGTCTTGTAGATGCATATAGACTCCTCAATGGCAATTTAAAAACATTTGGTTTTGGCCATAGGATTATCAGAAAGGCATTTGTAAGGATGAATATAATCTATTAATTAGATCAGCAGGAGCATTTTTCTTACACAAGGCACAGGGTTTTTAAAAAGTTATTCTGGTATGTATCTGAATCACTGATGTAGACCTCTCTTAAAGATTCCTGCTTAATATACCTGAGAAATTTTACTGAATATGTGTTTTGAAAAATCCCCCTTGATAATTTTGAGGTATTCCCATTATTCAACCAAAATTACGTATTTCACAATTGATAATTATGGGATTTTTTTTTTTAATTTTTTTTCAACGTTTTTTATTTATTTTTGGAACAGAGAGAGACAAAGCATGAACGGGGGAGGGGCAGAGAGAGAGGGAGACACAGAATCGGAAACAGGCTCCAGGCTCCGAGCCATCAGCCCAGAGCCCGACGCGGGGCTCGAACTCACGGACCGCGAGATCGTGACCTGGCTGAAGTCGGACGCTTAACCGACTGCGCCACCCAGGCGCCCCAATTATGGGATATTTTGAAGTAAAAAATTTGAAACTTTGGAGAGTCTAGTTGTCACGATAAATTTCTTAGGCAGTTGTTAACTGATATAAAACACTTTATAAATGTATCAACTATTTGTGTGTTACTTTCTGGAATTTATCCCATGGAAGTTTATCTTTAAGCCTTAGTCAGAACATTAATAAAAGGGAGCTCCTGGGTTGCTCAACTGATTGAGCATCGACTCTTGAAATCGGCTCAGGTCATGATCCCAAGGTTGTGGGATCAAGCCCCACATTGGGCTCCACGCTGAACCTGGAGTCTGCTTAAGATTTTTTCTCTCTCGAAAAAACGACTTAAGATGGCGGTGTAGGAGGACACTGGGCTCACCGCGCGTCCTGCTGATCACTTAGATTCCACCTACACCTGCCTAAATAACCCAGAAAACCACCAGAGGATTAGCAGAACGGAGTCGCCGGAGCCAAGCGCAGACGAGAGGCCCACGGAAGAGGGTAGGAAGGGCGGCGAGGCGGTGCGCGCTCCACGGACTGGCGGGAGGGAGCCGGGCGGAGGGGCGGCTCGCCGGCCAAGCAGAGCCCCCGAGTCTGGCTTGCAAAAAGCGGAGGGGCCTGACGGACTGTGTTCCGACAGCAAGCGCGACTTGGCGGCTGAGAGGTCATAAGTTAACAGCTCTGCTCAGAAAGCGGGAAGGCTGGAGGACAAAGGGAAGGAGAGCTGCTGAGCCCCCGGACGACAGAGCTCAGTTTGGTGGGGAACAAAGGCGCTCGCCAGCGCCATCTCCCCCGCCCATCCCCCAGCCAAAATCCCAAAGAGAACCAGTTCCTGCCAGGGAACTTGCTCGCTCCGCGCAAACACCCAACTCTGCGCTTCTGCAGAGCCAAACCTCCGGCAGCGGATCTGACTCCCTCCTGCTGCCACAGGGCCCCTCCTGAAGAGGATCACCTAAGGAGAAGCAAGCTAAGCCTGCCCCTCCTGCCCCTGTGCACCTTACCTACCCACCCCAGCTAAGACGCCAGATCCCCAGCATCACAAGCCTGGCAGTGTGCAAGTAGCCCAGACAGGCCACCCCACCCCACAGTGAATCCCGCCCATAGGAGAGGGGAAGAGAAGGCACGCACCAGTCTGACTGTGGACACAGTGGTGGGCTGGGGGCAGACATCAGGTCCGACTGCGGCTCCGCCCACCAACTCCAGTTATACACCACAGCACAGGGGAAGTGCCCTGCAGGTCCTCACCACGCCAGGGACTATCCAAAATGACCAAGCGGAAGAATTCCCCTCAGAAGAATCTCCAGGAAATAACAACAGCTAATGAGCTGATCAAAAAGGATTTAAATAATATAACAGAAAGTGAATTTAGAATAATAGTCATAAAATTAATCGCTGGGCTTGAAAACAGTATAGCGGACAGCAGAGAATCTCTTGCTACAGAGATCAAGGGACTAAGGAACAGTCACGAGGAGCTGAAAAACGCTTTAAACGAAATGCATAACAAAATGGAAACCACCACGGCTCGGATTGAAGAGGCAGAGGAGAGAATAGGTGAACTAGAAGATAAAGTTATGGAAAAAGAGGAAGCTGAGAAAAAGAGAGATAAAAAAATCCAGGAATATGAGGGGAAAATTAGAGAACTAAGTGATACACTAAAAAGAAATAATCTACGCATAATTGGTATCCCAGAGGAGGAAGAGAGAGGGAAAGGTGCTGAAGGGGTACTTGAAGAAATAATAGCTGAGAACTTCCCTGAAGTGGGGAAGGAAAAAGGCATTGAAATCCAAGAGGCACAGAGAACTCCCTTCAGACGGAACTTGAATCGATCTTCTGCACGACATATCATAGTGAAACTGGCAAAATACAAGGATAAAGAGAAAATTCTGAAAGCAGCAAGGGGTAAACGTGCCCTCACATATAAAGGGAGACCTATAAGACTCGTGACTGATCTCTCTTTTGAAACTTGGCAGGCCAGAAAGAATTGGCACGAGATTTTCAGGGTGCTAGACAGAAAAAATATGCAGCCGAGAATCCTTTCTCCAGCAAGTCTGTCATTTAGAATAGAAGGAGAGATAAAGGTCTTCCCAAACAAACAAAAACTGAAGGAATTTGTCACCACTAAACGAGCCCTACAAGAGATCCTAAGGGGGACCCTGTGAGACAAAGTACCAGAGACATCACTACAAGCATAAAACATACGGACATCACAATGACTCTAAACCCATACCTTTCTATAATAACACTGAATGTAAATGGATTAAATGTGCCAACCAAAAGACATAGGGTATCAGAATGGATAAAAAAACAAGACCCATCTATTTGCTGTCTACAAGAGACTCATTTTAGACCTGAGGACACCTTTAGATTGAGAGTGAGGGGATGGAGATCTATTTATCATGCTACTGGAAGCCAAAAGAAAGCTGGAGTAGCCATCCTTATATCAGACAAACTAGACTTTAAATTAAAGGCTGTAACAAGAGATGAAGAAGGACATTATATAATAGTGACAGGGTCTATCCATCAGGAAGAGCTAACAATTATAAATGTCTATGCGCCGAATACCGGAGCGCCCAAATATATAAAACAATTACTCATAAACATAAGCAACCTTATTGAGAAGAATGTGGTCATTGCAGGGGACTTTAACACCCCACTTACAGAAATGGATAGATCATCTAGACACACGGTCAATAAAGAAACAAGGGCCCTGAATGAGACATTGGATCAGATGGACTTGACAGATATATTTAGAACTCTGCATCCCAAAGCAACAGAATACACTTTCTTCTCGAGTGCACATGGAACATTCTCCAAGATAGATCATATACTGGGTCACAAAACAGCCCTTCATAAGTTTACAAGAATTGAAATCATACCATGCATACTTTCAGACCACAATGCTATGAAGCTTGAAATCAACCACAGAAAAAAGTCTGGAAAACCTCCAAAAGCGTGGAGGTTAAAGAACACCCTACTAACGAATGAGTGGGTCAACCAGGCAATTAGAGAAGAAATTAAAAAATATATGGAAACAAACGAAAATGAAAATACAACAATCCAAACGCTTTGGGACGCAGCAAAGGCAGTCCTGAGAGGAAAATACATTGCAATCCAGGCCTATCTCAAGAAACAAGAAAAATCCCAAATACAAAATCTAACAGCACACCTAAAGGAAATAGAAGCAGAACAGCAAAGGCAGCCTAAACCCAGCAGAAGAAGAGAAATAATAAAGATCAGAGCAGAAATAAACAATATAGAATCTAAAAAAACTGTAGAGCAGATCAACGAAACCAAGAGTTGGTTTTTTGAAAAAATAAACAAAATTGACAAACCTCTAGCCAGGCTTCTCAAAAAGAAAAGGGAGATGACCCAAATAGATAAAATCATGAATGAAAATGGAATGATTACAACCAATCCCGCAGAGATACAAACAATTATCCGCGAATACTATGAAAAATTATATGCCAACAAATTGGACAACCTGGAAAAATGGACAAATTCCTGAACACCCACACTCTTCCAAAACTCAATCAGGAGGAAATAGAAAGCTTGAACAGACCCATCACCAGCGAAGAAATTGAATCGGTTATCAAAAATCTCCCAACAAATAAGAGTCCAGGACCAGATGGCTTCCCAGGGGAGTTCTACCAGACGTTTAAAGCAGAGATAATACCTATCCTTCTCAAGCTATTCCAAGAAATAGAAAGGGAAGGAAAACTTCCAGACTCATTCTATGAAGCCAGTATTACTTTGATTCCTAAACCAGACAGAGACCCAGTAAAAAAAGAGAACTACAGGCCAATATCCCTGATGAATATGGATGCCAAAATTCTCAATAAGATACTAGCAAATCGAATTCAACGGCATAGAAAAAGAATTATTCACCATGATCAAGTGGGATTCATTCCTGGGATGCAGGGCTGGTTCAACATTCGCAAATCAATCAACGTGATACATCACATTAACAAAAAAAAAGAGAAGAACCATATGATCCTGTCAATCGATGCAGAAAAGGCCTTTGACAAAATCCAGCACCCTTTCTTAATAAAAACTCTTGAGAAAGTCGGGATAGAAGGAACATACTTAAAGATCATAAAAGCCATTTATGAAAAGCCCACAGCTAACATCATCCTCAACGGGGAAAAACTGAGAGCTTTTTCCCTGAGATCAGGAACACGACAGGGATGCCCACTCTCACCGCTGTTGTTTAACATAGTGCTGGAAGTTCTAGCATCAGCAATCAGACAACAAAAGGAAATCAAAGGCGTCAAAATTGGCAAAGATGAAGTCAAGCTTTCGCTCTTTGCAGATGACATGATATTATACATGGAAAATCCGATAGACTCCACCAAAAGTCTGCTAGAACTGATACATGAATTCAGCAAAGTTGCAGGATACAAAATCAATGTACAGAAATCAGTTGCATTCTTATACACTAACAATGAAGCAACAGAAAGACAAATAAAGAAACTGATCCCATTCACAATTGCACCAAGAAGCATAAAATACCTAGGAATAAATCTAACCAAAGATGTAAAGGATCTGTATGCTGAAAAGTATAGAAAGCTTATGAAGGTAATTGAAGAAGATTTAAAGAAATGGAAAGACATTCCCTGCTCATGGATTGGAAGAGTAAATATTATCAAAATGTCAATACTACCCAAAGCTATCTACACATTCAATGCAATCCCAATCAAAATTGCACCAGCATTCTTCTCGAAACTAGAACAAGCAATCCTAAAATTCATATGGAACCACAAAAGGCCCCGAATAGCCAAAGTAATTTTGAAGAAGAAGACCAAAGCAGGAGGCATCACAATCCCAGACTTTAGCCTCTACTACAAAGCTGTCATCATCAAGACAGCATGGTATTGGCACAAAAACAGACACAGAGACCAATGGAATAGAATAGAAACCCCAGAACTAGACCCACAAACGTATGGCCAACTCATCTTTGACAAAGCAGGAAAGAACATCCAATGGAAAAAAGACAGTCTCTTTAACAAATGGTGCTGGGAGAACTGGACAGCAACATGCAGAAGGTTGAAACTAGACCACTTTCTCACACCATTCACAAAAATAAACTCAAAATGGATAAAGGACCTGAATGTGAGACAGGAAACCATCCAAACCTTAGAGGAGAAAGCAGGAAAAGACCTCTCTGACCTCAGCCGTAGCAATCTCTTCCTCGACACATCCCCAAAGGCAAGGGAATTAAAAGCAAAAGTGAATTACTGGGACCTTATGAAGATAAAAAGCTTCTGCACAGCAAAGGAAACAACCAACAAAACTAAAAGGCAACCAACGGAATGGGAAAAGATATTTGCAAATGACATATCGGACAAAGGGCTAGTATCCAAAATCTATAAAGAGCTCACCAAACTCCACACCCGAAAAGCAAATAACCCAGTGAAGAAATGGGCAGAAAACATGAATAGACACTTCTCTAAAGAAGACATCCGGATGGCCAACAGGCACATGAAAAGATATTCAGCGTCGCTCCTTATCAGGGAAATACAAATCAAAACCACACTCAGATATCACCTCACGCCAGTCAGAGTGGCCAAAATGAACAAATCAGGAGACTATAGATGCTGGCGAGGATGTGGAGAAACGGGAACCCTCTTGCACTGTTGGTGGGAATGCAAATTGGTGCAGCCGCTCTGGAAAGCAGTGTGGAGGTTCCTCAGAAAATTAAAAATAGACCTACCCTATGACCCAGCAACAGTACTGCTAGGAATTTATCCAAGGGACACAGGAGTACTGATGCATAGGGGCACTTGTACCCCAATGTTCATAGCAGCACTCTCAACAATAGCCAAATTATGGAAAGAGCCTAAATGTCCATCAACTGATGAATGGATAAAGAAATTGTGGTTTATATACACAATGGAGTACTACGTGGCAATGAGAAAAAATGAAATATGGCCTTTTGTAGCAACGTGGATGGAACTGGAGAGTGTGATGCTAAGTGAAATAAGCCACACAGAGAAAGACAGATACCATATGGTTTCACTCTTATGTGGATCCTGAGAAACTTAAGAGAAGCCCATGGGGGAGGGGAACAAAAAAAAAAAAAAAAAAGAGGTTAGAGTGGGAGAGAGCCAAAGCATAAGAGACTGTTGAGAACTGAGAACAAACTAAGGGTTGATGGGGGGTGGGAGGGAGGAGAGGGTGGGTGATGGGTACTGAGGAGGGCACCTTTTGGGATGAGCACTGGGTGTTGTATGGAAACCAATTTGACAATAAATTTCATATATAAAAAAAAAAAAGATTTTTTCTCTCTCTCAAAACAAAAAACCAAAAAGAAAACAAAAAACAAGCAAAAGCCACAAAAAAAATGAGAATTTTAAGAAACTAGTAAAACAATTGCAATAGATAGGATATAAGACTAGTTGCTGTAACAACTAAAACCAAGGACGAGGCTTTAGATTGTTAGACTATTTTTCAAGATGTTCATTCTGTTGCATGAACAAAGCACTGTCCCCAGCACTTATCTGTATTCAAAGCTATTGGAGTAGGAAAGGGAGGTGAGTGTTTCTATTAAGAGTGTGATCTAGAAATTGCAATCATCATGTCTGCCCATTTCCCAGTGGCCTAAATTTAATCACATAACTTCACCTTGCTGCATTTGGGAGGTTGGGAAATAGAGTCCTTGGCTAAAATAGGTCACTAGCCCATCTTAAATTCATGAAGCTCTATTTCTTAAATAAAACAAAAACAAAAACAAAGGAATGATAGATATTAGGGAGCATTTAGTATACTCTTTGACAACACTCAGGCAAATTAGAAACAATCCATGGACTCAAAATTTTGAAGAAATGGAAAGATAAAAAATTATCAGGGGAAAGTAGCGAATTCCATGCAAGTATGAAAATTCAATTCAGCATTAGTATCATAATAGGATTTATCAGACCTTTAATTGCTAGACTATTTGTAAACTAGAGAAGTGTAAGAAACAATGCTAAAAGATAGTTGTTTTTTCTGGTTTATGGAAAATATTACAGTATTGAAAAAGTAAATAATTTCACGATTCCTGCCTATACATTGAGAGAAGACTTCTCAGTGTTTAACATTCATAACCTCGTTTTTGTTTGTTCTGACAGTGTGCTGGACTGTTACTGGGCCTCTCATCCATCCTAATTATAAAAATTGAAAACCACTTGTAGTCTTGCTCATTCCTTACAAAAGAGAGTGACAACTCTGACAGTTTAAGTTAAAAAGCCCAGTAAAACTTTCCCATAAAGCAATACCCACAGTGAAAACAGTTTATCACTTTACACAACAGAGCCAAGCTCAAGCCTATAATGAATTTTGAAAGATATCCCTTTAAAGCTAGGGAATAAAAAAGAGATTACAGATAAAAACACAAATATAATTCAATAATGTGCATCTTTACTTGGTTTCTAGCCTTACTTAATTTGATTTTGCTGTGTAGTTAATTGAAATGTCCAAAGCTTATCCAGCTGAGCATACATACAGAACCCTGATCAACTATGCCTTGGTTTTATATTCATTATTTTGGTTTATTCGTTTTAATAGCTACAATGGTTTTGTTAACTTATTTCCACCATATGGACATATGCATGTCCCCATACTTGTATTTCAGTGTCTTTGTATTCATAGGAATGTGATTAATAAAAAGACACCTTTTAGTTTACATTAAAATTACTGGTTCTTGACATGGGGGGTCACTAGCTTCTGTATGCTGCAACTGAAGGCTGGTTGAAAGATTATAGCCAATCGGATTAAGTCTGATATTTGCTACTCCATGCTTAGAATTCTTGGCTATAACCCCAATTTTTCCCCTTGATCATAACCAATTTACTCCTTATACTGAAGATGGAAAAGGGCAAATGTTCATCTTCAGAGTCCTAAGCAGACTTGAGCATAAGACTCATTGATACCTAGCTGATCTCCTTTATTTCAGTATGTACATCCCATTTAATTACAGTAGAAGGCAGGTAATACACAGCTCTCAGACTAAGATGGATAACTTGATTACATTTTATAATTTTTTTGACTAGACAAGTGTTGGCAAAGGCAATACATTAGTCGCACTGTCGAGGGCATCAAATGTCATAGTGATAATGGGGTTTGTGACCACGTGTTTCCTTTGACAGGCTGCCACATGCTGTTCTGTGGTTTTAGACTAGTGCTTGAAAGAGATGAGAGGAGGTTGTGAGGAGGTGAGAAGTATATGAATCAGTTCCTGGGGTGTCCTGGGGCTCCGAAGAAAATGAGTTGAAACAATTCCAGCTCTCACTTTTTTCCTTCAATCAATTCCCAGCTGGGCTGTGACAGAAGGCAGATGATAAGAAAAGAGGGGAGAGCAATAAAGTGCAGCCACTTTATAAGGGAAGTAGTTGTCTCCCAGAGGGAAGGAGAAAGAAAAAGAAGCAAAAGAGTTTGGGGGAGGGGTGGTAAGGAACGGAGCTTGCTTGGAGGAGGAGTTAGTACAGTAAAATCTTTAAATGTTATAAATATCAGCAGTAACAACAGTTAAGAAATTGAAACGGGTGTAATAGGGTTTAATGGAAAAAGGCTTTACTGTAACAGTACACTGATGATAGTAGTCAATATTCACATCTTTGACATGAAAAATTGTTTTGGTAAATTGAAAATGAAGATAGAAGAAACAATCAAAATTACCAAGTGAACTTTATGTAGTCATTAACAAGGCAGGATGATTTCTAAATCACAAAGAAAGCAACCAAGAAACCACCAGGGACTCCCCAGTCTCAAGAAAAACTGAGAACACATAATTTTATTTCACCTAATTCTGTTATTAGGTATATTATTATTACTACTTTTGTAATGGCTTCATAGATCAAAGTTATAGAGCACCAGCTTCATTCGACATGTCTTAAAGGGAAATGCTGGAGTGCTTCTGTGTCCCCCCATAAGCAAAAGCATTGCTAGACACGTGGAGGCACAGACATACTTGTAACTGATAAGACCAAAGTGTAGGATTGAGCAAATCCTGCCTGCCGTTACAAATGAGTCACTTATATTTCTGTCATGCTCAGTGATGTATAAAGCAAAGTCAAACTGAGGGGTATAAAATATTTTACACAGAACTTTGGAATAATGGGATACATGTTAAAGCCTAAAGTATAACAATACTTAAAAGGAAATTAAATTAAAGCATATGTAAAAGGAGTCACAGCAATATTGGGAGAATATCCTTTAAAATGAGCCATTAAAGGAGGGGTGCCTGGGGGGCTCAGTCAGTTAAGCATCCAAGTTTAGCTCAGGTCATGATCTCACGGTTGGTTAGTTCAAGCCCCATGTCAGGGTCTGTACTGACAGCTCAGAGCCTGCAGCCTACTTCGGATTCTGTGTCTCCCTCTCTCTCTGCCCCTCTCCTGCTTGTGCTCTCTTTCTCTCAAAAATAAATAAAACATTTAAAAAATTAAAAAAAGAAAAAAATGAGCCACTAAAGGAAAAAACAAATGTTCTTTGTTTTTTTTTCTTTTCTCTCTTCCTCCCTTTCTCCCTGCCTCCCTTCCTCCCTTCCTCCCTCCCTCCCTTCCTTCTGGTAACATGATTTTCTAGTTGCTTTTTTTATAAGTCAGAATGTTAGAAACATATCTGAAATGTCTGATTTTCTTGGGAAAAGCAACCGATAAGTTATTTTCTTTGACTTTTGGTAGTATAAATGAGTGACCCTAGTACACAGGAGAAAAGACAAAAGAGTGAAAGAGTGGAAGATTGCTGTTCAAATAATCAGAACCTCACTCCCACATGACTAAGAATAATGGTTGAAGTTATTTAGATTTGTAGTAGTTTTAATGATGGCAAGATCTAAGAAAGTAGCTATATTGATGCCTATTGGTTTATAATTAGATATTGAGTGCACTTCTTCACGGTACTCATGGTCTTTCTAGAAACACAGGAAAGGCTTTTCTTCCAATGCACAGAATTATAGAGCAAAGACTATTCTCTGTGATCCCATCTCCTCCCAAGACTTGGGAAATATACAATTCTAGACACAAGCTGTATGTTCAGTAACTACTCTTTTTGGTTGAATAGGTGTGAATCAGCCACCTACGTACAAACACTTCCTTTGTACCGTGAACATATATTTATTTTTGTGGACTATAGGACTGCCAGCATTTTCTCTGTTTTCCCCCATGCTCTGTACTAATACCATACTAAATAAAAAACATTTTGGGGCGCCTGGGTGGCGCAGTTGGTTAGGCGTCAGACTTCAGCCAGGTCACGATCTCGCGGTCCGTGAGTTCGAGCCCCGCGTCAGGCTCTGGGCTGATGGCTCGGAGCCTGGAGCCTGTTTCCGATTCTGTGTCTCCCTCTCTCTCTGCCCCTCCCCCGTTCATGCTCTGTCTCTCTCTGTCCCAAAAATAAAAAAAAAAAAAAAAAAAACAAAAAAAAAACATTTTCCACAACTGTAGTTCTGCTACCCAAGAACCAAATAATAAATATTAAGGTTGAGGCGGATCCTATAAATGTGTCTTATATACCTCTGTTGAATTCTGACTCAGAAGTCCTTTGTTTCAGTGTTTGGTTTTGGTCAAATGATTATTTTAACCATCTCATTGATTTGGAAAGACTGTATTATACTGCTAAAGAGAAAGAGGCAGAATTTCTGAAGAATTAGAAATGGAAGGAATTAAAAAAATTAAAGTTACATTTTAAAAGCAGAAATTCTCCCATAAAAATTAAGCTCATCAGGTGATTTCTTCAGCCTTAAGAAACAGATTTGAAAATAAAGTAGTTTTCCTGTTGATCTTCAGAGTCCTAGATTTAATCTTTCTCTTTTTTTTACCTTAATCTCCACAGAGATTTGCCAGTGGGTTGGGCTTAAGATATGCAAATATGATACAGTGATAAAGCTAATAAATTGCAAATCCCACAAGATCCAATGGTGACAGATGAGTGTCAGGTTTGTGCTCAATAAAATGAAAAAAAAAAAAAATCCAGTAAGACTTATTAGGGGGAAATTCCATTCCCCCCCTTACCCCCAGAAGTAACACTGATTTTTTTTTTCACCATTATTTTCTCTGGCTATAATTGTACATTGAAATGCTGTTAATAACCTACTAGTTAAATGCATTTCTTCAACAAAGAATTTTTTCTTAACCTTGAAACGATTCACCTTTTTTAGAAACTACATTTGCTTATTCCATGACACAAATAATCCTGTGTTTTCTTTCATCCAAAATTAAATTCTGACACTATAAAAAGTGTTGGGATAAATATCTAGAAGAGAAAAAAGCACAGACAAGTTTAATATCTACATTAACTGACAGGACACTGATGAGAGTGTATAACTCAATGTATTTTTGGAAAGAAATAAATTGCATTACTCCTAATGCTGCGGTACCTCATCTTGTGCAGAGCTGTTGGGGTCACGAAGATGCAGTGGTCATAATGAAAACAATTTATTATGCATGAGTCAATTCCCTTATGTTGTGTCCAGAAGATGTTGGGCTTGGCACTAGGGGGCTAGTGGGAATAAGAGTCTTAAATTCTTTATCTGTAACCTTAAAATCAGAAATCGAACATGATAGTCTCACATGACAGAGCTCCTTTAACTCTTACAACACCTGAAAGGGAGCCTGGTTCTTTTCAATTAATAGACACATATGTTAAACCAACTGACAGAAAACCTTTCCCAGAAATCATTATGACCCCCTGATAGCCTGATTTATTTGGGGTTCCCTGGAGGGCTTATTTTTAATCAGTGATATAAAAAATATTTTTTCAGTTCAGGAGAACTTGGAGTTAATTTGTGGTAATCCCTGTGTGGGATAGTCACAGGGTTACGATGTTTGACTCTATATGGAAGCTTCTTGCAGGCAACATTAAAAATATGTTTTCAGTTCAGGAGAACTTGGGGATAATTTGTGGTGATCCCTGTTTGGGATAGTCACACGATTACGATGGTTGACTCTACATGGAAGCTTCTTGCAGGCAAAGGTTGTGCTGCAAGTTTTCAAAATGATTTGTTTGCTTTCCATAAAACACATGGTGGATTTCATTGGTTTTCAGTGTTTTGAGGAAAACTTATTAGAAAGTTTTCCTACTCATTTTTGTCTAATCCCTCATGGAAGCTTTAATGCGACATCCTTTGGAACCTTTTCTGATCTACCCTTCACTCCATACAGGGGTGTCTCTTCCCTTAAAAACCTGGCACTATTTTCTGCATCCTTTTCTTATAACACTTAGAATATGCTGCCTTGCATTATGGTTACTGGTGTACATATGTATTTCTTAATAGGGTTTTGGGCAATTAACTCTTTTTTCCTTTCTTCCTATTTGTGTTTTCTCCTTTCTCTCCTTCAAGCAGCAAGGTTACCAACTGAGTCTTGCCTCTAGGGAAAGATGTGACAAAAGGGAAGTCACATATAAAGAGATTTTCCTGAGTAGTTTTCAGAATTTTAAGCCCTGAGGAAAATGAAGTGAATTTAAGTGTTTAACCAAAATGTTAGAAGGTTTGGAGATGGAGAGAATCATCCTCTTCATCACTAGAAAAATTCTCCTGGGAGTTCAGGGGAAGAAAAAACAGAGGGGAAGTGACTGGAAAACAAAACAAAAGTGAAAACGGCTACAGGGGGCCCTGCTTTGGGGTTTGGGTCTCTGGGGTCACAGAGGAAAGAGTGAAGATGGGTGGATAAGCTCAGAGACTTCAGCGTGTAGAGTGACCCAGAAGGAAAAGAATGACTCTTTTGTTCTCCAGTAAGGGGTAAGTAGTTGGCAGTAGGGAACACCCCTTTACAGCTTGTCTTCTGTGACCTTAAAGTCAAGTAATTGACTCTTTAGACCTAAGGATATAAAAAGTAGTGATCTCTCAGTTTGCTACCTGCTTAGATGAAGGACTAAGGAGGAGAGAGGGTGATGGAGAATACAGAAGAGAGGATGGAAGGCAGTGAAAAGCATGTACTTACTCTTGTCCTTTAAGCTCTTTGATGCCTTGGCATTTTATAAGGCTTTAAATACTGGGATGCAAATCGAAATCAGACTGAATGTGGCTGGGTAATTGGTTGAAAGTACATGTGCTCCATCCTATTTGTAATGGGAGAAAGACCAATTTCTTTTAGATTTAATAAAATAAAGACTGTTTTGGGGAGCTTTTGCCACACTTGAATTTATGAGGTCCACTTAATGTCTTAACTACATTTAAAAAAATTATCAAGGGGTGCCTGGATGGCTCAGTCGGTTAAAGCGTCCAACTTTGACTCAGGTCATGATTTCATGGTTCATGAGTTTGAACCCTGCATCAGGCTCTCAGCTCTCTCTCTTTCTCTCTCTCTCTCAAAAATAAACATAAAAAAATTACCAAGCATTTATGATGTACCAGAATTTCTCTAGGTATTTTATGAATGTTAACTGATTAAATCTTACCATTCCACCATGAAAAGGTATTATCTTTGCTTCATGTCCTTATTATTACTTTTTTAATATTTATTTTTGAGAGAACGTGAGCTGGGGAGAGGCAAAGAGGGAGGGGGACAGAGAATCTAAAGCAGGCTCTGTGCTGATAGCAGAGAGCCTGATAGAGGGCTCAAACCCGGAACCAGGAGATCATGACCTGAGCCGAAGTTACAGCTTAACCGACTGAGCCACTCAGGTGCCCCCATGTCCATATTTTTAAATAGGGAAATTGAGCCTAGGGTGATGATGGACACTACCCAGATAGTTTAAATGACACATGATGGGATTTGAACTCTCGTATGTCTCTGGAAGCTGCTCTTGACCATGAAGATTTTCATTTTAACAGGAAAGGCTAAAAAAACTGCACTGAGTATAGAGCATACTCAGTGCAGAACCCCATGTGGGGCTCAATCCCATGACCCAGGGATCATGACCTGAGCAGAAATCAAGAGTTGAAAGATCAACCATCTGAGCCATCCAGGCACCCCTACCCAAATTTTCTTTAAAAAAAATTTTTTAATGTTTATTTTATTTTTGAGAGAGCATGAGCAGGGGAGGGGCAGAGAGAGAGGGAGACACAGAATCTGAAGCAGGTTCCAAGTTGTGAGCTGTCAGCACAGATCTGGATGCGGGGCTGAAACCCACAAACTGTGAGATCATGACCTGAGCTGAAGTTGGACACTTAACAGACTGAGCCACATAGGCACCCCAGAATTGGGACTCCATCTTGAAGGAGTTTAAATATGGTGGCAGTATGAATAGACTGATTTTTTTAGGTTGTTTTAGTAACCACGTATACTTTGACTTACTTTCATTTCACTTGGTTATGGAGCATCATTGGTTGCTAGCACTTCTCTAAGTGAATATATGCCTCAACATGGTTCTCTATGATACCATTTGAAGGAGTTTTTTCTTTCTGCAAAAGACCTGCCTACTCCATAATATTTCTGTCACCAATCTGTCTTAGTCTTCCACCTTCCTGGTTCCTAATTCTTGCCTTTTACTTGATAGGTTATGCAGCATAGTATAGTAATACATACCTATAATAGGCATTAAACAAAGACTGAGTGAATGAAAAAGTGATACCCTGCTGTCTCAGCATACCCAAGGACACTAGGATGACACAAATGGTTCATTTACAAAAAGACTTTCTTTTTTTTTTTTTTTTAAATTTTTTTTTTTTTTAACGTTTATTTATTTTTGAGACAGAGAGAGACAGAGCATGAACAGGGGAGGGTCAGAGAGAGGGAGACACAGAATCGGAAACAGGCTCCAGGCTCTGTCAGCACAGAGCCCGACGCGGGGCTCGAACTCACGGACCGCGAGATCATGACCTGAGCCGAAGTCGGCTGCTTAACCGACTGAGCCACCCAGGCGCCCCAAAAAGACTTTCTTTTTATACTGTGGAGTGTTGAAAATTTTAGGTCAAATTTGAAAGATAAAAATTCTATAAATGGGCACAATCAATGAAGGTTTTTTAGAAGTAAAATTATAGTAGCAGTGCTCAGAGGTCAAAATGTGTTATTTTCTTGAAAAATGTGTTGGAACTCAAATTCTCCTACTGGTACATAGTTAAATTAATACGTTTTCACCCTTGTTTTTAATAGCCTTTGTACTCTCTATGTCACCTTAGCAAACTACATTGGAAAATGACATTTGCACATTTTGCCTTCACCAAACTGATGGTACAGGATTTTAAGTTAGATATTATACATCTTTTAAAGAGGACTTGCAGCAAATATTAATTCTTAAATTATAAAAAATCTTTTTCAAGAAAGAATGGTTTTCATATGGTAACCAGTCCAGTTCTAAACAACCAAAAAACAATGGTTATGCTTATAATTGCCTGATTTCATGAATATTTATGACTAGTCATTATACTCATTTACTACTTTGTTCTTTAAGTGATATGGATGGGGACATTTACCGTGGCTTTCTGCTAAAATAAGTTACCTTGTAAAACAAGGACACTTCACTATTCAGGATAGAAACTCAGTGAATTGCTTCCCCTTCTCATTTTTCAGGTTTACTGTAATTCTCTTCCTTCTGAACAAAGGTCCTGTAACAACATTTTATATTACATAAATTCTTGATCCTGTTTTCTTATCTCTTGAAAATTCTGCTTATTATAATGTCATATAAAGTCAGCCATGTTTTAACCTAATTTTCCTCCCCCACTTCTAGCAAGAGAGAGAAAGAAAATGCAGAATTTGCTGAATACCTGGTTAATCTCCTTTTACATCTAACTCTAGTATTTGAAGTCATTTTAAGCATAATGTCAGGAGAGTCAAGGTTTGTACAGAAATTAAATTTGTTTTCTTGATTTCAAGGCAGAAGAAGAAAATATTTTTGAAATGGGGGAAGGGAAGTCTCAGATATTAATCTCCTATGCATAATGAGTAATTAAGTTTGCCTTAATAATATAATTTTGGTTCAATTTCAAAGTAAAGATTATATTGGTAACAAGGACAGTCCACGGTTTATTGTATATAACAGGCAACTTTTAAAAATTTGGGTAGGGGTGCCTGGATGGCTCAGATGGTTGATCTTTCAACTCTTGATTTCTGCTCAGGTCATGATCCCTGGGTCATGGGATTGAGCCCCACATGGGGTTCTGCACTGAGTACGGAGCCTTTTAAAGATTCTTTTTCTCTCTGTCTCTCTCTCCTTTAGCCCTTCTCCCTGTTTGCATTCTCCTTCTCTCTCCAAAATAAATGAAATGAAAAAAAAGTTCAAAAAAAAGTTGGGTAAAAGATGTAATATGTACAAATTTCATTATGTGTGTGTGTGTGTGTGTGTGTGTGTGTGTGTGTGTGCACTGCTTTTCTATGTAAAACAATTTTCAATATTTTGTTGAAGTTTTTCTAGATCAGTGGTTTAAAACCCTGTCAAAAACAAGGAATGTTTAATACTATGAAAAATTAGAATCTTATTTTAAAGTGATACTTTCAATATACGTTAAATGGAAAAATACATAGTAATGGTAAAATAAAACAAAGTTGGCAGCATTTAAATAGTGCCAACCAAATGGCAGACACATACTGAGCATATAAACAACTTGTTGCCACTGAACAATCACTTCAACTTTAAGATAATCACTTTTCATATGAGAATAGTGAGGTTTGTAACTTGTCCAAGGGCCACACAGTTAGTGAGGAGGCTGGATCACCTCTATGCTATACTGCCATCATAAATTCAGCAGCTTTTAAAATTTTTATTTTATTCATTACTAAGTTATCGACATATATTTTAAATGAAGAACACATACGTGAGAAATGACTTGGTCCATTTACTGACGATACTTAATGTGCTGATGTTTGTAGTATGTTCTTGTCTCATGTGTTAACTCCTGCTTGCTGAACATGAATGGAATCTGCCAGAGTCAGCTTTTAGAGTCAGCATTTAGATTCCAGCTTCCAGTCCTGTATTAAATCCTTAATATCCTGTCATAACCATTGCTGTTGGGCTGGAAGTCTGCATGTCTAGACAGGATCAGCTGTATACTCCTAACACAGTTGTGAGATGTGTGCCTTTTCCTTCACCACTCTCTCAGACTTGCTACCTTTCTTCCTCAGCACTTCTTCTGTCGGTACCCATTAGCTTTCTTGAATCCAAATCTTAAAATGGTAACTTTGTAATTACCTCTAAGTGGCATTGAATACTAATTTCTACCATGAAGATTTTCATTTTAACAGGAAAGGCTAAAAAAACTGGAGCTTTTAGATAGGATATCAATCCTGAGAGTACACCTTTCTTAAAACCAACCTTTACTCCTTGCTTTCTTCTTTTGCCCTCCCAGATTTTCTGGTGCTCTCTTTTCCTCACTTATACCTGTTTCTTGGCTTCTTGGTCTACAAGTAAGTGAAATTTCTCCATCTCCTTGATATCACACCACAGAGACCATGATCTACCTGGCCATGAGGGAAGGTCAAAATCTAACTAGAACTAACTCAATCCATAGTCTGACTTGCTGGACCAATTTGTAATGAAGTGGTCTGAGACACTAAATACAAGGCACTTCTTACTCCATTCACTGTTCAGGCAGGCAACCAAAATATTCACCAACCATGGTAGGCAGGAACCTTCCAGATTTTGATAATGTGTCAAGCGATAAGTGCTCAGGCTACAGGCAGGTAAGATTCTGGCATGAGAAGGTGATAAATAAGATATCCCGTTTTCTGTGTCAAGAAGGATACTTTGTAGGCTCTGGGGAAGATGTGAATGATACCAGTAGAACTGACTTCTCACAAGGTGTTGTTGGGGAAAAGTGTCAAGCACTCAGAGATGATGAATGATGGTGTTTAAGGAAGTCTGCTGCTAAGTGTAAAAATAAAATAAAGTGTGAATGCTAACTAGTAATTGGGGCTATAATAACATTTTAAATGTCTAGAAAAATGTATCTCAAGTGAAGTCACTGGAAAATGTTCACCAAGCAAATTCTAACATTCACTTGTATACTTGAGAAAGATGAAGAAACTTATTGATCTTGACAAAATGTCATCTTGTAGTTGCAGGGATTTGAGGATTCTAAATATTTCATGTAGATGAGTAAATTATCCCTGCTGGCAAAGTTAGACTATTTTAGACATGATAACCTCAAAAAAAACCCACATTATTTCAAGTTAACATTTCATGATAACCAATATTTTTCCAATGTAAATGAAGAAGCATCTGATTATAAGTCTTAATTTTCAGCACATAGAAAAACATGGGTCCTAGTAACCTTTCTACTTAGTTAATATATATACCACTTGCTTTAAAATATGTATAGTGTGTGTGTGTGTGTACACACACACACACACACATATATTTATGATGTAAAATTACTCTTAAAAACAAGTCTGCTTAATTTTATGTGCCAACTTGGTTGGGACATGGTGCCCAGACATTTGGTCAAATGTTACTCTGGATGTTTCTTTGATCCTGTGGTGTTGTTTGGTTGATTTGTTGATTGGTTGCTTGGTTTTGTTTTTGTTGGATGAGATTAACATTTAAATCAATGGAATTTAAATAAAACAGATTGCCCTCCTATATGTGGATGAACCTCAACTGAAGGTCTTAATAGGACCAACACAGACCTCTCCTGAGCAAGAAAAAAAGGAATTCTGCCAGCAGATGGTGTTTGGACTGGAATTGCAGCATTGGTTCTTCCTATGTCTACAACCTGTGGAGCCACACTGCAGATTTTGAAATGTCAGTCCTAATAATTGGATAAGTCGATTGCTTAAAAGAAACGTTCTCCATAGATACACATCCTATTAGTGTTCTTTCTCTGGAGAATCCCAACTGATACAAAGTGGCATTTCCATATTTCTCTTAATTATCTTTCTGATCAAAATACCTTTATTAATTCCAAGGTGACTGTTGATAAAAGACAATGGTTTCTGGTTTTAGTATATTATGTGGTTTTTTTTTCTTATTATAATCACAAATGCCAACTTCCTTAACAATTTATATTCTGTAAGTAGCTTCAGATTGTTAGTAATATTAAACACTTGCTCTTTACCTATGCTTGTTTTGACATAGTGTATATTTTTTTCAAATAGGAAAAACTTATAGAATACAGAGTCAGTTGTACACTAAAAGTTTTCTGAGCAGGAAGCACATAAAAGCACAATGGTAATTATGAAATATTTTTCACAATCATACATGAAATTAAAAATACACAATGACTTTCCAGAATGCTCCTTTGCCTTCCCAGTGTGAACTTTCAGCCCTTTACTTTGTAATTCATCCTTTTACATGAAACTCACTAGGTCCCAGTAGCACCTTGTAGTAGTGAGACTTAACGGTTCTCTTTTGTCTGAGTATCCACTTACAACAGGGCACAGTTACCCCTGGAGGAGATTATGGTGATGCAGAATATGGCCATATACTCTTGAAAAGGTCTCTTTTATCCACTATATAGCATTTTCCTTTCATCTCTAATTTGTTCTTTTTGTTAGCCCCATCCTAAATCCGCCTAAGAAGAACCTTCTATACCAAACACCAGATGGAGGTCAACTCAGTAAATGGTGTTTAGTGGTGATATACAACAGGCATAGAAAAAAATCATCTATTTTTCTCTTGGGGATAAAATATCTCCTTTTTTTTGTGCTATCTACTGGAAAAATAAACTGATGGAAAGTGTTTTTTTTTACTGTTATTTTTATCATAATTTTAGATAGGTGAAGTTAATCCTCACAAATCGTTAGGATCCTTGGGCCTTAGGCTATTTCACCTTCAAAATGAACTACACTTACAGACTTCAAGCTGTATACAAAGTTGTAATCATCAAGACAGTATGGCACTAGTACAAAAACAGACACTCAGATCAATGGAACAGAATAGAGAACCCAGAAATGGACCCACAAATATAGGGCCAACTAATCTTTGACAAAGCAGGAAAGAATATCCAATAGAATACAGACAGTCTTTTCAGCAAATGGTGCTGGGAAAACTGGACAGCGACATGCAGAAAAATGAACCTGGACCACTTTCTTACAACATACAAAAATAGACTCAAAATGGATGAAAGACCTAAATGTAAGACAGGAAGTCATGAAAATTCTAGAGGAGAAAGCAGGCAAAAATCTCTTTGACCTTGGCCGCAGCAACTTTTTACTCAACATGTTTCCAGAGGCAAGGGAAGCAAAGCAAAAATGAACTATTGGGATTTCATCAAAATAAAGGGCTTCTGCACAGCGAAGGAAACAATCAGCAAAACTAAAAGGTAACTGATGGAATAGGATAAAATATTTGCAAATGACATATCAAATAAAGGGTTAGTATCCAAAATGTATAAAGAACTTATCAAACTCAACGCCCAAAACACAAATAATCCAGTGAAGAAATGGGCAAAAGACATGAATAGACACTTGTCTAAAGAAGACATCCAGATGGCCAAACGACACATGAAACAATGCTCAACATCACTCATCATCAAGGAAATACAAATCAAAACCACCATGAGATAGAACCTCACACCTGTCAGAATGGCTAACATTAACAACTTGGGCAACAACAGATGTTGGTGAGGATGTGGAGAAAGAGGATCTCTTTTGCATTGTTGGTGGGAATGCAAACTGGTGCAGCCACTCTGGAAAACAGTATGGAGGATCCTCAGAAAACTAGAAATAGAACTACCCTACGACCCAGCAATTGCACTACAGGTATGTATCCAAGGGATATAGCTGTGCTGTTTCAAAGGGACACATGCACCCCAATGTTTATAGCAGCACTATCAACAATAGCCAAAGTATGGAAAGAGCCCACATGTCCATCTATAGATGAATGGATAAAGGAGAGTTGGTATATATATACAATGGAGTATAACTAGGCAATCAAAAAGAATGAAATCTTGCCATTTGCAACTACGTGGATGGAACTATAGGGTATCATGCTAAGCAAAGTTAGTCAGAGAAAGACAAATATCATATGACTTCATTCATATGAGGACTTTAAGACACAGAACAGATGAACATAAGGTAAGGGAACCAAAATAATATAAAAACAGGGAGGGGAATAAAACATAAGAGACTCGTAAACATGGAGAACAAACAGAGGGTTACCGGAGGGGTTGTGGGAGGGGGGAAGGGCTAAATGGGTAAGGGGCATTAAGGAGTCGACTCCTGAAATCATTGTTGCACTATATGCTAACTAACTTGGATGTAAATTGAAAAAAATAAAAATAAAAAAAATAAAAATAAAAGAACTATACTTAAAAGTACAGTTAACTTTCTTATTCTATGAGATGATAACATTCTCAAAGCAAAAGCTTGGTCATTTTTCTTTGCAATTAAATGAAAAGTAATGAAGTTTGTGTTTGTCCCTTTTTAGTGTAACCTTCAAGGCCTCTTAGAAATTGTGTCTCTTGGTTAATAACTAAACTCTGCTCTAGGACAGAGCCTGTGGTTTTAAATTGGACTAGCACTGTGCATTGACTTTGGTGGTAACTTTGGTAGTACCCATAGTGACAAGACTGTCTAAAGTAGGAAATGAACTAGCCTAAAATCCTAGGCTGCACTAGGATTTTAAGGAACCCTCAAAGCCTAGTTTATAGATTGAGCAACATGAAACAGATTTGAGTAAAAATATCAGTTCTTGTCTATACTTTGTCCCTCATTTATCTCTCCATTCATTAGGTAGAAGTGGTGTTTTTGAAGGCTAGGAAGCTGACCCTATGTGCAGTATTCAAAACAGGGTATGTGCTCAACCATGTGTCCCCAGCCTGTCTTTCTGCCCTGAGTGGTTGTGGGTGAGGCATATAGGGAATTTTCTTTTTGCCTACTTCCCTGAACTTTGTTTCATCAGCTGTACCCTAGTGGAATTGGATCTAAAATATGGAGACAGGTTTAAAGGAAAACTGACTCTTCCTATAGATAAGTAGTTTATTCACTTTGGGAGATAATGAAATTTATATCTAGGATTTGACTTAAATAGAAGTTCTTGTCCAGGGATTACAAAGAGAAATTTATGACAGCTTCTAATTCCTGTGCCTATCTGAATTCAGGGAACTTCATGAGGAAAACTGGTCATTATATAGGAATACTACATTCTTCTGGGGACTGTCAGGTATAGGGAAAAAACAGAGTGAGCTCTCCTTCGTGTCCTCCAAGGGAAAGATGGCATCTCCTCTGGAGGCATGTTAATAACAGACTAACAGACTTTTAGGTGGAATCCTGGCTATTACTCACTAGCTTTGTGATCTTGGGCAAATGTTTAAACTTTTCTATGCCTTGATTTCTTATCCATAAAAGGGGCATAATGCTGGTATCCACCTCCTATAGCTGTCTTCAGATTATATGAGTGAATTGGTAACTTACAGAGTAAAGCAGGACTTTGATGTTCAATAACTTAAAAGAAGTCTTTCTTGCTATTTTTATAGCTGCATTAGAGGATTGGGTGATGCTGCATGAACCGGCCTCTGGTGGCATTGCATAGAGAGCAAACCTGAGCAGTGTAACTACATAGTCTTTCATGAAAAGAAATGTGTATTGATTTAATTTTCTTTTCTATAACTGAAAATAACTTTGTTTCAGAAGATCCAGTTTTTACCTTTAAGGTAATTATTAACTTGTAGTTGGAAATGTTGTTTAATTACTGATTTACCTTGCAAATTTTACACAATCTATTCCAAATGCCCATGCCTTCCCAGAGCAGTCTTTTCTGCCTACATATCCTCTTCCTTGCCAAGACGGCATCTGGGTACAGAAGTGATTGTGAATATAGTAGGGCCTTGGTGGGTGGTCTGATCTTCATTGGCCTGCCTTGAGGGTAATGGACATCTCTTTCCTCTTTCGCCCTTTCCAAGCTCTTCTGTTCCCAAAGCTCTTCATCATCTGGTAGGGCAGCTTGTGCTTTGTTCTCTCAGAATTGGTTTTATATGGTGGTTGCTCCCAAAGAACCTCTTTCTTGCTGGTAAGACTTCAGTACTTGTGAAACTAACTGCTTGCTTATCTGATGCTAAGCTATATTCTCTACCCATTCCCAGCCTTAGGCTGTATACCTAAAGTTGTCTGATAAGGAATCCTTTCACCTTAGGCCACAGTCATTCCCTGACAGGCACATAAGGAGCTTTTGTTATTACTGCCCTTGATACTACACCCTTGCTGTGTAATTTTTGCCCTATTATTGTAGAGCATCTCAGTTCTTTGAATTTGGAGAGAGACCTACTTTACGTTCTTGGAATACTCTTTTTGAGGGTACCAAGATTCCCAAGGACCTTCACCTAAAATAATTCCACCATCTAGGAATATAAATATGGTCTGCATTTATAAACTCTGTGCTCTAGATAATGGTTGGGCTAACTACAGTTGGGCCATATCTGGCCCACTTCCTGTTCTTATAAAGTTTGATTGGATCACAGCCATGCTCAATAATTTGTGTATAATTTATGAGTGATTTTGTGCTACCATGGCAGAGTTGAATCGTTTTGATAGGCTTTGTGGGCCACAGACTCTAAAATATTTACTATCTGGCACTTTACAGAGAAAGTTTGACTCTGGCTCTAGACCTCTAGGGTCTAATCACACCTTCCAAGCCAAAAGATTTTGAAAGTCATAACAAATCCATTTATATCTTAAGTGCCTTATTCTTTCCCATAAAAGACACCTTGTTTTCAGACTATTGTGTCTGCTGTGAGTTTTAAAAGTTCTTTGAGTATTTTAGTTTGCATTCTTCATTGCAGGCTGTTCAGGCATCCCCTTGAGGCGGTAAGTACCATAAAGCCAATGGGTAGAGAACTACAGAACATCAATATGATTTTTTAAAAATATTTTTTATGTTTATTTATTTATATTTGAGAGTGAGAGGGAGAGAGAGAAAACACAAGTAGACGAGGGGCAGAGAGAGACACACAGAATATGAAGCAGGCTCCAGGCTCTGCATTATCAGTGTAGAGCCCCATGTGGGGCTCGAACCCATGTACTGTGAGATCTTGACCTGAGCCAAAGTCAGATGCTTAACTGACCGAGTCACCCAGGTACCCCAACCATCAATATGATTTTTCAGAAAAATGACAGTCTAGGATCTCAAAATAGTGTCCTGCTTCTAACTCACTTGGTTTACTCACTCTCTGATTCAGTTACCAATCAATTATTAAAATTTGCTTAACTCGACATACCAGGCACTGTGCTAGGTGCTAGGGATACAAATAATAGCAAAACAAAACAAAAATTTCCCTGATCTCATGAACATGGAAGACTATTATAACAGGACTAAAAATACATTGTGTGAATTATTTGTTGCTTTTTCTTTCCCTTTATGTTGCATGTAGACAACGAGGCTCATTGTAATTGCTTTGGTCACACTTGGAAGGCAGAGAGCCATCTAGTATAAAGTCAATAATGCTGTTGGTCTTTTGTGAAAGTGAAAGTTCTTTGAAAAGATACTGTTAAGAGCATCTTTAAATGGAGGAAGGAATAGAGGGCTCAAATGGGAGTGAGCAGGTCTGCAGTCTTGGGCTCTAGAGTAATAGAGGACTTGAGCACCACCCATGGTAGGGCTTTGGAAAGGTGGAGGATCTTTTAACCAGTAGCTATAGAACACTCCTGGAGAGCAAACTGGACATTCAGTTTCCCAAACTCAATAGACTCCTGTATTCTCTATACATAGCAGGAAAGCTTAGAGCATCTTAAAAGGAACTATTAAAAGCTTTGAAAATGAGTATGTCAATGAAGACCATGATATAATGATGATTTAACACCCACCCCTTGTTCCCAGAACTGCCTAAGTTTGGTGTGGCCCTAAGTGGATTTTGGTGTGACTCTAAAAGGGGTGCAAGGCAATAACTATGGGAGATAGAATTTCCTGTTGTTCTGGTTGGACAGAGCCTAGGGTTCAAGTTTAATTTAGTTGAAGAAGAAGATAGAAATGAATATTTTGAAATATTCGAACATATTGTCTACAATTTATACCTATGGAAAGAAAAAAACTTTAATTTCTTAATGGTAGCAGTTTGATTAAATACCTGCCATGCATTAAAGTTGGTAAAATGCTGTTGGTTAAGGTCAAGAAGTTACCGATGAAAGCCACACAGCAAAGAAGAGAGTGGCTTGAGATTTTTAACCCAGATCTGACTCAGTAAAGCCAGAATACTTTCCTGTATCACTTCTTGACACCTGGTGAACCAGGGCTGAGGAGGTAACCAGGGAAGCTTCTACCAAAAATTGTCACTGTGTTGTTGAAATCATGGATGACAGAAGATTGAATATTAAATTAATAACTGTTTCTTCTTGGAAGGTTTCTCCTTTTTTATATTTTTACACAAATACATTATTGAATATCTTCATATCTTTTATTGAGGAAGGCAAGTAGTAGAAGACACTGAAGGAAGAAAATAACTTCTGACCAGAAGACCTGATGAATTTGGGTTAGAGCTTCCAAATCTTTGGTAGAACAAATTATAGAAGACAATAATGTATGATTCATTGCTGGCTGAATGATATGGCCTAGGTAAGTGGGTTATAATTGGAGCCATTAAATCACAGCCAGGTTTGTACAGCTCTGATGTATATCAACAAAGAATTTCATAGATGTTTAAATATGGCATTAAGAATGTACATAGTAAAAGAGTGAGTGTTTTAAAAATAGCTCCAGTGGAGCATGTACCAGCAGAGCTAATGAAAACAGAGTTTGAGAGCAGTATTACCATGAAGGCACATTGCCTTCTGGATGCCATTTTTGGCAATCTACCACTTACTCAAAAAGGAATGTTTTTGTGGAAGAAAAAAACAATAATTGAGCCTGTATTTCATCATACAATATGGCAATTTCTAAGTTACTTTCATAGGTGAGACTTCATTCTCAACTGAAAGAAATGACTATAGATTTCTTAGGAGTCCTCATACACTCAAGTTTGATTTGAAGTGCCAGGTTTTTTTGTATACTTTGTCATAAATTTCTAACATTGAATTTATATATATTTAATCGTTCATGTGTCAGGTAGGAATGGTTAAAAAACAGGACTTTAGATCTTTAATTAAACTTTTAGTCTTTTTTAGTAGATTATTTCAGAATAAAAGTAAATCTCTTAGGGGAATATAGTTTTACATATTCTGATTCAAGCTAGAATTTGAACTCCTGAATACTAGACACTGTTATAGGTGACAAGATAGATACTATTTATAGATATCACAAATAAAGCTAGATATCTTTAAACTTAGAACTCTAGTGTTTCAAGGAAATGGGTTTTGTTCATCCTTGTACAAATGGGAAAACTGATGACCATATAGTTTAAAATACTTATACTTGGACCACATAGTTTAAAATGGCTACTTGGATAGCCTTCTATTTTCTTACATTTTCATGTCCCATTTCTGTTAATAATCAGAGAAAGAATTTGATATATGTTTAATTATAGGGAACAAAGAATTTTGATTGTCTTGCTGAAAAAAATTAATAAGCTAAAAATTTGTATTCAAAACATGATTTAATTTTGCAAGTTTAATTGTTTTGAAATTTTTAACTGGTTGGATTAGAAAGGTCAAATAAATAAAATTAGTGGTTACTAACCTTTAGAGGATTGAGTTTTAGGACACATTATAATGGACTGATCCTACACTTGTTATGTTTTCATCTGGTCCCACATATCTGTATAAATGACAGAAACCAACTGATGAACAGGCAAGGACAGGGAAAAAGTGAAGGCAGGTAATGAATGAGTAGGAAAAAATCCTAAGCAGACTCTAATATACAGTCCATAGTGGTGCCTATTTCTATTCAATAGAAATAGGCATATGAATAGAATATTAAAATTTTAAACTAACATATGAGGAAAAACTATGCAAACTATCTGATAGAAAGCAAGTCTCTAAAACCCTTTTCATGTGGTTCTAAGTCCTCAGTAAAAGGGACACGTTTGGTATTTCTTAGAGTTATATTGACTTTTTAAACCAAATTAATGCAAACAAATGCTAACCTAAATGTTACCAAGTTGTGTTACTTGCGTATTCTATCAGTTAATGAGGTAAACATGATGGATACCTGATGCAAACATGATTAGAACATGCTAATTTAGTCATTTCCGTCCATATCTCCATGGATAACACATTTACACTTTGGGTAATATAGAACACATCTGTTAGGCTACACAGGGACAGACCTGAATTTTATTAGACTATCTAAATAAACTACTTATGAAAAAAATATTGCTTTACTCAGAAAACCCCAAAACTCTTAAACAATTTTGTTGGATAAATTAGCAGACACCTATTTAAGCAATGGCTCAGATTTTTACAAGTTTAAAAATCTTTATTACTGTTCTGCTTAAAATTGAAAGGAAAAAAAGCAAGGCAAAGTCATTATAAATGTCCTTTAGAATCATGGCCCAAACACTATTAAAAATATTTTTTCCTATTTTCAATACCCATCTATAACATATCAGCTGCTGTTATTAGATCTAAGTGAGAATTCTGAGAAATAGATTTCAGGATACAATATATTCATATTTGTCCAGGTTAACACTTTTGTAAGAGACTGGTTTGGTTTCTCATACCTAAAATCCAAATTTCCCTAGTATAGAAAAATTTCTTTGTGTGAATGTTTGATTGTTCAGGGTATGTGTTGGCATTATCTGTGTGGGATAAATGCCAACCAGATGGTCTCTGGCAATCTAGCAGAAAGGCAGCTGGACTGCCCTTGCTTTATGTATATGGTTTAGCAGCCATGCAAAAGGCATCTGTTTTCTTTGTACTTTGAAAAGTATAAACAAATTTAAGGTATAGCCCACACACTGGCTTGAAAGTCATTATGTAAACAGTGATGAAATAATCTCAGGTATATGTTTGCTCATGTTGTGTTTTAGCTAGATTACTTTTGGAGGTGGCAGTGGGGAAAGACAAGAAACCAAACAAGTACCTCACCCAAATCACAATTAGGACATGTATTTTTCATTTAAAAATATGTAGCAAAATGGATGATTGATGATATTCCAGAAAACATTCTTCCTGACTTGATTTGAGGCAAGTTGTTTCGTGGTGCTATGTTTATTTCGTATGTTTATAGCTATTAACTCTTGCATACTATATAATCAGAAAAGAGAACAGAAAATGTGCCACTTCATAAAATAGGCTTTTGAGTTCTGGTGCACAAATCATTTAATGTACAATACATTACTTATGTTAAGACCTCCATTAGCTTCCAAATTCCGTGAAAACAAATTTAAATGATAACCATGGAACTGCTGTGGATGCCTACATTTATGAGCATCAAGCAGCCACATGCTTTGCAGAAAAGGGATGGAGTTGAGGATACTTAGAGTCTCAGTTCTCATCTTTTAGTATGTATAAAAGTATGAAATCGACATGAGGGTATTCTGTGATGAGGATTTAAAAAAAAATAAAACCAAGATCGTAAAGTAATGGGTTTGGGATGAGACCCAACAATCTGTTGTTAACAAGCATACCCAGTAATTTTGATATAGATCATCTATGCTTGAGACATAAGCTCAAACAAGTAGTTTGTATATTTCACTGGTCATGTTCTTTTATCAATTGTTTTCATTATTTTACCCTTTTGTTTGCTTGCTTTATTTAAATAGGTGTTAGAACATGAGAAAATGGAATGAGAGATACTATTTCACTGATGTAAAGGAGAGTCATATACTTGGATAAAAGATGTAGGTAGCAATGTTAACCTGTTATGTAAATTGATAAACCAGATAATCCATAGTTGAGTGAAAAGAAAATGGATTTTGGATTTAGTGGGTATTTATATATTGAAGTTCTGATATGAATAGCTGTATAATTCATTTCATTATTCTAAGCACCTATTTTCTCTTACCTGTATTTATTAGGGTAATACTAATTCTGTAATAGATAAATCCTGAAGTTTTAAAACATTTAACACAAAAAATGTGATAAGGATGGGTCTCAACACAGTTATTCAGGAACATACACTGAGAAAATCATTGCATCTAACAATGCATCTTCAAAAATGGCCCTTGAGGTCACCCTGGGCATTTACAACTAGCTAGCAGTTGAAAAAAGAGAAAGAATGGAGGATTTTATAAGTTATCACTAATTTTAGAGGTATAAAAATGGAAAATGAGACTATAATTCTCTGAATGACCAGTGGTTAGCTGGCCTAAATGAATCATTCTTATCTCCATTCGACTTGCACATTATCCTTCATAGACATCCATGAGATGGTCCTTTGCAATTAACTGAGTGGGAATGAAAAGGGAGGAAAGAAGCAACTCCAAGAAAAGAGAGATGTGTGCAATTTGGAACATGTGAATTTTGGCAAGACAGAAGGTATTAAGTTGGAGATAGCTTCTTAGCAATAAGATACATGATTTCATGCTGAGAGGAAGATTTCATGTGTTCACATATGTATAGTCAACACTTAATAATGTTTGAGTTGTCATGGGTATTAATGAGATTAGAGAAGGAATGAACACCCAATTAAAAAACAAAAGGTCAAATACCATAGGGATTAGCAAGAGTTAAGGGGCAGGGAGAGGAAGAGGAGAACAAAAGTTGTGCAGAGAATTTTCTGGAAGATAAGGACAAGAGGGATGGAGTACTACAGAAGATCTGTTTCAATAGCTGGGGAAGAGCCATTGATTTTGAGATTAATGGCAATCATTGTAAATAACTTTATTATTCTTAGGTAGAAACCTGGTAGCAAGTGAGGTGAGACATAAATTGTCAGGGGAATATGGAAAAAGTAGTAGTAAGTATAGACTACTTTGAGGAGCTGATATTGAAGAAAATGGAACAAATGGGACAGAAGACTAAAAAGTAGATTAAATAAGAGAAGATGATTATTTAACCTGAAATTCTAACAGGTAAGAAATGAAGCCATAGATATATGAGAAATCTTGTTCTATTTTTTTAGGCTAAACTTAATCCAATCCAATACCTTGCCCATCTGCTGGAGGGGAATTTAATCTATCATTATGTGACTTTTCCCTGTATCTTCTCAGGGTTGAGCACAAATCTCTAAGTGGGAAGATATTTTGCGGATGGTAAAAATTCTCACTTTTGGAATCCAGCTTTTCTAAATGATCTGAACATTGTCCTTTGAGTTTTTGTTACTCCTCCCTAAAGTTTCTTCCAGAAAATGGAGTGTGAGTCTTTGGTTCTCTGATCCTTAAGACCCGGTTGTGGCCTTGAGGAATTCTGTCTACATTTTACCCCAACACACGATTCCTTTTATCTCCCTTTTGAGGGAGTGCAATGTAAGTATTTCCAGAAGGAGTGAGTATTCTTTAACTTGAAAGAACTTCTTATATCTGCCCAGCAAGGACAAGAAAATGTAAGACAAAGAATATGAAACAAATGAAGCCTATTATAAGAGTAAAAACAGTGAATTTTCTCAATACATGCGTGGAGAATTTTATTTTAGATACTGTAAGAAGAACAATCAAAAGGATCTCAAGGGGAAGTAGTGGCTGAACATGAATGACAAATGGTAATACAAAAATGTGTCATGTGCAAGTAATATTAAAGAAGAAAACCAAAGCAGGAGACATCACAATCACAGACTTTAGCCTCTACTACAAAACTGTAATCATCAAGACAGTATGGTATTGGTACAAAAACAGACACATAGACCAATGGAACGGAATAGAATAGAGAACCCAGAATTGGACCCACAAATGTATGGCCAACTAATCTTTGACAAAGCAGGAAAGAGTATGCAGTGGAAAAAGGATAGTCTCTTTAACAAATGGTGTTGGGAGCTGGACAGCAACATGTAGAAGAATGAAACTAGACCACTTTCTTAAACCGTACACAAAAATAAGCTCAAAAATGGATTAAAGACCTGAATGTGAGGCAGGAAGCCATCAAAAACCTAGAGGAGAAAGCAAGAAACAACCTCTTTGATCTTAGCTGCAGCAATTTCTTACTCAACACATCTCCAAAGGCAAGGGAATTAAAAGCAAAATGAACTATTGGGACCTCATCAAGATAAAAACCTTCTGCGCTGCAAAGGAGACAATCGACAAAACTAAAAGGCAATGACGGAATGGGAAAAGATATTTGCGAATAGCATATTGGATAAAGGGCTAGTATCTAAAATCTATAAAGAATTCACCAAACTCCACACCCAAAACCAATAATACAGTGAAGAAATAGGCAGAAGACATGAATACACACTTCTCTAAAGAAGATATCCAGATGGCCAACAGACACATGAAATGATGCTCAGTGTGACTCATCATCAGGGAAATACAAATGAAAGCCACACTGAGAATACCACCTCATTCCGGTCAGAGTGGCTAAAAGGAACAAATCAGGAAACTATAGATGTTGGCGAGAATGTGGAGAAACGGGAATCCTCTTGCACTGTTGGTGGGAATGCAAACTGGTACAGCCTCTCTGGAAAACAGTGTGGAGGTTCCTCAAAAAATTGAAAGTAGAGCTACCCTATGATCCAGCAATTGCGCTGCTAGGAATGTACCCAAGGGATATAGGAGTGCTGATGCATAGGGGCACTTGTACCCCAATGTTTGTGGCAGCACTTTCAACAATAACCAAGTTATGGAAAGAGCCTAAATGTCCATCAACTGATGAATGGATAAAGAAGATGTTGTTTATATATTCAATGGTATAGTACTTGACAATGGGAAAGAATGAAATCATGCCATTTGCAGCAATGTGGATGGAACTGGAGAGGATTATGCTAAGTGCAATAAGTCAGTCAGAGAAAGACAGATACTGTATGTTTGCACTCATATGTGGATCTTGGGAAACTTAACAGAGGACCATGGCAGAGGAGAGGGGGAAAAAGTTACAAACAGAGAGGGAGGGAGGCAAACCATAAGAGACTTAAATACTGAGAACAAGTTGAGGGTTGATGGGGGGAGGGGAGTGGGGAAAGTGGGTGATGGGCATTGAGGAGGGTACTTGTTGGGATGAGCACTGGCTGTTGTATGGAAACCAATTTGACAATAAATTATATTAAAAAATTTAAAAAAATGTGTCATATGTTATCATAGCCATGTGCTTTCACAGTTTTCTCCCTTCCCGGCTTCTTTGCTTTATTCAGAAAAGGCAGAGCAGGGAATAATCCCTTGAATGGGGGGCAGGACACCACCAACCTGTGCGTGGAGTTCTCTGTGTGTTGGATGGCTGAGAGGCAGAGAGGTTGCTTTATGAAAATAACTGGAGCAGTGCATTCTAATGATGCATTAGATGTAGAAAGGTACTTCTAATTTTCTCTTACGGTGTCATTCTTTTGCTTCATAATTAATTGTGGTGGAGTTCTAACAAAAGACCTATATCACTCTGAGAGTTTTTGTGGTGTTTTTAGCTATAACGGTACTCTCTAAAAGAAAAAAAAAGTTACATATATATATGTATTCTTAAATGAAACTATCTTGGCTGTAACTGTATAAAATGGTTAAGAGAATCATGACTCTTAGTTACCTCCAATTTGCAGTATTCTTGCTGCGTATCTATTTTATATAGCTCAAAATGAAAATTTATACACATTTGGCCAGTTCAGAAATCTGTAGAGAAAAAATTATATTCCAAAAAATTACAGTCTCAGGTTACCTCCAGAGATAGTGCATTGCATAGCTGTTTTATGTAATATAAAGGTAAGAAAAAAGTGATTGCAAAATGTAGTATACTGTCCTATTAGCATCGTTATTTCCTAATTGCTTTCATACTTTGTCATTTACCTTTTTATACCTTTTTATTTTTTTTGTTAACATGGCTTGTTCAAATCCTAATGTGAAAAAATTTACAATTATTTTTACCCACCCTATCAGTGCTGTTTGTTGTTAGTTTTTTAAGTAGAAATTGATAAAGATTACTTCATATCTAGGTTGATCAGGCAACAGAACTAAATGTTTCAATCCAGGCTATGGCAGATGAACAAATAAAGGATGAATGATAGTAGGTGACTTTCCCAGGGATGCACAGTGAGGAAATAGCAGTGTCTGGATGAAGAA
The DNA here is from genome assembly GCF_028749965.1 of Puma concolor. Lineage (NCBI taxonomy): Eukaryota > Metazoa > Chordata > Mammalia > Carnivora > Felidae > Puma > Puma concolor. Next base: position 79,888,107 of record NC_141667.1, on the reverse strand, counting down.
ACATTGTTCCATGTATATTTCTGGTAGCCCTATTTGAAAATGAAAGGAGTAAAATAGAATAAAATGTTTCTGTTTTTGGCGTCTTTGGTGTTGGGATGTATTTTTATCAGTACATAATTAAGGTTAATGACTGTATCAAGGAGAGGTTATCATAGAACAACAAGAAAATATGTTGGATAAAGGAAACATAGCAAAACAGGTTTTCAAATGAATGGGAAACAAAGTCGTGATGGAGCAAGACTCACCACCGTATTGTATGATGATAACGACTCACTTAAATAAGGTAAGATATTCCTGGTTTGGATTCTTTAATAGTCTGTGCACATCTTCACCAGTAAGATATTAAGAAGGAAAAGCGATTTAGAAATGTAGCCTTACAATATCATAATTAATGACCGGTGAAGAATAGATAATAAAAACGTAGGGAATTTAAATGAGTTTAGTCACTTGAGGATGTCTACAAGTATTTTATGAAACAGAAATAACATAAAGCTGGTTGGGAACTTTTCTTTCAGTTTTTTTTTCTTTTTTTCTTTTTTTCTTCTTTATTTCTTGAAACAGAAAGTTAAAAGCCTATAGGAGATAACTTCTGTTATTTTTTATCAAAGAAAAAACCCTGAGACATTCTCCCCACTTTTTTTCCTTTTCTTTCTTGCCTCTGATCTTTTGCAGAGTTTGTAAAAGCTATCTAAATCCACTTTCAGATCTACCACTAATGGGTGCCCTTGTTGGCTGCCTTAGTAGTGAGGCCAAAGATTAAGTGGTTGTGGACACTACACTCCTGTCCTATTCTGAGCATTGCTCGTGGGTCGAGGCTGAATTATATTGACAGGATAAAGTTGTCAAGACAATCACAGCTTTCAAAACTGCCAGCAAAGTCCCAATTGCTTCATGAACCATTACAGTATTTGAACTACTATGAACCAAATTCAAAGAATGGAAATGGGAAAATGTGCTCTGAGAGAAGTTGCCAACAGTGGTTTTGATCCCAGTAAGCAAAAGAAAAGAGTTCCTGATGATGGGTAAGTAAGAATGAGGCAGACAGGTACGGAATCAGTGTACATTCCCTTTTAGGGAGAGGTCCTGAAAGAATGAAGGATACAAACTTCAGTGACAGTTCACAGACATAGGCAAGGCTTCCCAGAACAGGCAATACATCTTAAAACAGGGGTTAACCGGGACCAAAAAAGTCCAAAAGAAAATGATATATAAAGAGCTATTTAAAACACATCCTCTCTCTCCCTGCTCTGTCCTCTCTCTCCCCCTCTCTCTCAAAATAAATAAATAAGCTTAAAAACAAACAAACAAAAATACATGTACTTAAAACTCCCCCTCTCCATTATTAGCTGGTAGTATGTTGAGGTCAAACAGGTATGAATAGCCAACACTTTGTTTTCATTTCTGGGTGGTTAGATCAGCATTTCTCTGTTAAAGTAACATGTCTCCAATCTTAGGGTCAGTTTGAGTACCTTAGGGGCTGGTGTTAAAAATGGAAAGGTATGAATATATGTTTCCTGTGTATGACATAAATATATAACCAATTTAATATTTTTATTTTTGCTATCAGGCAGTGAGAATTCCATTACATGAAAAGACAAAGTCTTGGACAAAATAGTACAAAATGTTTCTTTTTAGAATTTGGTCACTATCAGGAGGAACAGATTTGGCTCAGATTATCTTTTGGAAAAGTTATTTAGAATCACAATTGTGATACATAAAATTTTCCAATACTTGGTTAGCTAGTAGTCTCTGATTTAACTTCTGAAAGTAGTAATAACTGCTAAAACTGTGGTAATGTATTTAATAACAGTTAACCATCAAAAATATTTGTTGTATAAATAAGTGTTACAGCCATTAAAAAAAAAAAAACTAAAGAGCATCTGGGTGACTTAGTTAAGTGTCTGATTCTTGATTTCACCTCAGGTCATGATCTCACAGTTTATAAGTTTGAGTCCCATGTCAAGCTCTGTGTTAATCATGCAGAACCTGCTTGGGATTCTCTCTTTTCCTCTCATGTTTCCCACCCCCTCCATTCATGCTTCTCAGACTGATGACTTTATTGCAGGACTAATTGTGTATCAGGCTTCTGTTTTCAGTATCTGTTCTATTCTCTGTGCTTTATTTTTTTTTTATTTTTTTTAACATTTATTTATTTTTGAGACAGAGAGAGAGCATGAACAGGGGAGGGTCAGAGGAAGAGGGAGACATAGAATCTGAAACAGGCTCCAGGCTCTGAGCTGTCAGCACAGAGCCTGACGCAGGGCTCGAACCCACAGACCGCGAGATCATGACCTGAGCCGAAGTCGGACGCTTAACCGACTGAGCCACCCAGGCACCCCTATTCTCTGCGCCCCTATTGTCTTTAAAGGTAGATTCGGGTAGTCATAAAGAAAAAGCAGAAGTTAAGGTTTCACTTGTTTTGTAACTACTTATTGTACTCTGTTATTCTAATAACTTGCTTGTTTTAATCATAAATCAGCATTTTATTGGTGTGCTCCATTGGATGGGCCCTTAAATTTAACAGTTCATTTTTTTTTTTGAACAATGAATAGTTTTTTTGTCAAAGTTTCTAAGGTTCAAAAATCCATGTGAGTTTAGTTGGATACCTCTGAGTCTGTCACAAAGTTGAAATCAAGGTGTCAGTTGAGGCTGTAGGCAGCGTAAGGGTCAATTGGAGAGAATTCACTTCCAAGTTCAGTCATGTAACAGTTTACAGGCATCAGGTCCTTGTTGCTAGTGACTGGAGATACTACTTCTTTGTAACACGGGCTTCTCCATTGGGCTATTTACAACGTGGCAGCTTGTTTCCCCAGAGTGAGGTCTCTAGTGATAGGGGTGAACAAGATGGAACTCAGTGTTTTTTGTAACCTAATCTTGGAAGTGGCATCGCACTATTTTTTCTTTTTGATTTCAACACAACCTTTTTATTTTGGAATAATATGTTAGAAAAGTTATGAAGGAAATTCCAAATTCTCCTATATTCCTCTGCTAGTTTCCCCTAATGTTAGTATATTATGTTACCATGGTGTATTTTTCAAAAGTAAAAAGACAATATTGGAACAATATGTTTAACCTGGACACCCTATTCATATTATACCATCCAGGACACTGAGGGTTTTAGAATTCCATCGAGGACACTGTATTACATACAGTTGTCAAGTCTCCTATCTCCTTTGGTCTGTGATGGTTTCTATATCTTTATTTTTGATGACTTTTAGAGTTTCTTGGACTACTTATATGTAGTCCTCAATTTGGGTTTGTCTGGTGTTTTTTTTTTTTTTTTTCCCATCAATAGACCAAGATTATGTGTTTTAGGGAAAAATATAGTAGAACTGAACTATCCTTTGCATTCTATTATAGCAGGGTTATAGGATATCATGTGACAGATCACGCGTGATGTTAACCTTGATAGCTTTTAAAACAGGAAATTCAGAAAAAAAATCTTTTCCCTTCCATTTATCAATTATGTCTTCCTTTTTTTATGTTTATTTATTTTGAGAGAAAGAGAGAGAGAGACCAAGCATGGGAGGGGCAGAGAGAGAGAGGGAGAAAGAGAATCCCAAGCAGGCTTTGTGCTGTCAGTGCAGAGCCCAACACAAGGCTCAGTATCACAAACCATGAGATTATGACCTGAACCGATATCAACAGTCAGACACTTAACCAACTGAGCCACCCAGGTGCCCCTTAAGTTATAAGTCTTCTATTCTATGTATCTGAAGCTTTCTGCTACTAGGATTTGCTACAAATGGAATAAGAAGAATATTACCAAGAAAATACCCAATTTCTGGCACGTTAAATAGGATACTAGGATTTTTTCCAAACTTATAAACCGCAAATTAAAATATTACTTAATTTAGATAATTCATATAAGTTTTGATTAAAATCAGAAGGTATTATTCAAGGGAATATGGTTTTCTATTCTTGGAGAATGGCATGGGGAATTGAGATATATCTGCCCCTCAATTTCCTCTTCTTGCCTTCGGCCCAGGATTGTGGGTATGTGTGTGTATGTGCATGCATGTGCTTGCACATGCTTGTATTTATGCATGCTAGAAGAGATGCAATGAATGGTAAAGTCAGGAATCTCTTATTTGAGACTCAAGTCAGAGGCCACCTTATAGACGTAGTTACAGGCACATTAAAGTAAACCCAGTTATGCAACATGGTCAGAGAAAAAGAGGACTGGCGGTTGGATTTTCACTGCTGTCCTCAGTTTCTGCATAGCATGGATGATTGAGTCAAGCCCTGGTAGCTAAGTCATGGTGGCAATAGCGGTCAGAGTGGGCTCTCAGGCTAGAGGACTGAATGGAGGACAGACAGGAGAGGTCAGGCCCGGATGAGTTAGTCAGAGAACACTATCAGGCTATGACCAAGATGGGAGAGTTATTCTCCTACCTGCCAATTTAAATGAAGATTGCTAGCAAGTCTGGTCACAATGGACACAAGGTCTACCAACCATCATGTGCCCCAAGACTAGTACAAGGTCAGGCAAATTCTCACCTCAAACTTCAGGGGGTAGTTTTGGCCACTTAACTCCCTATTTCCCTGATATGTCTGGACATAATTTGAGGAAATGATCAGAAACAGTAGGTGGTTGTGGAAGACTGAGCATTTCATGTAGGGATACCATTTAAAGTATCAGTAAGGTCTGACCTTTAATTATACAAACAGTTTTACACAAATGCAGAACATAAACATTTTCTGTATATCTAAACTGAAATTTGGGCTCAGTGTTATGATTCTGATGTGCCTTTTTCATATCATAAATCTCAGGCAACTGACTAGGCTACCAGCAATTCCCTTTGGATTGAAAAGCCATTTGATTTCTCCTCAGTGTGAGTCCCAATTCTGATGGCTGGAAAATTCTGATTTTTCCATTTTTGAGGGATGCTGAACTATTGACCTTCCTAATTCCATGTTGTCCCCTGAAATACAAGTCTCTAGATGTTGTCCTCACCTAACTGGTCTGGGAAAGAAGATAAAAGAGGGCAGAATGGCTTAATGGGTAAGATTCCTACATTCCTTTAGTAAATATAACTTCCATTTTTCTAGAATTGAGACCATGATTTTACAAGGATGTAGGAAAGCATGGTAGGCCAAATAATGGAACCTCAAAAATGTTCATAAGCCTAATTTGTAGCACTTATGGCTTTATTATCTTGGGGACTTTGCCGTTGTGATTAAGATTTTGAGATGGGAGATTATCCTGGATTATCAGGATGGGCCCAATGTAATTGGACAGATCCTTTAAGAAGGGAGGTAGAAGGATTAAAATTTGAGACAATATACAAAGATGGAAACAGAAGTCAGAGAAGATAGAATATGCTACATTGCTGACTTTGAATATGGCCTAAGCCAAGAATACAGGAGGCTCTAGAAATGGGAAAATAAAAGGAAAGTGATCTTTCCTTAGAACTTCCAGAAGGAACCAGCTCTGCCGACCCCTTCACTTTGACCCACTGAAACTGATTTGGGACTTCTAATCTTCAGAAGTATAAAATAATAAATCTATATTGCTTTAAACTGCTATGTTTATGGTTGGTTATATTAGCAGTAAGAAACCAGTACTGAAGACAGCTAGGCTATATTCCTTTTTTTAAGGAGAGAGAGAATCTATAAGGAATGATTACACTTACACTCATGCTCTGCACCTCTCAGAGCCAACAGTAATACAATGAGAAGAAACTAAGCTCTCCATTTAGGAGTTTGAGCTTCAGTGATTATGATGATGATAATCCTTTCCAGGCCTTGTTGGGACCTGTGTTTCTAAAGATCTTGGACATAAGAAGGTAGGTTCGTGAAAATTCCCATAACTTATTCACTCAAAAACTTGGAGTTCTGCTTTCTTTTCACTATTTTCCTAATTTTTTTTTTAAATCTGAAAACGTTGATAATTATCATGGAGTTATTGAGACACCTTTGAAGATAATTCCAAACAAAATGACCCAGTAGCTGCCTATATTTTATGAGCATATTATTTTTTTTTATTAAACGTAAATACAGCCCAGAAATAAAGATTGGAAATTTAATGCTAGCCATGTTTCTGCTAATAAAAGTGACTTAATATTTGCTAATAAGAAGTATTCAACTTAGGCACAACAAATGGATTTAGAAAGAACTTTGGAATGGAAGGTTCTGTGTGAGATAGCCAAGCCCCTTCATCTCTTTAATCTTCCTTAGCCTACTTTTATCTTCTAGAAGGAGAAGAATAAAGTGACCTCTGAGGTTCCTAAGAGCTCTGAAAATTGTTGATTTATGCTAATAGTTATTGCCAAATCTGTTAAAGGAAAATGCTATCAAGAAAGTAAGAAAAATTGGAATGCAAAAGCCCTTCAGCTCTAATGAAGTCAGGTGGCACTATTAAGACACTGATAGAAGCTTAGAAAAGACTTTTAATGCTTCAAGATATCGTCCCTACCCTTGCAAAATTCAATTTCAATCATTTGCATATTTATGTATTAGATCACAATCTTCTCAGGAGATTCCTGAGTGTAATCTGAAACTGGCCTCTGTAAACAGAGAGCAGAGAGAGATTGAAGGAAGAGGCAGATACTTGAGATTGGTAGGTGGCTGTTTTAACAAACAAAGGGACTTACATGGCTTGTCTTGGGTGGCCGCAAGACAAGTGTATCTTGACAGTTTATATAGAAGCCTATCCTGGGTTCAGATGGTCTCAACAACACGTTGCTCTCTGAAGGCTGTGTCTTTGAAAAGCAGCTCCCACTGTGGCTGTGGTGGCAAAAGGGTACATCCCCAGCACATGGAAGGGAGTGAGGAGCCTCCAATTGCCCAGGCCCAAGTCTTGGGTCAAGTGGCAGTCACATCCTTTCAACTACTACCTCCAGTAATGCAGTGACACTTGATCCTAACCATCCACAAGGCTCTGTGCCAAGGCAGTCAGTCAATGGTCTGGTTGATGGTCTTTGTCTTTTTAAAATTGATCCAGTAAATTTATTCTGAATCATTTTCACCATCTGCTCTATAATTGTGGGTTGGGGGAAGGACAATAGACAGCTCATAGTTTTAGGATGGAAATTCCACTTAGAAGTGTGACTGTGGTCACATTTGCAAAAGCCATGAACACAAATGCCACAGTGGTCAGAGAGCTCAGGTACTCACAGTTAAAATGACCACATTCTAGAATTCTAATCACTCATCTACTTTTTCTCCATGCTTGATGGCAGTATTCTTAAACCTACGTGAAATGGCAATAACGTAGCACATTTGCCTAGTCTTTTTACATTTCTCTAAAAACTACCATAATAAATAATTTGATCCAATATAACTGTTATACAATAAATTAAAATACCAACAAATAGAGCCCTAGAATCTATGATTTTTCACAAACCCAACTCCAGAATCTAATATTTTCGTACATAATGAGAAACCTAAAGTGGTTTTAGTAAAACCAAAGGAAGTGATATTGTAGCAATCATTGACCGTGAAAATCAAGTGTTAATGGATACCTGGGGATCTGCATGTGTTAGCAAGGCAAAGTGGTCAGAAGGCTGAAGATTAATGTCTGTTTGAAATATTTTATGGCTTCTGTAAACTGTCAGCCACACCAAGGGATTCCGATTAGATCTTTTTACTGAGGAAAGAAAACTGAAGACTCTTAGAGTGGTTATTAAAGCACTGAGAACAATTCAAAATTAGTGCAAGGCTTTGGAGATTGACTTGGATAAAAGGGTATATGAGGGAAACTACCAGAGAAAACTGCTTCTCAGACCAAAGTTAGGGATGGGGCTTAAATAGGCAATAGCTAACAATTTTCACAAGGAATAGTTATTAGCTTGCATTTCGAATTAGTGAAGCAGAGCATAGAGTTGCCAATTGTGGAAACTGAAGCCCGTTTAGTGGGTCGAGATAGTTAGCTACAAGTTCACCATGTTTGTTAATGCTGATTTTAACCAATTTTATGAGAAGCTATCTCACTGGTTCCCTGATTGCTTCTCTTCCACTCTCTAGGCTTGAATTCATGTGGTGGTTATTTGCATACCTCAGCTCAGGCTTAGAGAAAATTTCCCTCATCATTTCATCAGTGACCATGATAAAAATGTGTGTACTTCATATCCATCCCATACATTCTTCATGTGTTCTTTAACTCCATATCGAGTACAGTAAAACTAGATTGTGAGTAACTTGTTCTGTTGGTGTTTCACAAGATGAGCAAATTTTCTAATAAATTTTAACTTGATAAACAAGTGATGTCTTGCAGTACGAGTAGTACGTGATGCTGAACATCACATGATCACAACTGAGCCAATGGTCCTTCTCTTCTCTCTCTCTCTCTCTATGTGGGATTGTGGGTGATTGTCTTCCATGCTTGGTCTCAGGCCACAGCGTTTGGCAGAAATCAGTGATTTTTCAGAATGTTGGAAAGTGCCCACAACTGGCACTAGTGTATTTTTCAGACTTCAAAACACCTGTGGACAGTCCTTTGCTTTTCCGTATAAGAGGAAGCTTAGGAACACTTTGCTTCCTTCTATGTCATTGGATAAGTTCCTTGTTAAAATTGCATGAAAACAAATGTTCCATTGAGTCAATAGATAGCAGTGATTCCATTAGTGATAGTGAAAGTCATCCTACACAATAACTCTCCTCTCTCTTGTCTCCCTCAGACCAGCTAAGAAGGTGTTCAAAGGCAAGTGTAGGTTCATTTGTTTATTTTTCTTTAAATTTTATATTTTCTTTATTATTTTATATTATATTACAGTCTTGTAATTATTTTTATATGATTATTTTTGGCTTGTGGAACACATCACCTGAGTTTCCATTATTTCTTATGGGGAAATTAGCTTTGATATACAAGTGCTTTGGATTAAAAGCATGTTTCTGAAACAAATTATGCTTGCAAACCAAAGTTTTACTGTATTTCCTACTCAGTTCTCTAACACACAGAGCGAGCAGGCAGTCATTAACCACCAGTGTCCAGAGCCATCCTCTTCTAGGACATGCTCGATTGTGTTTTTAGGAGAGTATTACTGTAAAGACAAGGGATCAGTTTTCAATTTGAACTCCAAGAGATAGACTTTTTTTCTGCAAGAGTTCTTAAAACCTACCAGGTAACAATCAGAAATAAATCCCAACAACAGAACTTTCGGAAGATGGCGGCGTAGGAGGACGCTGGGCTCACCGCGCGTCCTGCTGATCACTTAGATTCCACCTACACCTGCCTAAATAACCCAGAAAACCACCAGAGGATTAGCAGAACTGAGTCGCCGGAGCCAAGCGCAGACGAGAGGCCCACGGAAGAGGGTAGGAAGGGCGGCGAGGTGGTGCGCGCTCCACGGACTGGCGGGAGGGAGCCGGGGCGGAGGGGCGGCTCGCCGGCCAAGCAGAGCCCCCGAGTCTGGCTTGCAAAAAGCGGAGGGGCCTGACGGACTGTGTTCTGACAGCAAGCGCGACTTAGCGTCTGGGAGGTCATAAGTTAACAGCTCTGCTCAGAAAGCGGGAAGGCTGGAGGACAAAGGGAAGGAGAGCTGCTGAGCCCCCGGACGACAGAGCTCAGTTTGGTGGGGAACAAAGGCGCTCGCCAGCGCCATCTTCCCCACCCATCCCCCAGCCAAAATCCCAAAGAGAACCAGTTCCTGCCAGGGAACTTGCTCGCTCCGCGCAAACACCCAACTCTGCGCTTCTGCGGAGCCAAACCTCCGGCAGCGGATCTGACTCCCTCCTGCTGCCACAGGGCCCCTCCTGAAGAGGATCACCTAAGGAGAAGCAAGCTAAGCCTGCCCCTCCTGCCCCTGTGCACCTTGCCTACCCACCCCAGCTAAGACGCCAGATCCCCAGCATCACAAGCCTGGCAGTGTGCAAGTAGCCCAGACAGGCCACCCCACCCCACAGTGAATCCCGCCCATAGGAGAGGGGAAGAGAAGGCACGCACCAGTCTGACTGTGGACACAGCGGTGGGCTGGGGGCAGACATCAGGTCCGACTGCGGCTCTGCCCACCAACTCCAGTTATACACCACAGCACAGGGGAAGTGCCCTGCAGGTCCTCACCACACCAGGGACTATCCAAAATGACCAAGCGGAAGAATTCCCCTCAGAAGAATCTCCAGGAAATAACAACAGCTAATGAGCTGATCAAAAAGGATTTAAATAATATAACAGAAAGTGAATTTAGAATAATAGTCATAAAATTAATCGCTGGGCTTGAAAACAGTATAGCTGACAGCAGAGAATCTCTTGCTACAGAGATCAAGGGACTAAGGAACAGTCACGAGGAGCTGAAAAACGCTTTAAACGAAATGCATAACAAAATGGAAACCACCACGGCTCGGATTGAAGAGGCAGAGGAGAGAATAGGTGAACTAGAAGATAAAGTTATGGAAAAAGAGGAAGCTGAGAAAAAGAGAGATAAAAAAATCCAGGAGTATGAGTGGAAAATTAGAGAACTAAGTGATACACTAAAAAGAAATAATATACGCATAATTGGTATCCCAGAAGAGGAAGAGAGAGGGAAAGGTGCTGAAGGGGTACTTGAAGAAATAATAGCTGAGAACTTCCCTGAAGTGGGGAAGAAAAAAGGCATTGAAATCCAAGAGGCACAGAGAACTCCCTTCAGACGTAACTTGAATCGATCTTCTGCACGACATATCATAGTGAAACTGGCAAAATACAAGGATAAAGAGAAAATTCTGAAAGCAGCAAGGGGTAAACGTGCCCTCACATATAAAGGGAGACCTATAAGACTCGTGACTGATCTCTCTTTTGAAACTTGGCAGGCCAGAAAGAATTGGCACGAGATTTTCAGGGTGCTAGACAGAAAAAATATGCAGCCGAGAATCCTTTATCCAGCAAGTCTGTCATTTAGAATAGAAGGAGAGATAAAGGTCTTCCCAAACAAACAAAAACTGAAGGAATTTGTCACCACTAAACCAGCCCTACAAGAGATCCTAAGGGGGACCCTGTGAGACAAAGTACCAGAGACATCACTACAAGCATAAAACATACAGACATCACAATGACTCTAAACCCATATCTTTCTATAATAACACTGAATGTAAATGGATTAAATGCGCCAACCAAAAGACATAGGGTATCAGAATGGATAAAATAACAAGACCCATCTATTTGCTGTCTACAAGAGACTCATTTTAGACCTGAGGACACCTTTAGATTGAGAGTGAGGGGATGGAGATCTATTTATCATGCTACTGGAAGCCAAAAGAAAGCTGGAGTAGCCATACTTATATCAGACAAACTAGACTTTAAATTAAAGGCTGTAACAAGAAATAAATCCCAACAACAGAGCAGACTTCCTATTCCTGAAGAGATTGTCCATAGCAAGCACAGAGCCAGTGTGGTGCCACAATCTTCACGGGAAAAGCACAGATCTAGTATTCAAAAGTTGTACTCTGAGTGGTTGCTAAGCCAACTAAGGCTTAATAAAATTAGTCTCAGAGGAGGAAGGGACACTCCTGTATAGAACAGGTGGGTTTGGAACAAGAGCAGTAGAGGACACTTGTAAGAGATTTCAGATGGAGTGGCATGGGGATGTCACAGTCATATTGGCTAAGGATTACTTCTACTTAACCAAGTAAGGAGGAAATACTGAGTGATATCTGAGCTTGAGATGTATCTTTTATCGTTTGTGAAGTATATAGCCCTGTATTTTTGTTGGTTGTTTAAATATGAAATCAGCATATAGTTATTATTTCAGAATATGGGTTTTGTTATTGCCCGCAAACTCTTGATGTTTCAAAAAAATCCAGAATTAAAGATTTTTTTCCACATACACGTTGATACTTAAAAGACAGACTTGGATTTGGAGGTTTCACAGTGAATACCAAAATCAAAATTACACGTCTCCGTTTAAACAAAATCACTAAGCAGTTGTACTTTTAGGTACTGGTTTAAAGTGTATTTTTCTAGATCTGTTTCAGTTTATAGCTTGTCACCTTGAATCTTAAATAGCTTGCAATTATATTTACTGTATAAACTGTCTCATCACTTGCCCAGCCCCTTCCAGCCACTGTACTGTTAAAGCCAATGTACCATCATTTTTTCAGTCAGCTATTAAAATCTTTTTAGTTTCTATTTAGAAATTCCCTTTTTTAAAAAGATTTAAATTTTGTTGGTGTTTCTTCTTCTTTATGTGACAACTCTTCCTACAAAAATAGAACACTCTTACCTGGTTTAGGCTGTTTATTAGAAATTGTGGGTGGACCTTCAATGTTGTGGTGAAGGTGGGCTGGCCTTCACCAGAGCAGAGACAGGTTTAATGCAAACTGGGAATTATATCGCAATCTCTGGCAAGAGCAGCCTGGACAAGTCATAGTGTCAAATTTCAAGTTCACGGTTGGGGGGGGGGATTGTTGCTTGATAAAGCTGTACAAGGATGTGCCATTACACAAAACCTCTGACTTGATCTTTTTTGTTCTCTCTTACTCACTCTTTGCTTGGGAAACTCCTTCCATGAACTTGAAATCTGATGAGTATTATTCTTTGATCTGCTTATTCTAATTTTAGTAGATATATTACTTAAGAGATTAAAAAATAAATATAAAGGAATACATACAAACTAAACAAAATGATGGAGAAATAGGAAATGAAATATCATGGAACAAGTCTGGAGAAAACTTTAAAAAAATGTTTCAAGATAAAACTGACCTAAACTGGAGTTATGAAAATGGAAAGGTAAAGGTGGGAACATACACAGAGAGAATTGTGAAGTAGTAAACGGTAGAATATGGTAACTGAAGGATAAGGAGGTGGAAAGGATGATAGAAGATCCTTACTTTAGGCTGATTAGGAAAGCGGAGAGGCAAGTGTTGGGAGGAAAAATGATGAGTTTGTTTTCTGAATATATTGAATTTGAGATGTCTGGGGATCCTCCAAGACAATGTGTTTGAGAGAAAATAGGATATACTGGCATGGTATGCAAGTCTTGAGCAATGACTTAATACACTAACAACAGCAGTAATCATATCATTCACTAATTTGCTTACTGTATTCCAAACACTATGTATCATGTACTTTCTGATCTATTTTTCTGCCTCTGTATCTATTCTTAGGTCTATTTCTCATGTGTTAGACTCTGATTTCTCTGACTCATTACCTAATTTCTTTTTATGTAGTGAGCTATCAAAATCTTTGGTCTGCAGTAGGAAACTTTTTGGTTTTCCAATGCTTTTCTCCCCCACAAAGTTTGTAATTTCAGTGGGATTCTAGCAGGTAGGAGAGATAGATGTGTGCCATCATTTTGCCATGTTGAACTTGAAGTCGACTTCTGAATTGAGGTATTATTCTGCTTAGAGTTTCATCACATTTTGAAATATTACTAAACTTTTTAGGGCAAGGAATCATCATTTCTGTCCACCAAATTATACTCTTTTATAGCCTGAAAGAGATAAAGCATGACTAATGAAACGTTAATTTCTTATTTGCAGTGAAAAAAATAATTCTAAACAAAGTTTAGGGTCAGGCTTTTCTCTTTGTCTTTCCTCTTTCTCTTGACATCTAGACACGTGGCAATAAAATATTTTTTCAAAAAGTTTGGAAAAGATATAAAAACTTCAAAAAATAATGGGAAATTGAAAAAAATTGGAAAGTACGAGGAGTAAAATGAAAAACCATAATTCTACCACTCAGTATAATCACTGTGCACATGTGCATATATTAGTTCTACTCTTTTTTTTGCTATGCAACAGCATGCATGTATTTATTGGTTTATGTTTATACACATACACACATTCATATATTTATGAAATTATATATATTGATCCCTGTCTTTCTACAGAGTGCTGTATCATTTCTCCCATGTGTTTAATTAACTTTAACATGTTTTTGTGGTGGCATGTATTCCAGTATATGTGTTTTATAATTTAAGCTACCACTGTTGGGCAAAAGGGTTGTTTTCAATTTTTCACCTTTATAAATAACTCTTGCTTATAAATAAAATCTCCATGTACATTTTAGTAAATAAAACATACCACACATTCCTTGAAGGTTGTGATGCCAAAATGGATGTGTCCCCCTTTGATTACCAAGGTATTTCAGTTTCTCTGGCTTGATGTAATTCCCACCTGAAGCTACATGCTTCATAGGACATTCAGAGATGAAGAAAGATGGTACTTTGACGATGGCCTTATATGTAGCTGCATGGTAACTACTCTCCAAAGATGGCTTCCTAATGAACCACACATCCAGGTATTCACAATCTTGATAGGCCCCATCCACATTGACTTTGGGCTATCTCTGGGCAACGAATAGAAAGTAGCAGAAGAGATACTGCATGACTTCCAAGTTTAGGCCAAGGTCTTCCTGGGAATCTTGGAACTTGTAGTCTGGGAAAGGCAGTCAAAATACAAAATGAAATCCCATTATATATAGATATTCATATTATAACGATGCCTAGTAGCTATGGCAACATGCGAAAGATACTATTGATACTGCCTTTTTCTTTTATATTTGAAACTACATACAAGGTAGACTTTCATTGTAGCTTTCATCAGGAGAGAGAGTTCATGATAGCCTCTAGGATTTCCAGCCATCTCAGCTAGTGTCAGACAAATGAGTGAAGAAGCTTCAGAGACTTGTAGCCCAAATGAGTATACAGATGACTCCAGCCCTAGCTGCCATTTGACTGTAACTGTACACAGTATGACTGACTCCAAGAAAGAACTTCCCAGCAAGGCCCAATAGGCCCTCACAATTATGATACAGAAACATAAACTTGTGTGTTAGGCCACTAAACTTTGGGACTGTTTGTTATGTAGAATATGATAAGTGGACCGCTAGACATACGTTTGAGTTTGTGTGTACACTTGGTTCAGACCAGCACTCTTCTGTTTATACTCATCATGGGTCAAGTAGAAACAAAATTTGTATTCATGGAAAAGATCACTAAGAGCAGCATGGAGAGTAAGTACAAATGGAGCCATTAACTCTCAAAGAAGTCTGTGGAAACTATGCTCAACTTCTTGCAAGACTATAATACTTGGACTGCTTTTTTTCTTTTGTGTTTAGAAGAAATAAGGAGACTTTTGAATATCTTCATTTTGGCTTTTGGTGAAAAGAACTCATAAAAATTTTGTCAATAATGAACATACTGTTGGGATTTTATTTAACCCCAAATTAAAGAAAATCAAAAGAGAAGAAACTTTAAAAAAATAATACAAGCCAGCACATTGATCAGGTTCATAATAAGAGCCTACATTCATTTAGTAACACTTATTTAAATTATGGAACAAAGCTATCCTTTGTTCCACTAGTATTAAAAAAAAGGTAAATTCTTAATCAAATAAATTCTGAAACTATCTTTTCAATAGTGGCAGTGAGTGGGATCTTTTTCTCTGTATCAGATGATGATAGCTATCATTTTTAATTATGTTGAAGTTATGAACTAGGTTCTATTTATAGAACTGTGGGAGCATTTTCTAAAAACAAAATGTGATTATTGTCCATGAATAGATTACAGCAGGTAAGACAAAACACCAAATAAGACTTCTAACAATACTGAAATGTTTTCAAGTCCTAAGCACTGGCCAGAATTGCTCAGTCCTTGAGTAGCACTAGGAGAAGAAGTGCAATTTTAAGAGAAGAGACTCTGAAGGATGAAGCATGGCAAACCATATATTTAATAAAGAAAACATGTTTTCTGGGAGAAGCAAATGTGACAGGGAGATCCATGAAGGTGATCATGAAAAAGGAGCATTTAGATTTGACAAAGGAAGCTACCAGAGGTTTTAGAATGACTTTTAGAAACTAAGGGCATTGAGATTGGGAGAGGGGGGAGAAGAATCTGTTGTACAGAAAGCATGTGAGAAAAGATTTCATAGTATAATTCAGGAAACACATAATCACTTTTCCTTTCTTTTTGCCCACAAGGAGACCATGCTGTGTTTTTGCTTCAGCCTCTATAATTGCTGTGGTTCTGGCATAGTTTCGTCATTTACTGGCCCTTCTATTCCTGTTTATAGACCTTTTTCCTGGAGCTGCCCTACTCTAAGGCTGAAAATAATAATTCCTTCTTGGAATTATGACAGAACCATATTCTTCAACAACATGTTTTTGCTGTCTTCTGAAAAACCTTGGTTCGATAAAGCAGACTAATGGGGTATGTAAATCAAAGTTAGTTATAAGAAGTTAAAAAATAGATTTCACAGTTTTCCTAATTGGGTTAGTGCCAGATCTTGAGCACAACCTCTCAGAGACAGCAAAGAATGGGGGAAGGTACAAGAACACCACAGAAAGTGGCACTAAAGCTGACAAACACCTGCTGGCAGAATTCCATTTGAGTCACTTAATGAGTATTTCTAATATATCCCTATTTTTAGTTGCCCCTTTCTTGATTTTTCACAGGTTCTAATACATGAATATTATTATTGGCTATTTATCTACCTTATTTCCAACTTAGACATATGACATATGCTTAAAGACTTTGGCTTCATTCTGCCTTCTCCGTGACTGAATCATGTATATGAATGCATCAGTCCATTTCTGCTCACTGATTCTCAGTATAGATTCTACAAGTGTGGAAAGCACAGCCCCTGTTTTTATTTCACTAAACCTTGATTTATGCAGGGCATGGGTTTGGTGCGGTATGTAGGCTGCTCTGCATAATTTAGGTCAAGAATGGAGAATGGCACAAGGGCTACCTCTTCCCCCTCCTTCCTTGTCCTGCAAACATTTCTAACACCCATACATATTTTTCTCAGTGATTTAAGATGGAGCTTTAGAATCCTTGTAAAGAACCACTGGCAATCAAAAGAAATTGATATATTAAAATTTTTATTCAAGGCTCTAGGGGACAGGAGAATTGAGAAATTGTTATCCATCAAAGTCACTTAGGTAATTTAGTTTCCCCTTTCCTTCCCTAAATAGTAGAGTTTTGACATAAATTGTATATATAATTATTTTGCTTTCCTCGTGGCCATGTGCATGGGCTGGTCAACCATATGCAGATGTTTAATTACAACCTCTGAAGTTCAGAGAAAAGCTTAAATCATGATTTAAGAAAAAAAATCAATAAAAATTAACACTACTGAGTGGTAATTGTTTTCAACTATCCATTTGTCAAAATAATAAAGAGGTTAAAAACTATTTTTCTGAAAGCTTTAAAAGAAACTTCTACTTAGGTGATTAACATGTTTGCCAATTTTTAGATGACTTAATATCTGCAGATAAAATTTAACATGTTTAGCTTTAGGCATAAAACAGGGCTATTATTAAATTCCTATCAAAACACGAAGGGACCATCAAAACTATTAATTAAATCCAACAAAAACAGTTTTGCATTTAGTCTCTACTTGTATGTCATCATCCAAATAAGACCTCTGTTGGGCATGCTTTTTAAAAATTCTGTACCCCCCTCAGCACATCTGACTTCTTTATGTGCTTCACTGCCAAACTCAGTGTACAATCTCTTATACTTGCCTAGTTTTCTTCTAGGACACTATATTTCACTTATTTGTTGTATTGACAGATGCAGTACTGCACCTAAAACTATACCTGGCACATAGTAGTGCTAGTAAATTGGTTAAGTAAATTTAATTGATGTGTCATTAAAAAAAACAATTAGATAATTCTGGAGAGGAGCGGCAAGCTGTAGGTACTCAGATGTTTGTAAATTACATATTTATAACTGCAAGGGCGCATGAAGATCTATACAAAGGGCCTATGTTCCTTTTTTCATTTCACAAACATTTACTGGATTTCTCCTGGGTATCTGCCTCCAATAAAACATATGTCTTGATCTAAAACATTTTTCAGATGAGTGCAAGAATTTCTAATACAGCTGATGATATACTATGACATAGACGAACTTAAGGTGATAGATTATATCTAAATACCTTTAGATATCTCAGTAGATTTTCTATGGTAGCCTGGCTTCATTTTCAATTCTTGTTTGCCATGTGACACTTCACATGAACTAAATTTGTGTGTATTTATATATATATATATATATATATATATATATATATATATACATAATTTTTATATATGTGGAACTTTACATGAATTAAATATGTGCGTGTGTACACATGTTGTACATGCATATATACACATAATTTGTTTTTAAAGGAGATGGAAAGAGATTTATTACAAAAGTTATTAAACGGCAACTTAGAGAATAAGTTCTCTAATTTGATAAACAGCCTGAAATTATTCCTTCAGTTAGAAAGTTAATTATTTCCATTCCTTCTTGTTTATGTGAGTGTTTCTGATACTTGAAAGTGCAAAAATGAAAAGAAAGTTACAGGTGATGCATTAAGAAGCTATGATTTTTATCATAAAATTTGAGACAAAATTTAACTTATATATGTATGTGATTAGAAGTAACTTTTCCTTCTTCTTAGTATAGCTTCTGAGCTAAAAAAAAAAGTCATCAGGTTTAAAAGTAGGGAATTCAGAGCTGGAAGAAACTTTACATATGTATGTGAGGTTTTATGTTACAGGTGAGAAAACTGGGGCTCAGAGAGTCTGACTTTAGGAAAGTCTTAAAATATTAGTGCTACAAGGGAAAAACAAACCCAAACCCAGTGTTCTAATTTGTAGTCTGGAGCTTTCCAGCACATTCTACTTTGTTTAATTTAATTTGGTATGGTTACTCTTTTCTCTGAACCTCTGTAAGGGATTTCTGATGTTATCTGCCATGTTTTCATGGGTTACATAAAAAAACAGAAAATTAGCATTAGTTGGACATGCCATTTAAGATACAATTATTTTGGATAACTTGCTGCAAATGTTTTCCTAATGGTATTCAATTTTTTTTCTTTATATTCTAAATCCCTTAGTACTTTTTGAATTGGCAAACTGTGTATTCTTGCATTAATTTATTTCTAGGGAGAATTGAAACGCATGACAGTATTGATTTCATCCCAAATTCATTCGAGATCATTTTCTAAGAAGGGAGTTACAAGTTAGATTTTGCAGACTTTTGAGATGTTCATTTTATGTAGGCCATAAAAAGGAAACAATGTAATACCTACTGGATTCACAAACAATTACGATGGAGAGGCTGAACATGGCTGTTGGAGACTCTTGAGTGCTTTGATTACAATCTAATTAACATGACACAAATTGAAACAAGTCCGAAGATGCTTAATTCATTTTTTCTGGTGATTATAATCATGATGAATAAGATTCCTATTATCTTTTGGAAAGGTATTTGATCATGCCCCAAGACATGATAAGGGAAGAGAAATGTTCCTATTACCTGGTGTTTAGAATTGCTAAAAGGTAGCAGAGACCCAACCTGACCTTCAAGGTAGTTTGAAATGTGTCTGCTGTGGCTTTTACTGCCCATGCACCCCGTGCCATTGAGTATAAGGAAATGTGATGCAATTACTCATTAGTTGTCACTGGCTTATTTTTAGCACTTTAAGCTTGGCTGCGTCCCTGCCTTCAGAGCACTCCTCCTGTTCCTTTTCCTTATTGTCAAGAGTCTGACAATTGCTTGTCTCTGCATTGTTAGTCTTGTGCTTTTTCTTCTGGAAGATAATAAAGGTCAAATATCCCCCTAGACTAGTGAAGTATTTTCAAATCAATAAAGTTGGATTCAAATAGCTTAGAAGGTAGGGTTTATAAGAAAAAGGTCTAGTGTTTGCTCTGTCAAAAGATTAAGTACCAGGAGGCTGTTTTGTTTTGTTTTGTTGCCCATTAAACACCTTTGATTCACCCAAACAAGGCAGTTTTTCTGCTTTTTGAAGTTCTCTAATAAAATTAGAGAAAAAATATAGTAGTTTATATCTTTGAGGCATAAATCTTGGATCATATTCACAATCCCTGGGTTAATTAACAAACTCTATGATTTAGCTATTTCAATTTTATTTGAGTTATAGAAACAATAGCCTTATGGGTTAGCATTCACTAGGTGAAAATTTATGAAGGTTATTGATGGTTGACATTCATCCATAAGTATATGGAGAATCGAAGATTTTTGTTCTGCTTGTTACTGTAAAAAATCAAGTTTTAAAATATGAAGTATAGCATTTTTAGTTTCTCTTTGGTCTTCTGGTAAACTGTTGGCTATTAAAAACAAATAAACAAGAAAACTTATTCTTTCTTTTGTGAGTCCTCCAGCCATTATTAAATGGCATTTCTTTTCTGTTTGATTTTCTTTAAAAAAAAATTTTTTTTTCATTTTGTAAAAATAATTTACATTGAAATTAGTTAGCATATAGTGCAACAATGATTTCAGGAGTAGATTTCTTAATGCCCCTTACCCATTTAGCCTATCACCCCCTCCCACAACCCCTCCAGTAACCCTCAGTTTGTTCTCCATATTTATGAGTCTCTTATGTTTTCCCCCCTCCCTGTTTTTATATTATTTTTGTTTCCTTCCTTTATGTTCATCTGTTTTTTTCTCTTAAAGTCCTCATCTGAGTGAAGTCATATGATATTTGTCTTTCTCTGACTGACTGATTTCACTTAGCATAATACCCTCCAATTCCATCCACACAGTTGCAAATGGCAAGATTTCATTCTTTTTGATTGCCAAGTAATACTCCATTGTATATATGTACCACATCTTTATTCATCCATCAATGGACATTTGGGCTCTTTCCATACTTAAGCTATTGTTGATAGTACTGCTATAAACATTGGGGTGCATGTGTCCCTTCAAAACAGCATACCTGTATCCCTTGGATTAATACCTAGTAGTGCAATTGCTGGGTAGTAGGATAGTTCTGTTTTTAGTTTTCTGAGGAACCTCCATACTATTTTCCAGAGTGGCTGCACCAGTTTGCATTCCAATCAGCAGTGCAAAAGAGATCCTCTTTCTCTGCATCCTCGCCAAAATCTGTTTTTGCCTGAGTTGTTAATGTTAGCCATTCTGACAGGTGTGAGGTTGTATCTCATGGTGGTTTTGATTTATATTTCCCTGATGATGAGTGATGTTGAGCATTGTTTCATGTGTTGGTTGGCCATCTGGGTGTCTTTTTTGGAGAAATGTCTATTCATGTCTTTTGCCCATTTCTTCACTGGATTATTTGTGTTTTGGGTGTTGAGTTTGATAAGTTCTTTATACATTTTGGATACTAACCCTTTATCTGATCCCTCTTTTGCAAATATTTTATCCCATTCCATCAGTTACCTTTTAGTTTTGCTGATTGTTTCCTTTGCTGTGCATAAGCCCTTTATTTTGATGAGGTCCTAATAGTTCATTTTTGCTTTTTTTTCTCTTGCCTCCGGAGACGTGTTGAGTAAGAAGTTGCTGTGGCTGATCGAGCGGACGCCCCGGCGGGACGGGCGGCAGGGCGGGCGAGCGGCCAATAGCCGAGGAGGGCGCGGGTCCTGGGTGCGGCACGGAGAGCACGCCTCCGCTGTGTCCCGCGAAGAGCTGCTGCGCGCGCCCGGACGCACCGCAGCGCGTTCTCCCGCGGACAGAGGAAGCGAAGCGCGTTCGTCCCAAGCTAAGGACTTGTCAAGGAGGTCAGCATACTCAGAAGTGACGCAGGTGCCTTTTACACTGCTAAGCACTGGAAATACCTGCAAGAGAGTTGTAGGGAAGATGGCGGCGTAGGAGGACGCTGGGCTCACCGCGCGTCCTGCTGATCACTTAGATTCCACCTACACCTGCCTAAATAACCCAGAAAACCACCAGAGGATTAGCAGAACGGAGTCGCCGGAGCCAAGCGCAGACGAGAGGCCCACGGAAGAGAGTAGGAAGGGCGGCGAGGCGGTGCACGCTCCACGGACTGGCGGGAGGGAGCCGGGGCGGAGGGGCGGCCCGCCGGCCAAGCAGAGCCCCCGAGTCTGGCTTGCAAAAAGCGGAGGGGCCTGATGGACTGTGTTCCGACAGCAAGCGCGACTTAGCGTCTGGGAGGTCATAAGCTAACAGCTCTGCTCAGAAAGCGGGAAGGCTAGAGGACAAAGGGAAGGAGAGCTGCTGAGCCCCCGGACGACAGAGCTCAGTTTGGTGGGGATCAAAGGCGCTCGCCAGCGCCATCTTCCCCACCCATCCCCCAGCCAAAATCCCAAAGAGAACCAGTTCCTGCCAGGGAACTTGCTCGCTCCGCGCAAATACCCAACTCTGCGCTACTGCGGAGCCAAACCTCCGGCAGCGGATCTGACTCCCTCCTGCTGCCACAGGGCCCCTCCTGAAGTGGATCACCTAAGGAGAAGCAAGCTAAGCCTGCCCCTCCTGCCCCTGTGCACCTTGCCTACCCACCCCAGCTAAGACGCCAGATCCCCAGCATCACAAGCCTGGCAATGTGCAAGTAGCCCAGACAGACCACCCCACCCCACAGTGAATCCCGCCCCTAGGAGAGGGGAAGAGAAGGCACGCACCAGTCTGACTGTGGCCCCAGCGGTGGGCTGGGGGCAGACATCAGGTCTGACTGCGGCTCCGCCCACCAACTCCAGTTATACACCACAGCACAGGGGAAGTGCCCTGCAGGTCCTCACCACGCCAGGGACTATCCAAAATGACCAAGCGGAAGAATTCCCCTCAGAAGAATCTCCAGGATATAACAACAGCTAATGAGCTGATCAAAAAGGATTTAAATAATATAACAGAAAGTGAATTTAGAATAATAGTCATAAAATTAATCGCTGGGCTTGAAAACAGTATAGCTGACAGCAGAGAATCTCTTGCTACAGAGATCAAGGGACTAAGGAACAGTCACGAGGAGCTGAAAAACGCTTTAAACGAAATGCATAACAAAATGGAAACCACCACGGCTCGGATTGAAGAGGCAGAGGAGAGAATAGGTGAACTAGAAGATAAAGTTATGGAAAAAGAGGAAGCTGAGAAAAAGAGAGATAAAAAAATCCAGGAATATGAGGCGAAAATTAGAGAACTAAGTGATACACTAAAAAGAAATAATATATGCATAATTGGTATCCCAGAGGAGGAAGAGAGAGGGAAAGGTGCTGAAGGGGTACTTGAAGAAATAATAGCTGAGAACTTCCCTGAAGTGGGGAAGGAAAAAGGCATTGAAATCCAAGAGGCACAGAGAACTCCCTTCAGACGTAACTTGAATCGATCTTCTGCACGACATATCATAGTGAAACTGGCAAAATACAAGGATAAAGAGAAAATTCTGAAAGCAGCAAGGGGTAAACGTGCCCTCACATATAAAGGGAGACCTATAAGACTCATGACCAATCTCTCTTTTGAAACTTGGCAGGCCAGAAAGGAATGGCAGAAAATCTTCCATGTGATGAACAGAAAAAATATGCAGCCGAGAATCCTTTATCCAGCAAGTCTGTCATTTAGAATAGAAGGAGAGATAAAGGTCTTCCCAAAGAAACAAAAACTGAAGGAATTTGTCACCACTAAACCAGCCCTACAAGAGATCCTAAGGGGGACCCTGTGAGACAAAGTACCAGAGACATCACTACAAGCATAAAACATACAGACATCACAATGACTCTAAACCCATATCTTTCTATAATAACACTGAATGTAAATGGATTAAATGCGCCAACCAAAAGACATAGGGTATCAGAATGGATAAAAAAACAAGACCCATCTATTTGCTGTCTACAAGAGACTCATTTTAGACCTGAGGACACCTTTAGATTGAGAGTGAGGGGATGGAGATCTATTTATCATGCTACTGGAAGCCAAAAGAAAGCTGGAGTAGCCATCCTTATATCAGACAAACTAGACTTTAAATTAAAGGCTGTAACAAGAGATGAAGAAGGACATTATATAATAGTGACAGGGTCTATCCATCAGGAAGAGCTAACAATTATAAATGTCTATGCGCTGAATACCGGAGCGCCCAAATATATAAAACAATTACTCACAAACATAAGCAACCTTATTGATAAGAATGTGGTAATTGCAGGGGACTTTAACACCTCACTTACAGAAATGGATAGATCATCTAGACGCACGGTCAATAAAGAAACAAGGGCCCTGAATGAGACATTGGATCAGATGGACTTGACAGATATATTTAGAACTCTGCATCCCAAAGCAACAGAATATACTTTCTTCTCGAGTGCACATGGAACATTCTCCAAGATAGATCATATACTGGGTCACAAAACAGCCCTTCATAAGTTTACAAGAATTGAAATCATACCATGCATACTTTCAGACCACAATGCTATGAAGCTTGAAATCAACCACAGAAAAAAGTCTGGAAAACCTCCAAAAGCATGGAGGTTAAAGAACACCCTACTAACGAATGAGTGGGTCAACCAGGCAATTCGAAAGAAATTAAAAAATATATGGAAACAAACGAAAATGAAAATACAACAATCCAAACGCTTTGGGACACAGCAAAGGCAGTCCTGAGAGGAAAATACATTGCAATCCAGGCCTATCTCAAGAAACAAGAAAAATCCCAAATACAAAATCTAACAGCACACCTAAAGGAAATAGAAGCAGAACAGCAAAGGCAGCCTAAACCCAGCAGAAGAAGAGAAATAATAAAGATCAGAGCAGAAATAAACAATATAGAATCTAAAACAACTGTAGAGCAGATAAACGAAACCAAGAGTTGGTGTTTTGAAAAAGTAAACAAAATTGACAAACCTCTAGCCAGGCTTCTCAAAAAGAAAAGGGAGATGACCCAAATAGATAAAATCATGAATGAAAATGGAATGATTACAACCAATCCCTCAGAGATACAAACAATTATCAGGGAATACTATGAAAAATTATATGTCAACAAATTGGACAACCTGGAAGAAATGGACAAATTCCTGAACACCCACACTCTTCCAAAACTCAATCAGGAGGAAATAGAAAGCTTGAACAGACCCATCACCAGCGAAGAAATTGAATCGGTTATCAAAAATCTCCCAACAAATAAGAGTCCAGGACCAGATGGCTTCCCAGGGGAGTTCTACCAGACGTTTAAAGCAGAGATAATACCTATCCTTCTCAAGCTATTCCAAGAAATAGAAAGGGAAGGAAAACTTCCAGACTCATTCTATGAAGCCAGTATTACTTTGATTCCTAAACCAGACAGAGACCCAGTAAAAAAAGAGAACTACAGGCCAATATCCCTGATGAATATGGATGCCAAAATTTTCAATAAGATACTAGCAAATCGAATTCAACGGCATATAAAAAGAATTATTCACCATGATCAAGTGGGATTCATTCCTGGGATGCAGGGCTGGTTCAACATTCGCAAATCAATCAACGTGATACATCACATTAACAAAAAAAAAGAAAAACCATATGATCCTGTCCATCGATGCAGAAAAGGCCTTTGACAAAATCCAGCACCCTTTCTTAATAAAAACGCTTGAGAAAGTCGGGATAGAAGGAACATACTTAAAGATCATAAAAGCCATTTATGAAAAGCCCACAGCTAACATCATCCTCAACGGGGAAAAACTGAGAGCTTTTTCCCTGAGATCAGGAACACGACAGGGATGCCCACTCTCACCGCTGTTGTTTAACATAGTGCTGGAAGTTCTAGCATCAGCAATCAGACAACAAAAGGAAATCAAAGGCGTCAAAATTGGCAAAGATGAAGTCAAGCTTTCGCTCTTTGCAGATGACATGATATTATACATGGAAAATCCGATAGACTCCACCAAAAGTCTGCTAGAACTGATACATGAATTCAGCAAAGTTGCAGGATACAAAATCAATGTACAGAAATCAGTTGCATTCTTATACACTAACAATGAAGCAACAGAAAGACAAATAAAGAAACTGATCCCATTCACAATTGCACCAAGAAGCATAAAATACCTAGGAATCAATCTAACCAAAGATGTAAAGGATCTGTATGCTGAAAACTATAGAAAGCTTATGAAGGTAATTGAAGAAGATTTAAAGAAATGGAAAGACATTCTCTGCTCATGGATTGGAAGAATAAATATTATCAAAATGTCACTACTACCCAAAGCTATCTACACATTCAATGCAATCCCAATCAATATTGCACCAGCATTCTTCTCGAAACTAGAACAAGCAATCCTAAAATTCATATGGAACCACAAAAGGCCCCGAATAGCCAAAGTAATTTTGAAGAAGAAGACCAAAGCAGGAGGCATCACAATCCCAGACTTTAGCCTCTACTACAAAGCTGTCATCATCAAGACAGCATGGTATTGGCACAAAAACAGACACAGAGACCAATGGAATAGAATAGAAACCCCAGAACTAGACCCACAAACGTATGGCCAACTCATCTTTGACAAAGCAGGAAAGAACATCCAATGGAAAAAAGACAGTCTCTTTAACAAATGGTGCTGGGAGAACTGGACAGCAACATGCAGAAGGTTGAAACTAGACCACTTTCTCACACCATTCACAAAAATAAACTCAAAATGGATAAAGGACCTGAATGTGAGACAGGAAACCATCAAAACCTTAGAGGAGAAAGGAGGAAAAGACCTCTCTGACCTCAGCCGTAGCAATCTCTTCCTCGACACATCCCCAAAGGCAAGGGAATTAAAAGCAAAAGTGAATTACTGGGACCTTATGAAGATAAAAAGCTTCTGCACAGCAAAGGAAACAACCAACAAAACTAAAAGGCAACCAACGGAATGGGAAAAGATATTTGCCAATGACATATCGGACAAAGGGCTAGTATCCAAAATCTATAAAGAGCTCACCAAACTCCACACCCGAAAAGCAAATAACCCAGTGAAGAAATGGGCAGAAAACATGAATAGACACTTCTCTAAAGAAGACATCCGGATGGCCAACAGGCACATGAAAAGATGTTCAGCGTCGCTCCTTATCAGGGAAATACAAATCAAAACCACACTCAGGTATCACCTCACGCCAGTCAGAGTGGTCAAAATGAACAAATCAGGAGACTATAGATGCTGGAGAGGATGTGGAGGAACGGGAACCCTCTTGCACTGTTGGTGAGAATGCAAATTGGTACAGCCGCTCTGGAAAGCAGTGTTAGGTGCCTCAGAAAATTAAAAATAGACCTACCCTATGACCCAGCAATAGCACTGCTAGGAATTTATCCAAGGGACACAGGAGTACTGATGCATAGGGGCACTTGTACCCCAATGTTCATAGCAGCACTCTCAACAATAGCCAAATTATGGAAAGAGCCTAAATGTCCATCAACTGATGAATGGATAAAGAAATTGTGGTTTATATACACAATGGAGTACTACGTGGCAATGAGAAAAAATGAAATATGGCCTTTTGTAGCAACGTGGATGGAACTGGAGAGTGTGATGCTAAGTGAAATAAGCCATACAGAGAAAGACAGATACCATATGGTTTCACTCTTATGTGGATCCTGAGAAACTTAACAGGAACCCATGGGGGAGGGGAAGGAAAAAAAAAAAAAGAGGTTAGAGTGGGAGAGAGCCAAAGCATAAGAGACTGTTGAGAACTGAGAACAAACTAAGGGTTGAAGGGGGGTGGGAGGGAGGAGAGGGTGGGTGATGGGTACTGAGGAGGGCACCTTTTGGGATGAGCACTGGGTGTTGTATGGAAACCAATTTGACAATAAATTTCATATATAAATAAAAAAAAAAAAGTTGCTGTGGCTAAGATCAAAGAAGTTTTTGCCTACTTTCTCCTCGAGGATTTGGATGGATTCCTGTCTTACATTTAGGTCTTTCATCCATTTGAGTTCATTTTTGTGTATGGTATAAGAAAGTGGTCCAGGTTCATTCTTCTGCATGTCGCTGTCCAGTTTTCCCAGCACCACTTGCTGAAGAGACTGTCTGTATTCTATTGGATATTCTTTCCTGCTTTGTCAAAGATTAGTTGGCCATATGTTTGTGGGTCCATTTCTGGGTTCTCTATTCTGTTCCCCTGATCTGAGTGTGATCTTGTGCCAGTACCATACTGTCTTGATGATTATAGCCTCAAAGTAGTATAGCTTGAAGTCCGGGATTGTGATGCCTCCTGCTTTGGTTTTCTTTTTCAAGATTGTTTTGGCTATTCCGCGTCATTTCTGGTTGCATACAAATTTTAGGATTATTGGTTCTAGCTCTGTGAAGAATGCTCGTGTTATTTTGATAGGGATTTCATTGAATATGTAGATTGCTTTGGGTAGTATCAACATATTAACAATACTTGTTCTTCCTATCCAGGAGCTTGTAATATTTTTCCATTTTTTTGTGTCTTCTTCAGTTTATTTCATAAGCTTTCTCTAGTTTTCAGTGTATAGATTTTTCACCTCTTTGATTGGATTTGTTCCTAGGTATTTTATGGTTTGTGGTGTAATTGTAAATGGGATCGATTCCTTGATTTCTCTTTCTGTTGCTTCATTATTGGTGTATAGGAATGCAACTGATTTCTGTGCATTGATTTTATATCCTGCACTTTGCTGAATTCATGGAACAGTTCTAGTAGTTTTTTTGGTGGAATCTTGTGGGTTTTCTATACAGAGTATCATGTCATCTGCTAAGAGTGAAAGTTTGACTTGCTCCTGGCTGATTTGGATCCCTTTTATTTCTTTGTGTTGTCTGGTTGCAGAGGCTAAGACTTCCAATACTATGCTGAATAATAGTGGTGAGAGTGGACATCCCTGTCATATTCCTGACCTTAGGGGGAAAGCATTCAGTTTTTCTGCATTGAGGATGATATTAGCATTGGGACGTTCACATATGGTTTTTATGATCTCGAGGTATGCTCCTTCTATTCCTACTTTTTTGAGGGTTTTTATCAAGAAAGGATGCTATATTTTGTCAAATGCTTTCTCTGAATCTATTGATAGGATCATATGGTTCTTGTCATTTCTTTTATTGATGTGACGAATCACGTTAATTGTTTTGTGGATATTGAACCAGTCCTGCATCCCAGCTATAAATCCCACTTGGTTGTGATGAATAATTATTTTAATGTATTGTTGGAGACAGTTGGCTAATATTTTGTTGAGGATTTTTGCATCCATGTTCATCAGGGAAATTGGTCTATAGTTCTCCTTTTTAGTGGGGTCTCTGGTTTTGGAATCAAGGTAATGCTGGCTTCATAGAAAGAGTTTGGAGATTTTCCTTCCATTTCTATTTTTTTGGATAGCTTCAAGAGAATAGGTGTTAACTCTTCTTTAAATGTTTGGTACAATTCCCCTGGAAAGCCATCTGGCCCTGGACTCTTGATTTTTGGCAGATTTTTGATTACTGATTCAATTTCCTTACTGGTTATGGATCTGTTCAAATTTTATATTTCTTCCTGTTTCAGTTTGGGTAGTGTATATGTTTCTAGGAATTTGTCTATTTCTTCCAGATTACCCATTTTATTGGCATATAATTGCTCATAATATTGTCTTATTATTTGTATTTCTGTTGTGTTGGCTGTGACCTCTCCTCATTCATTCTTGATTTTATTTATTTGGGTCCTTTCCTTTTTCTTTTTTGATCAAACTGGCTAGTGGTTTAACAATTTTGTTAATTCTTTCAAAGAACCAGCTTCTGGTTTCATTGATCTGTTCTACTTTTTTTTTTTTTTTTTTTTGGTTTCAATAGCATTAATTTCTGCTCTAATCTTTATTATTTGCTATCTTCTGCTGGTTTGGGTTTTATTTGCTGTTTTTTTCCAGCTCTTTAACGCATAAGGTTAGGTTGTGTAACTGAGATCTTTCTTCCTTCTTTAGGAAGTCCTGTATTGCTATATACTTTCCTCTTAGGACCACCTTTGCTGCATCCCAGAAGTTTTGGGTTGCGGTGTTATCATTTTCATTGGCTTCCATATACTTTTTAATTTCCGCTTTGACTTCTTGGTTATCCCATTCATTATTTAGTAGGATGTTCTTTAGTCTCCAAGTATTTGTTACTTTCCAAATTTTTTCTTGTGGTTGATTTCAAGTTTCATAGCATTGTGGTCTGGAAATATGCATGGTATGATCTCAGTCTTTTTGTACTTGCCGAGGGCTAATTTGTGTCCCAGTATATGGTCTATTTTGGGGAACGTTCCATGTGCACTGGAGAAGAATGTATATTCTGCTGCTTTAGGATGAAATGTTCTGAATGTATCTGTTAAGTCCATCTGGTCCAGTGTGTCATTCAAAGCCATTATTTACTTGTTGATTTTTTGATTAGATGATCTATCCATTGCTGTGAGTGGGGTGTTGAAGTCTCCTACTATTATGGTATTACTATGGATGAGTTTCTTTATGGTTGTGATTTTTTTTTTTAATTTTTTTTTCAACGTTTATTTATTTTTGGGACAGAGAGAGACAGAGCATGAACAGGGGAGGGGCAGAGAGAGAGGGAGACACAGAATCGGAAACAGGCTCCAGGCTCTGAGCCATCAGCCCAGAGCCTGACGCGGGGCTCGAACTCCCGGACCGCGAGATCGTGACCTGGCTGAAGTCGGACGCTTAACCGACTGCGCCACCCAGGCGCCCCTTTATGGTTGTGATTAATTGGTTTATATATTTGGGTGTTCTCACATTTGGTGCATAAATGTTTACAATTGTTAGGTCTCCTTGGTGGATAGACCCCTTGATTATGTTAAAATGCCCTTCTGCATCTCTTGATACAGTCTTTATTTTAACGTCTAAATAAGTATGGCTACTCTGGCTTTCTTTTGTTGACCATTAGCATGATAGATGGTTCTCTATCCCCTTACTTTCAATCTGAAGGTGTCTTTAGGTCTAAGGTGGGTCTCTTGTAAACAGCATATAGATGGATCTTGTTTTCTTATCCATTCTGTAACCCTATGTCTTTTGATTGGAGCGTTGAGTCCATTGACATTTACAGTGAGTAGGGAAAGATATGAATTTATTGCCATTATGATGCTTGTAGAGTTGGAGTTTCTGGTGTTGTTCTCTTGTCCTTTCTAATCTTTGTTGCTTTTGATATATATATATATATATATATATATATATATATATATATATATATATATATATAGTATTTATCTATCTGTATTTTTTTCATCTTTTCCCCCCTCAGTCTCCCTTAAAATTTCTTGCAGGGCTGGTTTAGCGGTCACAAACTCCTTTAATTTTTGTTTGTCTGGGAAACTTTTTATCTCTCCTTCTATTTTGAATGACAGCCTTGCTGGATAAAGAATTTTTTGTTGCATATTTTTCTGATTCAGCACATTGAATATATCCTGCCACTCCTTTCTGGCCTGCCAAGTTTCTGTGGCTAGGTCTGCTGCAAACCTGATCTGTCTTCCCTTGTAGGTTAGGGAACTTTTTTTCCCTTGCTGCTTTCATGATTCTCTCCTTGCCTGAGTATTTTGTGAATTTGACTATGATATGCCTTGTTGATGATCGGTTTTTGTTGAATCTATTGGGGGTCCTCTGTGCTTCCTGGATTTTGATGTCCATGTCTTTCCCCAGGTTAGGAAAGCTTTCTTCCATGATTTGCTCATGTAACCCTTCTACCCCTATTTCTCTCTCTTCCTCTTCTGGGACCCCTATGATTCTGATGTTGGTCCTTTTTAATGAGTCACTGATTTCTCTAATTCATAAATCATGCTGTTTTGCCTTAATCTTCCTCTTTTTTTTCCCCTGCTTCATTATTGTCCATAAGTTTGTCCTCTATATCGTTGATTCTCTGTTCTGCCTCATCCATCCTTGTCACCACAGCATCCATCTGTGATTGCTGCTCAGTTGTAGCATTTTTTACTTCATCCTGACTAGTTTTTAATTCTTTTATCTCTGAAGAAAGGGATTCTAGTCTGTTGTGGACTCCAGCTAGTATTCTTATTATCGTGATTCTAAATTCTGGTTCAGACATCTTACTTGTATCTGTGTTGGTTAAATCCCTGGCTGTCATTTCTTTGTGCTTTTTCTTTTGGAGTGAATTCCTTCATTTCATCATTTTGAAGGGAGAAAAGGAATTAATGAATAGAAGAATTAAAATTTAAAGAAAATTAAAATTAAAAAATATTAAAATTAAAAAATTGAAAAGACTTCCCCCCCAAAATTGAATAAATGATGCTAGATCCTAGGTGTGTTTGGTCTGGGTGTTGAAAGTGGTTTGATAGATTAGAGAAAAAAGGGCGGGGGGAAGGAAATCATTTGAGAATTTGAAAAAAACGAATACATTGAAGTAGACTAAAATTAAATGATGGAAGTAAAATAGTATTTGAAAAAATTTACAGAAAAGTAAAGAATATAGTAAAAAATTTAAAGAAAAATATTTTTAATAAACATTGAAAGTAAAACTGAATGTTTTCTCCTTCTGTGTTCAAGAAAAAGAAGTGAAAAAGAGAGAAAAAAAGAAAATTGAATAGATGGATCTACTAACAGATTGAAATATGACTGAAATTACTTCGTTTTACCCTAGATGTCAGACTATGAAGTGCTTTATAGTCCATGAACTAAGCAGGTGGTCAGAGTTGTGTTTTTGAAGAGCAAGGTTGACCCGGTTTGGTAGGGCTTAGTGTAAACAGCTCCATTCTCCTCTAGGTGGCGCTGCTAGCCTACTGGGGTGGATTGTTGCGGGGCTCGTAGGTGCGTATGTGCATTTGCGGGAGCGGTTAAAATGGCCTCACCCAGCTACCCAGTCTTTAGTATCGGAACTCTGTTCTCCCTGATCAGCAATTGCGCACCCGTCCTTTGTTTTCAGCTTTCGTCCACTCCCCGCTTTTTCACTGTCCGTGACCAAGCCCCAGGTAGTACCTTCTCCTGAATTTTGTCTCAGATGTGACTGTTTTCCCTGGCCCCTTACTTCTGAAGGACTGCGGCTTTGACCTGTTCCACCCCTCTGTGGAAGGGTCTCACTGAGCAATGGCCAAATGTCAGCTGCACCCAGGAATGCTTGCTGGACCCTGCTGCTGCTGAAGCCCCAAGACTGTGGCCAGGTGCCAGCCTGCCCCAGAAAAAGTTTGTCAGATAGTGTAGCAGCAGCTATTCAAGGATTATGGAAAATCACAACACATCTGGCACCAGGCTTCACCCTTAATGACCTTGTTCCAGCACCAGTGAATGTGACCATTCTCTGGGGTCTGCTGGGACCAGGGGGCCTCAACAGTCTCTACCAAATGTCCTTCCAGCAGTGGAACAGCTTTTCCCCGTGTAGCCCAAGAACGTCCTAGAACCCACTCTACTTCTGGGGATTTGCCCTTCCCACCAGAGCACTGCCAGGTATGGAGCTGCAGAGTTGCAGACTCTGTACTCCCCTTGTTTACAGTCTTAATGGAATTTAAACCCTCTCCTTTCTCCTTTCTTCTTTCTCCTTTCTTCCTTTTTAGTTTAGTCCCTCTGGCTGTTTCCAATTTTCCTTTCTCTCCAGCTCTTTTTGGGGAGGGGTGCTTTTCCTGTATTATTCCCCTCCCATCTCCATCCTCTCTCCACCCGCAAAACCAGCTCCCTGCCCACCGTGGCTTCTCGCTCCCCAAGTTCACCTATCCATGCCACGTACCTGCTGAATTCTGTGGTTCAGGTTGTGCAGATTGCTGTGTTAATCCTCAAATCAGTTTTCTAGGTGTGCAGGATGGTTTAGTGTTGGTCTGGCTGTATTTCATGGGTGTGAGTCACACAAAAAACTTCCATGCTGTTCTGCCATCTTGGTCCCCCCTCTTTTTAAAAATTTTTTGAAGTTTATTAATTTTTTAGAGACAGAGACAGAATGTGAGTGGGGGGAAGGGCAGAGAGATAGGGAGTCACAGAACTTGTAGCAGACTCTAGGCTCTGAGCTGTCAGCGCAGAGCCCGATAGGAAGCTCAAACCCACGAACTGTGAACCAAAGTTGGATGCTTAACCATCTGAGCCACCCAGGCACCACTAAATAGGATTTCTTATAAAAAGAAGAGTGACAACTATTGCATTTTATTCCTTTTTTTGTTTGTGTTTGTTTTTAAGTATCCAATGACAGGTTTTAAAGTATTTATTTACTTATTTACTTTGGGAGAGATAGTGGGAGTTGGGCAGGGACAGAGAGAGAGGGAGAGAGACTCCCAAGCAGGCTACATGCTGCCAATGCAGAGCCCACTGTGGGGTTTGAAGTCACGAACCATGAGATTATGACCTGAGCTGAAACCAAGAGTTGGATGCTTAACCGACTGAGCCACTTAGGCACCCCCAATGATAGGTTTTAAAATATCTGATACTTAGGTTTTACCAGAAGTTGTGTTCATGAGATTTTCCACTAAAGTCAGTGAATATTCATGCAAGTATCTACCTTAGATATTATAGACTGGTCTCATAAAGTTTGTCCTGGACATCAGAACATATATGTGAATGTTTCTTGAGAAGTGTAGAAGTTGAAACTTATGGAGAATTGAGTCACATGCAAAACTGATTAGCTCCGAATGGAAAGATGCAATTAGAAGACTAAATTTTGTAAAATTTTAAATTGGAAAAAAATCATTAAGTCCTCTAATCTTTGCATATTATAAGAATAATATATGCTTATGATACCTTAGAAGTCTGTCATAGGAATACAGGTACAGTAGCTCAGTCAAACATAAACTTAAAATTCCTATTTTATTTAAAATAATACACCCTGAACGTATATTATTAAGATAAATCAACTTGGTTAATTGCTGCTGTCAACGGGGATAACTCCCATAATCTCACTCTTAAATTCATAATTTAATATTTTACAATTAACATGAATTGTTTCACCTGTTACTCAAGAGAGAGTAACAAGATAGTTGGTTATTAACGTTAAACAATTTTTATTGGAGTAAAACCACATAAAATCTTATCATTTTAACTTTTTAAGCATACAGTTCAGTGGCTATTCTAAGAATGTATATGGTCTGGTAAAGTTGGGATGACCACAGGAGGAGATGAAAACCAGGGCTGGAAGGAAGGAGTTGATGACTACCAGGTCCTGGAGAGAGAGTCAACACCTGCTTGTCTGAGTCATAGGGCAAAGTCATGCCGTGGTCAAGAGGCAGAAGACAGGAGTGAGGGGAAAGTGTCGCTGAGGCCATGGCCTTTACTGGGGTAGTGACAGTTTCTTTGCTTGACTAAACTTTAGTGTGGCTCTTAACCTCCTCCTAGAGTCCTCTATGTACTTCCTTGTAAAACCCAGTTTTGTCAAGAATCCTGAGCCTAGTGTCTCTCTCCAACTGTGAAATCCCATTTCAGGGGTTCCTATTCCTATTGTGATGATCCTGAATAAAGTCTGCCTCATGGTACTTTAATGAGTGTCATTGAATAATTTTTTTTCTTAAACACAGGACAAGGTGAGCAGTTTGAGGTTCACCAGCTGTTATAATTTTAATGGGCTTTGGGCTATAGCAGTGGTCTCTAATTGTGTGATGCCTGGCTTTGGGACCATTGAGACAGATAGAGGAGGTGTTGTTCTGCACTGGTTAGTTTACATATAAAAAATGCACTTCCTTCTGAGCCTTTTGTTCTAAGAGTTGGCTAGTTCTGGGAGGGGCAGGATCTGCACACTCAGATGCTCTCGCAACATGCCAGAGCATAAAGATACAGAAAATAAGAAAACCTAGTTAATAAAATTGGCCCTGTGACTAATGGACGCCAATAGGCAAATACAAAATCTAAGAAAACACAACGGTGGTATTAAGTACACTGACAATGTGCAAAAATCCCCCCCCATCCATATCCACAATTTTCATCTTCCCAAGCTGAAATTCCATACCCATTAAACAGTATCCCTCATTTTCCACTGCCTCGAGCCCCTGACAGTTGCCTTTCTACTCTGTCTCTACTAATGTGGCTATTCTAGGTACCACATATAAAGGGAATCATACATTTGTTCTTTGTGGACTGGCTTATTTTACTTTAGATAATGTCTTCAAGTTTCATCCATGTTGTAGCATGTGTCAAAACTTCCTTTTTAATGACTTTATGTATATATCACATTTTGTTTCTCCCTGCATTCATAAATGGACACTTGGAGTGCTCCAGCCTTTTGGGTATTGTGAATAATGCTCTAAACATGGGTGTAAAATATATCTCCTTGAGACCCTGCTTTCAACTGTATTGGGTATATGCACAGATGTGGATTTGCTGGATTCAAGGTAATTCTAAGCTTAACTTTTTTTTTTTTTTTTGACATTTATTTATTTTTGAGACAGAGAGAGAGCATGAACAGGGGAGGGTCAGAGGAAGAGGAAGACATAGAATCTGAAACAGGCTCTAGGCTCTGAGCTGTCAGCACAGAGCCCGACGTGGGGCTTGAACCCACAGACCACAAGATCATGACCTGAGCCGAAGTCGGACGCTTAGCCGACTGAGCCACCCAGGCGCCCCATAAGTTTAACTTTTTGAGGAACTGATAATGAAGTTGTATCTCATTGAGGTGTTTTTTTTTTTTTAATTATTTAAATCCAACTTAGTTAACATATAGTGTAATAATGATTTCAGGAGTAGAATTTAGTGATTCATCATTTACATATAACACCCAGTGCTCATCCCAACAAGTGCCTTCCTTAATGCCCATCCCCTATTTAGTCCATCCCCTCACCCAACTCCCCTCCATCAAGCCTCATTTTGTTCTCTGTATTTAAGAGTCCCTTATGGTTTGCCTCCCTCTCTGTTTTTATCTTATTTTTTCCTTCCCTTACCCTATGTTCATCTGTTTTGTTTCTTTTTTTTTTTTTTTAAGTTTTTTTTTTTTTTTTCAACGTTTATTTATTTTTGGGACAGAGAGAGACAGAGCATGAACGGGGGAGGGGCAGAGAGAGAGGGAGACACAGAATCGGAAACAGGCTCCAGGCTCCCAGCCATCAGCCAGAGCCTGACGCGGGGCTCGAACTCCCGGACCGCGAGATCGTGACCTGGCTGAAGCCGGACGCTTAACCGACTGCGCCACCCAGGCGCCCCCTGTTTTGTTTCTTAAATTCCACATGAATGAAATCATATGATATTTATCTTTCTCTAACAGACTTATTTCCTTTAGCATAATATACTCTAGTTCCATCATCATTGTTCCAAAATGGCAAGATTTGATTCTTTTTGATCTCTGATGATTAGTGATGTTGAGCATCTTCTCATGTGCTTATTGGCCATTTACATAGCTTCTTTTAAGAAATGCCTACTTAAGCCCTTTGCCCATCTTTTAATTTTTTTTTAATTGTCCAGTTGTTAGGTATTCTTTACATATTCTGGATATTAATCTCTTATCAGATAAAAAATTTGCATTTTTTTTCATTTTTTGCGCTGCCTTTTCATATTGTTGATTGAATCCTTTGCACAAAATTTTTTTATTTGCATGAGCACCAATTTATTTTTGTTACTGTTGTTGTCATATGCAAGAAATTATTACCACATTCAATGTCATGAATCTTACCTCCATGTTTTCTACTAAGAGTTTTATAGTTTTAGCTCTTAGGTATGGGTCTTTGATCTATTTGAGTTAACTTTTGTATACGGTATAAGGTATGGTATTGACAAAAAACTAAGACTTTGAGACTTGAAATTATGTGCCCCAAATTGGTAAAATTTCTTAACAGATAAGTGATGGACCCATAACATCTGAGTAAGGTTTCTTTTTCTCTCCCCCATTCTCCTCTTTCTCTATCCTTCTCACTCTTTTACTTTCTTCCTTCTGCTTTTCCCGTAAGAGAAAAGTTGGAGTTAAGATTAAGAGACTTGGAATATATAAACTCTTACTTTCCACCTTTAGAATCTTATACCTTATTTTCTTTATATAATAACTCTCCTTGAGCCTTACTGTAATAATTATCTTTTGGAATTTTACTATAAGCAAACTTTTTACTACAAAAATGTAAATCTACTTTTTCCCATCTGCTAATGCTACTAGTTTACATCCTTCGATTCTGATCATCGTCACTGTAACAATTCATTTCTAGCTACATACTTCCCTAAAAATCTTCCCTGATCTTCATAACCTGTGGAGAAACTATTGGGTAACTTCCACTATAAGGTTGTTTGAATAGAAGATTAAAAGAACTCCCTTAATAGATATAAACCACATCTTCTTTGTCCATTCATCAGTTGATAGAAATTTAGGCTCTTTCCATAATTTGGCTATTGTTGAAAGTGCTGCTGTAAACATTGGGGTACAAGTGCCCCTATGCATCAGCACTCCTGTATCCCTTGGGTAAATTCCTAGCAGTGCTATTGCTGGGTCATAGGGTAGATCTATTTTTAATTTTTTGAGTAGACTCCACACTGTTTTCCAAAGCAGCTACACCTTGGCAATGAGAAAGAATGAAATCCTGCCATTTGCAGCAACATAGATGGAACTGGAGGGAATTATGCTAAGTGAACTAGTCAGTCAGAGAAAGACAGATAGCATATGTTTTCACTCATATGTGGATCTTGAGAAACTTAACAAAGACCAAGGGGAAGGTGAAAAAATAGTTACAGAGAGGGAGGGAGGCAAACCATAAGAGACTCTTGGATACTGAGAACAAACTGAGGGTTGACGGAAGGTGGGGGAGAGGAGTAAGTGGGTGATGGATATTGAGGAGGGCATTTGTTGGGATGAGCACTGGGTGTTGTATGGAAACAAATTTGACAATAAATTATATTCAAAAAAAGAAATAACTCTGTTAAAAGGCAAGCAGAGGTGCCACTCTTTGGAAGGAAGGAAAATTTAAGAAAAAAATTGGAAAAAGACCTTATGTACAAAATGATTCTTTCAATAAACTACTGGGTCTAAAAAGGTGGATTGTGAAGTAGTAATTGATGGTAATTCTGAGTCAGAGATAACAAAGATTCAGGTTACAGGAATTTGGCCTTTACCCTGAGGGAACTGAGAAACGATTTCAGGGTTTTGAGCTCAGGTGAGACACTTATGACTTGAATTTAAAAAAAGGATCCCTCCTGATGCTAAGTTGATAAGACCAGGGAGAAGAGCATGCAAATAATGGAACCAGTTAGAAATCTAGAGTAGTAATCTAGGAAAGAGATTATAGTGACTTAGACCAGTGATTCTGAGAGAAGGTGGTGAAAAGTGATCAGATTTTGAAGGCATTCAAGAAAGGTTGTTTGTTATTCAGTAGGGGGGCTAGTTTGGAAAGGTTAAAGTTGACTGCAAGCTTTCTGGCTTGAAAAACTGGAAGGAAACAGTTGACATCAGTTGAAATGGGGAAGACTGGATAGAACAGTTTTGAGGAGGAAGAGTAGGAGTCTAGTTTGGGACATGTTAAGTTTTAGATACCTGTTAGTCAACTAAATGAAAACATCAGGCAAACATTTGGAAATATGAACTGGAGTTTCAGAAAAGAAGCTAGCACTGTATATAGAAGTTTGGGAATCACTGGAACAAACACAAAAAAAGAAAGTAAAAGGAAAATAAGTAATTGGGTAAAAGAAAAAAGATTGAGCCCTGAGGTAACTTCATATTAAAAATTCTAGGAGCGCCTGGGTGACTCAGTCTGTTGAGCGTCCTACTTCAGCTCAGGTCCTGATCTCACAGTTCGTGAGTTGGAGCCCCGAGTCAGGCTCTGTGCTGACACCTCGGAACCTGGAAGCTGCTTCAGATTCTGTGTCTCCCTCTCTATCTCTCTCTGCTCCTCCCCTGCTCACATTCTGTGTCTCTCTAAAAAATAAACATAATTAAAAAGAAAATTCTAGAAAAAGAAGAAATCAGCTAAGAGTACTGAGAAGACACAACTGTTGATGTACAATGAGAATATGTGTATCATTCTAAAAGCTAAGTGAAGAAAGTATATCGGGGAGACAGCAGTGATTGACATTTTCAAACGCTGAGAGGTCACAAAGGATGTGAACTAAGAATTGTTCACTGGACTTAGCTATGAGGTGTAATTGGTGACCTTGGCAAGAGAAATTTTTTAGTGGTGGAGGTTAATTCCAGATTGTGTGGAGAATAGGAACTGAAAACAAGGGCAGACAACTCCTATGAAGTATTTTACTGCACAGAGGAGCCAAAAACCCCCACAAAAATTAGATAGGAAGCTAGTTTAAAAAAGCAGAACCAAAAGAATGTTTTAAAGATTAAATCGCAGCATATTTGGATGTTGATGATGTAAGAGAGCAAAATTTGCCACCCCAAAATGTGTGTCTTTGGCATAAAGATAATTTTAAGATGTTATTTTTAAGAAAGAGAAGACTCAAAATTTTGTTAACTTTCTCCTTAACTTTCCCAAAGAATTTAGATAAGGTGCCTGCACAAAGAAGGCAGCTATCGCCAAAGATATTTTTGTTTTCAGACTTCTCTCTAAAGCATAGCAAACATTTGTTTACTAAATTTTCTCTTTTCCCAAGTTCCAACCACCTATCCCCTTCTTAGCTTAGGGTAGCATATAAGCCTCATCTTCCTGACTGCCTATAGGTCTCCTACTCTTATCAGACCCTCATATATAAGTACTACAATTTATTTTTCTCCTATTAATCTGTCTTATGTCAATTGGATTGTTGGATCAGCGAGTGACCTAGAAAAGTACAGTAAAACTTTTTCCTCCCTGAAAATTAGAAGGATTGAAGAGACAGGAGGAAATTGATACAGAAAGTAGAGAACAATTACTGAAGCTATGTCCTTAAGTAAATGAGAAGCTCTTTGCAAAGTCAAAGGATGAGTTTTAGACCAGAACAGAATTCACCTACACTAACAAGAAGGAAGGGTGCTCAGTTACAGAGGTACAGATGTGGGTTGATGTAAAAGTGGACATCTCTTTGCTGATTTTTTTCAGAGGATTAGGAAGCAGAGTACACTGAGAACAGGGGAGGAGATATTTGAGAAGTAGAAGGTACACAATAATAACCTATGAAAGTAAATAGACTAGGGAAATAGAGAATACTGGTTAGTGGGGGGGCAGAAACATTGAACATAGGGTCAAAGGATTTTTGGAGATGGAGAACTAGAAGAGTCAGAAGGAAGATTATGTGGTGATCAGAAATAAAGCATGGCACTGAAATTGTGTAGGAGGTGTAGCCATTGATTAAGACTAGGTCTAGGGTTGACCCATTGGGAGTAATGACTGACATACCATGAAGGGCAGGATCATTGGAGAAGAAGTGGTCAAGGAACTTACAAACCAAGGTATTGGAAAGCTCTTTACTGAAGATATCACAGTGAACCAAGACTTAAGACAGGGGAAGTGTTGGGGAGAATGATAATGAGCCAGGAGCTGACACCACTGAAAAATGAAGCAGAAAGAATTGGAAATAGGTTGATGACAGAACAATTCAGTGTCGGGAGTGACGTGTCTGATAACATGGAATTTAAAACTGGGACAGGAAGGTGGGAAGAAGAATAAGCCAATGAGGAGAAGAGCAAGAAGGATACATGTCCCACTTTGAAGCCCAGCCCAGGGGAGAAAGATAACCACTGCTTTACAGGGCTGGGTGGGAAGCAGAGCCTTCAGGGAAAGCCAGAATTTAGTAGTATGTATCCAGAAAGTGCACAGAATGCTAAGAGAAGGTGTTGAGTATATACTTTTGATGATTGTGGATTTTAATTCCAGAAAGAACAAGGGAAAAGTTTTGGAGATAGGTGTAGTTATGTGTGGGTGTGAGCAGGGGAAGAATAGACATCATGTTATAAACTTAAGATAATTACAATATGGGAAATAAGTAGTGATAAGGGATTATGAGGGTTCTTGTGTTAACTGATATAAACAGGGATAAATGATTTGTCTGGTTCTGGAAGATTCAAGGAAGTTAGGAGATGTGAAACCATAGGTTACTGAGGGGTGTTATCTTGGCTTTTCTTGATGCCTTTCAACAGAACTGAGGAAATCTGAGTGGGTCTCACTCTTGAACTGACAACCTGGTTGGTAACAGAGGCAGAAGGGCTGGAGTGGGAGAGATCATTGTTTTGGGTAAGGAGTTCATTCAGTTTACTCTTAACCTTTTTGGGGAGAAGGTGACCTTACATGAATTACTTGATTTTTGGTTTTTTTGTTGTTGTTATTGTTGTTTTTAATAAGCTGGATTTTGATGAGTCTCTTAGCCTGGGAATACTAAGATATAACTTGGATCTTTATTTTTTGTTTCGTAAGCCTTTTTAAAAAAATGATAATACCTGATTTAGAAAACAGTGACAATGCAGGTCTCTGTCATAAATTGTTTTAGAGATGACTTTGAAAGGCTGAACTACAGAAAGAGAACAGCAATTGAAAACAAGAACAGCGTCCATTTTCTTGTTTTCAGCTCCTTGATTTTATTGTAGAAACAGGATAATGAAAGATATGTAAAAGCTTGAAAGGAAAAGATAGAGACAAAAGCTACTTCCTTAGAGTACCTTCGTAGTGAGATTTTATGTTCAACTGTAAATTGTTCATATATAATTAAAAGAGATAATGTAATTAATACAGTAACCAGAGCAGGTAAAATAATTATATAAGACTTATAAACAGTTAAAGCAATATACATGGACTTTTTGATTTTTCTTTTTCTTTTCTTTTTTTTTTTTTTTTTTGCACTCAGTCTTATACATTCTCCTCAGTGAAAAAGCAAGTTTGCATTGTTTTGTAGACTGAGATATTTTTCTCATGTTTTAACTTAATCTCAGCCATAAAAAATAATATATAATGAAAAGGATTTCTTATACTTAATATCTACATATACTGGTCTGTCATAAAGGTTGATGTAATTGAAGCATATCCCATTCCATTTTCACCCCATGAAGGGGTAAAAATTGGATTTAAATGCAACTTCCAGATTGGGTAAAGCTTTTATTCCACATAATTCAACCTGTGCGTATTACTGCTCTATACTACAACAGCTTTACATTATAGTATAGAATACAATATAGTATAGAATGTAGTATTCACATTATAGTATAGAATACAGTATATTCACAGAAATATCACAAGAATACTTTTTAGGAACCCCAAAATAATATTGACCCTGTTCATTTGGTCTGTCTCCAAATGTTCTATTTTCTTCCTACTGGAAAACTCCTCCCCGTGCAACTTTGAGAATTTTCTGGTAGAGAGTTATGTTGCTTTGTAGTTGGTAAGCACTACCTGAGGGTGTGGATTGGCTTTTTAATTAAAATGGGAGACTAAGTTGGTGATCTGGTATTGGGACTGTGGTTTTTTCTTCCCATAAAATTATCTCATGGTTGCTTTTGAAAATTTCCTTTGGCCTGAGACTCCAGAAGACAATGCACTTGGATATGAAGTTCAATGGTATATATGGATGATACCCAAACCTCTCCTGAGAAAATATAGAATGTTTGTGAAAAGGGAAATTTCATACTGAGAGGCTGAACAGTGGGATTGGACATGCATTAGATAGACTGGGATCTAAACCCTGGCTCTGCCTGTTACTAGCTATGTGATTTTGGACATGTTACTTAATGATTCCAAGCCCCAGTTTACATGCTGCAATATTGTTGGGAGAATTAGAGATACTTTTTGTGAGGTTCTAGCTATATGATTATTTAATATTTTATTAGAAAGATTCATGTTACCATATGAAAATATACTGAATTTCTTCTCAAGTGAAATTTTCCTGTTCCATTTTCCTTTTGTTTCTTAAGAAAAAAAATAATTTCTGATCTCTCTTCTCTGTTTAAACCTTGAACATAGATAATTATATCCTCTAGAATATACCTTATCGGTAACTTTCCTGAATTTGGATGCAAACACCTATTTTTGATGCCTCTGAACTTCTTTCCTGTGTGTGGTATTGTCTGAAGGGGTAGTCAATGTGGCTGCCCTAATGTTTTGTTTAAAGCCAAAGCTGTCATTTGATGGCAGCACCACATTGATGAACACTCTAATTTGTTTCTCTAGTAAAGACGTGTGACAGCTAATTTCATGTTTATTCATCTTAAAAGAATAATTGTTTCAGTTTGTAACAAACTGACCTTTATGCTCTATCTAAACTAAAAACTGGATGCTATTAGTTTTGAGATTTGTTCTGTTTGAATTTACATAGGTAAAAGGATCAGCAATATAGTGATTTTTTCTTTTAACCACAAAAGTACAGTAATTTCATTGTCCTTTTGTGAGAAATGTAGAGAATGGTTGCCAGGAGACTAAATGGATCTTAAGGTACTCAATAATAATAAAAAAAATTCCTCACTAGCTACAAAAACAAAACCTGCAAATAGAAAATATTCACAGCAGCATTCCCAATGGCTGGAGTTTTTCACTTGGTTGGACACTCCAATAAAACATGTCGAGAAAATAAAGCTAGATTTTTTTTATACCTACACATATTTTGAGGATAAAAGAGAATGAAGCTCCCTCTTTGAAAATTAGTTTTAACCAAAAAAGGAAAACCTTCAAATTATTTCAAACTCCAACTTAATTATCTTGGTTGTTTGGCATCAGGAGTTTTTTTTTTATTTTGCCCTTGCCTATCATTATTTTTTAGTGTTTATATTTTCTTCATTTTCTTTGTGACCACTGATGCTTTTGGATGATGGATTTGGGGACTAGCTAACAGAGTCCTGTCCATAGCCTGCAGTTGTAATTCCACTGATTATTTCTTGTTGTTCTTAATTTCTCTTGGTCTATATGTAGACTGTAGTGTGGTAGCTGCTACTTCATCAATCTTTTTCTTTTTTCACAGAACTTACTAGGTTCTAAGGAACGCTTCAAGGCTTTCTCTATATGTGAAAACAAACTGATACTTTGCAAAACATACATTGGCTTTCAAGGGACTTTTACCTACAGGTACCACTAATATATACTGAATATGTTTCAGGGATCAAACTCAAATGCCCTCATGGATCAGACAGGTAACAAATATATCAAGTGGGAAAGCAAGAACATAGAGGAAAACGAAGAGTAGAATCTAGGGTAACAATGCACTGTGATTTCTCCAAATGTATACAAGTTAATTGTTTTAAACCTTGCCTAACCAAGCTTAGGCATCCTGTCATATACATCCTGTCAAATTGTTGTTGATATGTGTTTTTTTCCACTTAATTTTTAAAGTATATCTAGAAAAAAAATCCCCATTTTACAGATTAGAAAACTGAGACTCAGAGAATTTAGACAATTTAAGGCCACAGTGAAGTTTAGAAGGCAGAGATTTGAAATCCTATCCCCTGGAACCAAATCTAAGATTAATTCTTTCAGAATGGTGCTCCTTCTACAGGCTTGTATACACCCAGAAGTTGATAAAACCAAAATCATTGTGTGTCAGGGAATATTTTAAACATTGGGAAAGAAGTACCAAATCAACCAGAGAAACTTCTGCCTTCAAGGGGAAATCAACAAACAAATTCTCAGTGTACAGTATAAATTTTTATTATTAAATGATATAAAGAAAAATAAAAACCAGGAAAGAGAATGGAGAATGATGGGGGGAACCAAGTTTTAAATGTGGGAT
Source organism: Puma concolor (assembly GCF_028749965.1). Classification (NCBI taxonomy): domain Eukaryota; kingdom Metazoa; phylum Chordata; class Mammalia; order Carnivora; family Felidae; genus Puma; species Puma concolor. The sequence continues at coordinate 79,843,149 of NC_141667.1, read as the reverse complement.
GGAAGTGGCCTCAGTGAGAACGTGACACTTGAGAAAAGGCCTGAAGAAGGTGAGGGAATGATTCCTGTGAATGTCTGTGGTTGGTGCGTTCCAGGCTGGGGGAACAAGTACAAAGACCCTGAGGTAAAAATGTGGCAGTTACATGTTTGAATAGTGGACATGGGAGGAAAATAAGAGGATTATAAATGCCTTCTTGAGTATGAGGAACATCAAAGAGACCTCTGGGCCTAGAATGGAGTAATGAGGGGGAGAGCAGTAAGATATGGTGGCAGAGAGATAATGGACAGATTGGGTAGGACCAGATAAATCACTGAGAAGACTTTGGTTTTCAGTCTGAAGATACGGACTATGGGAAGGCACTGGAGGATTCTGAGCAGAGGAGTGACACAATCTGACTTAGTTTTTATACAGATCTCTCTTGTTGCCATGTTAAGATTGGACTATGGGTGGCAATAGAAAAATGAGTTTAGAGACATTGGCGGCTTGGACTCTAGTTGATAATAATGAAGTGAATGAGAAGTGCTGAGAATTTGTACATTGTTTGAAGATAGAACTGGAATAATTTTCTGATTAAATAGGGGACTTGAGAGACAGAGGGGAGTCAATGACAACTCAAAGATTTTAGCTCGAGCAACTGGAAGAACGGCCTTGCCGTTGACAGTGGTGTAGAAGGCTGAGGTGGAACAAGTATGGAAGTTAAGTTTCAGGCATGTTAGGTTTGACAAATCTCTTCAATTTTTGAGCAGAGGTGACAATTGGATACACATATGTGGAGTTGAGGATAGAGATGAGCTGAAAATATGTATTTGGGAGACAGCAGCCTACATAAATGGTATTTAAAGCCATGAGCCTGGATAAGATTATCAAAACAATGTGTGTAGACGGTGAAGAGCAGAGGACCAAGGACTGAGCCTGGGGCACTCCCACATAAGTCTGTCAGCTTTTGCTTTAATGTATAGTCTGAGGTAACGTTAACACCTGTGTTCGGTCTGTGACTTTCTAGAATCTCTCAGTAAAGTATTCCTTCTATAATTTTGTTATGACATTCTTCATCCCCAATGTTTTGTTTGTTTGTTTTTGTGTTTGCTTGTTTGTTTTTGCCTTAAACTATTTTATCCAATATTCTGCTATTTGAGCTTACTTTGGGTTAGTATTTGATGGTATAACTTTAAAAGTTTTTTTTTAATGTTTATTTATTTTTGAGAGATAAAGAGATGGAGCACAAGCAGGGGAGGGGCATAAAAGAGGGAGACACAGGATATGAAACAGACTCCAGGCTCTGAGCTGTCAGCACAGAGCCTGATGTGGGGCTTGAACTCACGAACCATGAGATCATGACCTGAGCCAAAGTTGGAGGCTTAACTGACTGAGCTACCCAGGCGTCCCAGGTGGTATACATTTTTAAAAATATTTTATATTTTTGAGAAAGTTATGTTTTAGGTTATCTTCTTAAAACAGAGTATAGCTGGATTAAAAAAAAATCTTATTCATTTGTTAATTAATGTTTGTTTCCTTTGAATCAATTTACTTTGGCATTGGAATCCCAATCCAGCTGCTCTGGTGAGAAATTGCACTTGTGTCAGTCTTGGAGATTGGCTTTCCCTTCCAAGTCTCATTTGTCAGTGTTCTGGAGTTTCATGCAGTACAGCAGGGTTTGTGGGACGCAGTGATACTTTGGTTATTAGCCATTAGTCCACGTGGGTTTTCATGGAGGTATGCATGATTTTTATCTTTAGCTTTTTTGGGTCTCCTGGAGCTAGGCATCCCAATGCGATAATCTTGTGGCCTTGCATGGATCAAAAAGACATCCTTTCCTAGGGTCTTGATTACTCTCTTGGGCATTTCCAGAGAGTCAGGCCTTGGTCTTCCTAAATCTATAGTCCTCAGACCTGTTTGTTTTTATTTTTCTCATACCTGTTTTTATCTTTTATCCTCCAGGGTGAGAAAGTTAACCTATTTCTTTAGTTGGGGGAAAGCTTCCCTACTCATCCCAACAATTTTTCCTCTCTCTGAAGCTGGGCTTTTGGAAACCAAATGTGTAGAATTCTGGTAGGCTACTTCAGCCTTTTTCCTTGCTGTTTGTGAGCATCTGCTGAGAAGCATTAAGGGACAGAACCTGTCACCCAGTTAAGTACAGGAAATTAATTGAAAATAGAATAAATACCTTAAATAATACTCCTAAATACTACCTAGCCACGAATGCAGACTAGACCCCTAAAGCAAATTCTAGACTCCACATCTTGAATTTAAATCTCAGGTTCATGCTCTCTTTAAAAACAAGCAAACAAGCAAAAGGAATGAAAAGACAGAGGAAAGGAAAGAGAGAGAAAGAAAGAAAATGATATTTTTATCAGACCAGGGCTGCTTAGCCTAGTCCTGGAATTCATTAAAACTGGGGACTCTCTGAAATTCTATAGAGAAGTAAGTTGGTTATGTGTGTTCAAATGTTTCTGGGGGGAAGTTCTTCATCTTTAAAATCTTAATATTTAAAGAAAAAAAAGTTAAAGATTACTGGTTTAAAATATTCTTGTTTGTTTGCCTTTCCCTAATAGCATAAGGAGAGGCTACTGACTCCAAGTGCATATAAAACACAGATTACTTATGAATTAAAAAGTGACAGCAAATTGACATTTAAAAAATTTGGAAAACGTGCCTTTATAAATTTTGGAACCAAATATCTCAATTGTTATAATGACTATTTAAGGGAAAACTTTACTTTTAATTTTCATGGTTAAATTTTTCTCTAATGTATGACTGCTGTTTTAAAAGACTATATTAACATTGTGTTTACTTGGTTGTTTCTCACCTTTACGTATTTCTATTACTACAGAAGTTTGTAGAAATATATCTACCCATCCCCAATGGGATTTTTTGTAAAATACATGTTGAAAGGGAAGTGATAACTATGACTTTACTTTTTTATTGATATATATATTTAAATATATCTGTTTAAATATTATAGGTATTTAAATATACATATTTATCAGATTGTTTTAACGAAGATATTCACTAGTAATTTAAAATTTAACTTGGAAAATTACTCTTTTTTTTTTGAGAGAGAGGATGAGTGGGGGAGAGAGGCAGAGAGAGAGAGAGAGAGAGAATCTTAAGCAGGATTCATGTTCAGCATGGAGCCTGATGCAGGGCTCGATCTCATGACTCTGGGATCATGACCTGAACCAAAATCAAGAGTCAAATGCTCAACTGACTGAGCCACTCAGGTACTCCTAAAACATTGCTCTTAAGATCTAAATCAAATGGACATATGCCATGTAAATGAAGTTATTAAATATCTCTGAGATAATATTTATCTTGCTGAAAAATTAAAAGGAAAAATGTTTCTTCTTGATATAGAAATACTTGTCCCAGTGAACATCTCCTGATTTTAAGATGTCCTAAAGAAAAACACCCCTTCCTATAAAACATACTGCATTTAGGTTGTCATGGTGCACACGGCAATGGTTGGAAGCTATCCAAATCCTCTGGCTGGGTATTACAGTTCAAAGTTAATGAATAGATTAAAATATATCTGTATTCAGAACTACTCATAGGCTCCTTCTAATATTCTGAGCACAACCTGTGTGCTGATTTTTTGCTTCCTCAGAGCAAAGGTAATAATTGTCACAAGGTGAATATATTTAAACTTCCTGAAAATAAATAAAAGTCTTATGATAAAGAATTTATGTTCTGTGATCCTTGAAATACTACTGGATACATGGAACTTGCTAATATTTTCAATGTCTCAGATTTTATCCTTATCCTGCCCCTTTTTAAACTTTGCCATGATTATCAAAATTGTCCTCAGCTTTGTACCTAGCTTTTATCTTTCCCTCTACCTTGAACCAGCATGTTTGACATGTCTTTCATCTTCTTTGGCTGAAGTTCCCTCATATGAATTCTTAAAAATTAACAACCAAGTCAAGAGTTAGCTAGTAATAAAAGCCTCACCACTCAGTTTACTTATTAGATTTTATCCCTTTCTTTTTAGTGATATAATTAATTCCATTTATTTCTCTTTGTGTACCCAACATATGTTTAGATCAGTCTTTATACTTATTGGTCTTACTGTTAATTCATAACCTAATGGGAGGAAAAATCAGCATATTATAAACTACCTAATCATCCTAAGGAATCCCCTCTTAATGTATTTTCCCCTTTATGTTGGCTGTCAGAAAGCTCAAACATAGCTTATTTTTACTTGCCATAGTTTAAGATTAGACCTGCTGGTTTTATTACTTTCATCCTTTATTACCTGACACATGTTTTCATTTAGCATATCTGATTGATTTGTAAAAAGTGCTTTAAAAATTATAAGGACCTCAGTTATTTTGGGACATAAATTGTAGTGATAATCCCTTTTGACTTAACACCATCTCTGGGATTGACCACAGAAGATGCAGTCCTGTAACTCAGGACCTAGAAATGTTCTCCCACATAGGGATCTATCTATGGCTTGTGCAAAGATGAATATAGAGTGTCAAGAGTCCTGCCCTAGAGCATTCTGATTTCCCTTCCTCCCACTCCTTCTGGGACTTAAAGGGAGTCTTGCCTGAAACTAGCAAGGGCCCAGAAGGAAAGATAGATGGAATACCCCCCATCTGCCCCTGCTTAGAGGGAGCAATGATTCAATGGCATTTTTGGAAGAATCTGTATATAGTTTAATTTTTTTTCTTTTCCACCTAATAAGGAACCTAGGCAGCCTTTGTCAGCCTAATTTTTAACCATAGCTTTTGTGACTCTGTGGGAGCTTTCCCTATCTCTCTCCCTATTTCATGTTCCATTCCTCAGTCACAGACCTACTGCATCCTCTGTACTTGGGATGTGAGACTATAGCCCTTTACTGACATGGTAGTTTCCCCAGGCCTGAAAAGAAACACTTCCTCTTGGCTGCTTTAAGCCAGGGTTGAAGCGGCATCCAGTCCTTCTCTGTCTCTCTCTGTTATTTTTGATCTTCCTGCTCTGAGAATTCTTGGCATATTGAGTTAATTGGTAAGTTCTGTACTTCAGTTCACTTTGATAAAACTCCTAGCTACACTGAGACTTGCATCCTGGCCACCACTTACTTTAGTCCCTTTTCTGCCAGAAGTGAGATGAGGTGAAACTGCTCTCAGCCAGTTTTGCTCATTATTAGGTTCTCCAGGGAAAGGTTAGATTGAAGAAGATTGAATGTGTTGGATAGAATAAGGTTGGGATTTATATGTGGATTTACAGTCCCATGCGTTCTGTATTCTCCATTATTGAGGATTATTGCAAACTGACAGTAAGAACAGTAATGAGGTATATGAAAATATGAGATGGAATAGAATGAAATTAAGCCATGTATCATTTGTCAAATGATGTCTTTTTGGTGTTTCGGTGAAGCCTACTGAATCCTGAATTTTTTTTTTTTTCAAGGAGGGCATAAAAACCTTACTAAAGTAAAAGATGCTGGAGGGGTGGAATAGAAACGAGAAATCTTAGGGGAAAATGATGAATCAAAAGACTTTTCTTTTTCTATTGGTAAATTAAATGTGTGAATGAATTTTAAAATTGTGGACAAATTGTTGCTTGTTATTTTAGAGTGCTCAACAAATTGTTCATCACTGAGGAGAAATAAAAGCATGTCTATTTCTGAGCAAATTTGACTGGCTTTATGTAGCAGGAACAAAGGTTTTACATAGTCTTAAGTCTGCAGTATTTCTTCCAGCATTCTCAGAGAATTGGAGCAGAAAATGTTTTTTAGCAAAATATGAGTTACTAAAGCTAGGACATAGGTTGGGGACAGAAGTCCCCACATTTAAATGAAATTAAGAAAATATTCATTTGAAAGGACAGTTTTAGAGACTTGGTACATTAGTGGTCAACTCTTATGTTGAAATGGCTGGTTTAACATTGGGTTACAAGTTTCCTAAGGGTATTTGTTCCTAAGTGGCTGTAACTTTAATGTAGGTGTGTCTTTGAATGAATCAAACTTTTAATGATTGATTTAGTATATGACCTATGCTTTCCTTTGTTGCTAAGTAGTAGAGAAAACATGTCTGTCCAAAAAGCTGGGACAAATACAGATTTTAGTATGTCAGAGCATACTTGAGCATGCTGGTTTGTTCATGTACCTAAGGAGAAATCCTAATGTATCAAAATAGCAACTTTTTACTAGATCAGCGAGATTAAATTCATCCCTTTCTACCATGGGGATGCATAAATATGATCTAATGATCAGGTCATAAATGTTCTGAATTGATTTTTCTTTTAGTGAAGGAAGACTGTAGATTTTGTAATTTTTTTATTTTGTTTTTAAAAGACATCTCACATTCTCCTTCTGAACAACAGTGTTGCTTATCTCTTTGATAAATGCGGTCCTGTGGCTTTAGAATAGATATTCAGACTGATGGAAGAAAAGAAAATGTGAAAAGTGAAAAATGATTTAATAATAGTATTCCCAGAAGCATGGACATTTTTAGAAACAGGACTCTGATCAACAGTCTCTGGAGATATGAAAATGCATTAGATGAGCTAGACCCGGCAGCTTGATCTTGTCCTCTGCTATGGGCATGTCCTTGATTTGATCAGTTTTTCTCTGTGAGATTTCCCCAGGAACAAAGTCTCTAGGCTTTCATATGTTTCCTTTCAAGTGAGAGCCACAGGTGTGACACATTTTGAAAGCTATGTTTGTCAACAGACTCCAGCTTAGAGGATGAGTAAAAACACAAAGCCAAACTTTGAGGTGATTTTCTGTCAAACCACAGTAGTTAGTCACACCAGCAGCATTGAGGACCATCTTGAAAATCTTACACATGTTAGGATGGGGAAATTCCTTTTTAGTGTAGGGGAAATCAATTATGACATTCATTAGACTATCACTAGAACAAAAGACTCATGAAGGCAGGGACTAATCTGTTCTGTTGGACTCAATGCGTGGCATAAAGCAGAGAATTCTATTCAGTTTTGCTGAAAGCATAAAATGAGATGAGTGGTAAATCAATTGTATTCTTATAATACTTTTGATGAGTCTTGCTATTTTGCTTTTTCTAAGTCTGAACTCATATGTAGATAATATTTCATATGAATGAGAAGTAAATGAGTAGATCTTTTAAAATCCATAAACATAAATTGTGGATTAGAACCCTTGTTTTCTGTTAGATATATCGATATTTTTAGAACAGTTAGAACTCAGGGCTATCATACACTCATACATATAAAGGATATAATTGTGACTGTCTTTAGGGCAATACGTTGTTGTGTAGACATTCAACGTGTAATGAGGCAGAATGGGGAAAACCCACACTTCCGTAAGTAATTTAGGTGCCTGAAAGCAGCTTTACATAAAACTGCCATGTAATTCAATCAAAAGAGATGTGCTGACTTTGTCTATCCATGTAATTGCTCCATTTCCTGATTCTTTATTGTGTTGTTTGTCATAAACAGAACGGTTTTTGATTATCATGAAGACTATTATAAAACAAATAGACCAGTGAGGTCATTATGTGTGCCAAAGTTTTGTATTCTACTCAGCAAATTTCCTCTTTGTGTTTTCTGTTTCAATCTGAGTGATTGAAGAATTATTGACATCTCATCTCTTGTAAATGTTCTGGTAGTCTTTGGGTTAACAATTCAATCCTTGTTGCTTGCAGATTTCTGTTGATGGTTATGGTGATTCACACCAATTGATACTTGCTCATATGAACATATGGTCATGATGAAAAGCATTGACTGGATTCTGTCATTGACTATTTGCACAACATGGAGTAGATTGGCTTACTTTTAAACTAAATTTTATCGTATGAAAAGGTATACGTGATACAAACTTGAGAGTACATACTCAAAAAGTTAATCTGATAATTAAATAAGGGAATACACACAACTGCCTTAGCCCAAGGCTGAAACATAGTCTTATTTTTTTCTTTTTTTAGTTTTTAGAATATTCATATTTCTATTAGGAATAATTTTTTAATAGGCATGGACTTCTATTTCAGGGTGTAATTGTAATTCCTTTGATCAAAATGTTTTTGTGCAGTTTTTCCAGCACCTATAAATAATAAAGACATTTATTTCATGCTATCTTCTCTTTCAAATATTATATGAACAAATTTTCGATAAAACATCATGATATATTAGAAAGAGTGCTGAATTTGGAGGCACATAATTCATAACCTATATGCTAAATGACAGTGTAAATTACTACACATCATATAGGCCCAGTTTTCTTATATTTGAAATAGAGAAAACAACATATTCTATGTCATGCAGGGATAGGTGTGAGGGTTAGGACATATACGTGGGGCGTCTGGGTGACTCAGTAGGTTAAGCGTCCAACTCTTGATCTCAGCTCAGGTCATGATCTCACAGTTCATGTCATGCAGTCTCTGCATCAGGCTCTGAGCTGACAGTGCAGAGCCTGCTTGAGATTCTTTGCCCCTCTTTGGCTCACACAGGTGTGTGCGCTCTCTCTCTCTCTCTCTCAAAATAAATAAACACAATTTTTTTAAAAGAAATATATGTGAAACTGTACATAAATCTCAAAGCTGTAGAATAACTATAATGAAAAAGTCAGATAATCTCATCCCTAAATTAAAAAATATATATATACAGCATTCTCAAAATATATCTTATCTGAGGTGTCCAAGGGGTATTTGGTAAAAGGATATTTTACTACTTATCAAATATTACTGCTAACAAAACAATTAGAAAGCTGATAATAGAGTGAAAATAAAAATCACTGAGTATACCGTCCCTTAGATATTACAACATACATAGGCATGTATGAGAGGTCTTTTTTTTCAGAAAGATATTTTGATTTTTCCACTTAACCATGAATTACACACATCTTTTCTTGTGATAGTATATCTTTCCATAATCTCATTTAATAGTTGTATGATATTTCATTTAACACCTATAATTTGTGACTAAATTTTCATTATGGTGCTTGCTATTTTTTTTATAATGATTAACGACACTGTGATGAGCATTATTACAGTTAAATTGTGAACATTTTAAATTATTTTTTTATGGTAAAAGTTGAGAAATTAAGTTGCTGGGGAAAAGCATAGGTATATGAGTAAAGTTTTCGATAAACAAAATTCAATTTCTCACCAGAACAAAAGCACATGTAGTAAGATAATATTTTTATATTAACTGAAGATTTCTCTTAAAATCTCTGCTCATTTTTTGCTCCTTATTCCATTTTTCAATAGAATATCTTTCCTCATGAAAAAGGTGTTAAAAACATAGAAAAATAATTTCTTGCATTAGAGCCTGGGAGTATAAAAAATCTAAGCTTGAGTTGTTTCTCCAAAAAATTTTGGAGAATGCATGATTTGTAAATAATTACTATGGTTCCTATATAGAGTATGGATTCCTTTTCTGGTGAGACTAATTAGGAGAAAAGCCATTGTTAGATGTTCATGAGCATCCCTGAGAGAACCTTCTCTCTTGCCCTCAATACATCTATGCTGAATGACACCCTTTTTGGGTGAAGGGGGTGACAGAAACCTCAGGTAAATTGGTGGAGTCAGGTCCAAAGACCCATCTATCTCACCTCCCACATGAGGTTCATGGCTGAACCTCAGCTTTCCTTGCAGTACAATGCATCCCAGGGGCAGCACAATAGAAATGGATGCAAGATTTTTCTAGGTGAATGGGTCTGCAACAGGTGCCTAGAGCCTCCTTTATTCCGTGAGTTATGGGAGTGAATGCAAATTCCCATGGGTCCAAATGGACTCCTGCTAGCTAAAAAACAGACTCAGAGAGTTCTTGAGTTAGAGTACAAATGAAAACAGAATAGTGTTCTTTGTGTATTAACAGGACGATATCTATCACGGTATGTATAAGCATGAATAGCTGGACTCTTGCCCAAAAGCTTTGCTAACTGATACACTGATAAAACTCTTAGAAAGGAAGCAGTAGTGTGTTTGGGAGCTAATTTGGTGTGTATTGTTAGCAACTCTTCACATCTTTTTGTTAAGTGAATGTCAAGTTAGCCAGTTGTAACTGGCCAGGGCGTTTATGCCATTAAAAGTGGGGGATGCTATGAATCAGGGCTTGCTTTCCACTCTCCCAGAGATAGTTGTTAAAAATTTGCTAGCACAGTAGTGAAAAAAGAGGCAATTGTATTTTTACTAATAGAAAGTTTGATATTTAGTGGAAATGGGGCTTGAAAGATTAAAGTATGGGGGCGCCTGGGTGGCGCAGTCGGTTAAGCGTCCGACTTCAGCCAGGTCACGATCTCGCGGTCCGTGAGTTTGAGCCCCGCGTCAGGCTCTAGGCTGATGGCTCAGAGCCTGGAGCCTGTTTCTGATTCTGTGTCTCCCTCTCTCTCTGCCCCTCCCCCGTTCATGCTCTGTCTCTATCTGTCCCAAAAATAAATAAAAAACATTGAAAAAAGTTTAAAAAAAAAAAAAAAAAAGAAAGATTAAAGTATGTTACATTTCTCACACACTTGCATTTTTTTTGGCCTGAAATTCATATTTGCTACATTCAGTTGATGTATGATGAATACCTACTTGTTTCTTAGATGATAGTCATACATCAAGAAGCCATAAGCCATATCCTTTGGCTAATGTAATAAATTGCTATTTCTGAAATCTCCATATTATAGGAGTATCAAAATTGATAGGTAAAAATTAGCAAAAAGAATGTATACATTTGTATATAATTATTAGATATATAAAACCACTAGTATTTTAAAAATTACTGAGAAAACATATTCCTGATTGAGTATTTTCCCCCAGGGATTAGACTAGTTGAGGCTCTTGAAAAATGTGTTGACCAAAGCTCAGACTGGAGAAAGAAAAAATTACCTAGAAAATTATCCTGTGACAATAATCGACAATCTTTTTTTATCATTGGCCCTTTGAACTGCACTGAGCTTAATATGATAGATGTCAAAATAGTCTGGTTATGAGTTAGTGTGCATGAAGCCTCAGAATGACCAATGGTGGCATGGAGCATTTTTCACAGTAAATTTATCAGTGATCTTTGGCTTTTTGCTTCATCAAGATGAAGTCTATTTCTTTTCTAAAATTTCATGTCTTTTCTGAAAACTCTGTGATGCTTTTTTAACCATAGTTGGCTCAATTTTAGTATTATGCCAAATAGCTTTTTTTTAATACCTGTAGACTCTCCATTTCTCTTGGTAAAAACATCTTAATGTGTGCTTGGTTGTTAAGAAAAGGGATAATATGTGTCTGAAATAATCTATTGACTCAAAGGTGTATTTACTTTTGAACTTACATCAATACAATAGAATACTTTTTTGAACTTATTAAATTTTTTTTCCTAATTTCAAATGGATACAAAAGTTGCACGCATGGTACAGAGAATTCCTAGAAATCTTTCACCCAGTTTAACCACATGTTAATTCTTACTATATTTTCCTTCTTCCATCTTTATTTCTCTTTTTATTAAATGGTCTGAAATAAAATGTAGAAATAAATGAATTAAATAATGTAATTATATGTATATCTTAGTTCAATTTTAAGTATTTATCCTCAAAATAGACTTAATGTTTATAGCATATTTACAAATATTGATTATGTATTATACCACATGAATCATAAAAATAGCCACAAAATGAAAGTCCTTGATTGAAAAGATGTAAAACTAGAAATTACTAGTAAAGGAATAACAAACCAATGCTTCCTTTTTAAAATTAATTTGTTAAAGACAGAAGCATAGCTCCAATTATAAACAACTTAGAAAGAATGATTGTGAAAACTCATTATGTTAAAACAAAAAGGCCTAATAAAATAGGAATAGGGGATTAAAACAGAGAAAAACAGAAATTAATGAAGCAGAAAACACAACACTAGAATCTATGAATAAACAGAAAAACAATTTTAGAGAAAAAGAAAACTTAAACAGATAAATCACTGTCTTTCAAATTTCAGTATTATGCCAAATAGTTTTTTAATACCTGTAGACTTTCCATTTAATTTCAAACTAATTAAAATATAAGGCATACCTTTTTGATATTAACAGGTTCAATATCAAAAATTAGATAAAAATTACAATTGCAGAGGACACAAGCATATAGGCCACCTGTGTCAGACAGTGTCTTTGAAACCCTTAAAGATGAACTCAATTTTCAGGAGCAAGTAACTATTAAAATTGAAAAATAATATAAATTAAATAATAAAAAAATGAGAAACGCAAGATTAGTGTATTTGGTATTTGCTATTTTAAGGCTCTGATAGTGGGGGTGTTTGTTTGTAGAACCAATTTAGAAATAAATATCAAAACCCATACATAAGTATACAGATACTTAAAACAGCAATTGCACTTTAAGAATTTATTCTCAGGGGCGCCTGGGTGGCTCAGGCGGTTAAGCGTTAAGTGTCTGCCTTCAGCTCAGGTCAGGATCTCACTGTTCGTGAGTTTGAGCCCCGCATTGGGCTCTGTGCTGACAGTTCAGAGCCTGGAGCCTGCTTCAGATTCTGTGTCTCCCTGTCTCTCTGCCCCTTCCCTGCTTGCGTTCTGTCTCTCTCTGTCTCAAAAGTAAATAAACCTTAAAAAAAAAAAAAAAAAAAGAACTTATTCTCAGAAAACAAGTGAATTTGTCAAGAAGACTGCAAGTGATAGTTTCATGTAGCTACTTTGTTGCTTTTGTGACTCCCCCCCCATCATAAGAACCATTTATACAGTGATAGAGGAGTAAAGAATTCACCATACATCCCAAATTGAATTCTAAGCAATCATTGAAATGTGGGTCTGAATACATAGACATGAAAAATGTTTATGTGATATATTCATGTGCCTGCAAAGTCAGCCAGCCTCTCTCTCTCCCTCCTCTTACCCACAGCCCCCACACATGCTCTTGCTCACTCTCTCTCTTCTTCTATGTCTTCTATTCTCTTGCATGCTTGATGCTTCTCTAAATAGCTCACAATATCCTTGTTCCTACTGTAAGCTTGGCCTCTCATGGCTTTGCCATGCCTCTCCTGGCTTCACCTCTGTCCTGCCTTTTCTGACACAAGTGTTCTTGCCACAAAGTCACATTGCTATTGGTGCTTTGTGTCCACTCAGTTTTGGAGGTTTAAGGAATAAAATTTTTAAATTTATTATTGTTTAATTTATATCCAAGTTAGTTAGCATATGGTACAACAAGGATTTCAGGAGTAGATTCCTTAATGCCCCTTACCCATTTAACCCATACACCCCCGCCACAACCTCTCCACCTCTGTTTTTCCTCCATATTTGAGAATCTCTTATGTTTTGTCCCCCTTCATGTTTTTTTTTTAATATTTTTGCTTCGCTTCCCTTATGTTCATCTGTTTTGTATCTTAAAGTCCTCATATGAGTGAAGTCATATGATTTTTGTCCTTCTCTGACTGACTAATTTCACTTAGCATAATACCCTCCAGCTCCATCCATGTAGTTGCAAATGGCAAGATTTCATTCTTTTTGATTGCCGAATAATACTCCATTGTACAGATATACCACCTCTCCTTTATCCATTCATCCATCAGTGGACATTTGGGCTCTTTCCATACTTTGGCTATTGTCGATAGTGTTGCTATAAACATTTGGGTGCATGTGCCCCTTCGAAACAGCATACCTATATCCCTTGGATAAATACTTAGTAGTGCAATTGCTGGGCATAGGGTAGTTTTATTTTTAGTTTTTTGAGGACCCTCCATGCTGTTTTCCGGAGTGGCTGCACCAGTTTGCATTCCCACCAGCAATGCAAAAGAGATCTTTCTCCACATCCTTGCCAACATCTGTTGCTGCCTGAGTTGTTAATGCTAGCCATTGTCACAGGTGTAAGGTGGTATCTCATAGTGGTTTTGATTTGTATTTCATTGATGATGAGTGAAGTTGAGCATTTTTCATGTGTCAGTTGGCCATCTGGGTGTCTTCTTCAGAGAAATGTCTATTCATGTCTTTTGCCCATTTCTTCACTGGATTATTGGTTTTTTGGGTGTTGAGTTCTTTAGATTTTGGATACTAACCCTTTATCTGATATGCCATTTGCAAATATCATCTCCCATTGTCAGTTGCCTTTTAGTTTTGCTTATTGTTTCCTTCACTGTGCAGAAGCTTCCTATTTTGATGAGGTCCCAGTAATTCATTTTTGCTTTTGTTTCCCTTGCCTCCGGAGATGTGTTGAGTAAGAAGCTGCTGTGGCCAAGGTCAAAGAGGTTTTTGCCTGCTTTCTCCTCGAGGATTTGGATGGCTTCCTGTCTTACATTTAGGTCTTTCATCCGTTTTGAGTTTGTTTGCTTGTTTATTTATTATTTAAAAAAAATTTTTTGCACTTATTTATTTTTGAGAGAGAGAGAGAGAGAGAGAGAGAGAACAAGTGGGGGAGGGACAGAGAGAGAGTGAGACACAGAAATTGAAGCAGGCTCCAGGCTCTGAGATGTCAGCACAGAACCTGACATGGGACTCGAACTCACAAACTGTGAGATCATGACCTGAGCCGAGGTCAGATGCTTAACAGAATGACCATCCAGATGCCCCCATTTTGAGTTTGTTTTTGTGTATGGTATAAGAAAGTGGTCCAGGTTCATTTTCTGCATGTCACTGTCCAGTTTTCCCAGCACCATTTGCTGAAGAGACTGTCTTTATTCCATTGGATATTCTTTCCTGCTTTGTCAAAGATTAGTTTGGCCATATGTTTGTGGGTCCATTTCTGGGTTCTCTATTTTGTTCCATTGATTTGAGTGTCTGTTTTTATGCCAGTACCATACTGTCTTGATGATTACAGCTTTGTAATACAGCTTGAAGTCCAGGATTGTGATGCCTCTAGTTTTGGTTTTCTTTTTCAAGATGGCTTCGATTGTTCTGGGTCTTTTCTGGTTCCATACAAATTTTAGGATTGTTTGTTCTAGCTCTGAGAAAAATGCTGGTGTTGTTTTGTTAAGTATTGCATTGAATATGTAGATTGCTGTGGGTAGTATTGACATGTTAACAATTTGTTCTTCCAATCCAGGAGCATAAAACCTTTTTGCTTTTTTTTGCGTCTTCTTAGTTTCTTTCATAAGCTTTCTATAGTTATCAGTGTATAGATTTTTCACCTCTTTGGTTAGATTTATTCCTAGGTATTTTATGGTTTTGGTACAATTGTAAATGGGATCGATTCCTTGATTTCTCTTTCTGTTGCTTCATTATTCGTGTATAGGAATGTGCATTGATTTTATATGCTGCAACTTCCGATTTCTGTGCATTGATTTTATATCCTGCCACTTTGCTGAATTCATGGAACAGTTCTAGCATTTTTTTTGGGGGGGGCTTTCCCATGATAGAGTATCATGTCATCTGTGAAGAGTGAAAGTTTGACTTCCTCCTGGCTGATTTGGATGCCTTTATTTCTCTGTGTTGTCTGATTGGTGAGGCTAAGACTTCCAATACTATGTTGAATAACAGTGGTGAGAGTGGACATCCCTGTCTTGTTCCTTCTCTCAGTTTTTTTCCCATTGAGTGTGATATTAGCAGTGGGTCTTTCATATATGACTTATGATCTTGAGGTATGATACTTCTATCTCCACTTTCCTGAGGGTTTTTACCAAGAATGGATGCTATAGTTGTCAAATGCTTTCTCTGCATCTCTTGAGAGGATCATGTGGTTCTTGTCATTTATTTTATTGATGTGATCAATCACATTGATTGTTTTGCGGATATTGAACCAGCCCTGCATCCCAGGTGTAAAAACCACTTGGTCGTGGTTAATAATTTTTTTAATGTATTGTTGGAGCCGGTTGGCTAATATCTTGTTGAGGGTTTTTGCATCCATGTTCATCAGGGAAATTGGTTTATAGTTCTCCTTTTTTAGTGGGGTCTTTTTCTGTTTGGAAACAAGGTAATGTTGGCTGTATAGAAAGAGTTTGGAAGTTTTCCTTCCATTTGTATATTTTGGAATAGCTTCAAGAGAATATGTATTAACTCTTCTTTAAATGTTTGGTAGGATTCTCCTGGAAAACCATCTAGCCCTGGACTCTTTTTTTTGGGGAGATTTTTTATTACTCTTTCAATTTCTTTACTGGTTATGGGTCTGTTCAAATTTTCTATATCTTCCTGTTTCAGTTTTAGTAGTTTATATGTTTCTAGGAAATTTGTCCATTTCTTCCAGATTGCCCATTTTATTGGCATATAATTGCTCCTAATATTCTCTTATTATTGTTTGCATTTCTCCCATGTTGGTTGTGATCTCTCCTCTTTCATCCTTGAATTTACTTATTTGGGTGCTTTCCTTTTTCTTCTTGATCAAACTAGCTAGGGGTTTACTGATTTTGTTAATTGTTTCAAAGAACAAGCTTGTGATTTCATTGATCTGTTCTACTGTTTTTTTTTGGTTTTGATAGCATTGATTTCTACTCTAATCTTTATTACTTCCTGTCTTCTGCTAGTTTGGGGTTTTATTTGCTGTTCTTTTCCAGCTCTTTGAGGTGTAAGGTTATATTGTGTATGAGACCTTTCTTTCTTCTTTTGGAAGGCCTGGATTGCTATATACTTCCCTCTTATGACTATCTTGGCTGTGTCCTAGAGGTTTTGAGCTGTGGTGTTATGATTTTCATTGGCTTCCATGTACTTTTTAATTTGATCTTTAACTTATTGGTTAGCCCATTCATTATTTAGTAGGGTGTTCTTTAGTCTCCAAGTATTTGTTACCTTTCCAAATTTTTTCTTATAGTTGATTTTGAGTTTCATCTTGTTGTGGTCTGAAAATATATACAGTACGATCTCAATCTTTTTGTACTTGTTGAGGGCTGATTTGTGTCCCAGTATGTGATCTATTCTGGAAACTGTTTCATGTGCACTTCAGAAGTATGTGTATTCTGCTGCTTTAGGATGAAATGTTCTGAATATATCTGTTAAGTCCATCTGGCCCAGTGTGTCATTCATAGCCATTGTTTCCTTGGTGATTTTCTGTTTAGATGATCTGTCTGTTGCTGTAAGTGGGGTGTTGAAGTCCCCTATTATTATGGTATTATCAATCAGTTTGTTTATGTTTGTGATGAATTGCTTTATATATTTGGGTGCTCTCACATTTGAAGCATAAATGTTCACAATTCTCAGGTCTTCTTGGTGGATAGACCCCTCAATTGTGATATAATGCCCTTCTTCATCTCTTCCCATCTTTATTTTAAAATCTACATTGTCTGATAGAAGTATGGCTACTCTGGCTTTCTTTTGGTGACCATTAGCATGATAGATGGTTCTCCATCCCTTTATTTTCAACCTGAAGATGTCTTTAGGCCTAAAATGGGTCTCTTATAAACAGAATATAGATGGATCTTGTTTTCTTATCCATTCTGTTACCCTATGTCTTTTTATTAGACCATTGACATTTGGAGTGAGTACTGAAATATATGAATTTATTGCCATCATGTCACCTGTAGAGTTGGAGTTTCTAGTAGTGTTCTCTGGTCCTTTCTATTTTTGTTCCTTTTTTTTTTCTTTTCTGTCTTTTCTCCCCTCAGAAAGTACCCCTTAAAATTTCTTCCCTGGATGGTTTAGTGGTCATGAACTCCTTTAATTTTGTTTGGGAAACTCTTTATCTTTCCTTCTATTTTGAGTGGAATCCTTGATGGATAAAGAACTCTTGGCTGCATATTTTTCCAGTTCAGTATATTGAACCTGTCACTCCTTCCTGACATGCCAAGTTTCTGTGGATAGGTCTGCTGCAAACCTGATCTTTCCTCCCTTATAGGTTAAGGACTTTGTTTTTTTTTTTTCCCTTGCTGCTTTCATGATTCTTTCCTTGCCTGAGTATTTTGTGAATTTGACTATGATATGCCTTGTTGAAGGTCGGTTTTTGTTGAATCTAATGGGAATCCTCTGTGCTTCCTAGATTTCGATATCTGTGTCTTTCCCCAGGTTAGGAAAGTTTTCCTCTAGGATTTGCTCACATAAATTTTCACCCTTTTTCTCTTTCTTCATCTTCTGGGACCCCTATGATTCTGATGTTATTCCTTTTTAATGAGTCATTGAGTTCTGTAATTTTTATTTTGTGCTCCTTTGCCTTAGTTTCACTCTTTGTTTCTGCTTCATTATTTTCCATAAGTTTGTCCTCTATATCACTGATTTGCTGTTCTTCCTCACCCATCTTTGCCTCTGTGGCATCCACTGGAGATTGCAGCTCAGTTATAACAATTTTTATTTCATCCTGAGTAGATTTTGCTTCTTTTATCTCCGCAGAAAGAGATTCTAATCTATTTTCGACCCCAGCTAATATTCTTATTATTGTGATTCTAAATTCTGGTTCTGACATCTCGCTTGTATCTGTGTTGATTAAGTCCCTGGCTGTCATTTCTTCCTGTTCTTTCTTTTGGGGTGAATTCCTTAGTTTTGTCATTTTGAAGGAAGAAAAGGAATTAATAAGGTAAAAAAAAGAAAGTTAAAAAATTAAACACAACACAAAGAAATCAAATAAAGGATGTTATATCCTAGGTGTGTTTTGTCTGGTTGTTGAAAGAACCTTGATAGATTAGAGAAAAAAGAGAAAGATAAGAAAATAAAAAAAAGAAAAGAAAAAAGAAAAAGAAAAAAAGGAAAACATTTGAAAATTTAGAAAAATGAATACAGTAAAATAGAACAAAATGAAATGATGAAAGTAAAATATTTAAAAAATGTACAAAAAGTAAAAAATATAGTAGAAAAATTAACAAAAAATCTTTTTAATGAAAATAGAAAATAAAAATAGATTTTTTTCTCTTTCTGTATTCAAGAATAAAAAAAGAAAGGGAAAGGAAAAATAATTTAATAAAAGGAACAGCGAACAGAATGAAGTACGACTGAAATTCCATCTGGTTTCTCGTAGAAGTCAAGCTATGAAACACTTTTTTTATAGTCCATAAACTAAACAGGTGCAGAGACTTGTGTTTGTCAAGAGTGCTGTTGTCCCTGTTGGGCAGGGTTTAGTTTAAAGGCTCTGTTTTCCATTAGAGGGTGCTGCGTAGCCTACTGGGGTGGATTGCGGTGGCACGTGTAGCCGTGTATGCGCATGCCCAGGAGGGGTGAAAATGGCATCAACCAATTGCCCAGTCTCTAGTATTAGAACTCTGTGCTCTCACAACTGGCAATCAAGCACCCCTCCTTTGTCCACTCCTTTGTCCTTTGTCTCCGGCTTCCGTCCACTCCCCGCTTCTACACTGTCTATGACCAAGCTGTCAGGCTGCCAGGTGACACCTCCCTCTTGAGTTTTATCTCAAATGGGGCTGTGTCTGCCAACCCCTCACTTCTGAGGGACTGCAGCTTTGACCTGCTCAGACCTTCTGAGGGAGGGTTTCTCTGAGCCACGGCCAGGTGCCAGACGCACCCAGGACTGTTCATGAGACAACCCTGCTGCCGATGCCCAGAGACTGCGGCTGGATGCCAGCTCGCCCCAGAAAAAGTTCACGCAATCTTGTAGCAGCAGCGTTTCAGGGTTTTTGGAAAAACAGCAAATATCTGGCACCAGGCTTCCCCCTTATGTCCTTGTTCCAACAACAGCAAATGTGGTTGTTCTCCAGGGTCTGCTGGAATCTGCCTGTGGGGTAGCTACACAGCCTCTACCAAGTATCCTCCCCGTAGGGGAACCGCCTCTCCCCTGTGGCCCTCGGACTTCACTGTCTGCTCCTGAGGATTCGCCCTTCCCACCAGAGCACCATCAGGTATTGAGCTGCGGAGTTTCAGACTCTTCCCTTCCCCTGTTTATAGAGTCTTAATGCAAGTTAAACCCTCTCCTTTCTCTTTTCTGCCTTTTTAGTTCAGTCCTTGCAACTGTTTCCACTTTTCCACTTTCTCTCCAGTTGCTTTTTGGTAGGGGGGCGTACTTTTCCCGTACTCTCTCCACAAGCAAAAACCGCTCCCTGCCCTCTGCTGCTTCTTTATACCCCAGTTCACCTTTCTGTGCGGCATACCTGCTGAGTTCTGTGGTTCAGGTTGTGCAGATTTTTGTGTTAATCCTCAAGTCCGTTTTCTAGGTGTGCAGGAAGGTTTAGTGTTGATCTAGCTGCATTTCAGTGATGAGAAGTAAAAAAAAAAAAAACAAAAAAACAAAAACCTTCCATGCTGTTCCGCCATCTTGGTCCCTCCCAAGGGAAAACAAAATTAACTAGTTTTACTGTAGATGTTTTCTGTGTTTTGTTACTGTGTTTTGGCTTTTCCCTTCTAGTTGCTTTGCCTATTTTTTGTGGTGGTTTGGGAGGATTTGAGACTTCTTCATCTATTTCTGCAGCTCTCTAACAGCTGGAAATTGCAGACCACAAAATCTAAAGGGACACTCACATTAACATATTTCTCTTACTAGAGAAATCTCAATCTCAGATGCAACATTTCCTGTGCTCTTTTGCCTCAAATGTGTCTTGGTCCTTACTCAGCATACTTTGAGATGATAATTTTGATTTATCCTCAACAAGCGTCATTAGGTGTAAAATTTCTCATTTTCTTCCCCCAACAAACAACCTACATTTCCATCCATTCTTTTTACTTCTTCCTATTAGAGTGGGGGATGTGTCCTCTCTTTCTATCAAAGTTCAATTTCTCCAGTGTTTTATAAAGGATCAATCTTTTTTTTTGCTTATATCCCCTTGCTACTGAATCATCAACCGTTCCCACTTTAGGTCATGTTGTATCTCTCATTATATATACATCAAAAAAAAAATCTTGCTTTCACATACCCCAAGCCCCCCACTGCATGTGACTCTGCTTTCTTTGCAACCATTTCACAAAATCATGGCTTATATTCTGTGCTTACCTTCTAAAGTCTTATTCATGTATTTGCTCATTACAATTTGGGTTCTGCTCTTAACTATCCACAGTTTCACTCCTGTGAAGGTCATCAATGTTCTCTCTTGGCAGCTGTGTTTTACCTCTCATGAGGATATTTACTATCTTCATTGTGTTTAAATTTTCAACAACATTTGACACAACTGGCATTCTTCCTTGAAGTACTCTAATTTTGTCCAAATGATATTTCAATCTTCTGTTTTCCTTTCCATCACTAGCAACTCCTTCTAAGTATATTTTTAAAAATCTTTGTGCTCTGTTTGATCTCTAAGACTTAGAGCACCTTTTGGTTCTGATATTGCTTCATTTTCTTCCTTTTTTGGAGCTTGCTTTTTCAGTGATCTCATTTACTTACACGGATTTAGATAACACCTATATGGTCATGAATTCAAAATTCCAAGTATGAGCCTGTAAATCTCTAAGCTTGGATTTTGATATCTCAACTTGGATATCCCAGAGACATCTTAAATTTAATATGTCAAAAACTGAACATATTTCCCATCTCAGTAAACAGTACCAGTATCTTCCCACTCCTTCAAGCAGGATATTTACAGACCATCTTCAAGGCTATCTTTTCCTTGCCCGTGATATCTAAGTCCTGTCAATTTTACCTCAGAGATAAATTGATCTCCTTCTCTGCACATCCACTCTTGCCAACTTAGCAGCCATGATCTCTCTCCGAGCCTGGTACAACAGCCTTCTAACTTGTCTCCCTCTTTATATACTTGTCCCTTTCTACTTTATTCTCTTCTTTGGCAAGTAGTGTAACATCCTTAATGTTAAATCAGATAGTGTCTCTCACTGATTAAAGTAAGGCAGTACTTTTATTTACTCATCTAATAGTATTCAACTATTATTCTGCATCAGACTAGATCTAACATGATTTGCCTTCTGGTTATCTTTTAATTCATCTTGTGCCACTCTTCCTCTTGCTCACTGGAATCCAGCCATACCTTCACAGTCCTGCAACCATACCTGGAATGCCTAGATTTGGCCATAACTCCAACAATCATTAGCTGTGTGACCTTGGGCATTACTTGTACGTGTCTTAGTTTCATCATTTACAAAGTGAAAATAATGTAGATGATAGTGCTCAGAACAGTACCTGGTATACATGAATGGTCAGGAAATAATTCTCTGCTTGTTGTGTTTATTATTATTATTTTCTCTTGCAGTCTTCATCAGCCCGCATTAAACCTAACTAAAACAGAACTAGGAGGAGATATATTAAGAGATTTATTGCAAGTAATTGACTTACATGATTGTGGGGCTGTCCCAATGAGTATGAAATCTGTGAAGCAAGTAGTCACAAAGGCAGGCGCTCTCATGCAGCTAAATCTGCAGTTCATAGGTATCATTTCTTTTTCCAGAAAACTTCTGTTCTTAAGAACTTTAAAATAATCGAATCAGGGTTGCCAGGATTATAAAGGATAATATCCTTTACTTAAAGTAAATGAAAATGAATGCTGACTATGTTTGATTGAATACCTGGCCACATTGACACATCACACTGACCATTACATGAGCTTTGAAATTGATAGTCCCTCTATCTGGGAATGCTACATATATATCAGTCTTTCCAAGATTAGTTGCTTCCCATTCTTGAATTTCAGTTTAAATGCTCTTTCATGAAGATTACCAAACTAAAAAGAGTAGTGCACCTATGTCTTATTCTGCACCTCAGCCTTTTGATGATTTTTAATAACACTTTCAATAATGCATTGTTAGTTTTTCTGTTTTAATATTGTTTGGCTGTGTCATCCACAAGAAAAAGCTATCAAGGCCAACCATATCATTCCTACTTATTTCAAGAGCACAATATGGAACCTAACACATGATGGTTACTAAAGGCAAATTTACTAGATGGGAATGTAAGAAGTAATATGAAGTGGAACAATTAAGATGCAAAGTAAGGTGTATATATGTACATACACACATGTATGTGCGTAGTATCTAACACAAAAAGATAATGGTTCTTTAAAAAAAAAAAATTAACGTTTATTTGTTTTTGAGAGCGAGCACAAGTGGGAGAGGGCCAGAAAGAGGAAGACAGAAGGATCTGAAGCAGGCTTCATGCACTGGGCACGGAGCCCAATGTGGTGTTCTATCTCACCATCTCATGATCTCTATTTCAGATCACGACCTGAGACAAAATCAAGAATCAGCCACTTAACTGACTGAACCACCCAGGTGCCCCAGATAATGGTTACTTTTTATGAATGGTAAGAATGTCAGTAATTTTTATTTACTTTTATTTTGCTGATTTGCATTTTCCTATTTTTGTATATAGACATGGTTTTCTATGTTCTTATTTTTTAAATACAGAACTTGTAAAATACCTATACTAAAGAAAAAGAGCCAATGGACCATTAACTCCTATTTAGAAGAGATCATTTCTTTCTACTCATGCCTTAAGCATTAAATGACTGTGAAAGAGGGATTCCTTGTGAGCCTCTCTAGTTAAAAGTCTTTATGGGTCAAGAAACTCTGAGAAGAGAGATGACAAATGGAGGTTTAAGAAACTTGAAAGCTGTCAATATGTAACATTTGGTAAATACAGAGGAATGATGGAATGGTGGTCTAGGCACCACTGTTGGTGCTTATTTTTTCATAGTGAAACTTGCAATTGAGAAGGTGTCTATCAAGAGTCCATTTATAAAAATAATAGAGTGAAAACTTGGTAAAGGAGTTTCATGTGTTTGAATGTCAGTCAGTCTTTAACTGCGTTCTACTTTATTTTGTAGAGAAGATAGAACTGAGTGTGTTCAACTGAGAGAAACACACTTGAGTGCCAGTAGGCATAATAGTAAAGTAATTATAAGAAAAGGAAGAGGAGAAGGAGGGGGAAACAGAACAGGCGCCTGTCTAGGATATATGTGAATGCAAGGTCTTTCCTGTAGAATGAGGGTCCTCAGTTCTTATGTCCTTCATTAGCATTCCAGCCCCAAATTCTATTTATTGGGCTTACAAAAGACCCTTCTTAAAGCACACATATATTAATTACTTGGGCAGGATAAAAGAAAAAATGATGTCGTGCAAATGTGTTTGTTAAACAATGAGAAACTGAGCTAGGCTATTCAGAGAAGAAAAGCCTTCATTGAAATACTGAAATTTTTTGTTTTAACATCTACATGATTGTAAAAGTTGGGGCTACCAAGATAGTTTTGAATGGGTTGTCAGGGAATAGAAAAGAGCCTTGAAAGGAAGAGGAAGAGAAAGGTTAGGGAGCTCTAAATGGAGAAATGATGGAGCTATAGTCAAAATTGGATGGAATTGTTTTCTAAGCAGCTTTATTGAGATAAACTTCTCTTACCATTAAGTGAATCAAATGAGAGAATAGTTCTCAAGGGTTTTTAATATATTTGGAGAATTTTACAGCATAACCTTAGCCTAATTAAGAAGAAAAAAGAGGTTTCCATAACTAAATGCATTTAACTCTATTTTTGTGAAGGTTTTAAGTAGTTGAGGTATGCTCCTTTAGGACTTCATAAAAATGAGGCTATGGTTCTATACTTTGTCCTGTGAGGTGTGTGAAATTAGGTGAAAAGCAATTCAGATGCTAGTTGGCTCTGTTAGTAAGTTCACATGATGACAGATGATGACAAACCATCACACATAATTCTCCAAGAAATATGACAGTGGAGTTGAATGTGAAGTATATAAAATAAATAACCCACAAATAATCATATCAATGAGAGACCTACATGAAGCCTGATGATCTACAGCTTAGAGCCATGAGCCAAGGAAACATTTATTACCCCCTTGAATCTGTTCATTTAATAAGGCCATCTAGAGTCATAGCACTTGACCTTAAAAGTGCTTAAGTAGCAAGCTCCATATTTTATTTGTTCCTTTATTTTTCTGTACAAATATACCCCATATGTGTCTGCACTCTCCGTATTCCCAAGGGGAATGTTAAATCATTATAGGTCAATGGCAGAATTTGTACTTCAAACAAGTCCACAGATGGCAGTCTTAGTCTAATTCCCTTGCACTGCCAGTGCCGCAAGTAAAGACCAAACAAGGTTTTCCACTATATTCTTTCTGATTTAATATTTGATGAGTCTCAGAGCACTGTGCTAACAACTTCCTATGGTCTCTTTAAGGAAGCCAGTATTGTAGATTATACTTGTTTCTCATGTTACTATGCACACAGCTGGCAGCCACAAGAAGGCACAGCTTAGTGAATATTCCTTCCTTTATTTAATTCCTTCTGCAGGTGTCATTTCTGTGTTTTGGCCATCTGGTGTTCTGCAGAATAGAATAGAATCTCAGTTGTGAAGACTTATTCAGATATATAACCTGAATAAAAATCTTCTCAAAAGCATTAAAAATGGCCAACATAACAAAGACAATATTTTAGCTTTGCATATTGGCAGAGATCTGGAGCAAAAGTAGTATTTTTGAGCATACTTTGGCTGCAAAAGATGCATGTGAAATAATGTTTATGGTGGCCTGTCTTCCTTATTGTGTCATCTCTATGAAAATTGTCCATTCCAAAGAAGCATCAGATCTGAGAGTCAAAGATAATGATATTCTTCTCTATTCCTCTGAAGAAGGATTTTGGGTGGGAACAAGAGATAAAAATGCTTTTCAACCTTTTGATACAATAAGGTATAATAGGATATTGGTTGAAGTAAGTGAACAGTTTATTTTTTTCCTTTTTTAAATTAAAACAAATTCAGTGTGAGATTGGTTTGTATGGAAGCATGGTAAAGGGCATAACAAAGAACCCAGCCAGATGATCAAAATATGTGAGAAATAATCTGTTTTAAGCCACTAAGATTTAACACTTTGTTATGCAGCAAAAACTGACCCTAGACAATTATTTCTTGATAATCTTCAATTTCCTCAGCTATAATGATCTTACACCCTATTGTTATTTGATTTGTTATTAGATTTGTATCTATCCAGAAACAATGTGACATTATTTGGAGGTATTGTTTACAGAAATAAATAAGGAAAGGATTGAAGTGCAATTCTTTGGATTAGGGTGGGTCCTAAATCCAATGAGAGTTTCTTCTATGATACCAGCGTGGGGTGGGGAGAAGACACATTGAGACACAGACAAAAAAGAGAAGGTGAAAATGGAGGAAGACACTGGAATGATGCACTGACAAGCCAAGGAAGGTCAGCCAGTCACCAAAAGCAAATAGAAAAGTGTGGAGCTGAATCTTCCTCAGGGCCTTTGAAAGGAACCATTCTCGCCAATACTTGAATTTCCGACTTGTGGCTCCAGAACTGTGAGAGAATACATACCTCTTGTTATAAGTCACCGAGTTTGTGGTAATTTGTTATAGTAGTCCTACACCACTGAATTTATACAAGCATTAAACAGCATATGACAGGATAGTTCCTGGCATGTAAAAATTCTCAGTAAATTTTATTACTATTATTATAATGGGCACCCTTTTATGAACTCTTTTAAAAACTCCTAATCTTCTTTGTAAGTTATTTACATAATATTTAATAAATATTTTTAAAAATAAATAAATGACTTACAAACATCTTTGGGGAACAGCTGAATGCTTCAAAGATTTCTGGAAAAGGCATGATGGTCTTCCAGGAACACCCTATGGTCTATGGCAGCTCTATCTAGTAGCAGCTCATTTGGCACCGAGACCCTCTCCCAGAAGTCGTTTCTGCTGCAGGGTGGGTCTGCGGCTGTTCTACACTTTCACATCCCTAATCCCCACCAAGGAAAGTAGGGGAGGAGGCAGCAAGGAAGAGTATTAAAGAGAAATGGAGAATGGAGAAGCATATCAAGAAAAGGGTTACTTTTTAAAACAGTTCATCATCTCATTAGGTTTTGGCCTCGAGGACAGAGTTATTCAGGAGTGTGTACATAAAATATTTCCAAGATGGATTGACCACCTGTCTTCCCAGAAACAACCTGATTACTACCTTTTTGAGCATATTTAGAGATGAGACGAGCTGGGTTCTCATATGCAGTAAGAGCCAGAGGATCAAAGGCAGGACTGTCTTTCTTTAGGATAGAGGCTGATGATTCCACAGTTCAATCATGTTAGCTCATAGAAATTCATAGGAGTTATTTTGCCACAAGTCAAAAGTACCAGGTAATATATAGGTAATATATCAGAAGGTGTTGTGTGTGCATTTTATCCCATTTTTTTCTTTGGCTTTGCAACCAATTGGGGAACAGTATTTTGTGTCCATCACCTTTCTTTTCTAAGCTATTAGCAGCAACAGTGAGAAAATGGGGGATATATTTGGATTAGCATTTATATAAGATTTTGTATTTACTAAGCACTTTAGTAAAGTTTATATTAGTTCTCCTTCTCTTAGCTTGGTGTGTTAGCTTGTATTACAGTATTTGTATTTTGCAGCTGGGACACTAAAACAGAGGAAGGTTAAATAAACAGCCTAAGGTCACACTGAAAATTAATGGCAGAGCTGAGATAAATTCTATTTTAGGTGCGGTTACTGAACACACTATCAACAAATTAACTAGACGAAACCTGTCACCACTGAAAGGAAGGTGAGCTTATCAAATTCCTGAAAAATTGAGAAGATTATTTTTAAACAAGCAGTCCATGAGGCTAAGATTAAAAAAAACATAACCACGTTTTTCAACAGATCAACTATAGTCCGAGCAAGCAGTTAGAGTATTAGATCTTCCTTCTGAGCTTTAGACTCAGATTCCTGCTGCCTACTAGACATTACCAGTGGGGTATCTGATAGAATTCCTGAAATGAACTTAACTAAAAGTGTAACTTTTCCCTTAAACTTGACCTCTCCCCTACATTCTCTATACACATAAAATGCTACTAAATACTACTAAAATACATCCAAAACGAGAAGCCTGGAGTCATCCTCCTACTTCATTTTCTCTCAGTCCTAAAATCTGCTTGGTGATCAGGAGCTGACAATTGTACCTCATCACTGTCTCCTGTCTTCTTCATTTTAACTCTACTGGTAGTGGCTTAATTTTGACGGTTTTCATTTGCTCCTGGACCACTGACCTTATTTCCTAATGTGCTCCTCTCCCTTCAAGAATCCATACAGGTCAATTCTTCACATTGCCACAAAATGATCATCTAAAACACAAATCTTACTGTGTTACTCCTTTGCTTGCTACATTTCAAAGACCACCGATGGGAGGCCCAATTACTACACGTGGTGTAAACAACCTTTCATGGCCTAGTCCATACTTATTTTTTGAAACCACCCCTAGCCCATATACAAAAGCTTCCAAACTACTGCAGTTCCCTAATGCACATTTCATAAATTCTCTCATGTCTTTGATCTTGCCACTTCTTTCATTTTATCTACCAACTCATATTTTTCAGACTCCACACAAAAGTCATTTCCTTGCTAAAGTCTGACCTCACAGTAAGAATTGATGTTTAGTCCCTCTTGTCCCAGAGTCTTCCCTGCGAGCAATTCTATCTCAGCCCTGTAACATTTTACACACACACATATGCAAGCATGCACACTACCCTTCTCCTTGTGGTAGACTCCAGGCTCTGCAAAGACAGAAGCTATGCATTATTATTCTTTTTCTAGAACCCAGTATAGAAATTGGTTTCAGGTTTATTCAATAAATTCCTATCTGAATAAAAGCATAAATATCCAACAAAGAAAAATTCCACAAATATACACTGGAAGTTCTTCTAGAAATTAATCTTGAAGGGAATCTGAAAATGCAACTAAGTCTAGAAATAAAAATACATGTGGAACATGGCAGCTTAGCTCTATTACTTAAGAGCTAAATAAGCAAAGACAAGTTTTACACACGTGGTGAACTTTAGTTAACTCATGCGTAAATTAGGAATAGTAATGACTACCTTGTAGGATTGCTGTGAGGTAACATTTCAATAATACGTATAAAACACTAGCATAAAATAGGTAGCTAGAAGTGAATAAGTTTTAGATTTTTCCTTTGGGAGGGAGGACATAAACATAACTGCTCCTCCTGAAACTGTCCAATCTCAAAGAGCTAAGTGGTGCTCTTGACTGCTTTCACTACCATGACTAGGATGTGTGATAACATAATAATGGTCTGCTTTGTTTGGGCCTTCAGCACCCAACAACAACGAAAACCACAGAGCTTTATAGATGATTACACATTTAGGAATGACCAAGAACTTGTGGTATTAAATACTTGCACTATTTTACTAATGAGATCGTGTGTGGTTTGCAGTGTTAATTTGTTTTGCAAATACTTATCATTTGCAGTAGGTAGTCTTTGTCTCATGTTATCACAACTCCAAAATTAGTGGGAGTTCGGTGACGGAACTTTCTTTTCATTTAAATAAAAATATTTTAATTGGTGGGAAATGGTTTAAAAATTCTCTGGCCGTGGTCACAAATAGGTACTGGTTAAGCTCTAGAAATAAAATAAGGAAATATTTAAAAAGTTAAAATTGGAAGCTTTCAGTAAAGAATGAATATTGTTTTTCAATATAACAAATAAGTTATGATGTTTTAACTCCTTGGGAATGTTGTAACTATGATGAGAGAAGATTTTCATAACATCTCCCAAATTATTTAATTTTCACTATAAAAATAACATTGGGAATTACTGAAATAAACTTTTGTATAAATCATTGTTGTAAAGGCATTTGTACCATGGCAAATGCTTCAGGAAAAAAAAAAAAAAGACCAAACAATAAAGAAAACTCAAGCAATTCCTCACAAATTGCTATTTATACTTCATATAAATAACATACCACTAACATACCACTTCTCTACTTACTTAGCTTTTATGCTCAATTTTTACTTCATATATATGTTAAGTAAAGTGAATAATTATGAACATAAGAAGCCTAAGTTTTATAAGCTGATATAACTGAGGCATAGATATACATCATTAGTAATGTCAAATTCTGAGGAAATCTTTAGCCTCAATCAAATTTGTGTCTCTTCTATCTAAATAAAAACAAACAACAAACAATTTTTTCAAAGCACAAATCTGGATATTTGTCATAAAATAGAAAATGATGAAAATAATATTTAGTTTTTCTATTTAGAAACTTTCATATTAGAAAATCTGATAGAAAATTATGTGCTTGAGTTTTGATGTGTTTTTGAGAACAGAGAACATACTGTTTGGGAGACAGCATTTTATTTACATAAGAGATTTTGCAGTTATGAATTGCTACTGGTTTGGGGGGATTTTCCCATGTTAAGTAAATTGATACAAACAAACAAGGATCATGCAGAACAGTGAATATTTACATAAACGATATATATTATTTCTATTGTATAAAAGCTAAAAAGTCTTGGACTATTCTGAACTTATTTTGTTAGGAGTCCTAGGCTTATGCAGTTTGAGATATAGGAGTAAATACTAACCCTTATTCCATATCAAAAATGTTATAAAGGAGAGAAAGAATTTCAGAAGACAAATTAATGAAACAAAATATTGCTAAAACTAAGTAGGAAAAAGAGAAGGGGTTCTTGGCCTATGTCAGACCTGAAAGGTAATACTCATTCGTCCATTTACTGTACACATATTTATTTAACATCTATGTATTGGGAATCCTTCAAGGTACTTAAAAAAAAAAGCATTAAACAAGAGCAAATCACATATCCTGAAAGATCAAACCATTAAAATATGAAGATCACTGGTGAATCAATTCCAACTATCCAAGAGTCAGGAAAACAAAGCATACAAATGATACATAAAAGTCTACATTTAAGACCACAGAATTCATAGAAAAAGATCTGAGTACTTATTAAAGTTTATATTTACTTAAACCAGAGATAAATACCACTTATATTGGCTTAGAACAAAGCATAATTTATTAAATTCAAGTAAATTCTTCCCAGAAGTTATTTGTGGATTTATGGTCAGTTTGAAGTGGTATAAATAGAGTCCTGGCATTGATCTTTAGGGGCATTGACCTGTGTTAGGTAAAAGCTCTTGTGGGAAAACTGGGAAGAATTCAACTTTTAGTTGTGCAAAACTGTGGTTGTATGAAGAGAGCTGCTTAAAACCTAGCACCATGCTTTTCCATATTCTCCACTGGGAGAGTCTGTTCATTTTGTCCACAGTAGACATCTTATCGTGACAGTTTTTCTGATATTTTTAGACTTTAACCATGACCTGTGACTTGTAAATAACTAGTTGTAAAAGTGAAAGTCTATGTCTTCTTCAAAAACTGTTTAAGTCCTATTTTCTCCCTCCTTTTTCTAAAATTTTATTTAACTCTTATAATGTGCCAGGAACCTATGATTGGTGTTTCCACAAATATGTCATTTAATCTGCACAGTAACACTATGAGCCATGTGTCATATAGTTAACTTACCAATGAAAAGAGTGAATGTTTAAGTAATTTGTATGAGTTAATGAAGGGAGTAAGAGTAGAACTGATAATTTATTTGTAAGCCACAGATGCTAATATCCACGCATACTCCTGGAGACTTTGCTAACACATTCTCTAACATTTATTAACACTTTTATTAGCAACTCCAATATTGTTCAAGTGAATGTCTTATATAACATAAAATTTAATTTTATTTTTTGTATATCTCATTTTTTTCCTGTCAGACTGGGGGCTCCTTAAAGATAGGGATCATGTTATATATTAATGTGTTTAAAGGCTCAATCTATGTCCATAGATGACAATAGGGTATGTTGCTTGATTGAGTAAATACCACTTTGTAAGCTAGTTGTTTCCTATATCATCACAAACCTAACAAACAAATTTCTTTTCATAATGGTTCTGAAAGAGAGGTCTTTGATTATTTAACTTCCCAAAATTCCTTTTCTGGCAATAGGACAGTAGAAAACCTCCATCTGAAGCTACTATCAGCTTATTGGCTCACTTGAGCTGAGAAGGAGAAACAAATAAGTGGACAACATTCACATATGTATAGACAAAGAGATATATAGGAAAGATTCTTAGGGCTCATCTAGTTATGCAAATAAAAGGTAAAACATAACTAAATATTAGTGTCCCTTACCCAACTATCAATACATAGATCACCCTAGGTCACTTTTTTTTTCTGGTAGGATTGATTCAATGTTTTTATTTATATGTTTTTATTCATTTATTTTTGAGATATAATTAATATACAACACTGT
Organism: Puma concolor; assembly: GCF_028749965.1. NCBI lineage: Eukaryota > Metazoa > Chordata > Mammalia > Carnivora > Felidae > Puma > Puma concolor. The sequence continues at coordinate 79,811,411 of NC_141667.1, read as the reverse complement.
AAATTTAAGGTGTACATGTTGGTTTCATACATATGTATTGCAATGTGATTGTCACCATAGGTTAGGTAACGCCTCTGTCATGTCACATAAGCATATATCTGATAAGGGGTTAATACCTAACTTACAGAAAGAACTCCTACAATAAATAATAAGACTAAAAAATGGGCAGAGGAACTAAGTGGACATTTTTCCAAAAACAACATAAAAATGGCCAAAAGGGACCTGAAAAGGTGCTCAGTATCACTAATCATCAGGGAAATGCAAATCAAAACCACAAGGAAATCTCACCTCGCATCTGTTAGCACAGATAAGAGGAAATGAGAGTCAGCAAGGATGTGGGGAAAAGGAAACTTTTGTGCACTGTTGCTAGAAATGTAAATTGGTACAGCAGTACAGCAACTGTGGAAAGCGGTATGGACTTTGCTAAAAAAAAAAAAAGGGGGGGGGAAACAAAAACAGAACCACCATATTATCTGGTAAACCCACTTTTGGGTATATATGCAAAGGAAATGAAAACAGAATATTGAAAAGATACTAGCACTCATGTTTATTGCAGTATTAGTCATAATAGCCAAGACAATTTGTTTCTCTAAGAGTCTGTCAAGGGATGAATGACTCAGCCATGAGAAAGAAGGAAACCTTGCCTTTTGCATCAACATATATGGATCTTGAGAGAATTATGTTAAGTGAGATAAATGAGAGAAAATGTTGTATGATGTCTTTTATGTGTGGAATCTAAAAAAGCTGAACTCTGAGAAAGAGAGGAGAGTGGTGGCTAAGGAGCTGGATGGTGGGGGAAATGGGGAGATGTTGGTTAAAGGGTATAAACTTGCAGAGAGAGAGGATGAGTAAGTTCTTGGGACCTAATGCCTAGCATTGTGTTTACAGCCAACATCACCGTTTTATGTACTTCAAAGTTGGTAAAGGGCTAGATCTTAAATGTTTCACCAAAAAAAAAAAAAAAAAAAAAAAAAAAAAAAGAAATGATAATTATGTGCTTAAACTCACTACTTAAAAAAATATATATTTCTTTATTTTGAGAAAGCGAGGGCACCTGTGCACAAACAGGGGAAGAACAGAGAGAGAGAGGGAGAGAGAATTCCAAGCAGTCTCTGAGTGCTGTCAGTGCAGAGCCTGAAATGGGACTCAATGTCACTAACCATGAGATCATGACCTGAACCAAAATCAAGAGTCAGATGCTTAACCAACTGAACCACCCAAGCACCCCGAAAATCACTATTTTTTTTTAACTCACAGTGCTGCATGTTGCATGTGGAAGTTGAATTGTGCACGTATTTATCTTCCAGGACTTTTTTGGTTCACTTATAAGTATCACTTTTGGTTACTATTTTAAGAGGAAAAGCTTAGTTTTAGATATAGGTTGAGTATTACGTATGCTTAAAGTGCATCATAACCATTAGTCATCCCTATGACGCTTTACATACTTGATATAAACTCACTAGTTATAGCCTTAGAGATCATACTTCAAAAAGAAATATTTATCTGGAGATGGTTATTTCCCTATGAATTAGATGTACAAAAACTTGGTGTATAGAGGTCAGACGTTAATTACTTTGCTGCACAAAACATCATATCTTCCTAAACTTGTCTGCCACTGTCTTTTTCTCTCTGGGTTTCATTTTGCTATTCTTGAGCAAGTCTAATAAAGAACAAAAATAACAAGTATTTTTGGACAAGAAAGAAATGGAAGCTGAATAAATGAAATACCTGACTTTCAGGTAGATTTGGGGAAAAAAGAAGTCTGGGATAGATAACACAAAATTTACATTGCTGCTTTACCTTAAGATCAGAAGATGTTGATGTATTTGCCATGAATCCCTCCTGGGTAATAGCTGGCTTGAAGTGAAAATAATCTATTCCCTTAAGGTAGGGCCTGTGCTTTACATTTTGCCACAGGTCCTTACAATAATCTTCCTCTGAATTGTGGTGGAAATTAGCAGCATAAGCGCTTAGTTTTTTCTCATAAGGTGGAGTAATTTCTTTTCTTATACTAACGTAAAAGTTTTCTTGTGACAGCAAAATCTGCCTCAGGTTTGTATCTCTGTTAAAGTTAGGGAAATACACTGAAAAGGCAGTATATTCCAAAAACAATGGGGAATTACATATTCATTTCCCTACACATGACTCAGTTTGACTGCTTGAATTACTTAGCAGGTCACTATTAGCTTTTGGCCACCTAGCTTTGATAGTGAAATTGCCTTTAGTTCTTTTTAATCCCAAAATCCACTAGTTTCCACATTCTGCAGGTACTTTTCCTGTTACTTGCATTTGTCTCTTTCCTAATTTCACCGTCAGCACATTATTTTTTTGAAACATACCTGAACTGGTTCACTAGTCTCTCTTCGTCTGGTCTTTTCCCACCTAATTCATCCTACATAGTTACGTCAGATTAACCTTAAAGATTGCCACTTTGATCCAGAGACTCCCTCATACCGTACTGAATTTGAAACCGTTTACATTTTAGCTCTCATCTGCCTGTTCAGCCTAATACTAACTAGGTGATCACACTACTTTGTGTTGCTATATGGTTCATTTTCTTGGCTTTGCCATCTCAGTGTTCTTCATATACCCATTACCTTACCTGCAGCCTTCTTCCCCTTGTATTCTGACCCTATATTCTGAACTATTCTCTCAGAGTCAAATAAAATAACACTTCTGTAAAACCATCTTTAAGTAGTCCAATTATTAATGTTCTTTTTAGCTTTTTTTTTGTCTTAAATTAATTTTTCTCTAAAAGTTAATTGCTTGTGGATCATTTAATTTATGTCATTATTGGTTAACTTTTCTGAGTCCTGTCTTCACAAAAGTTACCATAAATATATTGAACCTGCAAATAATGTCAAATATTTCTTATTTTTCTTGGTACTACCAAAGAAGAGTTGAAAGTCTGGATGACTTGTAGATGTTCATTACTTGTGTGAGATAATTGATTGGGATATAGATATTATGGGAAAATTTCAGAAAATTGCTCATGGTAATTTAAACCTCCTGTAACTTGTCAGTATAATAGGTTGTTTTTTTTGTTTGTTGGTTTGTTTGTTTTGTTTTGTTTTGGTTCTTAAAAGAACTACAGACATGAATAGCTGAATGATCAATGGTTAAGGTAGCCAAAGGTCACTCTGCCCCTTGTATTATAGTTGCCTATTTGCACTGAGGGGGCATTGATTACATATGCAAATTCCATGCTCCTTTGTGGAGATCCTGGTTCTGTCTTTTGGAATATATTCTTCATCTATTATGGGAGTCACCTATACTTTTAAGATTTAAAGAATTAAGTTGGGTAAAGGACCTACTTAAGGTCTAAGATCTAGGGTGAACATTTATGTTATTTTACTTTTTAAAATTTATTTAATGTTTGTTTATTTTTGAGAGAGACAGACTGCAAGTGGGGGAGGGGCAGAGAGGGAGACAGAGAATCCGAAGCGGGCTCCAGGCTCTGAGCTGTCAACACAGAGCCCGATGTGGGCCTCGAACCCACAAACCACAAGATCATGACCTGAGCCTAAGCTGGACTCTTAACCAACTGAGCTATAGGGTGGCTATTTAAATTATTATGTAAATTGCAACCCTTTGGGAACAAAAGGTGGCACTAACTAGATGGAATATTGGGATAATGGGTATAAACTGAGCTTTTTCTAGATAAACATGGATACATAGTCACTGTCAAAGCTTGGCAAAATGAAGAGGATTTGATGTTTAGCTCTAACTCACTATTATGTTCTAGGTAAAATTAAAGGACTGCCTTCTTTCTCTGTATACCTGTAGTGAGCTGCTTCTAAAATGACCCTCAGTGGTTTCTGCCCTGGTATGCATGACTTTCTGAAATCCTCTTCCTCTTGTTGAGGGCTGAACCTAGGGATTTGCCTCGAAAAATGGGTTATGGCAGAAGTGACGGCATGCCACTTACAAGATAAGTTACAAAAGACTGTGACACAAGAGAAAAAGATGCTGGGTGTTGTTTCTGAAGATTATTTTATCATGCCGATTACATTTTTTCTTTCCTAATGCATTAGGAGGGTTTTAAAAATAAAGAATAGATGTTTATTGCCCTCTTAAAATATGATATCTGTTTTGTCTTTGCCTGCATGCTGGTTCTCTATTATCGGAATCCTGATGAAGACCATGTAGCATGAAATCAAGAGAGACCTCTAGCCAACAGTCAGCCAGTACCTGAGTTTGAATCTATAATCTTGCCAAAAAGAATTCTTTGAATTTTAATAATCTGTCTGTAAATTCCCCTAAGTGTTCCATCAAGACTTACTATTAAGCATATCTACAAAAAAGTACTTTTCCCCCCAATTGTCACATGTTGAATTATTCGTTTTAAATTTGATAGGACATATACAATGTCGAAAGAAATAATAATACTTAGCATGTTGTCTTATCCATGACTTAAAAGAAAATGCTACCAATGTCCTATGTTTAAGGGTGAATTTCTGAAAATTATATTGTAAGTACAATTTTAATACATTGATGAAATAGGCTTCTATTTGCTGTGCTCTATGAATCACTTTTATAATATTGAAGTTGACCAGAAGCATTTAGGGGGACTCAGTTGGTTAAGCATCTGAGTCTTGATTTTGGCTCAGGTCATGGTCTCATGGTTCATGGGTGCAACCACTGTGTAGGGCTGAGAGTGTGGAGTCTGCTTGGAATTCTCTCTCTCTCCCTCTCTTTCTGCCCCTTCCCTGATCATGCTTGAGTTCTCTCTCAAAATAAATAAATAAACTTAAAAAAAAATTGAAGTTGACCAGATGTCTATTCTGAAACTATGGTAACTATTTATTTTAATACTAAACTGTATTTATTAAGTTTAAAAATGTGAAATATTTGCATATTTTCTCTTATTTTAAATCATATGATAATTCGGAGGATATATTAAATCGAACACACAGATCAATCAATGATTATCCTCAAAATAAAAAGAAATATGTAACATTCTATTTGTGTAAAGCACTGGGTTATAGAAACTCACCCCTCAAGATGCTTGAGTCATCAGCAATTTGCTTCCCTACCAATATGTTTGAGGTTCCAAATATTCTCAAAACTGAGGTAATCAGTATTATACTCACTGGGGATTTTATAGAAAAGCATTTGCTTCTTAGCCCTGCAATGTAACAAATAAATGTCTTTCTTTTTAGGATATAAAAAAAATTTTCCTGCAGATGAAAGTTGACCTAGACCTAGTCATGTTTTCATTTGTTCAAACTGACTTGGTTTGAATATGGGAGATTAATGCAGCTAAAAAAGGATTAATGCAGTTAATCCACTTATTAAAAGACACTTCTTCAAGTTTATACAGTAGCTTAGTTTCAACTTCTTAATTTCATTAGCAGAAAACAAAGCTATTTTCTTCTGCCATTAGCGCTTATTACTTATTGACCCAACATTGCTCTAAGTAGATGGCTTAAGACCTTCCTGGGGGATAGTACTCTGTCACATCTGCTGGGTCACGCACTATCTAGTCATTTTTTAGAACTGGTATCTTCCAAAGCAGTTTGTGTACCTGTGATTTTCTCCTGATAAAAGAGTGGTTATATCTAGGTGGGTATGGCAATAATCATACAGTTTCTTACTCTCTGATTATAGTTGATAATAGTATGTCATATACTTCAAATTCACTAAGAAAATAAATCTTACAGATTCTTACCATAAACGAATAACAATACATTATTTATATGGGGGTATATAAAGTCATGGGGTTTCATGTACAAATGCTGTAACTATGATTTTCTATCTCAACTGAATCTCTATTGCAAGTCCGAATGCTGCCTGATTGCAAAAATTTAATGTCAATCAGTTGTGGGTTCTCCAACTTAGACCCACGTTAAATTCAGCTAACAGAGTGTCCCCTTCTCCTACCATCTCTTAGGGACTGGCCTAAGAACCCCAAGGGCTACAGGCAATTGTACCGTTGGGTTTAGGGAGGCAGCTTATCTTTGGTTGAGACCTCTCTGGTTGCTTCTGCTGAAGTTAATATATTCTTGTCTCAGGACACAGCTTATGCTGAGTGTTATGTTTTAGTGTGATTATGATACTCTTCCAAGACCTCTGCTTTTCAGTGTTAGGCATGATTCTTGTCAACATAAGAAGGTATGTGGCTGCTTCTCAAGCTGAGTGTGTACCTACCTGGGTGAGCTGACGGAGCCCGACGCACTCCCACCTGCTTTCACATCTTATCCACCCACCCTTTGCTTGATTGCTTGCCTTGCTGTAGAAGACAAAGAATTCTCCACAGGACAGCTAAGAGGCAGGCACATAAGTAAAGATTATGTATAGTTGTGGGTGTTCATATTTACTTGGATTTCATTTCACATCAAGAATTGAACAGTTTTGTTCTTGGTTCTCTTAGTATTTGTCATAATGGTGATCTTATCTCAAATGGGCAAAAAAAAATAGAGTAGAATTATAGGGTAAAGGATAATATGACAAAAGGGTGAAGGACACATTAACTAATAATTTATAATATCTGGCTACACTGAGGTTTTTGAGTGTAATGGTTAAGCATATGGGTTTAGAGACAAAGTATTGGGTTGAGGCACTAGAGTTTAATTGCCATGTGACTGAGCCAGCAGCTTAGCCTCACTAGTCCTTTATTTTTATCTACAAGATTTAAATAATAATAATCATAGTTATATTATAGAATTATGAAAAAGTGATATATTACATTAAAGCACTTGGTACACGAACGGGTTGTCTGTGGCTTAGCATAGCAGTTAGTGCACCAATTTATTATTATTAATGGGCACCAAATTAGTCCATTAATAATTTATGATACAATAGTTTTTTCCATTACTATTAATTCATTTTAATTTTTCCTTTTCTCTTGCACCACTGAGGTCAATATTATTTTAGCAACTTGTTTTTCACCTTCATTGTTAGTACTCTGTAGAGATCCACTTTATGGTATATTTATGGGGGGGCACAAGCGTGTGAGGGGCAGAGAGAGAGGGAGAGAGAAAGAATCCCACAAGCGGCAAAGAGCAAGAGAGAAAGAGAAGTTGGGCTCACCAAATCAAGGCATGAGCTCACCCAATTTGGGTTAGAACTAACCTAATGTGGGACTCAAACTCGTGAACTGTGAGATCATGACCTGAACCAAAGTCAGATGCTTAACCTGCTGAGCCATCCAGATGCCCTGATTTATTTTATTTTATTTTTATTTTATTTTATTTTATTTTATTTTTTAACTTAATTTTATTTATTTTTTTATTACTTAATATTTTGAGGGAGAGAGAGAGAGAGAAAGGGAGACACAGAATCCGAAGCACAGAAGCTGTCAGCACAGAGTTTGAAGTGGGGCTCAAACCCCCAAATCTTGAGATCATGACCTGAGCTGAAGTCAGACACTCAGCTGACTGAGCCACCCAGGCACTCCATAATATATTGTATTTTAAATGGTGGAATAGTTACATAGGTTGGCAACACAGTTGCCAGCTTAGAACTTAATACCTAATATTAACATGGTCTGACAGACAATGAATGCTGTGCCACAATTCAGTCCTGACTAAAACTCCACAGTATTTTTGCATTAATAGAATTTTGATAATCCAGCATGAGAAAAATTTCAAAACTTTGAAACCCTTGAAAGATAAACGAGTAGTAAAAAATAGCCATACTCTCAAACCAACCACCTAGTTTCTTAACATGTTTCGTCAAAATCATATGGAAGATCAAAAGCAACTCAAAGCATATAGAAGATCAAAAGCAACTCAAAGGTATGAACGATGAAAAGCTTTACAGCCCTCTACAGTTACATTAAAGGTCAAATTATTTCAAATTTGAAACTTAATCTTTCTGTCATGCTCAGAGTTGGGGAAGATAGCTTTTTGTTAAGTAGAGTGGATGAAGGTCACATAAGCTGCTGTACCACCAGAAAGAGAAGGGGTGGGTAGGTCAAATGTGGGGGTTTACTTTTCATGCCAGGGAAGTACGAAAGAGCTGTTTCTAATGGGGGGAGGGTAGTTCTATCCAAAGCAGTGATATAGGCACTCAGACTTTCTTCTCCTGGGCCCAGATCTCCAACACGTGGGCTACACTATTGCTGTGTTGTGCTTTTTTTGAGAAAGGCTGTCACTGTCGATAAAGCTGTTTGTGTCCCTGAAGGAAAAGTAAGGCTGCTACAATTTCTTTTTTTAATTTTTTTCAACGTTTTTTATTTATTTTTGGGACAGAGAGAGACAGAGCATGAACAGGGGAGGGGCAGAGAGAGAGGGAGACACAGAATCGGAAACAGGCTCCAGACTCTGAGCCATCAGCCCAGAGCCCGACGCAGGGCTCGAACTCACGGACCGCGAGATCGTGACCTGGCTGAAGTCTGACGCTCAACCGACTGCGCCACCCAGGCGCCCCAAGGCTGCTACAATTTCAAAGAAGGGTTTAAAACTTTTTGTATAGTGATATATTGTATTTTCACAGTATGTAGGTATCTTTTGTATTTTTTCCAGAGATCTTTTACTAATTCTCCTGCTCTTTTACCTTATCAAGTTTCTTAGGTACTTTGTGCCTCAAGTTCATCAATGATATCTGGCTTGAAGCTATATTCTTAGCAAATGACCCAGTAGAATGATGCATATTTAAATTGCCTATTTTGCTAAAAAGTATTTGGTAGGAGCATCTGAAATGACTAGCTGGTTCAAGAGTTTCCGTTCTTGAAATTGTCCAAAAATTCTATTTAGAAAAACATTTTCTCATATGTTGGTACTAGATAGTGAAGAAATGTAAGATTGCATTTAAAATGTATTAGGCTGAGGCATCTTTGACTGGAATGAAAACACCCAGAAGGTAAGAGGCATTCTCTGTCACAAAATAAAACAAAGAGATTTGTTTAGAATGCTGTGGCTAAATAATTTGTCTTTGCCATGAATATGGTTAAAGTCATTCTTAGGAATAAGATAATATGTTGATATGAAAGTAGGAATCTCTGACAAATATGGATGATATACGCAATGTAGAAATACTTTTGAGGCCCAGAACAGAAACATTATTTTATGTGAGTAGTGAGATATGTTTCAATTCAAAATGTTAACTATATAATCATGTTACGTACTTATTAGAAGTAAATTTCTTTTTTTTTAATTTTTTTTTTTTAACATTTATTTATTTTTGGGACAGAGAGAGACAGAGCATGAACGGGGGAGGGTCAGAGAGAGAGGGAGACACAGAATCGGAAGCAGGCTCCAGGCTCCGGGCCATCATCAGCCCAGAGCCCGACGCGGGGCTCGAACTCACGGACCGCGAGATCGTGACCTGGCTGAAGTCGGATGCTCAACCGACTGCGCCACCCAGGCGCCCCCAGAAGTAAATTTCTAATTAAAGCAAATCTCATATTTATATATCATATTGCATTAATTACGTTGGGCTATAGCAATGCTTACATATAAGTTTTGCTTATTTAATCTTAGTCATTTTGGTAGTAGTATTCATTATTTCTTTATTCCTTTTCTTTATCTTTGTCCTCAAAATGAGAGTTGTTAAACTGATTGCTTTATTTATACCCCAAAAAGAAAATGTTCACTACAACAGAGTTTGATTTATGTAGTTTGATTGCCCTTGGGATGGTCAGTTTGAATCCTGACAAATTAGGTAAGATAATCTTACGAATAGATACTGAAAACCCTATGGTATGTTATATAAGAAAAAACACATTATGGAACCACTCCTGTCACCTTTATTATTGTTTTAAACATTTTTTTAAACATTTCTTTATTTTTGAGAGACAGAGAGGGACAGAGTGCAAGTGGAGAGGGGCAGAGAGAGAGGGAGACAAAGAATCTGAAGCAGACTCCAGGCTCTGAGCTGTCAGCAAAGAGTCCAATGCGGGGCTCGAACCCACAATTCATGAGATCATGACCTGAGCTGAAGTTGGATGCTTAACTGACTATGCCACCCAGGCATCCCTGCTCTTGTCACCTTTAAATAAGACACTTGTCTGGTGCTGTATGTAATTCCAAATTTTATTTTCGGATAACGGTTTTAAGAATTTTTGTTCATAAATTCATTTTTTAAAAATGTTTTTAACGTTTATTTTTCAGAGACAGAGACAGAGTGTCAGTGGGGGAGGGCAGAGAGAGAGAGGGAAACATAGAATATGAAGCAGGCTCCAGGCTCTGAGCTGTCAGCACAGAGCCCGATGTGGGTCTCAAACTCACAAACCATGACATATTGACCTAAGCTGAAGTTGGATGCTTAACCAACTGAGCCACACAGGCACCCCCCATAAATTCATTTTAATTCATAGCAAGACATGAGATTTTATTGCTATCCTATGATATCTCAAACAAATGCTTCCTTTAAAATTTTTTTTTGAAATGAGCATAGATAATGATAGACATCTAGTGCTACAACGTTTCCCAAGTTATTAGATAGAATAAGAATCACCAAGTCAGGGGCGCCTCGGTGGCTCAGTTGGCTGAGCGTCTGGCTTTTGATTTTGGCTCAGGTCATGATCTCATGGTGATGGGATTGAGCCCTGTGTTGGGCTTGGCGCTGACCGCACAGAGCCTGACTAGGATTCTCTCTCTCTCTCTCTGCCCCTCCCTGACTCTCTTGCTCTCTCTTTCAAAATAAATAAATAAACATTAAAAAAAAAGAGAGTCACCAAGTCAGTGAATATTCCATATACCTTCCTAGGTGTTGGGAATATAGCAGTGATAAAACTCCTTAGAATAAGGCAGAGAGAGCTTTCTCCCACCTGGACACCAAAAAGGAAATTCACTTTATATATGGTGAATCCAATAGGGCTAGGCCTCCAATTGTAAAACTTAAACCCCTAAACAACTTACTTTGTATTGTTCATGATCAAGTTCTCATAATCCATCACAGTTTCTCATATCCATCATTCAGTATTATTTCTCACCTTTTACCTCCCAATTATAGTAGCACCAACATGCTCTCAAACAGCCATAGTCACATAGAGAAATTTAATTTGAATTCTGTGCCTGACAATCCATGCTTAACAAATTGTTTTCTATTATAATGACCCCTAATAATATTCTTGGATATAATAGTCTGTCTCATTTTGTTTGTGTTGGAGAAAACGCCTTCCTGAAGTGGAAAAATACCTTGGAAAATGTCAAAGAATAAGAAGTTGGTTTCTTAGTGTTAAAAAAAAAAGCCTCTTTGAGATATGGGGACATTCTCTGACAGAATGTGAATCTATAAACGCAAAATATTTTGTCAGCCAAAATAATATTTCTGTGTCTTCCGAATAGTAATGAGTTTCATAGTCTGGATGGGAAGGTATAGAGGTCAGAGTCATTATGACAGATTTTAGATTATGAGAAATGGTAAGCAAAGAGAATCTAAATGATAGGCCCTAAAACTGTATGCATGTCACTTGGTTACAGTAGCCATTAGTGGTAATTTCTTAAGCTATATACAGCAAGACAGAGGAGATTGCATAGCAAGAAGCTAAGGAAATTAAAAGAATGATAATAGACACATTAAGACAGAATTGAGGAATTAAGAGAGATGAGGGAGAAATGAGTGTGGTTGTGATTAGCAGGAGAATATTTATGATTATGAAAGTGAGGGGAAGAAACTGAAATAAAGCGTTTAAAACCTTATTGAGGGATGCCATATTATGCTTTTCTTTAAATACAACATTCAAAAATAAGTAATCACTTTTATATGCAACCAGATAGAATGCTGAACTCTGTAGTCAGCATTTTGTCTTGTGCTTTGAATTGATTTAATTTATTTCCTTAGTTAAGAACTTCTGGGGCTCCTGGGTATCTTAGTTGGATAAGCTTCCAACTCTTGATTTTGGCTCTGGTCATGATCTCATGGTGGTAAGACTGAGCCCCTTGTGGGGCTTGCACTGGGCATGGAGTTTGCTTAAGATTCCTTCTCTCTCCCTCCGTCCCTCTCCCCCATTCACATTCTCTCTCTCTCTCTCAAAAAAAACCGAAAAGCACTTCTATGTTTCAATTCAGGTTGAGGTTTTGTTTTGTTTTGTTTTTGTTTTTTTAAATAATTTCCATGTTCCCACAGAGAAGAAAAAAAATAAACTATTTGCATAGATTTAGGTGAGACAAAGGATAACCTTTTTGAGGGAAGTGTGGAATGAACACTGAAAGTATCAATCACCTGAGAAAGGTTTGAAAAAACCATGTCTGGCAGTCCCAGGCCAGATTATCATGCATTGTATGTCCAGGCTGGAAGTTGAACAAGGCAGCCTCTGAAATTCCCTCCTGGATCTGTGATTAGTCACTAATATTTTGTTAAATGTACTGCAGTTGTAAGAAATTCAGAATTTTTTAAAAGTTTATAAATTAAACTGATTATGAAAAAATAGAGAGAGAGAGAGAGAGAGACAGAGAGAGAGAGAGAGAGAGCAAGCGAGCATGAGTAGAGGAGGGGCAGAGAGAGGAAGAGAAGCCGAAGCAGGCTCTATGCTCAGTGTGGAGTGATCTGGGACTCAGTCTCACCACCATGAGGTCAAGACCTAAGCCAATATTGAGTTGGCCAATTAACTGACTGAGCCACCCAGGTGCCCCAAAACTGATATATTTGAGGGCAAACATTTTTCAGCTTGATTTTATCAGTATTGGCACTTTTCAAAAATCATATATATAAAATTCATTTCAGCAACCTGTGAATGCAAGTTGTTATGTGAATCACCAGTCTGTGTCTTAGATAAAGTTTTAACAAGGCTACACACTGAACATTTTTATTTTTATTTTTTTACAATTTTATTTTTAAGTATCTCTACACCCAGTGTGGGGCTTGAACTCACAATCCTGAAATCAAGAGCTAGATGCTCTACCAACTGGGCCAGCCAGGTGCCCCCACATCAACAGTTTTAATAGAAAGGAACATTTTAGGTAATCAGGGTAAGCAGCAAATATTTGTTTACATTATACATATTTTTTTTTTGGTTCCATGTGATTTTATACTCCAGTGTGTGTGTATGTGTGTGTGTGTGTGTGTGTGTGTATACATACATATATAATACAATGAATGGTTATTAATAAAAATACCTAAAAATGAATTTTTTATGAAAAAATAAAATTGAGAGAATACAAATGAGTTTACTAACTTCATATATTGAACATCTTTTCATATCAGCAAGTACATAGGTATACCTTTCTTTTTATTGTAGCACAGTTGTAGTTAAAGTATAATTCAGTTTAAGATTTCTTAATTAATGGATATATCATTTCCACATTTCCATGACTCAGTGATCATCACTGTCCACATGTCCTGGAAATCTTCCTCTAGTATAGCCATTGGCTATACAACCATAGATAGGCTGTGTTCATTGAGTTTGCAAAAAATGTATGTGTGAAGGCACAGTATAGATAAGACCTCATTACATATGGAACTTGAGTTTACAGTAAATAGTGAGAAATAAATAGAAAAAAGCAATTAAACAGTAATTATTGAGAAATTACAGTAATTGGAAAAAAGGCAAACTGTATATTTTATTTTATTTTTTGCTAGATTTCACCAAATGTTCTTCCTAGAAAGGTCACACCAATTTACCCTTCCCCAAATATTTGTATGAAACTGCCTTTTTCTCCATATGCTATCAGTGATTATCATCAGTTTTAGTTATCTAACAATTATCATATTTTGGCCATATTTTCATGTTTAAATCATTTGCATTTCTATATGAATTGTTCATATATTTTTGTCCATCTGGTTCATTTTTTTCTGAATTATTTATGAAGTGCTTATTATGGATATTAATCCTTTTTGTTTTGTATATGAAAAATAGTTTTTAATTGTTATTGCAAAAGTTTCTTTCCTCTCTATATGGCATTTGACCAATATCTTCTGCATTTGTAGCCTACTTAATTAATCTGTACCCTAACCATGTGCTTCTACTGAATTTGACACTTTAGCTCTGGGCATTTACATTTTTTTTAATGTTTATTCATTTTTGAGAGAGAGAGGCAGAGACAGAGAGAGCATGAGCGGTGGCGGGGGGAGGGGGGGCAGAGAGAGAGGGAGACACAGAATACCAAACAGGCTCCAGCCTCTGAACTGTTAGCACAGAGCCCGATGTGGAGCTTGAACCCACGACCTGTGAGATCAAGACCTGAGACAAAGTCAGACACTTAACCGACTGAGCCACCCAGCGGCCCTAGTGCTGGGCATTTAAAAATGAAAGATGGACATCAGTGGATTTATGAACAAAGTGGAAAAGTTATAAATGTTCTTAGTGACTCAATCATTAATTCCCTATCCTAACCTCATTGTGAAAGATGTCTGTGCAGATGTTTGCTCTCTCTCAGGATGTAGTGTATTATGGGAAACCTAATCCTGGTGGTTTTTTGTACAACTTTGATTCCCTTTCTCCACAATGCCAAGGGAGCTGTAGAAATAGGAGTCCTCATCATTCTGGAATGATGGGTAATAGTCTAGTTTTCCACGTCAAAGTCTCTGATGTCTTTGTGCTTACTTCTGCTTTCCCTGTGACTTACTTTTATCTATCACAGTGTAAGTGTTGGTAGTTCTATCTTCCAAACATTGTTGCATTACATCATAGGAGTTTTACCTTTAATTGGCTTTTAAATCTGAGAGTCATTTGAAAAAGGGTGCTCTACTATTGGTACAAATATTAGCTAGTATTGAGGTATTGAATCAATATTGGCTCAAAGTATATTATAAATGAAAATAATTTTGTATAGATTATTAAAACTTAGCTAGAAGAATGTTCTTGTATTTTAAACCTCTCTTTCTATATAAGGTAAGAAATTTAGTCTATAATAGACTCTTACTTTATGAAAAGAATCTACTAAAATTATATTAGATTTAGTTTATTCATGGCATAGATGAGGACAAAGAATAAAGCTTTTCCTGTACTGAGAAAAATTAGGAGTTTTGGAACTTCATTGTTCTACCTTGTCATTTTCTATTATTTATTTATTTTTTTCTATTCTCTGGTGCCTTTCACTGGTAGCAAGTCAATGACCTTGGTCAGCTGCACACAAAGAATATTTAGGTTGCTGTTACATTATTACATTATATTATTGTAGCACATTTAACAATAAAATTTTTACTTGAAATATTTATTGACCTCTTTTACTGCAAATAATACTCATGTCCTAAGAAAAGTATTAAATGAAAAACCCTGTGTATCAGGGATAGGCAGGGGATACTTTTAATATTTTCTTAATAAAATTAGTTAAACTGTTATACAAATATTTTATTATACATATAAATATTTTTTTGTTTCAAAGTGTTAAATGTGAGAGCACCTGGGTGGCTCACTTTGTTGATCAGACTCTTGATTTGGGCTCAGGTTGTGATCCCAGGGTGGTGGGATGGAGTCCCATGTTGGGCTCCATGCTGAGTGTGGAGCCTGCTTAAGATTCTCTCCCTCTTTCCATCTGCCCCTCTCCCCCACTTGTGCTCTCTCTTTTTCTCAAACAAAAACAAAAACAAACCGAAAAACAAAACAAAACAAAGTGTTAAATGTCTTCTAGTTCATCTTCCAAACACTGGATTAGATATATTTTGCCCTTCTAAAGCAATAATCTGTTGCAGTCACAAAAAATTGGGAGAGAATTTTAGAATACTGTTTTCATTAAGTACACAAGGTAAGCCTGGGAATTTTATGAAAATCCAGTTAAGAACAGTCTCTAGCACCAGTACAAAAGGTAGTAAGAAGCCAAAGTTACTGTGGTGCAAACTGGGAACAATAAAATATAAAGAATTATTGAGAACCACTTGAAAGTGTATGAGTTAGCTGTAAATGGAGAAGAAGGTACCAAGATCAAAAGTTAAAATGTTATTATGGAAACTGATTGGCATCAATGTAGGAGAGCCATTTCCAATTTTTTTTGATGCTTATCTTATAGAACTTGTTACTTTCTTTGCATTCAAAGTCAACCCATGAAACTTTTGACCTTCTTGGTAGTGATATTTTCATTGAGCTTTTGAGAATTAGATTCCCAACATTTTTTGATCAGGTACCATGCCTTCTACTAATACTCAGGTAAATAAAGATTCTATTTGTGGAGGATATCTCTAATACATTTCAAGTACTGATAATAGAAAACTTTGATAATTTAGCAAAAAGAAGCCCAAGTTTTGAAGTTCACATACTCATAATTTCTCCATAAGTGGTCATTTTATCAATATATCAACAAATGTCTAAGCAAGAGAATATTTAGAAAACTAAAAACATTTAGAGAATGATTACAATTTAGTCTTTCATAGTTTTGTTTCCAGGAAGACAAAAGGATGAGTAAT
Organism: Puma concolor; assembly: GCF_028749965.1. NCBI lineage: Eukaryota > Metazoa > Chordata > Mammalia > Carnivora > Felidae > Puma > Puma concolor. The sequence goes on along the minus strand of NC_141667.1, from coordinate 79,795,184 downwards.
AATTGATTAAAGAAATGAGTGAATGAAAGGCTTTGCATTAGGACCCACCCTACAAAGAGTCATGTCCATATCACACATTTAGTGGATGATGATTAGGTATGACATTGGGGTATGTCATGGGGTATGTCGTACAGGTATGACAGTGGGGGAACTTTTCTAAATACAGTAAAACCTTGGTTTGTGAGCATAATTCGTTCTGGAAACATGCTTGTAATCTAAAGCACTTATGTATCAAAGCAAATTTCCCCATAAGAAATAATGGAAGCTCAGATGATTTGTTCCACACCCCAAAAAATATTCATATAAAAGTAATTACAATACTGTAATATAATACAAAATAATCAATCAAATACAAAATATAAAGAAAAATAAACAAATGAACCTGCCCTTACTTTTGCCTTCATAGCTGGTGTGAGGGAGACGAGAGAGGAGGGTTGTTGTGTAGGATGACTTTCACTGTCACTAATGAATCACTGCTATTGGCTCAATGGAATCTTTTTCTTCCCATGCAACTTTAACAAGGAACCTATCCTATGGCACTTTCTTCTAACTTCTTTTGAGGATTTCATGGAAATTTGACATTGCATTGATGCTCATCCACAATCTTGCAGTGAGAAAGAGAGAGAGAAGACCCATTGGATCAGTTGTGATCATGTGACATTTCACATGTGACTTGTATTACATATGACTTGAATCACATATGTCTTGTATTACAAGACATCGCTCATTTATCAAGTTAAAATTTATTAGAAATGTTTGCTCATCTTGTGGAACACTCACAGAACAAGTTACTTGCAATCCAAGGTTTTAGTGCACGTATTAAGTACAGGGTTTATGAACAGCAGTTACGATGCTTCATATCACAGAAAAGAGAAAATGTGGTGAAAAGAAAAAGATATGTTTGGACAATTGGGATTTGAGTTAGAGAACGAAAAGTGGGTCTTGTGACCTTATTTTTATCAGCCATATTACAATTCTAAAGATCCAGGTGTACCAAGTAAGATAGACTTCTTTTTGTTCTTAGAATCTGCAGAAGAGTTTACTTAGTTGAAACCTGCTTCCCTTACTACTCCAGAACTTGGAGAGTACAAATTAATTATTTACTGTGTTCTGTTCAGGACCTTAAATTGCCAGGGCTCCAGGGGCTGTATTCTGTGATTAAGTGGAGATGCTGCTTAAACTTTATTCTGTAGTTCCAAAATTTAACACAAAACCAGGCATAACCAAAGCTAACACGAATTCCAGGTTCATTAGATAATAACATAAAAATTAGTTGAGATTCAAAGAAATATTCTTTCAGTGTTTTTTTTTTTTTTGAGCATTACAAAGATGATGATGTGAGCATTACAAAGATGATGATGATTACAAAGATGATGAACCACTTGCTTTACTTTGTTATCTTCCTTACCTTAACAACAGTCCTGTGAGGTAGGTAGATTATTATCCCTATTTTACAGATGGCAAAACTAAGACTCAGAAGTTGAAGTCATTTGCCCAAGGTTACTTGTTGAATAAATATTAGAGTTATAGTTGAATCCAAGGCCTCCTTACACTGAAGCCTGTGATCTTAACCACTAAAATTTTTAGCCTCCCTATTATTCTATTTCATATATACAAGTCCGTTTTCTACAAAAGTTAAGTATTCATAAACACAATGCTATTTTTTTTTTTTTAATGAAGCATTTTTTATGTTACAGATGAATTGTAGATTGACAGGAATCTCAGCTGACCTGTTCTGGTTCCTAGGGGCAGAGAGGAGGGAGCTGCTGCAGTTTGTAATGCAGAACTCCTGTGTTCTTCCCTGAGACCAGGTCATCAATCACACGTTGGGAGAACTGTACTCATGTTGGGCGAGAGGTACTCAACAAATGTCCTTTCCTCAATCTGTGTGTACTAAGCCACTCTCTTCCTTTGCAGTGCTGATTCTTCATTCTAAATGTATTTTAGTTTTATCAGGACAGTGATGATAATTATACAGTATCGTGAGTTGTGGGATATTTGGGCTAATTTTAATTGAAAACAGCTGGTCAGAGGGAAATAATAATAAAAGTATTCAGGGAAAAAAACTCATCAGAAATTAGGTTACTAAATGGAGAAAGAATGGTGCAGGTCAGCAGTGATTGGAGAAGCAACAGGGAGACCTTACAGAAAGACTGATAGTAAAAGACAGACATACAACAGTGGAGTTAGGGGGTCAGAAGAGGAGGGGAGAGGTGTGTTGAGGGGTGAGAGAATTAGACAAGAGAAATCAGGAAAAAGAGTAGTATACCTTAACATGTTTTTTTCAGTCAAAGAGGGAAGACAAAGGAGAACCTAAAATAATATGTATGAAAACAGTTAAAGCCAAAGTTCCCCTCTCCATAGTTTACGAGACACTCATCTTGTCAAAAGGAACCTTAGTGGATTATAATGGTGTTATCATTAATAAAATCATGTTCAAAAGAAGGAAAATGTAGTAAAAATTAGGTCATCAGTCATCTCGATAATTACAGTTTTGTGAGCATGTGGGGCAATCTAGGGTGGAATTCATAAAGTTTTGTGTCACAGAAAAAGGATAATTGCAAGTAAAGGAATATGAATAAAAGGGGTAATTCGAACTTCTACCTTTGAGGGATTAAGATTTACTTGCCCACTTGTTCTCCTGACTGTACTCAAGCCATTGTCATCAACATGATCATATTGAGTAAATATATGTATAAGTTAGATAAATGCATGTCCATTGTCGGGCCTACTGGTCACCATCACTGTTTGGAAAGAAAACCAGAATTTCCTGGACTGGAAAAGGCTCATGTTTCTCATACATGTATAAAGATTGCGTTGTAAGCAGGCTGCTTTTACCCAACCACGGGAGGTTGGCCTGTAAGACATGCCTCCCTTGTGACTTCTGCCTTTCTGCTCGACACACACACCGCATACCCTTTGTATTCTCTTTGTAGTTTAATTTATGTTATAAAAAGACATTTTGGATATTCTTCAGAGGGAATAAAACTGTAACTGAATATGTGACAAAATTAGAAAGTAAATTAAATTCTCATTAAGAGACTTGAATTGTAAACAAGTGTGTCGCACCCAGGGATCCTGCATGGTTTGTCTTTACTAATGAGCCTTTCTTGACATGCTTGTTTTTCCCTCTCCTTTCCTTGAACAAGATAGGACTCTCATTTCTGTTTGAGCCTCGTAGTTGCTGGCTTCATCCTTGTTTATGGCTCCGATGCACACAATTCTCAGGGCAGATTAATTCCCTCAGTGTAGAACAGGACTATTCAAAAGCAATGTTATTTTATATACAGAATAAATTGCAACATTTGTTGATACTTGGAAGTAAAAAGCACCCCTGGCAAGATTGTTGAATACTGTGACTGATTAAAGCTTGTGATTGCTTCACCTTAATACTCTATGAGACACCCATATATCCACCAAAAGCTGAACAAACAAATGTGCTTAATTTGATTTCTTCTCTAAGGAAAGAAATTGGGGTGCTTATTGGTAGGAAGTTGGTCTCCTGTTGCTCTTTTAATTGGTAGAAAAAATAGAAGTCTTCTTGTTCTTCTCAGCTTCTGTGGCAGTCTTGTCCCTTCTGCTATCAGCAGGGTTATTTTTAGGTTTGTAAGCACTGTTCATTAAAGGGTGAAAACTCTGTCAGCCATGGATTGAGGGTGGGGAAGAAAGGGGGAGAGAATGTTTCAGCCAGATGAAAAAGGAATGCTTCTTTAGGCAGAAAGTTGAAATGTAATTGAATAAACACAGGAGAAACAAGCAAAACACCACTTTTTCTACTGCCCCGTACGCTTGTGGGAATTATGGTAGACTGAGAAGACAGAAGTAAACGTCTGCCAGAAAGTTTAGGTCCTTGGGATTGAGGATGAAAAACAGCCTTTGGGGAATACATAAAGTTCTTCAAAGGCTGTTCTGTTCTGAATACCGAACAGGCATGCCAGAGAGATTTTCTTCAGAAGTGCTCAGAAAAGGTGGGGGAGACAGCTGCCAGCATAGATGTCTGGGAAGACCACGCTTACTTATGAATGATTCATCTCAACTAATTCTGCCCATAACATTTTTCTTCCTTCAGTTGGGGTTGAGAAAGGTGAAGATGCCTTAAATTTCAAAGATTTAATTTTTGCCTTACTGCGGTATGGGCCTGTGTTTAGAACAGACCTCTTCTAGTCATTCCTTACCTCCTGACCTGTACCTTGGTATTTCTACCTTCTGTATTTTAAAATGTCTCACTAACATCGCAGGCTTTTATTATTACCATACATGGATTGAATTCTCTCGGGCATAAACTCTTTTAAATGAAGTCACTTGGGTCGAAAAATAAATTACTTGTTATTAGAATTCATTTTCCCTTACTGTTTTATTTTCTAAGGTTGTCAAATTTTACTTTACACTTACTTACTTTACTCGTAGCAATTACGCAGTGTGCCTTTTGCTGGAGGACACGCTAATTCACCATTTAAATGCATTTCTAGGTCAATTAATGTTATTTTAAGTCCCTAAGCCATAGAACACCTAGCCGAACTATTTAGGTTGCTTAAAGGATATATAGGAAATAGCGACCATGAAGTTTTTACTATTCTCTGCTTTGTCAGTTTTTACAGTTATTACTTTAATTCTTGGAAATACTAAGCAGTAGCACCTGCCATCATTTCACTAATGCTTTGGAAATTGGTAATGCTTTTCGGTGCTTTTGTGTTTATTTATAAGTAAAAATTTTTGATGAAATGTCCTGAAAGTAAAAATTAGATGAGAAGACACTGTATTATTATTTCTTAGTAAACTGTGTATTATTAAGCCCGTAGTTTAATGCTAGAAATAAACAAAACTTTGTAGGTGAGTGACAGGCCATTTTGTTTCAGAAGTAAAAATCTTAGAAATTGCTGAGAAACTAGATTCCCCTTTCTTATGTGTGTATTCATTTGGTGAAACCTCAGATGTACTAAAGTCTGGAAAGTGAATGGTGAATCTGATGATACAGTAATAATGCTGGCTTATAAAAAGTAAACATGCTGGAATCGAAACAACCAGAATAATTTTATCCATGGAGCCAATATACCTAGTTGCTAGTAGTGTTCAGAAACTATAATCTATCATCATCATGTATTACTGTAGTTTAAAAATTGTGTTTTGAGCCAGAACATGTGCAATACAAGAAAACTATTTTTTAGTATGTCATAGGCATATCTTGGTTTTTACCCCAGATAATTAATGTCATGCTTAGTGTTGAGCTTTGTTTCCAAATGGTTTAGCTATGTTTTTTTTTTAATATTTATTTATTTTTTAGAAAGAGAGAGGGAGAGAGAGAGAGAGAGATTGAGAGAGATTGAGAAAGATTGGTTGGGGGAGGGACAGAGCAAGAGAAGGAGACAAAGGATCCAAAGCAGGCTCCACACTGTCATTGTAGAGCCTGATGAGGGACTGAAACTCATGAACCCTGAGATGATGACTTGAGCCAAAGTTGGATACTCCGTGGACTGAGCCACCCAGACACCCCACGGTTTGGCTATTTAAAAATACTACTTTTACTTTTAGAATGAGTGAAGGCATTGGAAACTTAAAATAATTTCAAATGTATTTTGATCATGGCCTTGTAGATAGTGTACAAGGTTACCATTTGAAGAATCCCCCACTGACACAGGGTATCAGGTTTTGGAAGTCGCATTACTGAAGATTCACAAAGGTTACAAATGTAGTTTTCCGGCACTAAAGAGAGGCTTGATCCAGGGCTTTTCTGTTCACTACTGAAATGCCAAATTTGAGTAAAGGTAATGTCTCTAAAAAACAAAACAAAACAAAACAGCAAACAACAACAACAAAAAACATATATCCACAGTCTCTGAAGAAAAAATAGAATAAAAGATCTTTTAACCTACTATTTTAGTTCCTTCATGTCTTCCCTATAGGGCCTCATGCGAGAATATCTGGGGAGTAATGATGCTGAGGAGGATATAGGGCTGGGTGGAGCTCCTGAGGCTCTCAGTACTTTATGAAGAAAGGATAGTGTCTCACATCTAATTCATGCAAAGTAGTACTGAACTATAAAATGTATGCAAAAAAAGCCCGAGTTCAGATTTATTCAAGATAAAAAAGTGTCAAATTATTTTAAGTTTTTTTTCATATTTTTAATACCTTTGGTTTGCTCTTGTGTTTTTGTTTTGTTTTGTTTTCTGCTTGTTTGATCAGCCAGTTCTCGAGGAAAGGATTTTGAGCAAAAGTAACATTTACCTCAGGATGAAGGCTCAAAGATTCCTCATCATCCAGAGACAAAATAAATACATGTGAATCTGAGAAAACTAATTATTTTTTAGAATTGAAAAAGGGCCAAGTGTCTTAATATGCATCTTTTGAGGTATCTTTTGAGGTTTTGAAATACTACTGAATGGTTGATAATATATAATCAAATCATCAAAAAACCTGATGTGAAATGGTATGTCTGTTCAAATACCAAAACATTCCTTGGGTGATGGATTTAGAGGAACTTGGATTTTAGTTTACTATTTTACATTTAGGTTATAAAATATCCATAAAGTGTTCCAAACACTTGGAGTAACCTAATTAGTAATCCAGAGTAATCAATACAATACTTTTATAATTTTTATATTTTATCATTTTTATATTTGTTTTATAAAATTATAATTTACAATCACTGCACAGTGTGTGATGTTCACAAAACATCAAAATAAATAAATTTTGTTGATATGGATTTTAGTGCAAATATTTAAAGAAAAATCTACGAAATAAACAAAGATATAATTTCTCACTTCCCAAGTTAATAGTGGAAAAAACATGACATCAGAAGAATCAATTTCAGCATGGCAAATTGCTAAAAGGATTATAAGCATATGTTAGAGTAGTTTCTTTGAGTATTCTGGACAATTATTGTCCTTGAAAATATTTGAGAAAACTTTTGTCAATATACTAGTTCCAGAAGAAAGGTAATTAAACAGTTTAAACATGCATTTAGAATTTGATTGATTTTCACAGAAATTACTGAACATTTTAAATTACTCCTAAAAAGTGACTATGCATTCATCTTTCATATGAGATAACATTATGTTAACAAGGTAATAGTTGGCTAATATAATTTTATATCATTTGTGTATTAATGCAAATGCTGGCTAAATTTTTGTTTTGTTTTTTAAAGACTATTCTTTAATCTTTCTTATACTATCTCCCAATTGAAATGTGACTTTAGGTTCAGTGAAATCCCTTATAAATCTTATATATAATTTTCAACAGATGACTCGATATTCTAGAATACATAGATTTTTTTTTAAAGAGGTGGTATAGACTTCAAGCTTTATGTAATACCTACAACTTTGCTTGCTCTACATTTTTTCTCTTTCTTATTGTAGGAAGAACTTTTAACATGCGATATACCCTCTTAACACATATTTAAGTACACAGTACAGTACTGTTAACTATAGTCACAATATTCTATAGTAGATCACCAGGACTCAGTTCATGAAACTGAAACTTCATATGCATAAAACAGCAGCTCCCTCTTTTCCCCTCACCCCAGCCTCTGGAACCACCATTCCAAATTTGATTGTATAAATTTGACTATTTTAGATACCTCATGTAAGTAGAATTATACATTATTTATCTCTCTGTGTCTTATTTTATTTAGCAGAATGTCCTCAAGGTTCATCCATGTTGTTGGATAGAGCAGAATTTCTTTCCTTTTTAAGGCTAGATAATAGTGTGTGTGTGTGTGTGTGTGTGTGTGTGTGTGTGTGTGTATACACACTACATCTTCTTTATCCATCGTCCACTGATGAACATTTAGATTGTTTCCATATCTTAGCTATGGTAAATAATGGTGCAATGAACATGGTAGTGGATATATTTCCTTGACATCATGTCTCAGTTTTTTAAAAAATATATCTACAAGTGGAATTATTGGATCATATGGTAATTCTATTTTTAATTTTTTTAAGGAATTACTCTTTTCCATAGTGGCTTCACCAATTTACATTCTCATCAGCAGTTCTACAGGTGTTACAGTTTCTCTGCATCCTAGCCACACTTTTATGTTTTTTTTTCTTTTTTCTTTCTTTTCTTTTTTTTCAGTTTATTTATTCTTAGAGAGAGAGAGAGCGAGCGAGCAGGGGAGGGGTAGAGTAAGAGGGAGAGACAGAATCCCAAGCAGGCTCTGTGATCAGTGCACAGAACTGATGGGGGGGCTCAAACTCATAAACAGTGAGATCATGAATTGCGCTGCAATCAAGAGTCAGTTGCTTAACCGACTGAGCCACCCAGGTGCCCCTATCTTTTTTTCTTTAAATAACCATATTAACAGATGTGAAGTAATACCTCCTTGTGATTTTCATTTGCATTTCCTTGATTATTAGTTATGTGCTACATCTTTTAATATAAGTGTTGGCCATTTGTGTGTCTTTCTTGGAGAAATGTCTATTCAGGTCCTTTGTCCAGTTTTTAATGGGGCTATTTGATGATTCCTGTTCAGTTGTAGGAGTTCCTTAAATATTTTAGATAGTCATCGCTCATAAGTGTGTATCTCATAAGATGTATGGTTTAGAAATTTTTCTTCTATTCTGAAGATTGTCCTTCACTCTGTTCATTGTTTCCCTTGCATTGAGAAGGTTTTACTTTGATACAGCCCCACTTGTCTATTTTTTGCTTTTGTTTCCTGTGCCATTGTGTCATAATACAAAAAAAAATTATCAACAAACCCAATGTCATGAAGCTTTTCCTGTGTTTTCTTCTAAGATTTTTACAGTTCCAGGTGTTTTATTTTTCTTAAAGTTAATTTTTACTCATCAGAGAGGGAGAGGGAGAGAGAGAGAACAAACAGGGGAGGGGCAGAGAGAGAGGGAGAGAGACAATCCCAAGCAGGATCTGTGCTATCTGTGCAGAGCCCAATGTGCAGCTCGATCCCACCACCATGAGATCATGACCTGACCTGAAATCAAGAGTTGGGCACTTGACCTACTGTGCCACCCAGGTGCCTTTCAGGTTTTATGTTGAAATCTTTAATTCATTTTGAGTTGATTCTTGTGTGCATTATAAGGGTCCAATTTCACTCTTTTGCATGTGGATTATCTACTTGTCCCAGTACCACTTGTTGAAAAGACCGTCCTTTGGGAGTATTTTTGGCATCGTTGTCTAAGATCAGTTGACAGTTTATGTGTAGGCTGATTTCTGGGCTCCCTCTTTTGTTCTGTTGGTCTACATCCCTGCTTGTATGCCAGTACCATAATGGTTTTCATTACTATATCTTATTGTTTGTTGTACTGTTGTACTAACACTGTAGCTGTGATTAACAAAAATGTCAAAATTGCTCAAAAGGAATTATTGAACCACAAAAGAACTGATGACAGTGGTATTCTAAATACTAAAACTTAGAGTAAGTGAAATTAATGAACAGAGTCCATTACAAATACAGATGTGAGTTTTTGTGAGGGGATTCAAATGCATTGTGAAGTTCCTGGTATCTTATTTGTCCAAAAAAAAAAAAAAAAAAGACAAAAAGGTAAATATCAAGTGGTTAATAAAATGATACATTCTTGGATATTTTGTTAGCTTGTAGTCTACTTGTCACAAATCCTGAGAACACTGACTGTATAAAATGTCAAAAGAATAAGGTCTTATAAGTCACTAAAAGTTTGCATCATAGAAAGCACAGTCAGTTTTGGTTAAGACCATTAACTTAACTTCTAGAACAAGTGCAAAATATTGCTTTTCTCTTTCAGACATACACTGTCCCTCAAAGTTTCACTCTTTGTATAAACACAGTTACAAGTTACAGTATTTTCAAGCGGATGGTAAATATAGTTACAGACAAAATAACAAACATTTTGTTCAGAGAGAAAGCAGAATGAGCTGTAGTTAATAAGAGATCATGTAGTTATGTAATTACCACATCTCCTCCTAGTTAGATATTTCACATATAAGATGCATATGACTGGTAATTTTCAGAATGTGATTTTGTTCCTGTCTTCTGACTCTGCTAATTGCCCTTTTCAGGAAAAGATTACTATTGGGATTAGTATTAAAGGAGTTTGACTCTATACTTAGTAGGAAAGTGTATTGCTATAAAAATTAGGTTGCCAAAGTATAAATTTTCCCCTCTTTTCCTTATAGAATGTAGTCACCTGGATGAGGACTGTAGCTTACTTTTGAGAATGTATTTCTAGCCCACCAACCTAAAAAACAGACAGCATGAGCCTTGGTGACCTTCTCTCACAAACTTTCATTATTTCCTCATTGTTAAAAAAAATACAGAAAATGATGTGATAAAAATAATGCATTTCGTGAACACTCTTTAAAGGCCAATTTGGATTCAACCAAAGATAAAAGGATACTACAAGTCTTTGCTTTCATCTTCCCTTCTAGAGCATGCATCAAAGGTAGGGGTTATATGGTGAGCTAAAAGATAATTGTTAAGGTATACAGTGCTGGGTGCCAAATGGGACTATATGGCCTCCAGAAGCCATGCAGAAGAGAATAGATGTCATTCACAATACATCTCTTGCTGATGATTCATTCTGGAAACAAAGAATGAAATTTAGGTGTATGGTTATCCTGTAGTCCCTGGCAGAATGAATGGCTATTTAATATGTTTGTGGAGGAGTGAGTTGTGAGAACATGGCTACGTTCCCATGCAGAGAACACAGACAAGGGTCAAGGTGTTCACACGAGTTGATGAATTTGCAGATGATGGCTGATTTGTCTGATTCCAGGGCCATTAGCTTTAACCACTGTGCATTGGAGTGACAGCAATAAAACACACACAAAAAGGAGCAATAGAGTAATTAAGTTATTTTGCCAAGGACACCAGAATTTAATTTTGGAGGAACATACAGGTTCACAGTGTTTTAAAAAATTGGAAAAGTTGTAGAATAAAGCCTGCATCCAGACTGCAGTAGTGATAAAAAAAAAAAAAAAAAAAAGAAACTAAGCCAAAGCAAAAACTGATTCTTACTTCATTTCCTATTTCTCACTTACAATCCTTTAAATAGTTTGTATAACAATGAAGATATTATATATAACCTTGACATTTTTTGTTATTTGTGAGTTTTTCCAAATGATTGGAAAATAATTAATATGCAGAATTATGATTTGATGGGATAATAATATTAAATTATAATATTCTTTCAGACAATGAAGAAATATAATTTTTACTTTTATTACTAAGTGTTTCTTGTAATACTTAGGAGTTAGAATTTGCTTTCTTAGGTAAAATAAAATGATACAGTTTATTTCATCACAGACTCTTAATCAAAAATGCACACCTCACCCCTTTCTGAGTCCTACCCTGGGAATCCTGATTTGGTAGGTTTAGAGTAGGGCCAGGTCTGTTGTGAACAGAAAAAAAATTTCACGAAGATCTGTTTTTTTTTTTTTTTTTTTTAAGTTAGTTTAGAGAGAGAGCACAAGTGCATGAGTGGGGGAGGGATAGAGGCAGAGAGAGAGTGAATCCTAAGCAGGCTCTATGCCCAGCGTGGAGCTGCATGATGGGCTTGATTTCACAACCCTGGGATCATGACCTGAGCCAAAATCAAGAGTCAGGTGCTCAACTGACTGAGCCACCCAGGCACCCACTACAATCTGTTTTTAATTATGAACCATTAGAGGAAATGATTCCAAAATTGTATTATAGTTATAATCCCACAATTCTCTCACTTTCAGACCAGATACAATTGTAAAGCTTAACATCTTTTTATGTGGGTAACGCATCTCCAAATCTGTTCTTGCGTCCTATATATATCCTTCAGTTTTTTCATTTCTTATTCCTTCTACTTCATTAAATTACATATTTATTTACAGCCATATGAATATATGAATAGAGCTTTTATAACAAGTATGTGTATATATATACATATATAAACATCCATATATGTACAATACATACACGTATAAATATATGCATACACTTAGACAAGAAATCTTGTTTCTGTCATTCATGTTATTATTTATCCTTTGCTCTCAGACAAAAATGACAAAGGAAAATTCTTATTTGTTATACTGAAGATGCTGAAAGATATACCAAGGTATTTTAAGGGACAAACTGGGGAAATACAACCTTTCAATAATACATTCAAAACTGAAAATGTTATCTGTGTCTAGATAACATTAGTAAAATCCTTTAACACTTTTGGGATGGTGAATATCAGATTCTTGAAAAATAAACTTTTTATTCTTATACTTGAGTAGTATGAACCTAAATTGAAATATTGCCATCTTTATTAAAATACTTCCTAAATACCATACTTAATATGGCCATTTCTTAGGAATATATTATAAACTTCTTTCATCACTGCTTCTTAATGTTTGCTCTATTACTAATGTGTTCTTTGAGTAAGGCACCATACTTTACCCAAATAACCTAGAATTCTAATAGTATTCCATAAGCATACTACTTTATTTCTATAATTTATTGTCAGTAGCTTGGCTCTTTATGCATAAATTTAAATACATAAATTGGTCATTTGAGTGCTATAGTAAATCAGTTTAATAATGGCATAACTGATATTTTCCATACAAAGCACCCAGGATTCTGAAGATTAGTCTGCTCTGTTCACCTTCTTCCTGCATATGTCTTAGGCCTACAGTGATGTTGTCTTTTCAAACAACCTCCTCTTAAATAATTTCCTTCTAATATCTTAAATGCAGGACTTGTAGAGTAGTAGGCTATAGTGCAGTTTTATCAGATATATTAATGGTACCGCAATCACTAATAACTTTGTGTTTCCTATTCTTGGAGTCTCAAAACAACAGGGAGAGAACTTTGAATAATCCAATCCATTCCATTTTCCTATCATTAAACAATTGCCGTCTACACAAAATCTTGAATGATAGTGTGAGTATGAGATAAAAAGACAATTATGCACTATTTATAGGATATAAAAAGAATTTGAATTTATATTACATCCTTGTGATGAGTTGCAGATTTTCTATTTAAAGCCACATATGGCAGTTTCGAAGAGTGAATAAAATGTGAAATGTTAAAATAATATTAAAAATATTAATTCGTTTTGCTGAAATAATCTTATATAACATTTTATGTTGTTAGCTTCTTGATTTAATTATGAATTAAACCAGCTTTATTTCATGTTAACCTTATTTCCCTCAATATTTTATTCAAGGATTATCAAATATCATTAGGCATGTCCAGCTCATTTATGTTCCTTATCTTGTTGAAATGATCAATTTTAGAAATATTGTCAAAAGAGTTTTTCAAGCTTGCTGACTCACTTTGTGACTGATGATACTAGAAATGCTGATATTTTTATTCACTTTTTCACCTCTTCATGCATGGCTGAGGTTGTTTGAATTATATAAATCCTCATCACTGGTAGTTGAAACACTTTGAAATCAATGAAGTGTTTCTAAGATCTCTCTTCCATTCTCTTACTATTAATAATAGCTTTGTTTTCTAATGGGCTCAAAATGGTGTCTCTTCGACCATGTCATACAAGTCTTTATCACTGTCAAGTGTTTTTACCTTAGCAAGTGGTTGGTTTCCTGGATTTGAAACTTGTCTTTACCTGTTCCTTACTGGTGATGTTGGACAAACATTTCTACCTTTTTGTTTTTAATGTAGAATAATGGGAACAGTAGTGATACTAATCTCAAAGGGGGATTGTGAAGATTAAATGAATTATAGGTACAGCGGTCTTAGAATAGTGCCTGATGCAATTCTCAGTGATGTATTGAACCTTGAATATGGTTTGCAAAAAACGAAAGAAAAACCCACCAAACAACAACAAAAACATGTCTCTCTCCTCATTCAACAACATTAATGAGACACCTAGTATGTTATAAGCAAGTACAGAGTAGTATTTGGAATACAGCTGGAATATAACACTCATGGTCTTGGCAGTAAGAACATTTAGGGTCAATTGAAAGGGCACAAACAGCACAATAATCACCTCATAGTGTGGTCAGTCTTTTAATGGGGGAAGTATAAGGTGTGAATTGACAGTAAATATCTCCACCTGAAACATTAAAGGAGGGTTTCCTGGAGAAAATGGGGCAGGTCCAAAACTCTTCAATATTTTTGTTACAAAGGACCCAGTGACAATATTTTTGAGTAATTGTTAATATATTCAGTAAAATCCTTTAACGCTTTTGGGATGGTGAATATCATACAGATTCTTGAAAAATAAACTTTTTATTCTTATGTCATCAGATCAAATCACCCCCAACCCATTACTGTTGGAATTATCTGCCAGCACTGGGACACTCTCTAGTTTCTTGATTATAATTCTTGAGTCGTTCTTTCTATATCTAACTATTTCTGTTGTCTTATTGATATTAATATTCTCCTTTTCTGTGCTGGTCTTTCAGTCTCTACCTGTCCTTTCCTTAAATGATCTTGTCTTTCATCATCCCTCAGCCACTAACCTCTATGGTCATAATATAGGCTATTCTGTTACCAGTGCAACCTCTAAATAATCACATTTTCAACTGCTTAAAGCAGCAAACCTAGGGGCGCCTGGGTGGCGCAGTCGGTTAAGCGTCCGACTTCAGCCAGGTCACGATCTCGCAGTCCGTGAGTTCGAGCCCCGCGTCGGGCTCTGGGCTGATGGCTCAGAGCCTGGAGCCTGTTTCCGATTCTGTGTCTCCCTCTCTCTCTGCCCCTCGCCCTTTCATGCTCTGTCTCTCTCTGTCCCAAAAATAAATAAACGTTGAAAAAAAAAATTTTTTTTAAAAAAAAGCAGCAAACCTAAATGGTAACACAAGCTCTGATGGTCAAAAATCCGGGTGTGTTTTATATGAATATTTCTGGCTGGAATTCTCTCATAAAGCTGCAAACAAGATGTTGGCCAGGGTCGCAGCCTTTTGAGGTTTCATTAGAGAAGGATCTATTTCTAAACTCAGTCACATGATTGTTAGTGGTCTTTAGGTCCTTAGTGGCCATTGATGAGAGACATCAGTGCTATGCCATGTTGATCCCTCCAAAGGTAGCTTATAACATGGCAAATTGTTTCTCCCAGAGTAAGGGCTGAAAGAGTTTAAAATCAGTCTTTTTATAACTTAAACTTATGAAGGACATTCCCTTATGCCATGTTCTTTCTAGTTGTCAGAACTGTGTTACTAAGTCCCGCTCACATTTAAGGGAAGGGGTTTACACAAGCCCCTGAATACCAGGAAGCAGAGATCTCTGACAGATAATTTAGAGATTATCTCCCACACCTTGCCTTCTCTCATCAAATTAGAACTTCTTCTTTCCCATTCACACTTTAATCTGATGACCTGTATTTCTATTTTTTTTTTTTTTTGAAAAATTAGGGATGGCCATAAAAGACCTTCACAGGTCTGTTATCTACAGATAACAGTATCTATTATCTACCTGTTTTTATGTTGTGCCATTATTTTTTCTTCTTCCTGTTACTGTGCATGATTTGTCTTTCCATATCTAATCTAAGGCTACCCTCCCCACTGTGCTCCAGAGCCCAAGCAATCTTGCATAATTAAAGATACTGTTCCAAAAAGTCTCCTTTATTTTTTTCTGCATTGAATTTCTTTCTTGATTGGATCATTCAGATCATTTTGTAATGTTTAAAAAAAAAAATGATTTCACAACACGTTATAGCCTCTGCCTCATTCCTGTGTTTATCTTCTTGAACATAACTTGAAAAGATGGGTTTCTGTTTTTTATTCCAATTCTTTCCTTCCTAGACCTTCTATGATATTATATTGCTTGTTTGTTTTAATGATATTATTCATAGGAGAGACTATGTTTCATTTCTTCATACAACATAGAGAAAGTAGATGGATATGGGCAGAGTAAAGAATTTCATACAAAATCACCAAGAGACCAGAGGTATATAATCTTTATGTGTGTATGGCTTCTGTACAATAGTAAATTTAGTTCCTAAACTGGAACATTTTCAGTTTACAGTGACAAAATATTCTTTTGGTAGTAATCAATTGTGCCCACTAATAAATTCAGTATTTGTGTTTCATAATGTAATAACAATTTCCTTTTTTGAAAGTTTTTTTTTTAGTTTTCTTCCTTCTGAAAAAGTTATAAAATTACCAGCTGGAATTATTTCTGAAAAAGTCAGACCCTTTTCCACCCTGTAGTGATGCATGCATTGATTCTTAAATAACACTCTCTTATCCACAGTGCTGCTGAATAATACATCCATGGTACATCCACATCCTGTTCTTTTTTATGTTGTGTTGACCAGGAATTGCCTTGGAAGTTATTTAAGACTGGGAATTGGTCTGCTGTTTTAAAGATGTTCAGGTGGCTTCAATTCTCACATGACCAAGGCAGTCTGCCTGTGGTTCAGACTGATGTTTTTAGTCAACATGCGTGACCTCCTAGAATTTATATATCCCAAATGACCTTATAAATTTTCGTTTAAAGTGTATTCCAAGGTGAGGAGGAAATTCCCATTACTGTCCTAGCTGTTAAATCTGGATATTAACAATATAAGTTTCATTTTATTACCACTGTAAAGTCACAGATTTCTTATTGTTTGCTTGCCAAAACATCCTTTTATTTCTAAAAGGAACAACCCATACCTGAGAGAGTGAAACGGACAGTTGAGAACTCATCATTTACAGTGATCTTCATTTTATAGCATTCCTCCATGCCAAATAGTGTCTCTCTAGAATTTTGATTTCTCACTGCAGTACTTTCAATCTTGACCCATATGCTATGGTTTGTGTTGCAGAACTGCTCAAGACTGCTGATCTTTTGGTATTAAGAATTCAATCATTTTTAAAGGCCCAGGAAGATCTGTTCTCCACTGAGAAAAATAAGCACTTAAAAGAAAATCAAAATTCACAAAAACATGGCAAATAGATGTAGAAAAATAAGCAGTAAAAAGAAATCTGGAATTTACCACCCTTTATGATGTCTCTTCAACTAATCTCTGAGGACTGGTAACATTTTCTGCATCTTGAAGGAGTATTCTTTGTTTTGATGGAATTCCCTAAAACAGAAGGAGGATTTTGTTTTCTGTGCAATGACTCCAGATAAGTGCACCTGTCTCTCTATTTTCTGTGAATATTGATTTGCTCAGACATGGCTCTTAAATTCAACTGCCGTATTAAATCTATTCCTCAATTACTTAACCACCAGCGACTCTTGGTATTTGCCAATGGAAACATTAATGCAATGGCAACCAAAAAGGGCTGAGATGATCCTGAAGTAAAATGTTGTATAGTGGGGGTGCCTGAGTGGGTCAGACGGCTAAATGTCTGACTCTTGACCTCAGCTCAGGTCTTGAGCTCAGGGTCATGAGTTCAAGCTCCTCATTGGGCTCCATGCTGGGCTTGAAGCCTACTAAAATAAAATATGAAATAAAATAAAATGTTGTGTAGTTAGTACATGGTTTATATTCCAACTCAGCATTCAAGTAAAATTGAAAATCTTAGCAGGGTTATTGAGTCTTTTCAAGACACAGGAGTTAGTATGTTCTTCCTTTTGGTATTCATGTTATATATTATTAAAAGAATACTGCATTCCAGAATTAAGGTCAGAAATGAATTGCCTGTGTTATCTGTATCAGACTGGTTTAAATATGACTGGCTTCTTGATAGTATAAGGTTGAAAAATAATAACAATAACCATTTATTAAAATTCTTTTTGTGAAGCACCATGGGGAATATACAAATAATTTAATGATAATTAAAAATGTTTGCCTCAAAATGCAATAGATTTGAAAGGGGGACAAGAAATGTAGACTTTTTTTTTTTTTTTTTTTGTATTATACAAGGCAGGAAGTGATGTGTCATAGAAACTAAAGAAGAGATTTTTCTCCAAAGTGGTGTGCAGTTCAAGTTCTGTGACAAGGGTGGGTAATTTTGAGCAGGACCTTCCATGATAGATTTATCTAAATACATGGCTCAGAGGATGGGAGATGTGGGAAGACATTCTAGACACGGAAACATACCAGAAAACACCGAGGACACTAAGGCCTAATGTATGCCACAAACTGTATTTGGTCAGATTATAAGGTGGGAAAATTGATTCTCAAAAGATAATTTTAAAATGATGAGTTGAAGCCACATTTTGTCAGACCATGAATGCTAGATGGAAGAGCTTGGACTTGACTCTCCAAGCAATTTCTTCACCACCTGAAGCCTTGCCTTTTCCAGCTTCTTTCCCAGCTTCCCAAGAAAGTGTCAGTGAGTGGGCCTAACCTGGATCCAGACTGCAACCCTCTCAGAGCAGAAGGTAGATCTGCACTGACTGCTCCACCCTGTGATAGGACTGGGGAGCCCATTGTGCTTCTAACCAGATCTGGTGCCTGATAAGGTTTGTGTGCTCTCGGGCCTGTCATAGCGTCAGTTATAGCAATCCTTCTGTTTCCGTGTTGGTTCTTCCGAGCTGAAAAGTTACAGGTGGTACATAGCCTCAAAACTTATATGGAGTATTTTCAGTTAGCTAGATAAATACCTCACTTTCCAATCAGCACTGACTGTTTTTGCTGGATTGTATTGTACTTTTTTGATAAACTTAGACTCTCCTGAATGCCGGTAAGTTCCTTTCTTGGGAGGAGTAGGTTACTACATCTTGTACCTCTGATGACAGGCTGATGACCTACTGTATAAAGGCCAAGATTACTAGATATTGGAGACTGCCTGTTTACCTAATTCTATTACTTTTTTTTAAGATTAAAAAAAAATTATTTACTTATTTTTAGAGAGAGAGGGAGAGAAAGAGCATGAGCAGAGTAGGGCAGAGGGAGAATCCCAAGCAGGCTCTGGACTGTCAATGCAGAGCCCACCTGACACGGGGCTCACCTGAAAAACTGGAAGATCATGACCTGAGCTGAAACCAAGGGTTGGACACATAACTGACTGAGTCACATAGGCAACCCTAATTCTGTTCTTTTAGTCAGATTGTATTCCCTATGAACCCAACCTCTTAGAACATCTGCTTAGACCTTGCTTGAGATGATCACATTGTTGCATTGTCTCTGGGGTTTCCCAGCTAACTACCCTACAGGCTGTTTGTGGAAAAGGCTTTTGCAGACGCAGATTTTGCTCTTTTCTAGGATTCTTGGCCCCAGCATGCATCATGTTAAAAGGTGTGGGTACAGCACCCTGTATATGTCATTGTATCATGGCATCTAAATGATTTTCAGTAAGAAAATTATTATTAAGAAAATTTCAGTATATAAGCAACAGAGATACACATAGATGAAGAAGCACAGGATACATTTGCAAATCTGAGAAAACGGGATAGTTCTGGGAAAGAAGTAACACCTGACAAATGTCATCGAAGGCAAGTCTATACATAACTACTAGAATTTATCAAAATTACTTTTTATATTCTCCACAAGTATAAAAAATTATGCAAAAGATAGTTCCGTTTTTACATCAAGCATAATTTACTTTGTGGGCAGATTTCCTGACATATGTGAGGCTATTGTTTGTACCTCTGTTTTAATTATTTGGAATTTTTTTATAGTGAATTCACATAATGCTGTTTTGTCTTTTATCAAGAAGGAATGTTTCAGTTCATGGCAATGATCATTCTTCATATGCTTGTTGAGCAATTTCTGTAAACATGATGGATCAGTCTGGGTAAAAATTTCATATCAAAAAAATTTACTTGAAATAAGACTCATTCATAAGATGTTAAAATCCCATAAATACTTTTTACTTTTTTTAACCTAGGAATTTTTATGGGCATCTTCAAATTATTAGATAAGCTTCTTTCTATAGCATTCCTCCAAGTTTAAGTAATTGCTTCTCATGAGGTCTCCTGAATGAATAAGGAGAACACACAGAATTTATGTTGCTTTAACAGAAACTGGTTAGAATCTGTGTTAAAAAAAATAGTTGTTGCTTTGTCATAGAATCTATCTATCTATCTATCTATCTATCTATCTATCTATCTATCTATCTATCTATCTATGTCA
Source organism: Puma concolor (assembly GCF_028749965.1). Taxonomy (NCBI): domain Eukaryota; kingdom Metazoa; phylum Chordata; class Mammalia; order Carnivora; family Felidae; genus Puma; species Puma concolor. The sequence continues at coordinate 79,775,328 of NC_141667.1, read as the reverse complement.
TGCAGCCTTTATTGCCACCTCCAGTAAAATAAGCTATTACAGTGTCACATTACTAGGGGAGAAGAGTGTCAGTTCTGTTGAATTCTAAGTCACTTAAGTTCCTCATTATTCATCAGCTTGTACAGCCCTGGAAAAATAATACATTTTGTCAAGACAATTTTAGAACATGTGTTTTCTGTGTCCGTGTACATTACAATATATAGTGAACCACTGTCATTTTAGGAGATTTGCTTTTTCAGCACCACAACAGCTACTACCAGAGTAAGATTTCATAATAGCTGTAGGAATAGAGTTTGATGGTGAAAATCTACCCAGCAGTAGACCTACAAAATTTGGAGCACATGAGAAACATAGTAGCTCCTGATTGGTGAGTCATGAGTGAATAACAATCTCTAAAGAAAATAATAATGTGATAGATTCATAAACAAATACTAGATAAAGTTATTTCCTGGACATGCAACCATGTTAGGCATCAGTGTCCTATAACTGTTCTGTAAGTAGTATAACTGTCCTAAAACTGTTATATAAATTAAAGATGGTACCAGTGTGTGTTATAGACTGAAAGTTTGTGTTCTCCTCTCCCTCAGATTTCTTTGAAATCCTAAAGTCTTGTATGATGCTATTTGGAGGTGAGATGATTAGGTCATGAGGTTGGAGACCTCGCAAATGAGGGCACTTCACCGAACACTAAATCTGCTGATGCCTTGATATTAAATTTCCCAGACTCTAGAACTGGCAGAAACAAATTTCTGTTTTTTATATGCCACCCAGTGTATAATAGTTTGTTACAGCAGCCAAAACAGACTAAGACAGTTTGTGATGTAGTCTGTCATTGTCTTTTTTTTTTTAAAGCAGTTTGAGTTAGCAATTTGCTAATTATGCTTTTAATGTGATTGCTGTAGTCATCCAGCCAATATAATTTAGAACCCGTAGAGAATTTGTTGGCATAATTTATTTGTACCAGCCATTCTCATCGGACAAAATGAATGTTTATTTTGATCACTAATCTAATGCAATATTGTCATGAGGGCATTTCAACTTTTGTGCACAAAATAAACAATATTTGCCTCACTGCTTAAATTTTTTATTCCTATGAAAATAACAAGGCACATAGTACAAATTTTAAGCAGAACAAAGAAAAATGAGTCTATCTCATTCTTACAACATCCATCCTACTCCCCAGAATTAATGTTGTATATCTTTTTCAGAATTTTTTCAGACATATACGCAAACACATAGATACATCTTGTTTTATACCAGTAGGATAATAAATACAAACTGTTTTGCAGTTTGCTTTATATTTTAAAGGAGTTTTCCAGATTATCACGACAAATCTACTTTATTCTCTTTAACAGAGGTATATAGGAGTACTTTCTGTGGGTGGCTCATTCTTTATTTAACTGACTACTGAGAAACAATAAAGTTCTTTATAGGTCTGCCCCTCCCCCTACACAATCAATGGTGTTAAAGTAAACTTGTATACATATATGAGTTATGTCCATATACATTTGTTAAGTAAATTCTTCAAATTAAAATTAATGATTCAAGAGTTTGCATGTTTTGCATATGGTTAAATTCCTCTTTAAAAAGATTGTACCAGGGCGCCTGGGTGGCTCAGTTCATTGAGTGTTGGACTTTGGCTAAGGGCATGATCTCTCAGTTTGTGGGCTTGACCCTATGTCAGGCTCTGTGCTGACAGCTCAGAGCCTAGAGACTGCTTCGGATTCTGTGTCTTCCACTCTCTCTGCCCCTCCCCAACTCATGCTCTGTCTCTCTCTCTCTCTCTCTGCCAAAAATAAATAAACATTGAAAATTTTTTTATAAGATTGTACCAGTGAATAATCTCACGGGTGATACATGGAAATACGTTTTTCTTCACACTTTTGATAATACTGTATACTTGCATTCTCCTTCATTTATTCAAAAGTTTTTATTACTACCATTCTTTTCCTGCTTAATTTTCTTTCATAGCATTTATTACCATCTGACGTGATCTGTCCACTTACTTTTTTATTTCTACTCCTTGAGAAACAGCATGGACAGAAGATTTTGTCTAATCTGTTCATTGCCATATTTCATATGCTTAGAAATGTACTTGGAACACATTCTGTGCCCCATACTATTTAGCCAATGACTGACTGGCTGAATGAAGGGCAGTCTCTAGGACATAAACCCCATATAACATGGAACTTTGCTGAAGTAAAAAGTATTAGAGCTTTCTTTTGTCACTTTGAGATCTGTGTCTTCTAGATGGTAATTATTGACTCCAAAATTATTTTTTACAGCTACAGTTTTTTTTTTCTGCTAGTATTTTGACATTACTTCACAACAATGCTTTCTTAAAAATATTTTTCAGTAAGGGGCGCCTGGGTGGCTCAGTCGGTTAAGCGTCCGATTTCAGCTCAGGTCATGATCTCAAGGTCCATGGGTTCGAGCCCCACATCAGGCTCTGTGCTGACAGCTCAGAGCCTGGAGCCTGTTTCAGATTCTGTATCTCCCTCTCTCTCTGACCCTCCCCCATTCATGCTCTGTCTCTCTCTGTCTCAAAAATAAATAAACATTAAAAAAAATTTAAAAAAAGAAAAATTATTTTTAAATAAGAATTGAAGTGGAGATCCAACTTCACTTCCCTTCAGAATTCTCTCTACAAGCTTTTTGAAATCTACTTTCTTTTTCTGAGTTAATCAACATCTTTATCTACATGAAATTCTAGATGTCCTGTGTGTGTTAGAGTTTTCTATTTTAGTCCACTGTTCTATCAATTCTGGGTGTTATGCCACGTTATTCTCCTTACTTTAACTCGGTCGTCTTTTTTATTACTAATTAAGGCTACTTCCTCTTAAATGGTATACTTTTCTCAGGCCTTTATTGGCTATTTTGCTGACATCTTTCAGATTAAATATCAAATTGTCTGTTATGTTTTGACGAAAACATTTTGACCAGACTTATAATTTGTGGGTTAATTTTTGGGAAATTCAGTTGTGATAGACAACATTGAGTCTTTCTATACCAGAAATTCTTGCACTTATTCAAGTCTTCAAAATTTTTCTTTAAAGCAGACATTTCTGAATTTCACTAACAGGTATTTAATATTGCTTTTGTATATGAAATTTGTCATATGTTTTCTTTTTTTAAAAAAATTATGTTTATTTTTGAGAGAGAAGGAGCAAGCACATGCATGTTTGAGCAGGGTAGGGGCAGAGAGAGAGGGAGACACAGAATCCAAAGCAGGCTCCAGGCTCCCAGCTGTCAGCACAGAACCCGATGTGGGCTTGAACCCACGAACTGTGAGATCATGACCTGAACTGAAGCCCAACTTTTAACTTACTGAATCATCCTGGCACACCCCTGTCATATGTTTTCTAATAGCTGTTTTTTGTGTGAAGTCCTCATACCAAACTCTTCCAGTCTCTTAGTTGATTCTTTCAGGTTTGCTATGTATAAGATAATTTCTCTGAAAACAGTGACAATTTTACCCCCTTTGCAGTTTTCTTATTTTATTTAAAAAAAAATATTGTGCTGTGAAGAAGTACTTTAAATAGCATGACAAACAAAATTACCAGTTTTGGGGCACGTCTGACTCTTGACTTCAGCTGGGGTCATGATCTCACAGTTCATGAGTTCGAGCCCCACATCAGGCTCTGTGCTGGCAGTACAGGGCGTACTTGGGATTCTGTCTCCCTCTCTCTCTGTCCCTGTCCTGCTTGCTCTTTATCTCTCTCTCAAATAAAAACTTAAAAAATTATAAAAAAACCCAAATTATCAGTTTTACCTGAGTCCTAAGGCAGACTCCATCTTATCAATATTTATAAAAAATCAGGCTTCGTATATTTTTTAAACTAAATCTATTCAAATATTTTCTAAGTCAGATAATGCTTTTTTTTTAAATTTTAATCAAGAAAATGCAAAATAATGATTAAAACTATTTGAAAGAAAATACTGGGAATTTTTGGAAAACAGTATCAGATATCATCTCTGATAGAGATTAGATTTCTAGTAGGAAGATGATTTTAATAGCCAGGTAGCTAAAATTAAAAATAGACTAAAAGCAAAGAATAACCACAAAAGAGACTTAATACATACTTGTCAAAAAAACAAAAAAAACAAAACACCATGTGCAAGTCATTGTTTATCTTTTACTCATATTCTCCTTATAGTTTCTTTGCTATGATAGTCAGGTCAATAGTGACTACAGGCTGCATGCATAAGTTCATAAGTTCAATTTGGAATTAGAAAAAAAACCCTTCAAAACTTTAATAACTTATTCTGGAATCAATTTAGTTTTTTTTTATTTTTTAATGTTTATTTTTAAGAGAGAGAGAGAGAGAGAGAGAGAGAGTAAATGGGGGATGGGCAGAGAGAGGAAGACACAGAATCCCAAACAGGCTCCAGGCTCAGAGCTGTTAACACAGAGCCTGATACAGGGCTCGAACTCACAAATTGTGAGATCATGACCTGAGCTGAAGCTGGATGCTCAATCGTCTGAACCACCCAGGTGCCCGGTAATCAATTTAGTTTTTACAAAAAATCGTCCTTACGGAAGTCAGAAAGTAAAAAGCATTTCTGCATGCAGCGTTTAGTTGCAGCAGTTTTTGTCAAATATCAAGATCATTAGAGTAGTTGCACACAGGTCATTTAATTGTTCTGCATCTGATTTTATCATTTTTAAAGGCTAGAATCAGTTCAACTAAAGCTTTGATAAAACATTCGAAAGCTGTGATACACATATATAGATACAAAATTATAAACTGTACAAGTGAATGTTATTTATTATTTTTTTCAAGATAATGTTATTTAAATTAAAAGTTTTATAGTCCGTCAATAAAAATTCAAAGGGATAATTGCAAGCACATGAGGAGATAAACTTGCTGCACTTGAGGTCACTTTACCAACTTGGAATGAGAATACTGCCATGTACATTTTATATGTTATTTTAGTGATAAATGGAAAAGAAGACATGATGTTGCAAATGCATGGGCCTGTATACTGGTATAATCCAAAAAGCTTTCATTTACTGATCCAATATCAGATTCCTAGGAAATTGTTCACTTAAAGTAACATGTAGAACACTTACCTCCTTTAACTGTCTAGAAACCTCATTTTTCTATCCATGAGCTCAGGCAGAAGAAAATTTCTTTTGAAATTGTTGAGATTTATTTGTAATATTTTAGATATACTATAGTGTGTGTGTGTGTATAGCAATTTTCTGAAGAGAGAGTAAATCCTAATAGCTAATATCTTCAAATTTAGAGTCAGATGTGGTTTTCCAGGTAGATTAGAAAAATTATTCAGAATCTTGAAGCCTCAGTTTTATCATGTATAAATTGGAGAATGAAGCTAGATGCCCCCTCTAAGGTTGTTATCTAAGTTAAGAGAAATAATGCAAGCAAAATTTTGGTGATTGTGTCTCAAGTCCAATATAGTATTCTTTTTTTATGTTTATTTATTTATTTTGAGAGATAGGGAGAGAGTACACAAATATGGGAGGGGTAGAGAGAGAGGGAGAGAGAGAGTCCCAAGCAGGCTCTGCACTGTCAGTGCAGAGTCTGACGTGGGGCTTGACCCCATGAACCCAGAGATCATGATCTGAGCCCTAATCAGGAGTCAGATGCTTAACTGACTGAGCCACTCCAGCTCCAATATAGTATTCTTAGTAACAGTAGTAGTAATTATAAATTTTATATTATAAAATTATAATTATATATAAGTATAAATTCTAAATGTTTGTAAATTTTACTACTCATACAGGTAGCTTGTCTGTTATAAGACAGAAGGAAGTAGGTATGTTTGCATGTGCAGTCCAGATCCCTGTTGTGTGAAATGGCAACGTTCATGGCCACTCACTTGTTCTCTTTCGCATAGACACAAATAGAGATAGAACACACCCACTTTCAATCTACAGAAGAGTTGTTAGAATGGGGTTTCCTGAAAAGTAGAAATAACTTTCTATTGTAAATGGTAACTTAAATTATTTTTCATGTTAATATAGTAAGAAGGAAATCTATTTTCTAATCTCAGTTTTCTGATATGGCTAAGTAATTTCTCCATTTTCATCCAGAAAGTCATAGCCTAAACTAGGCTGCAGGTCTCTTAGTTTCTCTAATCCCTCTAATACTTGTTTCACCATGATGTCAGATTCATATGTTGGAAATTGAAAAAATATATATGGCTTATTAGCTAATGAGGGTCAGACAAAGAAATGGACAGAAGCCTGGAATTGAATTGGGGAATCAATGTATAAAGTTGCTCATAGAAAAAAGAAAAAAAAAAGAGATGGAGGAGGTGTTAAAGGTAAAAGGAATCAGAAACTAAAAGGTAGAAACTACATACCTGCAAAGGGAAAGAGTGGTAGTGACTTAAAAAGTTTCCAGAAAAGAAAAAAAAAGGAAAGGGTAAAAGTAAAAGACAGTAACAGAAAGTGAGCTGAGAGAGCAAAAATCAGAACAAAGCAAAGGAACAGATTCCTGGCAGAAGGTATGATTAACAGTTATAGGCTCTCACTTCATTGGTTATGTTATAGGTTCTGAGCTTTTTTATGATTTTCATATCATAAACCATGCTTTGATTTCATTTCTACAAATCTCAGTTGGGACCAGACGCATCCAGCAGTGACGACAGAGATGGTACAATGCAATCTAGGCGTCGTTAAATCCATTCTGGGAATCGTGGACGCTTTGGATTAGGTTAGATGGAAAGGGGAGTTATTTTGCAGTATTCAGATGTCTTCAGAGCATTTTTTTTCCTGTTACGCAAACTGAGATTACTCTGCTTAGGATATAGAATTCCAAATGGATTTTTAGCTAGCTAAAATCAATGTGCAATGCAGACACAGGATTTACTAAAATGATGCTTCATGCTAGAAATGAAAGAGCTTAGCATGTTTCAACCAGTTAACTTCAGCAAACAGAATTTCAGGTAACAGATAAATGCTCAGTACCCAAGGACATGTGTCATACCCTGAGAATTGGCTTTGGATATAAGTTGAGTGTGTTTGACTCTCAACTCACTTACGGTCCTTCAGGCAGTTTCATTTAGTATCTGTTTTGTAAACAGGTGTCACTAAAGAATTGATGACATGATGGAATTTTGAACCAAAGTCTCACTTTCTCCCTGAAAGCCTTAGTTTTTAGATTCAAACTGGAATCTTAGAATAGCTCTTTGCCTTTGCTTTGTTGGTGTTTAATTATCCTTTTGGGGGTTAATAGCTTCATAATAATAGCTCATGTTCCAACTCATCAGAAATGTTATCTGTTAATAAAATGAAATGAAGCACAAGTAATGCTTCAATAATTAAAAATTTCCCAAATTTAAAAATATAGAATATAATTAATAATATGCCATTATTTTTATCTTTTTGTCTACTCATATAAAATAAACACTTTGTTTTTCTAGTTGTTGGGTAATCTAGGAGTATTTATTTTTTTATAGGAGGCTTGTAATTATGTAGTATTTCACATTTGCCCAACAAAGTGTTCTTAAATATAAATACTAGTTCACAGTAGAAAGAGATTTCGAATTATAATATATATATATATATAATATATATATATAAATATATATATAATATAGATTTCGATATATAATATATATTGAAGTTTATTCTGTGTAATGATTTAAAAAGCTTTAAATTTTCTTAGTGACTGTGTAGTAGAGAAATATCATGTTCTTTCTGGATCTGTGTATCTGTGTGAGTTTTTGATAAATGAAAGAAGGAAAATATAGAAACAAGTCACCATAGTCTTTGTCTCATGGTTTCATCAAATTTGCCCAATGCAAATTTGAACTTTTGGTTCAAATGGCATATTCTTCTATGGAAATAACTAGGCAAAAGATAGTAAAGAATGAATATGTGATGATGAAAAAGGAAATAATCTTCTAGGATTGCTTCTTGCCCCAGTCTCTGTGCATAGCTGGCTAGCGTGTAGGGCAAGAGCTACTCTGGTGACAGTTGTTAGTGTCAGTTGTCTGCAGAACCATCTTTCAAATACTGTATCTATAGGCACTAGTGAATCTCTAACTGGATAAGGAGCACAAAACTGAACTGCTGAGGCTTCGTAAGAATTTTTGAATATGAACACGCTTTTATATGCACTCTCACAAAAATCTCAATGAAATGTTTGAAACAGATGATTATGCAAAATTTGATTTTCTCAAAAAGAGGAATTTTGATGGGGGTTGGGAGGGAGGGGAGGGTGGGTAATGGGCATCGAGGAGGGCACCTGTTGGGATGAGCACTGGGTGTTGTATGGAAACCAATTTGACAATAAATTTCATATTAAAAAATTAAAAAATAAAAAAAATCAGAAGTTATCTTTGAAGATGGAGATGGGAAGATGAAACGAGTCACAGGAAAGAACAAGAACCCTCCTGGTTTCTTTTCCTAGGTTTCACCACATACTTCAGAACATTCTTCCAGGGTTGTTTGACCTAAAGGACTCCTACAAATCCAGTCTAATTCCAATTAATTCCAGTCTAATTCGTATTCTCAGAAATTACTAATACAGTGTCTTTAAATTTACTAGTACTTACTGCATGCCAGGCACTAAACTGTTCCCATTCAATCTTTATAAAAGTCCAAGACTATTGGCCCCATTTTGTATATTAGAAGACTAGCACAGAGAAGTAAATATTTTGGTCAAGAGCATTCAGTTGGTAAATAAAGGAACAGAAATTTTAACTTAGATGTATCTAACTGCACTCATACATATTTGTACTACATTTACTCTGTGATCGGAAGTTACATTAAATGTAACCTTCCAAAATGTTTCTATTTTATTTTGTCTCACGCCCATGACTGGTATTGTAGTTTACTTGATGACTTTATATGTTTTCTAAAAAAATACATGTTGATAATCATGGAAAACATAGCTTCCAAATACATAGTTCAAAACACAAAGAATGTCACATAATTATTTTTTTATGTTTACAAAAGTCATTCAAAATAGAATGTGCCACATAATGGAACGTAAATACTTTTTCCAACAATGTAAAAAGGCAATCTGCTATCCCCCTTCTTTTTATTAAATAAGGCTACAGCTTCTTTCAACTGAACTTTAGCCCACTAGTAATTGTATTATTTTATACTGTCAAAAGTCTCCATGCTTCCTTTTCTAATGTGCCAAGGTCACTTTCTCAATTATTTTCCTTTCTCAGTGGGTCATGATTTAGCAAGCACTACTCATATCATATACAACTAAAGTAATAGAAGGCCTAAATCCCCATATGATCTAATTATATAAAAATTTGGCTAGCTATTATGCTAAATGTGCCCTTTGACCCGAAGAAAATATTTCGAAGATGTTTTGTTCACTGAGAACAATAAATGAGATGCATCAAAAGTTCCTTAACTAATTGAGAAATGCTTGAATGATCTTGTCTATTTGACTGCTACCTACTGGGATACATTTCACTGATGGTGTGAAAGAAACTTTGGAATCTAATCAGTAAGGTGGAGCATTTTAAAGCAAGGGATTTGAAGATTAAAGAATAGTGTCATTGAGATGAGCTTCAAAAAAAAAAAAAAAGAAGAACACAAAAATACATGATCAAAGATTTAAGCAAAAAGATCTTTTTAAAGCAGAGAGATAAAATTCATTTAATTAGAACATGTTATTGAGGGAGATAAAATCTTTAGTCTGAAGCTAGAGGAAGATAGGCTATTATATTACTTTATCTTTGTTTAAGCATTAAAGCATACATATTATAGATAATGGATGTGCTTCTGCCTGGTAGTTGGGAGGTGGAGGGATCTGATTTCATGAAGTATATGTGGTACAATTTTGTAAGTCAGTTCATTTCAGCTACTTCCACAAAAACCACTCTAGCAAAGATTCGTGTGATCATTACCTTCTGAGGCTCAGTGAGATGCAGAAGACCTAGGTTTCATAGGATGGATAGTTAGCTTAAATGGTTGCATTATGTGGTAAATGATGGCAGGGGTCATTTAGCTTTGAATAGAGAACCCTAGTCCATGGAAAAAAACGTGCCTCTGACCTTGGCTAGCCATCTTGTAATGTCTGGTCATGACTACAACTGGGCCCTTGAGTGAAACCACTCAGATAGCTAGCAGTTCTCATTAGTGTTAATAAATGAGGTAGAACTATGTTGCTTTAGTTTTGTATACAAAGGAGAGCAAAACATTTGAGGCAGAGAGAGGCCTGGTAGTTCTTGAAGAAGGTTGTATTAGTCAAGGTACTCCAGAGAAACATAACAAACAGGATGGATACATATATGTAGATAACAGAATGTATTATTATATACAATATATAATTGTATGTTAAAATGTTAATATATATTGTAATATATTTATGTAATATATAATATGATGTTACATGTATATATTTATATAATTATATATTATGTACATATGTAAAATATGTCTATACTATAATACATATATTTTACATATTATATACATACACATACATATTTATAACATAGAAATCGTGTATGTATATATATATATATATATAGAGAGAGAGAGAGAGAGAGAATGACAGAGACAGCAAGAGAGAGGGAGGGGGATTGATTAAAGAAATGATTTATATAGTTGTTTAGGATACATGAGGACAACATCTGATGGGGTAGTCCGTCAGGCTTGCAATTAAAGAACAAAGACAGTCTTTTAGCTGAATTCCTCTTGCTTCATGGAGGTCAGTCTTTATTCTAGTAAGGCCTTTAGCTGATTAGGTGAGGCACACCCACATTATAGAGGATAATCTCCTTTACTCAAAATTGGCAGGTTTTTTTTTGAGAGTGAGCATGAGTGGGGGAGGGGCAGAGGGAGAGTGAGAGAATCTTAGGCTCCACGCTCAGTGTGGAGCCTGACATGGGGCTTGATCCCATGATCCTGGGATCACGACCTGAGCCAAAATCAGCAGTCAGATGCTCAACCAACTGAGCCACCCAGGTACCCCAAATTTGCAGATTTAAATGTTAATCTCATCCAAGGAAATTTAACAGAAATATACAGACTAATGTTTGACAAAATATCTAGTCATTGTTGTCCAGCCAAATTGACCCATAAAATTAACCAACACAAGGGATGTCTAAGTGAATCGTGGTAAGTTTAGTTTATTAATGGGTAATCCAAGTAAGACCAATAAAATTGCCAATGCCAACTCCAGCAGCAGATTCAGATGATGATAGAAGATGGGCTGATCATCTGCAAGTTTGTGACTATCCATTTCAGTCTCAATGCAGAAAAAATACCTTGGCCCACTAGAAAGGCAGGCATATATGGTCATAGGTAAGCAAATGTTTATGCCAGTGCTAGAATGCCTGCAAAGGTAATCTGGGTGTAAAGGATAGAATTTTGCTGCTTTGAAGACATACACTATACTGCAGTCTGTTAAGTATGCATTAGCATTATGTCTCTCAAAAAGTACATATTTTAATTAAATATTTCATGGCTAAAAGATGCTAACCATAATTAGAGTTTTCAGCAAGTTGTAATCACTAATCACAGATTTCCATAACAAATGTAATAATGAAAAAGTTTGAAATACTGTGAGAATCAACAAAATGTGACACAGAGACTCAAAGTAAGAAAATGCTGTTGGAAAAATGGCTCCAATAGACTTGCTCAGTGCAGGGTGGCCACAGACCTTCAATCTAAAAAAGCACTGTATCTTTGAAACCAAAAAAGCAAAGCACATTGAAAGGACATATGCCTGTAATGTGAACGTAAGATTGATCACTACCTGCAGCACAGTTTGTATCTGAAGATAAGGAGGAAATGTGTTCAGAAACCAGCAGATTATCGTGAACACACCCACAAGCTGAAGGCAGAAAAGGCCCACAAGAAGCTCCTGGCTGACCAGACTGAGGCCCATGGATCTCAAATCAAGAAAGCATGCAGGCACAGAAGAGCAGCTCCAGTCCAAGGAGGAGGAAATCAGCAAAACTCTGCAAGGCAGAAGAGACCCAAGAAATAAATCACCCCTCTCTTGTCTGTACATAGTGGCTTGGCAATGACATAGATTAGTCATTTAACAAAACAAGACTTACTATGCATGCCTCCACCACCTCCATTTCTCCCAAAAAGAAAGAATACAGAATGAAGCCCATAAGGGATGTCTGTGAAGGTCCATTAGTTGCTTTTTCTCCCTAGCAGATGCCTAGGCCTTCACTGTAGATTGAATCCAGTATAAGAGCTCCCAAAAGAGCAGGATTCAGGGCTTCTAGCCAGAGATTCATGGACATTATTAGTATGCCTACTCTTTCTGTATCCACACCATTTTGGCTAAGGTTTCATATACATGCAAATTGTACACTTCTAATATGTCAACACTGATTTAATGCAGTGGACCTCATTAAGAACTTGGCAGGTCTCTGGTGTAGGTACTGATAAGGTGTCCTTGCTGGAGTAGGATTTAGAATCCTAATTTATACACAACACGCACAGGAACATAATAATACATGAGTCTTCTGTGCAAGAAGAGCACAGGATAGAAGGGAATGGAATTTGAGCTACCTTGAGCGTTACTCAAGAAAACTATTGGCTAGGAAGGGTATTCTTGTATGAAAAGGCAGAAGCTGTGAGGGGATGAGATGAGACCATTTGGAAGTTCTCTCCCACATGAGAGAAGTAGGTCTCCTTCAGAACCTGGCATACATTTCATAAGAAAACATCTTATTTCCTAAATACCATTGAAAATATTGATATGAAATATCCTAGGGCATAGACACATAATAACAAGATCCAGGTTGAAACAAAGCTGGAGTGATGAATGAAGGACATTTCCATGAAGAAAGAATATTCTACATAATAGATGGTATGATTAAGAAGATACATAATCTTAGCATTCTAATGAAATTATCAGCCAATAAAAAGGAACAATGATAAATCAAAGAAAATCTCGATCAGAACAGGAAATAAAACTGTAATGTAGTATTGCATAATCATTTAAATAACATGTCTCCAAAAGGTAATTGATTTGACATTTTCTTTTGAAGTGCCAGTCTTCCATTTCTCTCTCTATGGGTTCAATTACACTAAATAGTTATGCAGAGAAAAATAGTTCTATAACTAGAAGTAAAATCACTATTGGTAAGTTTTTAAATTCTCTAAGTAAAACTTCAGAAAACTCACAGAAGGCTTAATGAGTGTTATGGAAAAATGTCAGTAATCTTTTTCAGTGACAGATATAATTGGTGACAAAATTTTATGTGACAAAGGAAGAGAATTGGAGAGAAGTCTATGGGAGTTTATTTCTTAAATTGAGTTTGGGGAAAGGCAAGATACACTAATTTTGTATGACAAAGTATAGGTTTAGGTAATAGATTAAATCATTATCCTGAAAAGATGATCCAGCAACAGTAAGAATATAGAATCTTAGAGTATCTGAGTGGGGGTGACACATAATACTGTCTAGGTAAATGTATAGTATAAGACATGCTATTCTTCCGCTTGTCCTTCCAAAGGTGTTCTTTACCTGCTCTTTTGCCATTCTGATCAAGACTTTAGTTTTCTTATTTCTTCATTGTCTGTCTAGCCATTTGTCTGTTTCATTACATCTGAGATCCCATGACTTAGATATTTACAAATAGGGATACTAACCTAATCTTAGTCATTTAATTAAATTCCATACGTATTCCATAAAAAAATTACATATTCCATAGAAAAATCCCCTCTGCCACCCACCCAATTCTAATGTTTTTTTCTTTTAGTCAGGAAAGTAACTTTTTAGAGTTAACTAGGACCAGCTTTTGTTTCCTGATTATCTTGAAAAAGTGAGACACATGTATTTAAGATCTCCTATTTAATTTTGCTACTGATGGAAGCCTAGAGGAATATCCATATAGGATTTCCTTACTTTTGGTCACATAGTTGAAATTTTAACATGTTGAATCTTCAACCTTCAAATATTTATAGAATGAAATGTATTTTTTAAAGGTATTTGATGCATGATTCCTTCTTGATTTAGATGACAAAGGCCAGAGGCCTCAATTGCTTGATGACTTCTCAGGAGATTCTAAAGTATTATCCAGGTCCCAGTCTTTGAAGGGAAAGATAATTAGCATTACGTTCTTTTTGTGTGGGGGAATTTTGTGTGGGGATTTTAGTTTTAGTTGGAGGAGCATACTAGAATAATGTAAGTAAGTAGGAACTCAAAGGATTTATTTTGGGGCTCAATATTTTGAAAACTTTATCTCACAGTGGCTGTGAACATTTTGGGTGTGGTTAAGCTTTAGCATAAGGATTTTGTTGACTTTGGATAATGCTAATCATGTTTTCTTTGTGGCTGAATGCTAGCCCATGAAGTTGATTCTTTTCCAAATTACAGACTATGTAAACCTTCACACTCTCTTCACAGTAAAACAAAGGAATAAAGTTACAAGGTCTTCATTTTTCAATCAAATAACATGTGATTGATAACATGAATCACCACTGAAATCAAAGTATAAAAGTCCCAGACCTGTCAGGTACCATTAAAAGCAAAGAAATTTACGGGTAACATTCTAAATCACTACCAGGGAGGGTTGCCAGTCTTTGTTACAGAAGTAAATTAACAGGGATTTTTTTTGGCTAAAACCGTGAGGAGGCATGTTGAATTCTGTTGTACAGTGCAACAATATCCCATTTAGTTCTAGTTGGATGTATTTGGCAACTTCTCCCATGTGTGTTACTTTAATACATTATACCTCATATAGCCATCTGGTCGCTACCATGAGGAGGGTGAAAATTACCTACTATTTAAAATAGGCTTATTCTTTGTTGTCAGGCAGAGATCTTTCTGGGCCCTGATGCATTGAAATTCCTTTGTCCTTCTTTTTACCCTGAATCGCACATGTCTTCTTGTAATTTAAGCTGAGTATGTGTGTGTGTGTGCGTGTGTGCGCAAATATGCACATGCACATGTTATGTGTCTATAAAAGAAACTTGGGTGCATCATTTTTTTTTTTAATTTTTTTTCAACGTTTTTTATTTATTTTTGGGACAGAGAGAGACAGAGCATGAACGGGGGAGGGGCAGAGAGAGAGGGAGACACAGAATCGGAAACAGGCTCCAGGCTCCGAGCCATCAGCCCAGAGCCTGACGCGGGGCTCGAACTCCCGGACCGCGAGATCGCGACCTGGCTGAAGTCGGACGCTTAACCGACTGTGCCACCCAGGCGCCCCGGGTGCATCATTTTTTAAGAAATGGAAATTTTATTTTGCAGGTCTGGAGATTTTTCCGATATAATAATGTCACAAAATGTATGTGCAAAATGTTTAAGCGAATTTTGCTTCTCATTGAGTGGATTTGAAACATTTTTCAATTTCTTCTTAAAATCCATCCTGATTCAGAAAGAGCAACTTTTCTGTAAGACTTTCCGACTTTCCAGTAAGTTTCTCATAACATGCGTGACATGTAATGACATGAAAGGTTAAGTATCAAAAATCTATATAAAATAATGTTTTTTGAATTGGGTAATATACATTTTTATATTTTTGGTTTTACATATTCAAAATGAATTCTTCAATTTAAAGGAAATTAAAAATGAGAGGAAAAGTTTTTCCTATTAACCACATATTTATGTTTTCTAGCACTCTTAATTCCTTTGTGTAGATCCAAGTTTTTAGTAAATATTTTCCTTCTACATGAAGAACTTCCTTTAATATTTCCTATAGTGCAGGTCTGGTAATACAAAGCCCTCTCGTCTTATCTGGCATCACTATTTAGCCTTAATTTTTTAATGACATGGGAATATGTTTATTGTTTAATAAAAATTCATATGCAGTGTATATTTTCATTTGTATTAAAACTATAAATGTGCAGAAATAAAGATTTTATATCAAAATGTTGCTGTAGTTAGTTTTTCATGAAGGGATTATAAATGATATTTTAATTTCTGTTTTTACCTAAATTGTTTTATTTTAGCATCATCTTTTATTATTGTGGTAAAAATATATATATTAATACATGATATAAATATATAAATAAATGATATATTAATATCATTTCACTACTCACAAGTGTAGAATTCATTGGCATTAAATACATTTACAGCGTTGTATAACCACTATTATTATTTGTATCCAAACCATTTTCTTTTTTTTTTTTTTTAAATTTTTTTTTCAACGTTTATTTATTTTTGGGACAGAGAGAGACAGAGCATGAACGGGGGAGGGGCAGAGAAAGAGGGAGACACAGAATCGGAAACAGGCTCCAGGCTCTGAGCCATCAGCCCAGAGCCTGACGCAGGGCTCGAACCCACGGACCGCGAGATCGTGACCTGGCTGAAGTTGGACGCTTAACCGACTGCGCCACCCAGGCGCCCCTGTATCCAAACCATTTTCATCACCTGGCAAAAAATCTGTGCTTATTAAACAATAGCTTTCTCTTTCCGCTTTGCCCCAGCTCCTGGTAACCTCTCTTCTACTTTCTACCTCCATGAATTTGCCTTTTCTATGTACTTCATGTAACTGCAATAATACAATATTTGACCTTCTATGTTGGGCTTATTTCACTTAGGATAACAGTCTCAAGATCCATCCATCTTGTAGCATATATCTAAACTTCATTCCTTTTTATGGCTGAGAAAGATATTCTTATATTTTAATCTTTGAAACTTAAATGTTCATGGACATTCCAATAATAACTAATGGAAAAAAACCCTGAAAATATTTTATTAGTAAAGACTTTGCCTCTGAACCCTATCTCGTCATTATTCAATTTAAGGTAATTACATATACGTATTCTTATGATTTAGTAAACGGTGTTCTATTTATGTAGCTCTATACGAAACAAACTCTGTCCTTGTATTCTCCTCAAACTCTAATGCATACAATCTGAGGTACCCATATTTTAGGAAATAGCTTTTTTAAATGCTGCAATTTTCTTATTAAATTGAGTAAATATGTTTTTTTTTCCACAAAAGGTTATTGTATACCTACTATATACTAGGCACTGACAGGTAAAAAGTGTTATTCACAAGCCATGCTCTCCCAATACTTATTGTTTGGTAGAGGAGAGAAATAAATAAGCAATTCTAATACAGTGGACAATCAGTGCTACAGAAAGTGCTCTGGAAGTAGACAGTAGGGTGTGACCAGCTGTCTAAAGAACAGGAAATCCTATAGAGGTAGCCCATAAGTTACATCAAAGAGTATAAATAGTAATTCTGCAGTTGAAGACAGAAGAATGATTCTAGGCAGATCACACATGAAAACTCTTAACATATGTAGCATGAAGAAAGAATGGTCAGAAATTTAACATAGTAGGAGATAGTGTGTAGAGGAAAGGAATAATATAGATGAGACATCAGTTTTCAAATTAAAGTGTTAAAGGTAACTATAAACAGTGACAGAATTTATTTTTCTCTTAAAAAATCAAACTATATGAAGTACTTTGCATATAAACAATGATGATTTATATTAGGTATGTTTTACTCTAATAAAAATAGGTAACTTACCTTTTTTGTTTGTTTTCTTTGAGGGCAGTGGGGTCTCATTGAGGGATCTTAAGCTTTGGAGTTTTTACTTTTAATTCTATCACTAATGAGCTTGATTTCTTGAGTAAGTAGATGCAAATTTAACAAGATGAAAATAAATATGTCTCTGAAAATCACCCCCAGACAAAAGACTTACCCCAAAGTTTTTAATAATTTTTCTATAGTTTTAGCTCCTATATTTAGGTTGAGAAACCATTTTGAGTTCATTTTGATATATGGCATGACATAGGTAAAAATCCTGCTTCTTTTTTTACATGTGACTATCCCCTTATCCCAACACCATTTGTTGACAAGACCATTCTTTTTTCAATTTAGTTGACTTGGCAAACTTGTTGAGAATCACTTTAGCATAACTGTAGGGATTCTGGACTCTGAATTCTACCGCATTGGTCTGTATGTTATGTCTACCCATACACTAATACTATAGTGTCTTGACTATAGTGTCACTACTATAACTTTGTAGTGAGTTTTGACATCATGTATGATAATTAACTTTTGATTTCATTTATTATCTCCATTGACTTTTCTGTTTTTTGTTTCAGTTGTTTTTGCTCTAATGTTAATTTTTTCCTTCTTTCTACTTGCTTTGGTTTTTTCTCTTCTTTTTTAACATGGAAGGTTAGGTTAGTGCTTTGGCTTAATCTGTCTATCTATCTATCTCTCTATCTATATATCTAAGTTTATTTATTTATTTTGTGTGTGAGAGAGAGAGGACCAGTTGGGGAGGGCAGAGAGACAGGGAGGGAGAGAAAACCCCCCACCAGGCTCCATGCTGACAGTGCAGAGCCCAATGTGGGGCTCAACCACAGGAACCGTGAGGTCATGACCTGAGCTGAACGAAGAGTCAGAGGCTTAACCGACTGGGCCACCCAGTTGCCATGATTTGGCTTTTATTTACAATTAAAATATAGTTGACACACAGTGCTATATTAGTTTCAAGGATACAACATAGTGATTTGACAAGTCTACACCTTATGTTATGCTCACCAAAAGTGTGGCTACCATCAGTTGACATACAATGCTATGATAATATCCTGGAGTATATTTCCTATGTTGTACTTTTTATCACTGTGACTTTATAACTGGAAGCCTGCATCTTCCACTCTGCATCATCCACTTTGCCCATCCCCTTTTGTGTTTTAGGAATGCATTTTTAATTTACATACACTCATGAAATTTCCCAAATTCCTTCTATTATTAAATTGTTTTTGATTACTATGTGCTTTGGAGAATATACTATTCATGATTTAAATCTTTTTAATTTAGGTTCGTTTCATGACTTATCTGGAGGACATTCCACATGTACTGGAGAAAAATGTGTATAGTGTGTGTGTGTGTTTAGGTGAACTGTGATACAGATATGTGTGAGGTCCAATTGGTTCTTAATGTATTAAAGTGTTCTATTTCCATGTTTATTCTGCTTAGTTCCTTTCATTATGGAGAGGAGAGTTTCGAAACCTCCAGCTATTACTTTTTAATTTTCTATTTCTCCCTTCAAATTTGTCAGTTTTTATTCCATGTATTTTGGGATTCTGTTATTGAAAGGACACTATATTTTGTAAAAAGATAAAAACACGTTTTTATAATTGTTGTGTTCCTGATAGATTGTAACTTATACCATTATAAAATGTGGGTTTTTTTATTGTTAGGAAAACTTTTTGTTTTCAAATCTATTTTGCATGATACTGGTACCTAGCTCTCTTTCTGTTACTATTAACAGGGAATATCTTTTTTCATCCTTTAGCTTTCAACGTATTTTTGTCTTTGAACAGGTACTGATACTATTGAGTATCCCGTTCATGTGTGGAGTTAGATGTCTTTTACTGCTTTCAGGATTCTATTTCTGTCCTTGTCTTTTGATAATTTAACTATCATGTGCTTAGGTTTGTATCTAAGTTTATACTAATTGGAGTTCATAGAACTTCTTGAATGGGTAGCTTAATTTGCACCAAACCTGGGAAGTTTGGGCCACTCTATCTTCAATAATCTTTCTGTCCCTTTCCCCCTTTTCTTTTATTCTGAAATTCTCTCCATGCATATGTTAGTATGCTTGATGGTATATCACTGATTTTTTGGGCTCTGATAATTTTTCTTCATTCTTTTTCTTTTTTGTTTTTTAGACTGGATAACCTCAACTGACCTATTTTTCAGTTCATAGAATGTTTTTTCTTTTGCTCAAGTTTCTCTTATGAACTTTTTATTATATTGATGTTTCTTTAGTTTTAAAAATATTTGGAATATATTTAGTTTTGAATGTATTTATAATAGCTGATTTAAAGTCTTTGTCAAGTAAACAGCTGGGCTTTCTCATGGACAGTTTCTATTGACTGCTTTTTTTTCCCTATAATATAGGCCACATTTTCCTTTTTTTCTTTTTCATGTCTCATAATTATGCTGTATTTGAACACTGAACATTTAAAACAACAGAGTTGTAGAGTTTTCTCATCGCTGCTAATTATTGTTATTGTTGTTCTTTGTTTCCTTAGTGAGTTTCTAATTAATTAGTGAGTGGACTAACTTCGTAAAGGTTGTGTTCTTTGTTATGTGTGGATCCCCTAGTCTCTAAGTTAACTTCATGTTCCCTAATGATTGGAGAGGGGTTTTCTTAAAAGGATTGAATGATTAAGTCTTTCACCTTTTGCTGAAAGTCTCTGTGTGTGCTAGTGAAATCTTTAATGCTTCTGAGAGCTGCTTATGGTAGACCTTTTCAGCTGAGACAATGAGTGAATAGGTCACCATGGGAAAGTGGATGTAGGAATAGCATGCCAGATTGCTTTGGAACTCTGTAGGATCCACATTGAGTAAACCATCAAAATGAAGGATGACAGTGGTAGAGGACACCATCTGGCTAGTGGGCTTTTGAGTTGGTGTAGGTAGGGTGTTCAATATCCAGGTTACAACAGCAGATATCATAGGTGGTCCCATTGTCTACCATGAATAAACAGTTAAGTGCTCTAGGGTGGTGTGGTTGGTTAAGATGGTGTAGTCAGGTTCTACAACTGCTGTGGACACTTGAGTGCTGGGTTGATAGGAAATTCCAACTTGAATTTCTTGCTGGAGTCAAAAGAAAGCTGCTTCAAAGGAGCAAGCTAATGTGTGAGCTGGTACCGTCATCAAATCTATAAAAATCAGGAAACTCTGAAACCAGGTATACTGGTCAACTCTGCCTTAGCTTCCATAACTTGTTTGCAAAGAGTCTCACTGTCAGCCAGTGGTCAGGGATTACAGCCTTTTCAAGTCTTTCTCAGGCATCTGCCCTACCCTGCACATATACATGATCTTCTATATTTGCACAAAAATGTTGAAACTTTTCAAAACTTGAACATCTCATTTTTCAGATACTCCTTTGAAGTTTTTTGTTTTTTTTGACAGCCTCTTGCCGGCCTCAACTCTTACTGCTGCCTCAGATGGCTGTGATGGGAAACAATTGCCATTGGTTGTTTTCCACAATGCCTGGAGGACTAAATTTTCCTCACATATTGTGTCAGGTCAAACAAAGATAAGCCCTACAAATGGGACTTTTCCAATAATTTTCCAGACAGATCAAGTAATTCTCTTTGGGTAGGATTTTTTAGGGGGGAGGCTTCAGTACATTCTGACCCCTCCATTTGCTGCTAGAATGCTGTTTTTCACACCTACTATGATTCCAAGGCTGCTGCTTTTCAAGGTTCTGTGGAGTTTCTGAGAGAGAAATGAGAACAGTGTAATTTAAAACTCAACAAAATGTGTTCTTAGTGAGATTTAGTCATTTTTCTAGAGTAAGCACTCCTGGGATTGTTGTAAGCCTTTAGTTAATTTCCATAGCTCAGAAAAATTCAATATTCACTGATTTTTTTGGTCAGTTTTATCATTGCTTTTATAAAGGAACAGATTTCTGGAAGTCCTTATTCTATCATTCTGAAAATGCTCTTTTTAACATAGACTTTTGAACATCTACTGTGTACCAAGTTCTTTGCTATGCAAAGGGGGTATAGTGATAAACAAAATAAAGTCACTGTCCTTACCTTCAAATTAACTTACTCTGTGCTATGGAAACTGATACTGAACTCATTTATTTCTCTTGATCCTGCAGGAGAATAAGATACAACCTGAAGTGAAAAACAAATACAGTACCAGTTTGGTTACGTCTTACTTTTTCTAGATTTATTCCTTTCCAAAAATACATGGGTTTTTCTCTTCATGGGCAAATGAAACTATTCAGTATTCATTTAATGTCTATTTAATGATGGGAATATATCTGCTTTGTTTATGACATATCCCTGATGCCTAGTGAAGTCTAGCACAGTGTCTGGCACATAGAAGGAAGTAAGTTCATTGGGTGATGTAAAAATTATGTTCAATTAAAAGGGGGGAGGGAGGTGGAGAAGAGGCGTGTAAGTGATTATCTGATTCCTTGTAAAATATTATGAAGATGTTGAGATAGCAGTGTGCTTAATTGTAGTTTATCTACACATAATAATCCTTTTTTAAATTTTTTTAAATTGTTTATTTTTGAGACAGAGGGAGGGAGGGAGGGAAAGACAGAGACAAAGCTCATTTAGGGGAGGGGCAGAGAGAGAGAGAGAGAGACAGGGGAGGGGGAAGAGACACAGAATCCGAAGGAGGCTCCAGACTCTGAGCTGTCAGCACAGAGCCAGATGCGGGGTTCAAACTCAGGAGCAGAGAGATCATCACCTGAGATCAAACTCAAGAGCAGCGAGATCATGACCCGAGCCAAAGTCAGACACTTAACTGACTGAGCCACCCATGCACCTCTCACATAATAAGTCCTGAAGTCCATGTTATCCTTAAGCAAAGAACAACTTTTTTCCTTTGAGAGCTCATGAGTGGTAGCAGATGGAGCACCATGGAAGGGACACCATGCTTTCTGTTCCTGGTCATAGCTTGACTGAAAAGTTAATTCTGGGTTGTGAATTAATTACAGAATTCCCTTCTGCCATGTATGTGGAAACCACTGAACATCACCCAAAATAATTCTGTTTCCCTTTATGTCACACAGATTAGAAATGCATTCTGTCATGTCATTTTCCTCAATATGTTAAATGAGTCATCTAACTCTTGTCTGACTTTATTTAGCTCTGTGAGAAGTCTCACATCCCTTTTCATTTACCTGTGCTTTTCAGAGGAATGAAAGAACACTTTTAAAATGCCAGGTTTAATAACATTCCATATCATTTATGCATATAATTATCATTTTTGTAGCTGTTCCTTAGTTGGTTAGAACTGAGTGGGCAAAGTGCACAGACTAATACCTCATTATACTATCATTACCAAGTTATTTTCTTCCACCTCTGAGAGCTCATAAATATATCAATTTATTTTCCTTCTTTGTACTTTGTCTTTTAAAGGTAGCATATCTTTATAACTGCTATCCTGAAAAAGCCATCTGCCTCGTGGGACTCTTGTCTCTATCATCCATAAAGGCACTGCTAAGTGATGAACATACTCAAGACATTCAAGGAGGAGGCATATATTTAGGTCATACATTTCCACAGAAGATGAATTCAAGTGCATTCCTGATGTAAAAGCTATTTCCCTTTGATGTTCTTTGGATAATCAACTAAGATTAAGATGTTCTGTCAGCTAAAATTAGCCATAGTTAAATGAGACAAAACTCCAAATATGTTGAAACACTTGCTTTTCACTCTGCTATGTGTAAAGCATGATTACTGTGTACTAGGTCAAATAGAAGGGCAGGAAAAGGTGTAGAAAACACTTTTTACCCTGAAGTGATTGCAGCAGAGGTGAGTTGATAATTGGAAAGAAACATGATTGGGAATTGGGAAATTCTAAACATTTTATAAACTGGTATGTTTATAAAACCTGGTCATTTAATTGCTTTGGGTTTCAATGATTTATGTGTAAAATGTCAGGATTTGAGTAAAGGATCACTGAAGGCCATTTTGCTCCACTGTTTGTAGTCTTTTGTTTTTATTTGAGCTTTGGTTTAG
The DNA here is from genome assembly GCF_028749965.1 of Puma concolor. Taxonomy (NCBI): domain Eukaryota; kingdom Metazoa; phylum Chordata; class Mammalia; order Carnivora; family Felidae; genus Puma; species Puma concolor. The sequence goes on along the minus strand of NC_141667.1, from coordinate 79,751,939 downwards.
AGATTTTAGATGTATTTATAAATTACATAATAATTCTAGTTAAACTTCAGGTGCTCAACCAACTGAGCCACTGAGGTGCCCCTGAACTTTTTATTAGTATTCTGGAGACTCTAATGCAAAGGGTCTATAATCACATATTTTGTTTATGAATGAATTATAGCTGTCTACATGAATATTGATAAAATTCAAAATGATAATGATGAGCAAAAATCATGAGGTTGAACAAAAAACAAGTTATAAAAGTATGAATTAATGTATGTAAAACTGAAAAGTATATGGAAAATATGAAAAACATCACATTTAGATACATGGTTGTCTGTGGAATGAAAAGAAAAGAAATGATGTATAGAAAAATTGGGATGGTGGTGCCTCTGGGGAAAAGAGGAGTGAGGAAGAAGGGTAGCACCATAAAGGGATTAATAACTTCCAAGATAATATGATGCTGCCTTTCTTTCTTTCTTTCTTTCTTTCTTTCTTTCTTTCTTTCTTTCTTTCTTTCTTTCTTTCTTTCTTTCTTTCTTTCTTTCTTTCAAGTTTATTTATTTTGAGAGACGGAGAGTGCAAGCAGGGGAGGGGCAGAGAGATATGGGGCTCAAACTGTAGAAACCATGAGATAATGGCTTGAGCCAAAACCGAGAGTTGGATGCTTAACCGACTAAGCCACCCAGGTGCCCCACAATGCTGTATTTCTTAAACCAGTTTGAGAATACATGGTGTTCATTTATTATTGTTACTGATGTCTTATATCTGTATTATACCTATTATTTTGAACGTTAGAAATATTTTACAGTGAAATCTAGAAATGGAACATGTGCTTGCAAAGGAAATTTCTACAACTATTTTGTAGAGCAATTTGGCAGTATTTAGTAAAGTACATATATGTATAGTCTACAAAACAGCAATTAGGCTTAAATGTGTGTATTTTAGAGTAGTGGTTTTCACCAGAACCATTTTCTTCCCCCCAGAGGACATTTGGCAATGTCTGGAGACATTTTTGTTCATCATAATATTGGGAATACTAGTGGGTAGAGATCATGAATGCTTTGAAACATTCTATGATGCTCAGGACAGTTCCCTCACTCCCAACTCCAACAAAAAAGAATTTTCCAGCACAAAATGTTAATAATAATAAGTTTGAGAAACCCTGCCATGGAGAATTTTAAATTCTTGTACACAAGGAGGCATACATAAGAATGTTCATTATAGCATTAATTATAATAGTGAATAAATTAAAATGATCTAAATGTCTAAATTTGTGCATGCATAAATAGATTTTGTTACATTCAACCAACGAAACCGGACAATAATGAAAAATATTAAAGTAGAGCTAATGTATCAATTTGAACAATACTTATTTTGGTGAATAATAATACATGGAAGAATATATAGGATATATTTTCTATAAAGTTTGAAAATATGCAACACAAATGTAGTTAAAATATAAATTATGCATGGGAATAATAAGTACTGAGTTATATTAATGGTTAATTCTTGGAGGGGGAAGTGATAGGGAGATAAAAAAAGAGGGAAAGCATATTAGGGAGTATTATGTAGTTCACTTAAATTCTGTTTATATTATAATTCTAAAAAGTTTATGCCAATATTGCAAAATACTATGAAGCTGGGAACTTAGTTTTAGTGGGAGTTTGCCGTATTAGCTTAAAAAAATGTTTTTAATCTGGGGGCACTTTGGTGGCTTATTCAGTTCAGCGTTTGAATCTTGACTTTGGCTCAGGTTAAGATTTCAGGGTTCATGAGTTTGAGCCCTACATCGGGCTCTGTGGTGATGGTGCGGAGTCTGCTTGGGATTCTTTCTCTCCTTCTCTCTGCTCCTTTCCCACACATGTTCTCTCTCTCAAAATAAATAAAATAAACATTAAAAATTTTATAGTCTAAATTACAGGCATTACTGAAAAGTTTCTCATGAAGGAAACTCACATTTCTAAGAACATCAAATTTTATAAATATTATTTTATTTCAACTTAAATCAAGATACCTCCTATCTGGTTCTTGGAAATAATACTCAAGTTCTTCAGACAAAAAAACCTGAAAATAACCTAAAAAAAATTGAGATTTATGGCTGTTTACTAACCTAAATGATTTTGGCTCTTCTATTTGCTAAATGAAAAAGGATCATTTCCCTTCAATAAATCCATTTTTTCACTATCTGTCCAAATTCACTTCCTCTTAGACTGCCTAAGCCGTTCAATGGCACTTTATGCTTTGGTTGAAGACATAGTTTTTCAGAAAAAGAATATGCAGTGACCAAGTCATGCATCTTGTAGTTTTCAAATCTTTTTGTTTTCCCAGTTATTTTAATGCAATTTCAAACAAAATCCCTAACGATTATTTTTGGAACTTTGTAAGTTTCATCTTTTTGCATGATGACACAATAAAAATATCTTTACATTTTGGTGTCAAATAAGGCATTGGATTATATAATTTATGTTATGATCATTGGCAAGACTTCTTTTTCAAAACCGTTCATTTTGCAAGGTGCCAAATATATTTGGGTCATGTTTCATACCAAGATCAGTTATAAGAATAGACATATCTTCTGTGATCCTTTTCCAGGTGATCTTGGCCTGAGGATATCATATTTTCATCAAAGTCCCTACCTTTTGAGGTTCTGAGCGAAGTGCTTGCCTGGGCCTCACTATGGGGAAACAGATCCCTCAAGTATTGACTGGTGACAAAGGAGAAGGTGCCCAGGAATACTGTACCTTTCTCTGAGCTTTAGTGGACTTTCACCAGCCAGGTCTGCTCCCTCAACCACCACGACTTTGTCCCTAGAACTAGAACACCCCAACTTTCAACTTTTGACATGTTTTCAGTATTTTTTTTCAGTCCTGGTCACCTTTTATTATTTTAGCACCTGTAAAATCTGAAAACAGATGAGTCTGGCTAATACAGTGTTTTTATATCCCTTTTCTATTTTAGGTATGGTAATGTAGTACCTCATTTAATAGGGAAGTGATGCTTTGGGTTAATGTGGAGTTTGAAAGAAATTCCTAGGGTGAAATGAAAGAATTAGTTTGAAGTCAATATTTTTCATTACTTCTGATGCAGTTTGACATGTTGAGTATTACCTGTATGCAGCACCACAAGATTTTATAAGTTTTTTAAAGTTTAATTATTTTAAGAGACAGAGACAGCATAAGTGGGGAAAGAGCAGAGAGAGAGAGAGAGAGAGAGAGAGAGAGAGAGAGAGAATCCCAAGCAGGCTCTACGCAGTCAGCACAGAGCCTGATGTGGGTCTTGAAGTCACAAACCTTGAGATCATGACCTGAACTGAAACCAGGAGTTGGATGCTTAACTGACTGAGCCACCTAGGTGCCTCAACACCACAAGATTTTAAATATGAATAAGCCTATATTTAGAATATTCTTATCTTATTTGAAGAACTATCAAGATTTCTGATCAAACATGATAGAATGGACAGTAAAAGAATAAATAAACAAAACTTATAAAGTTAAAAGTAACTTACAGGAATAGTTTGCCCTCTTTTGGTATTTAGAAATATGGAAACAGGATGCTTATTAGGAATCCTAGAATTGCCAAATCATGTACATTAGGAGTCTGTTAGAACAATGGTTAAGAACATAGATTTCAGAGGCAACTGACTTGGTTTTTAATCCTGAGTTTGCATTTGCTGCCTTTATGACCCTCGGCAGCAATTGTGACCTTGGGCAATTTACTTAATCTTTTCTTAGCCTCAGTTTCCTCATCTGTAAAATGGGGAAAATTATGATGTCTATCCCATAGGAATGTTTGAGATACAAAATAATTTAATATTTGTGAAGTGCTTAAAGCAATGGTGGTTCAAAGTAAGTGCTGTTCATTAAAAAAGCAATAAAAGAGAAGATTAATCTAGAGGAGCAATAAAATGTCAATAACATTTTGGACACTGGAAAGGAGATTAAAAATGTCAACCAAAGGAACAAAATTAAGGCAGCTGGAGATAGTTTATATTTCAGAATACACATTAGACTCAGAAATTAGAAGCACCAAATAACAATGAAAGCAAAAGTATAGGGTGTTTTGAAGACAGAACTGGTAAAAATTTTGTATAAGAAGACTCATCAGTTTTTTCTGCCACCACTTGTAGTCTGGTAACTGCTTTTCCTCAATCCAAAAGAAGAAAGGAAGGCTACTCTGGGAAGACTGAACCAGAGGGACTCTGACTCTTGAGCAACAAGCATAATGGAGGTCAGGGGTGTCATAATGAATATAGGAATTAATTCCTCATTCAAAACAGAGAGAAGCACGTTTGCCTACTTGCACTGTTCCCAATGCTATAGCAATCAGTTTTGTAGCTCCTGGGCAGATTTTATCTCCGGGGAAGTAGATTATTTAAAGAAAAAGGGTGACTGAGAGCTGGTGATGCCCAACAGAACAGGGAGAAAAAAATTCTAACTATATGATGTGACAGGTGTTAAATAAACTTACTATGGTAATAATTTTGCAATATATACATATATCAAGTCATTATATTCTACACATAAACAATATTCTATGTCAGTTATAACTCAATAAAACTGGAACAAAAAGAAATGAGAAAACATGGGATTCAGAAAACAGCCAAAATTGCCAGGATACTGATAAATATAATTTCTGCAAAAACAGTTACAGTATAACTGTTACCCTGTTGATACAGTATAAAAATCATCCAGTGCATTTTAAAGGTGGAGGACAGTCGACTCCAGAATGGTTATCCCCAAGAGAAAATTTAGCTCTCTTGATGACTTTGCATGAATGTGTACAAGATTCACACTCCTGCCAGAAATCTTGAAGAATTAGTTCTAAAAATATAGAAGATTAAGCAAATGGAAAAAAGATGGAAACACATACATTTTCAACTGACACAGAACATCATGGAATGCCCTATTTTTGTTGGTTTCTTTAAGCCCAAGCAACATCTTTGGTGTATTTGTTTCAATCTTACAACACTGACTTTGGACACTCTGAAAGTCACAACTAACAGAGAAATTTTCAATCTTTATGGATTCACTTCTCAAATTCGCTGTAAGAAGGAAAGCTTAATTTCCATTTGTTTTGGGTTTACCAGTTTTCATATGTATGCTTATGGAGTTGAACAAAGATCAATTATCTTAAATTTTCCATCCTATCTTAATAGTACAACACATTTTTGTTTCATCTTCACTGATTGTGTATATTTGCAGCTTTTACTACATCCGAAAGTTCTTTAGGAGGCCTAACAGTATTCTGTAAAATCTCACAATCAATCTTTCCTGCTAGCTTATCTTTTCATATAGCTTCTCAATATTTAGTTCCTAAATATTCCATCCTGGAACTTCTCTCCATATTCATGTTTTGCCATGTACATGCCAATGATCTCAGTTTGTATCTCTTGCCCAGATTTACTTTCTAAACTTTATATATTAAAATACATTTACTCTTGGATGTCTCAAAGGAAATTTAATATAAATATGACCAAAATTGAGCTCACTATCTTACAAAACCATATTTCCCCCAGATATTGTTTTTATTTCAGCAAATGACACAACTTTCATCCAGTTGTACAAGACAAAAACCTACATTTTTCTCTGAAACTTGCACCTTTTTCATTTACCCTTCACTTAATTCTGTCTACATTATCTCTTGAATGTTTCTTTTTAAAAATTTCTTTTTAACATTTATTTATTTTTGGGACAGAGAGAGACAGAGTGTGAGTGGGGAATGGGCAGAGAGAGAGGGATACACAGAATCCGAAGCAGGCTCCAGGCTCTAAGCTGTCAGCACAGAGCCTGACGGGCTCAAACTCATGAACTGTGAGATCTTGACCTGAGTTGAAGTCGGACGCCCAACCAACTGAGCCACCCAGGCACCCCTATCTCTTGAGTATTTCTTAAGTCTTTTCATATTCTCCCAGTTGGCCATCGCCATTAAAGCTGAAGATACCATCCTTTCCTTTGAGTTAATACAATAGCTTTTAAATTAATTTGCCACTTTGACTCTGGATAAGTTTCCATTCATTATCTGTGACGAAGCCAGGAGGATGTTAATGTGAATATGTGTCCATGCCCTGTCCCAATGAAAACATTTTAATCATTTTTTTCACTGATGTTAGGATGGAAAACAACATCTCTGGTGAGGTGTAATAGGTTCTCTTTGATTTGCTTTCTGCCTACACTTTAATCTTCATGTTCCACATTCTCCTTATAGTCCATTATTCTCCAGGCATCATCACTATCTTTCATTGTCTTGAATATATCACATTTTGCCCATTTGGATCCTCTTCCTATAGTGCTCTTCTTCCAGTTTTTAACCCATCATGTAGCTGCCTGCCAACTTTCAGAACATGCTCAGATAATGCTTCCTCAGGGAGATCTTTCCTGATTTCCCAGACTAGCATTAGGATCTCATATGCTCTCAACGCACCTTGTAATTTTCCCTTCTGGCACTAAATAGACATCATACTTATATTTTGATTCATGATACTTTTTTGTTAGTAATACTTATTTGCTTATCTAAATTGTAAAGTTCAAAGGAGCTCACTGTCATTTACAGAACCTAGCATAGTGTTTGTCCCACAGAAGAGGTTAAATACTCAGTACATAAAAATGATCATATGAATCAGACCATTCCCTTTGGTATTCCCTTTACCAAAACTACCTATATTTTGCATATGCACAAATTTTAATACTAGAGTTTAGTACTTCTACAACAGTCACATTCTACTATGCAATTGAGAGAATACTAAATTACAAATATAAGAAAGTTTTTTTTATCAATAGTGAAAGCCAAACAGTCCTACATTACAGTAAGCTTTGTTGTTGTACCACGTATCTCCAATTCAGTAATTGCTCTGTATTTTTCCTTAAATAAAAGACTAAAACTGAGCCCACCAGTATGAACACCATTACTTCAACTAATGTATTTTAACATATCATGATTAGGACTTTAACTGATCCATGTGGCTTTGGATTCTTCTATCCTAACAAACTGAAATGAGTTTTGTATGAAAGGCTTTTTTACTTAAAAAAAAAAAAAAAAAAAGAATGTCTTACGCATTGAGACTTAAGACAGGTTTTACCTCATTGGCATTTTAGAAGAAGCTCAGAGAACAGGATAGAAATGTATAATATGGAAGCAATTAAAACATTTTTTGTGTTGTTATTGTTGAAAGACATATGTGCAAGAAAGTTTTAAAACAAAAATGCTTTTCATTAAAGTCTCCTCCTCCATCTCACCCACTCACCCTATTACCATTTCAGGGACACATCCTGTATACCCAGGCCAGTTTAAATTAAACACATCAATCATCCTAAATCTCAAGAATTACCTAACACTGTGATGAACGGCTCCTGTGACTTAGCCTCTTTGGGTTTGCTGTTAGGATTTGCTACCATGTGCATTTATTTTCTAGACTGAGGCAATCAGTCTGATACAAAACTGGAATAGGCAGTTACCTAAGTTTTTCTCAGAATATCTCTAGAGTGGTCTGCCATAGTGCTTGATATGCCCACAGTCAGGATTATTTTCTTTGATCTAAGACACCCTCAAAAGAAAGTCACTATTCTGACTTAAATACACTTTTTTTTTGGAGTGGTGACAAGCTAAACAGCAAATCATAAATAAATATGATAACTAAGGTGCCTTTCATAGAACAAAGATCTGTAGAATGAAAGCCGACAATAGGTGCATTTTGAAGGTGGGGTGAATTGAAGGATCTGAAGCCTAAGGTCATGGATTATATTCTGATCTATTAACTTCAAAACATAAGGGGAAATTGGAGGTCATTATGAACATAGGGTAGATGTGTACAGAAAATAGAAGGTTGGTTTTAAGTGGAGATGAGGGGTCCAGGCAAACTCTTTTTCTTAAGGCTAGTCTTGTTTTAATACTCTAAATTGCTGCAAAAATACCAAGTAACTCAATTGTTTTTCTAATCAAGGTGTAGGTAATGTATTTTTTTAAAGGTAGATGACCTTAGACTAAAAACAGAATGTTGCTTTTGAAATAATTATATTTGCAGAAAGGATTTAAAGGGATGTTTAGAACTAGAATAGACATGGTAATTATACATTTTCTGCAATCTGACTAGTTCAGCTTGCATACATAACTAAACAAAGGATGAGGTGAACTCATTTAAATGATTGGCTTGGAATTCATACTCCAATCTCAAGCACGGAGTATCTGAATTTTTTTTTTATTTGTTTTTGGTGAGGGGAAATTGATGTGTAATTTTCTTTATTATTGTCAGTCATGCTTTGTTTAAAATAAAAAACAAAAGTGTGCTAGCATGCTACCTAAGAAAATGGTAGGCTGCTTTAATGCAGCTAAAAAAGAGAGAAAGCCCATGAAAAAAGCATAGAATGTGCCTGTAGCTGTTGAATACAGTTATTTTGTAAACATTTGGAATCTTTCCCAGTTTGGTTAATGAGGTAGCCATTTACTTGACTGAATGGTCTTTGAAAAACCTTCTGTTTAGTGAAAGATATTTCTTGTTGCTGCCAGGTAATTCCTATCACCAAGTGTATTTGGAGACAACAGTCCAGTCTGGATGCCTGGAAGGACAGAGTTTTTTTTTTTTTTTTTTTATCATCTAAATTGATTTTCTTTTCTTTGCTCATCAATCTGTATAAAGGATGGACACAAAAGAGAACCAAAGACCAGATTTCACAAGTATCTATTTTTTATTCTTCTGTAAACATTTTCCAATCAACTTTTTAGCAACATGTGGACTTTTATCATTCTCTTAACCAAGCATGTCGACCGCCAAACTTCAGAGCCAGCATCTTCCACCTGTCTTGGTTTAAAATCTTTTCACTCACAGGATTCAGTCCTTCTTGATTACCTGCCTTCTTTGCACTATACAATGACTTTCCAAATTTCCTGAAAATTTGTACCAAGATTTTATTTTAAATACTTTGATCCAAATGTCCATGGTTCTTCCACTCACCTTTCTGCCAAACCTTCTGCCTTCTATCATTTCAGTTGTTAATCTCCCAGTCCCAACAAGGTTTTCTCTAACCATTATAATATAATAGTCATTTCCTAATATATAACTTCCAAGGCTTTTAAATTATCAATTGTTGTACCTGAATGTACATAATAATCTACTCATATTTGCATGTAAAAAGTTTAGTTTTCTGTCTATAAATTCACTTAGCCAAGATGTGTGCCTTTATGTTTTTATAGCCTAATCACTATTTTACTTTTCTGTACCATCACTTTCCTCCAGTCCCATGGTCCTGTACCCTAGCATCTGACCCCCGCCATAAAAAGGAATGGTAAAGAAAGTCTTCCAGTGATAGATTTTAGATGCAAAACTTAGGTTACAGAGAGAGAAGGTGAATTATATTAAGCTGAGAAACGTAGAATGGTGTGTAGCTATTGTAGAAAACAGTTTCACAGTTCCTCAAATTATTAAATATAGAGTTGTATTATGATTCAGCACTTCCCTAGATATATCCTCAAGAGAAATAAAATCAGATCCATGTAGAAATTTGTACACAAATGTTTATAGCAGCATTACTAATAGTAGCCAAAAAAGTGGAAATCACTCAAATGTCTATCAATAGATGAATAAACAAAATAAGGTATTCATACAATGGAATGTCATTCAGCTATAAAGTGAATGAAGTATTGATACTTACCAAGTGTGGATGAATCTTGAAAGCATGATAGTAAGGGAAAGAAGCCAGAAACAAAAAGCCGTATATTATATGATTTCATTTATATGAAATGTTCAGGATAGGCAAATTAATAGACACAAAAAGTAAATTACTGCTTACCTTGGCCAGAGGAATGAATATAGAAAGGAGAAAATGGGAAGTGATTGCTAATGGGCTAGGAAAATATTCTAAAATCAGATTGTGCTGATGGTTGCTGAACTCTGCAAAATATACTAAAAACCATTATGTTGCATCTTTCAAGTGGGTGAATTTTATGATATGTAAGTATATCTCAATAAGACTTAAAAATGGGAGGAGAGGTTGAAGATGCAGTTAAATGTTGAAAAAAAAGGAAGATGGACTTTTTAATTTTTTTATTTATTTTTATTTATTTAATTTTTTTAATGTTTTATTTATTTTTGAGACAGAGAGAGACAGAGCATGAACGGGGGAGGGTCAGAGAGAGAGGGAGACACAGAATCTGAAACAGGCTCCAGGCTCTGAGATGTCAGCACAGAACCCGACGCGGGGCTCGAACTCATGGACGGTGAGATCATGACCTGAGCCAAAGTCGGACGCTTAACCGACTGAGCCACCCAGGCACCCCATGAACATTTTTTTAATTGAAGTGAATTCACATAACGTAAAATTAGCTATTTTAGAGTGAATACTTCAGAAGTATTTAGTACCTTTACAGTGTTGTGTGACCACCTTTATCTACTTTCAAAACACATCTGGAAGCACTTCTATCTAGCTTTAAAATGTGTATGTGTGTGTGTGTGTGTAACCATAAAGTATGTAACCTTTTGTGTCTGATTTTTGTTTACGCATTCATCCATTGGTGAATAGTTGGGTTGTTTCCACCTTTTGGTATTGTGACTAGTGCTTCTATGAACATATTTTATATATATATATATATATATATATATGCGCATTTGTTTGAATATCCGTTTTTAATTCTTTGGGACATATACCTAGGAATGGAATTGTGATGTCACATATTCTATGTTTAATCTTTTAAAGGAACTGCCTAATGCAATTCTAATGCACAGTCACTCAACCATTTCATATTTTAAGTAGCAATGTATGAGAGTTCAAATTTCCCCACATACTCACCAACATATGCTATTTTTCATTTTTATTTGAGTATAGTTGACACACAATGTTACATTAGTTCCAGGTGTACAACTTAGTGATTTGAAAACTTTATACATTATGTTATGCTCACCCCAAGTATAGCTACCATCTGTCCCATCACTTTGCTGTTAAAATATCATTGACTGTTTTCCTTATGCTTTTTATTCCCATGGCTAATTCCATAACTAAAGGTCTTATCTTTCTCTCCCCTTCACCCATTTTATCCAGTCCCCACTCCCTTCCCCTCAATTTTTCTGTATTTATTATTCTGATTCTGCTTTCTCTTTATTCATTTTTTTTAGATTCCATTTATGAGTTGAATCATAAGGTATTTATCCTTTCTAGTCTGACTTCTTTCACTTAGAATAATACTTTCTAGGTCCACAAATGTTGTCTCAAATGGCATGACCTCATATATATTTTTTTTTTTTTTTATGGCTGGGTAACTTTCCATTATATATGTATTTACATACATACGTACACATACACAAACCACTTTTTCTTATCCATTTGTCTATTGATGGACACTTAGGTTGCTTCTGTGTTTTGGCTATTGTAAATAATGTTGCAATAGATGTAGGGTGCATATATTTTTCAAATTACTATTGTTTTTCCTGGGTAAACACACAATAGTGGAATTATTGGATCATGTGGTATTTCTATTTTTAATTTTTGGGGAACCCCTATACTATTCTCCACAGTAGCTGTAACAATTTACATTCCCACCATCTGTGCAAGAGGGTTCCTTTTTCTCCATATCCTTGCCAACACTTGTTTCTTTTCTTCTTGATTTTAGCCATTCTAACAGGTGTGAAGTTATATCTCATTGTGGTTTTGACTTGTATTTCCCTGATGATGAGTGATGTTGAGCATTGTTTCATGTGTCTGTTGACCATCTGGATGTCATCTTTGGAGAAATATCTATTCAGGTTCTCTGCCCATTTTTTTAATTAGATTGTTAGTTGGCAGAGTTCTAGTGTTCTCTCTTTTAAATGCTAGTTGCTCTTTTAAATTGTGGCTTGTATTTTGTGCCCAAGGACAGAGAGATCTGTTCCCACTCTGTCAGTACTATCCCTCCCCACTGCTATTTGCAGCATTGGGTGTTGGGATTCCCTTTGTTACCATATCTCCATCTCTCTTGCTGTCTCTCCCCATTTCCCTCTCTCTCTCTCTCTCTCTCTCTCTCTCTCTCTCTGATAGAGAACATGAGTAGTGAAGAGTGGCAGAGGGGGAAAGAGAATTTTAAACAGACTCTACACTCAGCGCAAAGCCCAACACATAGCTCCATCCCAGGACCCTGGTATCATGACCTGAGCCACAATCAACAGTCAGCTGTGCAACTGACTGAGCCACACAGGTGCCACACCAATCTGTCTATCTTTGGTTGTTCAATTGTTGTTCAGTCCACCCTCAGTTCTTTTTGAGGAGGGATTGTTCTATTAATAGGTGTAATTTTATGTGTTCCATGGAGGAGATGAGTTCAGAGACTTCATATCTCATAATTTTGACCTGGAACCCTGCTATTTTCATTTTTTATATCCATCCTAGTGGGTGTGAGGTGATATTTCATTGTGGTTTATATTTTCATTTCCTTAATTACTAATGTTACTGAGCATCTTTTAATATTTTACTGGCTGTATGTGTATCATTTTGGGTAAATGTTCAAGCCTTTTGCTGTTCTTTAATTGGGTTATTTGTCTTTTTGTTGACTTTTAAGAGATTTTTGTTTGTTTTTGTATATTGTGGATGCTGGAAACTTATCTGATATGTGATTTGTGAATTTTTTCTAGGTTATTTGTCTTTTGCTAGAGAAAACATGCTTACCCATTTTAATGAGAACAAACATGAAAAAATAGGTTAGAGAAAGTTTTTATTTGAAAAGTACATTCTCTAAACTGTTTTTAGATATAGACATAGATTGGATAGATGTGATTGCATACATTTATTCAGAACCTCAGGTGTTCTGTAGGGTTAGGGATTTATTTTATAAACATGAAAAGACATTAAATGCCCCATCTTAAGATGAAAATTGCAGTTCATTGGTCCTTGGTTCAAACCAATTGATTTATTTATAAGACCATATTTCAACTCAGTTGGCCATTTATATTAAAGGTAATTAAGAACTTTTGGGTCACCTTACACTTAAAAGCTGTCATTAAACTATAGCTTTGACATACGTTAAAAAAGTGAATTATTTCCTCAGGTAGGTCAGCTCTTCTCTACTGTCCCTATATACCCATAGTTTTTTGAGTATGAATTCAAACTCTCATTGTAGTATGATAATTCTGAGATATTGTGTGGAGAAAAGATGAATAAATAATCAGGTTGCAGATATTGTACAAAGTGCCACTTTTTCCATTTTTAAAAAGGCAGAGAATCAATAATTTATGACTGCATGTCTCTTTTTCTCCTTGGGGAATTGATGAGATAAAGGGAACTTTTTTTTTGTTTGTTTTAGTACAAGAATTTTAGATCAATGAAGGTTAAAAGTTGAACAGGATAAAGGAATTCAGTGAATCCCTGAAGCACCACACTGACATTCCAAGACAGAGCTAGTAAAGGTCTCCCTTTTTTGATGTCACTTTGAAAAAAAATATATTATCAAAATGTCAGCTATTTGGAATATGCATCTCTACCCTGGATCCATCTGTGGGTCTGCTAGAGCTCCGTGGAGATTCATAACTGGATTTCCATATTTCCAGTGATTGTTTACCTCCAGTGACCCGAACCAGGTGCATTACAAACTGTCAGGGACTGACTTTAATAACAGACACCTACTTTTTAAATTCCTTTCTGTATTATTTGTCATAATACACGCATAGACATTATACACACACACAAACAATAAATCTAAGTTTATTTTCCAAGTTAAACTGATCTTGATCAAGTAAGTGGTCTAGAGGCTTTGGATTTATTTACTTAATACTTGCCTTGGGTCAAATAAATATTGTTGCATGTTTTTCTATCCTTAACTTGAAGATTATAAAAATCTCAACATCCTACTTTGAGTGATTTCTAGCAAACATCCAGTTTCTAGCTGATTATTCCATACTCAAGTGAGGAAACTCACCATGTCTTGGGAGAAATAAATTTTTAGCCACCACAAATGCATTTTCATAAACATATACCTGTGTGTGTACATGAAACCTCTTATTATTTTTAAATGAGTAATCTTATCCCTCTTCCTCCTTTTTCTCTTGTTCTTTTTGTTCTTGTCTTTCTCCTCCTCCTTCCTTCTCTCCTTTTTCTCTTCCTCCTTCTCCACCTCCTCTCCCCCACTTCTCTTCTTCTATTATTATTACTATTCTATTTTTATTACTTTTTTTTACTTTATTACTTTTTTACTTTATTTATTACTTTACTACTTTATTACTATTACTATTATTCCCCCTATTTCTCCAGATGAAGGGACTTAGACTAGATTAAGATAACTGGTCAAGAAAAGGCGTTCAATAGTAGCCAGTCCAGTTTCAGAATCTACTCTATTAAACTCCTATGATGAGCTGGTTCACAATGATGTGATTCACTCATTTACAAACCCACATGTACATAGTTCATCAATTTGTCTAATTTTTTTTTTTCCTGTGAGAACCATATAATTGCTAAGCTTTAAAAAAGCCCCATCCTTATGGAGATCATTGAGACCTCTTCCTTTAAAATAAACTGTTTTGCTTTATGGGAGACTTCAGTAGTTTCCCTTTTTCAAATGAAATTACCTTCTATAATCATTCTTCTGATGATGGTATTGTATGGGGAATGACTTACTAATTTTAGTGCAAGATCACGATCTGAACAGCATCCCAGAGTAATATTTGTTCCATATGATGTATTGCCTTAATACTGAAAGCTGTTTTTCAAATTGTGCAAGAGTTCAGTTCTTATTATACAACTCTGTGAAAGAGAGGTATACTCTTGTATCTCTCACTAAGCTATCATTTATTTTAGTACTCTGAGTTTTCTAGCTCTAAAACAGGAGATAGAGATGCGGATTGCAGAAAAGGAAAAGGGTTACTTTTTTCTGGTTCATGCGATCTCCTTAGTGTTTAAATTACTATGACTCCCTATCTCTTCTGAGACCTTCTGTCACTCTCTCTTCCCTACCTCTCTCTTTATCCCCATTCCTCCTTTTAGATATTTAGTCCCATCTAAAAGAAATAACTTTTCTTAACCCAGTCATTGCTTTCGCTCTTGAGTTACATCATTCTTGATATGTTTATTTGTATAGAATGTGGTCTGGGGCGCCTGGGTGGCGCAGTCGGTTAAGCGTCCGACTTCAGCCAGGTCACGATCTCGCGGTCCGTGAGTTCGAGCCCCGCGTCGGGCTCTGGGCTGATGGCTCAGAGCCTGGAGCCTGCTTCCCATTCTGTGTCTCCCTCTCTCTCTGCCCCTCCCCCGTTCATGCTCTGTCTCTCTCTGTCCCAAAAATAAATAAATGTTGAAAAAAAAAAAATTAAAAAAAAAAAAAAGAATGTGGTCTAAATTTGCTTTGTATTTTCCTTTCCACGTTTTCTTCTCCCAAATCATTACAAATAGGCTTATGTCAGCCCTACTTCACTGAGAGTCCTCCCACATAGAGTATGAATGGCTTTCTTATTACCAATACCATTGATTCTTTTCAGTCTTGTCTTACTTACCTTGACCACATACACTTTAAAAATCTTTCTTCAGTTTATTCAACAGTTCAGTCTTCTAATTCTACATTTCATACCTCGTTTTCTTTAAAGGTGCTGATTGCTCCATTTGTTATATAAATGTTACCATCTTACAGAATTTTATCCTAAGTTTACTTAATTTTACAACTTCCAGTCATTGAACCATCCAAGATAATGAAATAAACTCTTAGCTAAAGGATATTAAACCTGTAAATCCCTCAGCTTTCTTAAATACTATATCTGTATGTTACTCAAGTTTTCCTGAATTTACCAGGTTTCCTTTCATCCAATTTATATCCACTTAAGTCTAGGCTGCACATTTATTCTGTCTGATTTCAGGAAGCCCATACCTTCCCATTTGTTCTAAAAATCCTCAGAGGGAACTTAAATTGGTGCTCATTATTTACTGTTTTAAACTTGTGTTTTGTTAATTCTGGCCATCAAATCACTGCCTTTCTGTATTTCATAGCTGTGTTGAAGCCCTTCACTCTATACCTGACATTTATCCTGATTTTCATTGATGCCACCCTACTGGCTGTTCCTCTGTTCAGGACTGATCAGCTACCATGTTGCTGGGACCCACTTATCTTTTTTAACTTCTTGCTTGAGAGATCCTTATAAAAGCTTAAAAATCTTCTACAATCAAAATACCTGTTTGGGACAAAATGTCTTCTCCCTAACATATGAGAACGTCTTTTGCTTTATTATTCAAAGCATTTTAGTTTTCTTTTCCTCAACTTTTACTTTACAGAATAGGCCCTGAGCCTGAGACTTACCTTTGTTTAAATAAAATACCCATGAAAATGTTCCCATTCAAAAGAACATTCTCCACCAAAGACATATTCTGCCTCTCTACGTTAAACAGTGACAAGAACTACAGAGTTTTAAATTGTGTCATCTATTTCCTCACTTCAATTAGGGATGATGTTTAGGTAGTATATACCCTATGGACATAAAATTGCTAAAATTATAAAGTATTTACATACTAGTTAGTTAATAGTCACTGTGTGAGCCTTACCTCCAACTTCCTCCCCCACAGTGTCCTGCCAGAATCTTCCCACAGCTTAGTAAGTAAAGACCTGACACCTGACTCTGCACTAGCTCTAGGACTCTGTGTGCCAGGTGGCCTTCATTGATGAGCTTGTTGAGCTATTTTTTTAAGTGTTTATTTATTTATTTTTGACAAAAGTGGGGGAGGGGTGTAGTGAAAGGAGAGAGAGAATCCCAAGCAAGTTCTGTTGTGTCAGTGGAGAGGACAACTCGGGTCTCCATCTCATGAACTTTGAGATGATGACCTGAGACAAAATCAAGAGTCAGATGCTTAACTGTCTGAGACACCCAGATGCTGCTTGTTGAAATGACTATTCAATATTTTGAAAATCATCACCAAATATACACATTTCTGAGTGACTACTGGACATCACTGAACTTAACATTTTCCTCTTCTTTCACTCTCAGAACAGAAATAATAAAATAAGAACAACCAAAAAAAACCCCACAAAAACATGCATCTCTGTCTTTGTTCTATAATTTTTCAGTAAATTGAAATCAACCTCAGAAACCAAAATGTTCCTCTGTGTACTTTTGAGGGCTCAAATCCAAATTGTACCCAAATTCTATTTCACCTTCTCTTCTCCACATCTATGCCATTCTCTCTGTTTTTTCAATTTTCTTTGGATTAAACACTGATACCTAACACTGTTGTAATAAATCATAATTCCTGTCCCTGCCTCCAATCTTGTTCCTTTGAAATTCTTCTTCCACAGAGCTGCCAGAGAGTTCTATCAAAATCCCAAATCCTTAGCTTGTTTGAATCCTGCAGCGATGCTCTATCTCCTACAAACCTCTTTGACTTGATATTTAATACCTTTCATAATACGGCCTACATATCAGACTCCTCTTTTGCCATTCTGTCATACTTACCCTGGATTTTACCTTTACTAGACTACTTTTTTTTAATGTCTATTTATTTATTTTTGAGACAGTGATCATGCATGTACATGTGCTTGCACAAGCAGTGGAGGTGCAGAGAGAGGGAGGGAGGCAGAAAATCCCAAGTGGGCTCCATGCTGTCAGCACAGAGCTGATGCGGGGCTTCAACCTATGAACCTTGGGATCATGACCTGAGCAGAGATCAAGAGTCAGATGCTTAAACTGACAGAGCCACCCAGGTGCCCCTGCTAGACTACTTTTAATAACAACAACAACAACAACAATAACAACAACAACAAAAACTCATTGGCTTGGAACTCCTTTCTTTATTTCTCCTCTCAGCCCTCTACTATTCATCCTTCAAGAATCAGCTTAAGCATCACTTACTCTGTGCAGCTTCCCCTAATTCCCTGCCTACTCTCCACTTCATTGGCTATTTCTTTTTGGGGCGAATTTTTTTACACCACAGTTATCAAATGTACAATACAGCTTTGTATGCTCTATCCACTTGTCTGTCTCTTCCACTTGGCTTAGAATTCTTTGAGGGCTGTGATTTTGTTTTAATCTTTATTTCATTGGTACTTAGTACACTGCCTTGCATTTATTAAATTACTGAATGAATAAACATAACTACATAATAGCTTTTTCATCTTGGGATTTGTACATGAAGGACAGTATTTGTCAATTAGGTTTCTAGAGACTGAAAGTAAATCGAATCTTTCCCCCTAGGTATTGTGAATAATCATGTCAACCTGGTTTCTTTGCTTAGATGAAAATACAGATAATTGTATTGGAAAGGTGAAGTTGCCAAATGACAAAATGGGTGATCATGGTACATAGATAAATGATTCTCTCTTGTGTTCTGAATTTTCTAACTTAATTTTCTAGTTAATTTTCATTACAAAGGCAACGTCTCATACTGTAATGAAATGGAAAAAATATTTTTTGCCTTTTTAAAATTTATTTTTTGGGGTACCTGAGGGGCTCAGTCGGTTGAGCATCCGACTTCGGCTCAGGTCATGATCTTGCAGTCTGTGAGTTCAAGCCCCACGTTGGGCTCTGTGCTGACAGTTGGGAGCCTGGAGCCGGCTTCGGATTCTGTGTCTCCCTCTCTCTCTGCCCCTCCCCCGCTCATGCTCTGTCTCTCTCTCTGTCAAAAATAAATAAACATTAAAATTTTTTCAAAAAATTGTTTTTTAAGGAAAGACAGTATATTGTAAATAAAACATGATTGAGTCAACTTTTACAAGGCAGAAAATTCAAAAGTGGGCAAAGGCAAAGAAGGTATGAATAGAAACTAAAGTTGGGGGTGCCTGGGTGGCTCAGTCATTATGCATCTGACTTTGGCTTAGGTCATGATCTCATGGTTTGTGAATTCAAATCCCACATCAGTTGAGTTCGAGCCCCACTTGTGTAAGCTCGAGTCCTGGCTTGGGGTGACCCCGGTTTCTCTCTCTCTCTGCCCCTTGCTCACTTACGTCCTCTCTTTTCTCATAAAAAAAGAAAGATTAAAGTTGGAACCCAAAAGTACTTGCTAAAGGAAAAAAAATTACTGGTATTTTGATAGGGACTGCATTAAATCTGTAGATTGCTTTGAGTAGTATGGTATGGGTGTTTTAAGAATATTAATTCGTCCAATCCATGAGCTTGAAATATGTCTCCATTTGTTTGTGTCTTCAATTTCCTTCATTAATGTCTTATAGTTTTCAGAGTAAATGCCTTTGTTTAAGTTTATTTGGAGGTATTTTATTATGTTTGATATAATTGTACATAAGATTGTTTTTTTTAATTTGTTTCTGATAGTTTGTTAATTAGTGTATAAAAACACAACAAATTCCTGTGTATTGATTTTGTATCCTGCAACTTTACTGAATTTATTAGTTCTGACAATTTTTTGATGGAATTTTTAGGGTTTTCAATATACAGTGCCATGCCATCTGCAAATAGTGACAGTTTTATTTCTTCTTTTCCAATTTGAATGCCTTTTACTTCTTTTTCTTGTCTAATTGCTCTAGCAAGGACTTTAGTATGTTGAATAAAAGTGGCAAGTTTAGGTGTTTTGTCTTGTTCCTGATCTTAGAGGAAAGGTTTTCAGGTTTTCATTATTGAGTACGATGTTAGCTATTGGTTAGTCATATCTGGTCTTTGTTATATTGAGGTATGTCCCCTTGATCTCCAATGTGTTGAGAGTTTTTATCATTAATGGATGTTGAATTTCGTTAAATGCTTTTCCTGCATTTATTGAAATGATCATTTATGATATTTATTTTGTTAATGTGGTGTAAGACATAGCATGTTTCCTGGATGTTGAGCCATTCTGGGATAAATCCCACTTGATCATGGAACAGAATGTATTGTTGAATTCAGTTTACTAATATCTTATTGAGAAATGTGGCATCTATGTTCATCAGAAATATTGGCCTGTGATTTTCTTGTGGTATCCCTGTCTGGTTTTGTATCAGGGTAATACTGGCCTATAAAATGAGTTTGGAAGATTTTCCTCCTCTGTATTTTTTTGGAAGAGTTTGAGAAGAATTGGTATTCTTTGAAAGTTTGGTAGAA
Source organism: Puma concolor (assembly GCF_028749965.1). Taxonomy (NCBI): domain Eukaryota; kingdom Metazoa; phylum Chordata; class Mammalia; order Carnivora; family Felidae; genus Puma; species Puma concolor. The sequence continues at coordinate 79,732,015 of NC_141667.1, read as the reverse complement.
TTTCCCAGTGAAGCCCTCTGGTCCTGGACTTTTATTTGTTTGGAGGTTTTTGATTTCTGTTTCAATCTTCTTAGTAATTTGTCCACTTAGATTTTATTTTTTTTCTTTTTTTGTCCGTTTAGATTTTCTTTTTTTTTTATTTTTTAAAATGTTTATTTATTTTTGAGAGAGAGAGAATGTGTGCAAGGGGAGGGAGTACAGAGAGAGAGAGGGAGACACAGAGTCATAGCACTATTGGAAAGGTGCTCTGAGCTGTCAGCACAGAGCCTGAGGTGGTGTTTTAACTCACAAACTGTGAGATCATGACCTGAGCAGAAATCAGCTGTTTAATCAACTGAGCACACCTAGATTTTCTATAGTACCATGATTCAGTCTTGGTAGGTTGTATGTTTCTAGAAATTTATTCATTTCCTTAAGGTTCTCCAACTTGTTGACATATAATTGTTCAAAGTAGTCTCTTAAAATTCTTCGTACTTCTGTGTTATCAGTTATAATGTCTCCACTTTAATATCTGATTATATTTGAGTCCTCTCTTTTTTCTTGGTGAGTTTAGCTAAAGGCTTGTCAATTTTATCTTTTCAAAGAACCAGCTTAGTTTTTTTAATCTTCTCTATTGTCTTTTCAGTCTCTATGTCACTTATTTCTGCTCCAATCTTTTTCATTTTCCCTTCTTTCTAACATGGGGCTTCATTTGTAGTTCTTTTTCGAGTTTTTTTTTTGGGGGGGGTATAAAGGTGGTTATTTGATATTTTCCTTGTTTATTTATGCACTTATTTCTATGAACTTCCCTCTTATCCTGGGTTTTGCTGTAACCCACAAATTTTGGTATAATTGTATCTTTTTGAAATGTAGGCTTATAAAACAAGGACATATATTTAAATAAGTGTTCTTTATTTTTTTAATGTTTATTTATTTATTTTTGAAAGACAGAAATAGAGAGTGAACAGGGGAGGGGCAGAGAGAGAAGGAGACAGAGAATGCCAAGCAGGCTCCACATTGTCAGCACAAAGCACTATGTGGGGCTCAAACTCACATGAGTGAGTTCATGAGATCAGGCCGTGAGATCATGGCCTGAGCTGAAATCAGGAGTTGGTTCCTTAACTGATTAGGCCACCCTGGCACCCCAGTTAGGGTCTTAGATTTAAATGACTGTCCTTTATCATGTCACAGTTACACAATCAGAGTAATTTCTTATATTAGTGTCCACCAAATAAAAACTTATTCCCTTACTTTGAGATCTCATGTTCTAAATATTAGGGCAAAAATTATCTTTCCAGCTATGTATTGTTTATATAGGCTCTTCACTAATATTTGTAGTGACTTCCTACTGTTATCACCCTTATGTATTGTAATATTTAATAAGTCCTTGGATCCTCTAATATAACTTGAAGCAAAATAAATATAAAAAGGGGGGGAAGCTAAAAAAAAGTGTGCCTCAATATATTACCATTCACTGTGAGGGAAAGATGACAATGCAACATGAATTTTAGTAATAGTAAACACTGTGAATTTTTAATAATTGACTTTTTCCTTTTATAGATGAATGATAAATATTTCCTAATAATTATTAACATCCTTAATAAACATTTTCTTCTTTAGTTTGTAATACATTATTCAATAGTATAAATATTGATTTTTAAATTCTTTTATTACTGATAAGAGAAAAAGAGCTTTATGACATGATATTTTAAATTGGAATTCTACTTGATGACTTTTTGCCTAATTAAAATTTTCTCTTCAAATTTTATAATATTTGGCATAGGTAAGCTTTACAATGCTAAGATAATACTGTTTTATAAAATAAAAATGAAAGTCTACTGGAATTTAAAGGCTCTGTAAAATACATTTTCAACACTATCAAATGCCAACAAAATCACTCTGTGTGGTTTTATTTGCAGGTTTTAAGTAACAATGTTTTTTGTCTTCTGGACATTTATATTTCTCCTAACATAACCTTAACTTGATCTGTGTGTACATTTTCCTCTGAATACGTATGCTTCAGGAGATACTGGTCATAACTCAAGCCCTAGGTTATGGGTCTTGATTATTGTAAGCCAAATCATGATACTTCTATTTTCCTTGCCAATGATTGAGCTTAACTATGAGCATGTGATGGAATTCTGCCCAATGGGATATGAGAAAGCCTGATGGAAGGTTTCATCTGGATATGAGGACTAGAACTGCTATAGCCATATGCTACCAGCATGAGAATGATATTAACACACAGAGATAAGAACCAAGGGGATTGAAAACAAGATGAGTCCAAAGGACTTGGCCTACATATGGAATTCTTGGTTTTTGTTATTATAAAATCCTTTAGTGTTTAAACTACTTGATATCAGAGTTTCCTGTTACTTGAAGCTGAATACATCCTAACTGATACAATGTTCTGTAATAATGATTTCTTGAACAGGTGTTAGAACAGGTTGAGTTAAGTTCAGTGTAGGGTCAAGCATGTGAATGCCATTATATTTCTTGTACATGAAGAACTTATACTCTAGTTATTTAAAAATAAGAAAATTACAATACACTTGACAAATTAGTAAATAAAATATATTGAAATAACATGAGATATTTATGAGTGAAGAGATGTTCACCCTGTTAAAGAAGAAAAATATTAGGATCCAAGTAAGCTTCATAGAAAAGAGGATGCTTCAACAAGATTTGAGGTGAATGAGCTAAGATTTTGTTTGATTTTAAGTACCAGGACATTCAATTGAGAGTGGCATTATATTTTGTCATTACAAAAAGTTAAGCATTTTAGGGTTAGAATGTTCACAGGAGCAATGATGACATTGATAACCCAATTCTTCTATCTTTTGCCTTCATGACAACAAAATGACTGTTGGATCTCTAAGGACCATGCCTATTTTTGAAATAGGAGTAAGAGAATAGAGGGATAAAGGGCTTTCCCCTGGACCAGGATGTGTTATCCTGGGAAGCCTATGTGTGATAGTGAGAACTGAATTTAACCTTTATCATGTTTACGTGTCCTACGGATAGGATAACTCAAGCATTCATGAGATATGAATCCAGACCAGACTGTGTGCAGAACTATTCTATCCCTGTGTATGTAAACTGGTTTGGAGGGGTATAGCTAAGCTTCTACGTGGTCTAATGAGACATTCACTTAATCAGCAAATGATCTACAACCATGTGAATATAAGAATAGCCATTTTTATAGAGCCCTAAGTTGATACTTTGTACTGGTTTTAGATAAAAGTTATTAATTACTATTGTATTTAGTGACTGTGCTTACTTATTTCTGTATCCTTTATATGAGTAACCCTTGTTTGAGCTCCCAGGTGGGATCTACGTGTCAATCAACGTTAGCATTTTTTCAATATGGTTGTCATTGCTGCCATCAGCCAATTCCCAACAGGATTTTGAGAGATTAATACTCCAGTTTCCTTGCTCCCTATTTAGATATTTCTGAGGAGTGTTCTTCACTCTCTCCTAGGGTTCTCCAGTAGTGTTGAGTTCTAATGGCCCACAGTTGTTAGGTTTGATAACATACTTTACTGAGGTCCTTCTTGTCCTTGTCTCGCTTTTCCATTCTCTTACTGCTATTTGCTGGAATGACCTCACAAAGAAACTATTTGCAATTAAATCCTTGCTTCAAAGGAATGATTTTTATAGTTTGTTTCAAAGGAAGGATGCTTCTAGTTTACCTCTAGAAGATGTCAAAATATGACCACCAAAACTAGATTATTTCTTTAAATGCTATAATTATGACATATAAAATATCTAAGGGAAAGCCTAGGAAAATTCAATCTATTCCACATGTATTCAAAAATTTGTAGGACAATGATATTTACAAAAAAATAATAAAAGAAAATTCAAAATTCTACTTAAGAGAGGTTGAATTTTATCTATTTCATCTGCTACACTGTGGGAAATATAATAACTGTATATATTTTAAAAATAATCATTAAAAATGCAAGATTATACATCAACAACCTATATTAGTATACCTGGACCTTTTTGGTTCTTGTCCCAAAGGTCCACAGGCTTTCTGATTTCTTTTCTCTGAAGATACTGCAAAGTATTTATCTAAATGTCTAGACAAGTTGTTGACCATCAAGGTTTTATCATTAAGGTCTCTTAGCCTTTTTAACGTTTATTTATTTTTGGGACAGAGAGAGACAGAGCATGAACAGGGGAGGGGCAGAGAGAGAGGGAGACACAGAATCGGAAACAGGCTCCAGGCTCTGAGCCATCAGCCCAGAGTCCGACGCGGGGCTCGAACTCCCGGACCGCGAGATGGTGACCTGGCTGAAGTCGCCGCTTAACCGACTGCGCCACCCAGGCGCCCCTCTCTTAGCCTTTTAAGTAGTAACTGAGAACATGTGGGTACTGTATTCAAGTCTAGAACAAATTCTAGAATCTAGAATAGAAAATGGGAATTAACTATATTTTAAATGGAGACACTGAATAAATGCTTACATTTAAATATGTATACCTGTAAGTAGTTCTATTTTAACTTGAGAGTTAATATCTGTTTTGTAGATGAAATAATTTATTTTCTCTAAAAAATGGGATGAAATTGAGACATAATGCAATTTAAATGTGCTGTGATTAAAAAACTAGAATATTATATCCATAAATTGTATAGGATTGGTTCATATAATCTTGAAGATATATGAATTATAATTTTTCCACCTGAATTTTCTGGACAATGTTTAAAATATACTTCTTGACAATTTTATTTCTTCTTCTTAAAAAATAATTATAATTTATTTGATAAACATGTTTGTATTTCCTAACCTCCCTAATTGGCATTTGGGAATTTTAATTTATATAGTATAAGGTAATAGATGTCTGTCTGTACGCAAGGAAAGTTGTCTTAAAATCGGGAGTTTTGCTCTAAGTTTGTTAGCAATTATGGTGTATTGATAATATATATGAAGTAAAGCCTCATTCTAATCATGAGTCAAAAGAATACTTCACAAAGCCCTGTAATTACTGGCAATCAAATAGGATTCATACATTCTTATTACTCTGAAGGAAAATCAAAGTCTATGGCTATTATTGAAAGAATATTTGCATTTATATAAGGTAAATCTTATTTTAAAACTACATAATATATTATGTTAAAAAAATACTCATTATAAAATGAAGAACTTGAACCTCAGAAAAAGAAGCCAGATAAATTGAGAAGCTTTAAGATACAATGGCATTCAGTAGAGTTAAAAGTTAACTGTGTGGAAATACATGTATTTTAATAATACTGAAAATTAAGCCATGGGAGTTAGAGATGGCTTATCCAGGTAGATACCATACATATTAATCTTGTACCTATAAATATGTAGGAGGTCATTAGACCAGGTGATGGTACTGAAATTAAACATTAAACAAAGTGTGGAGACTGAGTTGCTGATTATTAACCATAGTAACGAAGAAGATTCTTTTCTCTGGGAGATATTCTACTTCCAAGAAAAGACTAGTGAATGGAAGACTCCTTCCTTTAGAAGAATGGCACCGCTTTGAAATTAGAAGTGAACTGAAAAAAAATGGAACCAAGTTGATCATCAAATAGTACTTTTTTTTTATGTTTATTTATTTATTTTGAAAGAGAGAGAATAGGGGATGGGCAGAGAGAGGGAGCGAGAATCCCAAGCAGGTTCCACGCCCGTCAGCCCTGAGCCCAGTGTGGGGCTTGAGCTCAAATGCCTTGAGATCATGACCTGAGCAGAATCCAAGAGTCAGAAACTTAACCAACTGAGCCAACTAGGTGCCCCATCATCAAATAGTACTTAAATAACCAGACAGAATGAAAGATGAGGAGCAACTCTAGAACAAAGTAATTGGATAAAATATCATTAGGAGCAACATTCCTAATAACAAAGGAAACTGTAGAAAAACGGCTGAACTTTGTTACTTCATTGTTTGCTTTAATACTGTTTAATTTTGGGTCTATTTTCTTGGATTGTCAAAGCAAATTCAATAAAAATAATAAGTTTTTAGTATTAAAGGAAAGGAAGTACAAATACAATACAGGATTAACAAGTTAAATGGGGACTATGCACTACTAAAATTTAATTGGAAGTATCTGTATGGATGCATGTTTTTCTAAGAAAAAAAGACAAGTCTTTTCTGGCTTTGTCCATCGAAACATTTCACCTTAGTGCTCAGATTCTCATTGTTAATGGTACTTTTCCACTAACATGAACCTGAGTTCCTTGGAGAGGTTAGAAGCAGGAAGGTATAAATGAGACTGGAAAATCATGTTGTGTCTGAAAGCAAGGAGGCTTTTAAATATTAATGGAATCATGTCCAAGGGTCATAGAAGCCAATGTTAATGGGGCTCTCTTAGGCCAAAGTTGTGAGAATTAGAGCATCAAAAGGGGAGAAATAACTATGGTCCATTGGAACAAATTAAATCTAAAAAGCCATGAATCATTAAGTATTATAAAATTAAGCCATTTAATCATCCTGTCTATTCATTTTATTGCATCAGTGAAAAAAATAAACTATAATTGTTAGCATAAATGGTATTTTCCCAATCATGGGAAATATCAGTTAAAACAGACATGTGTGACCTGGAGGCAGACAATACCAAGTGAAGTGTCAAAAATTCGCTTGGATAAAATATTAAGTACCTTAGAATTATGTGGGCATGAGGTGCCTGGTTGGCTCAGTCGGTTGGATGTCCAACTTTGGCTCAGGTCATGATCTCATGGTTTGTGAGTTCGAGCCCCACATCTGGCTCTGTGCTGACAGCTTGGAGCCTGAAGCCTGCTTTGAATTCTGTGTCTCCCTTTCTTTGCCCCTCTCCCGCTCATGCTTTCTCTCTCTCTCTCTCTCTCTCTCTTTCTCTCTCTTTCAAGAATAAAATAAACATTGAAAAATTTAATTTAAAGGAATTCTGTGGGCTTAAGAATATATTATAAGATGAGATTGAATCTAGTCAAAAAGAATTGTAGTTAGGTTTCTGAAGATCCTGGTAATGATGTGAATCATCCATTTAGGCTTTGATTTTTGAGGCAAAATCTTAATAAACTGTTTCCAGTATTATAAAACCTAAGAGAACTTTAAATTCATGGTATTTATAAGTTTAGTATATTAAATTTATAAGAAATATTTTATATTGGGGCAACTGAGTGGCTCAGCCAGTTGAGTGTCTGACTCTTGGTTTCAGCTCAGGTCATGATCTCACACGGCTCAGGAGATCGAGCCTCATGTTGGACTTTGTGCTGACAGCATGAAACCTGTTTGGGATTCTTTCTCTTCCTCTCTCTCTGCCTTTCCCTTACTTGTGTTTTCTCTCTCTCTCTCTCTCTCTCTCTCTCAAAATAAATAAACGTAAAAAAAGAATTATATTCACAAAGTTGGTGTTTGTTAATTCACACAATATAAATACTTGGAAAGGTAATACTTGAAGTAATCTAGCTAAATATACCTCATATGCAGACCATTAACCATTACCATTGGCATGTCTATTCCATTCCCTGGTCCATAACTGTTTGACCTACAACAGGCTAACATCAACAAGGAAAAAATCTGCCCACCATCAATAAATTCCTTTCTCACTGTATTCACAGTCTCTAACCTCATCTGGACAGGATTTTTGTGTCTCCTGAATCCTATTTTCCTGGCCTAAACCAGGAATTACCTAGTTTCATGCATAAGTAAAAGGGAGATGATAGAATAAAAAATGCCTACTTTACACTCCATTTTATGCTATAGCAGTTTCTCATTCTGTGAACTGTCCTCTTTGTGATGCTTATAATGCAGGAAAAAGTCCAGGTCCCATAAAGGACAACATCCAGAGTTTTGAGGCTTTACGTACCTCCAAAATGATATTCCAACTTAATTTAGTATTAAAATATCTTAATGGGAATATACTTGTTCTCCTTCGGGTTGTTCTCCTTCAGGATGTTAAGTGCTATTTGTGCATGCTTTTTGAGGTACACATTTCCAAATACATTTGTGAAGTGCTACACAATTTAAACCATATACTTTAAATTACATGTAAAAGATAGTATAACATTAACATATGCCCATCAGGAAGTCCTCTCCTCCTTGTCTATCTCCTTCAAGGGTTTCTTTGAATCATTGAGAAGGCATGTCTATAGCATAATGAATACATAGGTCTGAGTGTGTGATGAAAGCTACTATTTCATCACCCACTGTAATTCATGTTATACACTGTAAAAGTTGAATATTTAAATTTTTTTTTCAACGTTTATTTATTTTTGGGACAGAGAGAGACAGAGCATGAACGGGGGAGGGGCAGAGAGAGAGGGAGACACAGAATCGGAAACAGGCTCCAGGCCCCGAGCCATCAGCCCAGAGCCTGACGCGGGGCTCGAACTCACGGACCGCGAGATCGTGACCCGGCTGAAGTCGGACGCTTAACCGACTGCGCCACCCAGGCGCCCCAAAAGTTGAATATTTAAACTATAAAGAGACAGTTAATGTTATCCTACTCTGGACATAGCTACTTTTTACATCTAAAATGTGACCACTTTTATGGATACTAAATATTTTTCTGGACAAATGCAATGCTTTCTTTTCAACAAATGTTATCTATTTAGATAGATGTTACTTGTCTCAATGAACCTTTTTAATATTTTCTAACTTATGTCTCTTTCCTTCCTTACCTGAGTGGTAAGAGGTTTCTTCTTCTCTGATTACCCTGGTGTAGTTTTTAGATGGATAGAAATCTGAATAACCAATTTAAAGAACAATTATCTAGCAATGTGATGTAATTTCCCTCTTGGGCATATGTCCTAGAAGTACTGCATGTGCACCAGGTCACAATGTATAAGGATGTTCATGATAATGCTATTAATGGTAACAAAAGGCTGGAAGTAGCCCAAAGACAACTGAGAAAAGATTAGAATATTTTATGGTCATGAAAATCAGTCTATTACAGTTCATGTAAATAGAGAAATGACTTTCAAGAACATGTTGAATAAAAAACTCAAGTAATGTGGAATGACTACCCTTATGTAACACCGTGCAAGACTAACTGTTGTATTGTTTAGAGTCTTTAAATTTTTTTTTTAATCTTTACTTATTTTTGAGAGAGAGACAGAGAGAGACAGAGAGACAGAGTGACAGCAGGGGAGGGGCAGAGAAAGAAGGAGACACAGAATCTGAAGCAGTCTCCAGGCTCTGAGCTGTCAGCACAGAGCCCACTGTGGGGCTCAAACTCAAAAAAGTGAGGTCATGACCTGAGCCAAAGTCAGACGCCTAACCAAATGAACCACCTAGGCGCCCCAATATCATTTAGTTCTTTAGAGTTATCTTTGTAAAATTAAAAACAAAATCAACAAAATGATAAATTAAAAAATGTGGTTTCCTAGTCAGAAGAATTTGTTATTGTAAAACGGGTGGTAGGTGTCCTTATGTTTTATTTTTTTTCTCTGAATTTGTACATCTTGATCATCTTCATCCAGTTTTCTCACTCCCAACTCCCCATATCTTATAACTACAAATCTGATTTATTTTTCTATGAATTTTTGTTCATTTGTTTGTTTTGCTTGTTTTTTTGGGTGCCATATATAATAAGTGAGGTCATACAATATTTGTGTTCTCTGTCTGACTTATTTCACTTAGCATAATGCCTTCAAGGTCCGTCCATGTTGTTGCAAATGACAGGACCTCCTTCTTTATGGATACATAATACTCCATTGTGTACAAATACAGCAGTTTCTTTATCCATTCATCTATCTGTGGACACTTAAGGTTCTTTCCATGTCATAATATTATATGCTGCTATCAACAGGGAGTACAGATGTCTTTGGCATAGTGTTTTCATTTCCTTTGGATGTAATTCCAAAAGTGATATTATTGTATCTTATGGTAGTTTTATTTTTAATTTTTTGAGAAAACTTCACACTGTTTTCTGTAATGGCTGTGACAGTTTATAATCCCACCAACAGTGAATGAGGATTCCCTTTTCTCCATATTCTTGTGAACACTTATTTTTTTGAATAACCATTCTAATAGGTGTGAGGTAATATCTCATTAGGTTTTAACTTGAATTTCCCTAATTATTAGTGATATTGAGTATTTCTTCATGCCCCTATTGGTCATTGGTGTATCTTCTTTGGAAGAATGTCTATTCAGGTTGTTGCCTCATTTTTAAATTGGAGTATTTATTTTTTGGCTATTGAGTTCTATGCCTTTTTAAAATACATTTTTGATATTAGCCCTTATTAGACACATGGTTTGCAAATATATTTTCCCACTTTGAAGGTTGTCTTGTCATTTTGTTGATTGTTTCTTTTGCTAGGCAGAAGCATTTCAGTCTGATGTAGTCCTCCTCATTTATTTTTTATTTTGTTACTCGCACTTTAGGTGTCATATCCAAAAGTCATTGCCAAAAGTAATGTCAAGGAGCTTGTTTCCTATACTTTCCTCTAGGAGTTTAAAGGTTTCTGGATTCATATATAAGTCTTGAACCCATTTAAAGTTAATTTTTGTGAGTGACAGAAAAGAGGTCTAGTTTGATTCTTTTACATGTGAATATGCAATATTCCCAGCACTATTTATTTAAAAAAATGTGTTTTTTCTATTGAGTATTCTTGGTTGTCTTGTTATTATTATTTAGCAGTTTATGCATAGTTTTATTTCTAGGCTCTTGCTTTTGCTTACGGTTTTTATTATTTTTAAGCACTTCACATTTGTTGTGAATTTTTCAGTGTGTGGAATTTTTATGTATAACAAAAACAAACTCCAAAAAACTACAAATAAAATCTTCTTTGAAATATTAGGCATCTTAAAAAGACGTTGAGGGTAGACGAAATTTTGGCTAAACTATTGCTCTCAAAGAAAAGGAAAAACAATCTAAAAGAATTAATAAAAGGAGGAGAATGTGGTTGAAAAGGAAATTGACATTTGCGTGAAAGTTGTGGCCATTGTGAATGAAGGTGGGGTCAGATCACAAAAGACAAAACATCTATTTCAAGGTTTTTCTAAGAATTTTTTCTCTTTTTTTTCTACCGGGAAAATTAACCTGTAGAATCAATTCTTCTCTCTCATTCAATCAGTGGAGTCATGTAATTCTTTTAAGAGAGTATATTGGGTGGATTAGATAAAGCTTACAAACAATTAAAAGGAATCACCAAAAAGTTATTCATGTAGATAGAAAGCTAATTACATACTAGGAAGTAGCCAAATTAGTACTTTTGGTACTATTAGTACTGTAATAACATACAAATTGTTTAGGGATTTTGGTTAAAATTCAAGTTCTGAATCAGTAGATCTGGGGTGATTTTGTCATTTTTAACAGGTTCAGCATAATGACTATGCTGCATGTCCTTGCATTGCACTTTGAGTAGCAGAGTCAAAGTTTTCCCCAGCTACAATATTTAAAACCTGTAATAGCTTAAGTTGTGGAATTTTCAGGGATATGTAAGTTTAAATGAGAAGTATCTGCACTATAATGCTAAAAGTAGAAACATAGGCAATGAAGATAAATTTTGAACAACTATAGATAGTGAACTTAAAATTTTAGAGGAGTATATTCTGTTTCCTGGTTTAAAGATTGTATCTCCTTTTGGCTAATGTTATACTGGCAATGCCAGGAAATAGTGCTTTTTTAGAAAATAAATTGAAAGGTGATTCTCAATTAGTGCTTATATTTTAGTATTTTTTTTGACTATTTTCAGTGTTTGTTTCTTTTAAAAAAAAAGATATGTTGGGGCACCTGCGTGGCTCAATTAGTTAAGCATCCAACTTTGGCTCAGGTCATGATCTCCCTGTTCATGAGCTCAAGCCCCACATTGGGCTTTCTGCTGTCACTGTGGAACCTGCTTCAGATCCTCTGTCCCCCTTTCTCTCTTTGCACCTCCCCTGCTCATGCTTGCTTTCCTTCTCTCAAAAATTAAAAATAAATAGACTGTTTTAGTGCTCTCCATGTTTAAGAAAAAAAAAAAAAGATGTTATTTTCAGAACCTTAGCACATATGTTTTTGGTTTTTTTAATTTGCATTTAATGCACAGGATATTCAACTAGAAAAAAATCCTGTTCTGCATGTTACTTTTTATTATAAGATCTGCTCTGAAGATATGAATGATGATTCTTGTCCCATCTTGTTTGATAGGATATAGATAATTCTGTTTAATCTAAGTTTTTTATCTTTTGTCCCTGGGTAAGGTAGACAAATTGAATTTCACTTTTAGTTTATTTATTCTGTCAGAGATTCTGAATCAGGAGTTTAAAGTCGCTGTCTGACAAGAAAAAGTCAACATCTGTTGAGTTGATTTATTATTTATGTATTAGATTTTATGGCACTTTCCCCCTGAAGAGCCGAAAACATTCTACACATAATTCTTACACTTTTCAAATACCTTTCACAAGAAACACCTATAAACATTCCAACATGAAAAGTGACAGAAAAGGAATCGAATGAGGAAAACAAGGAAGAAGAGGCCCCTAGGGCAAATGATCACAGTCTCAAAGAGGAGGTGTGCCTAATAATTTAAGCATTCGTGTTGCAAGGCCACAGGGGATACACTTTTCTCTGCCAAAGCTTTCCCCCTGCACATCTGCTCTCATTGCATGCTACCTGGCTCCCAGATGCTTCTGTTCTCTGTGGCTACTTTTTCTACACTGTGAGCTTCAAATATTCTGTTGATTAGGGCCATCCAGGAATTTAATGTAATGAGACCTCAGGTTTCCTAGATGCTTTTTCTTTCTACTCTTACAGATAGTGAAATTTCTGAGAAGGTGTGTTTGTGGTGGGAGAGAAACTAAAGGTTATTATAACCTGTTGTATACTATTTCATGAGACTTACATGTGACCATTTAAAATTATTTGATTAAATAACAAAATAATTGATTTTAGTTATTCTTAATGAATGAGGTAAGGTTGAACAAACTTATGGAAGGATTTTACGAAGACTAGAGGTATGAGAGTATAGTTTCCATGTTTTAGATTTCATTTACAGTTAAAGTCATTGCTCAAAAACAAATTCAAAATATGCCCAAATTATATTGTACCATAAATATCTTTTGATTTTATGTAATGTGTACTTTGTGTTTTTTAATATTAAGAATATGAAAAAAAGACAGATAGTCAGTATCTGTCAGATAGACAGATATCAGTAACATTCTGTTACTGATAGAATGGTCTTTCTATAATTTTCTTTTCTTCTGGAAGTATGTCCATTTGGTTTGATAGCTGAGGTTAAAGCAATCTAACTTCTTTAATTGTTTCAGGATTTCATAGTCTGAAAAATTGTACATTTTAAAAAGTGTTAAATATTTCTTTGGAAATAAAATGGAACCTTGCTGAGATAAAAAGCATATAATTTTAAGTTTCATGAGCTTTCATAATTCTATATTGAACTCATATTCTTTTTTTTCAACGTTTATTTATTTTGGGGACAGAGAGAGACAGAGCATGAACGGGGGAGGGGCAGAGAGAGAGGGAGACACAGAATCAGAAACAGGCTCCAGGCTCTGAGCCAGCAGCCCAGAGCCCGACGCGGGGCTCGAACTCCCAGACCGCGAGATCGTGACCTGGCTGAAGTCGGACGCTTAACCGACTGCGCCACCCAGGCGCCCCTTGAACTCATATTCTTGACTTGTTAAATGTCTACATTCATTTTTCTAATAGCAAATAGAACTACAAAACACATGAAGTTATTAAACCAAAAGCAGGAAATATATGGCATAGTGCTATACTTTTGAAATGTAATTTACTAAAGTGTCTCAAAATCTATTACTTTCTAAAAGGTATCTGATGATTTGAGTGTTCCTAGAGCCTTAACCAACACCCAGCAGCCATGTAAATGGAAATTCATTGCTGGACTCTATGAGGCAAAGAATAACAAAGAACTTGACTGGAAACAAAAAGTGAGCGTTTTCTCATAGAAGATGAAAGATGAATTAAAGGTTCAACTTTTTAATTTTATCAATAAGATTGAAAATAAAAGTATATCTATTTTGACCTTCTAAGATCATGACAACAGAGAGACAAAGAGACAAGAAACTTCTGTGTTTAGTTTTCTGTCTACCTCTGATGCAAGCTGTTTCCCAAAGCCACCATATGAATTATTTGTCCCCAATATATTACAGCTCTCTTATATTGTTTGCATTGAGTTGGATATGAGCAGGTGTTAGAAGTAAGCGTTTCTGAAACAGAATATTCATTGTCTTTTATGGTCTCTTTAAACATGTGGAGAAAGGAGTTTGGAATTATACTTATTGTTTTCATTCATCCTTGATGAAACATTTGAGTTTCAACACTTTTCCTTACTGAGAAAAGCATATTTATTTGAAGCAGGTGTCTTGAAATAGTTCATAAGATGGATCTGATTCTCAGTTACAAAAAGGCCACTTATACCATGTTAGTACTTTTCAATATATTTCTTTATTACTAAGTATACCCTGGCTTTGTATGTAGCTTCCCTGAGTCATTTAATGTGCTTCATTGTCTCCATCTGTTAAAAAGGGTAACAAGATCCTCTTCCTGAATCTTGACAGTGTTAACATTACCCTCCTTGGTTGCCTAGACTTCTATGGAAGACACGTTATTGTTTATATTGCCTAAGGTTTCATGCTTAGTGAGACCTTACAGAAGCTCACGCTCGATTTGGGCTGCCAGGAGCAGATAGGACTTCACAGACCAGAGAGGTTAAAATACATGGAGAATGGGAAAGTGGAGATTGGTTCCAATGAGGCAACCAAGTAGTGGCATTTGAGACCAAAAAAGTTGGTTGGAATATGTTGGGGCAGGAGGTGAAACTTAAATACCTGGATAAAGAATTGATAGACACTTGAAAGTATTTGACCATTTATGACCGTGGGAATGATGTGGCAAAGGCACTGCGTGCTTTAATATAATTTTTGAGAGCTATATATTAAATGTGTCTAATGCATATGAGACACCATCCTGGCAAGGACATGAAGCAGAGTGGTGCCATCTTGAATAAAAAGAAAGGGATACACGTGGCAGTTAATTCAAAGGAAGCTTCCATTAGAATTAGACTGGTGGAATGTTAAAGGATAAAGTTTTTCCTTTAAGCTGTCCCAGTGCTTTTGCCTAAAGCATTAGGAAAATGAATAATGATAGAGAAATTGAGATAGCTGGTAACATTGGCTTAAAAATGTTGATTTTGGTTTTAGGTATGCTGAATTTGGGAAAGGAATAAGAGATTTAGGGACCATATAAATTCGTGAATTAATTTTTATAATATTTAAATCAAAAGCCTTTAGAAAAGAGAAACTGGCTGGACTTTGGATAAAATAAGTAGTGAACTTTAATGAATAAATTAAATAAGAAAATAAAATTGAGAAGTGGTAGCATTGCATCAATTGAAACTGATCTCAGTATATATAATTTATTTATTTATTTGTTTATTTATTTATTTATAATTTTTACTTTTTTTTTGAGACAGAGAGAGACACAGCATGAGCGGGGGAGGGGCAGAGAGAGGGAGAGACACAGAATCCGAAGCAGGCTCCAGGCTCTGAGCTGTCAGCACAGAGCCAGAATCAGGGCTAGAACTCATCAACCGTGAGATCATGACCTGAGCCAAAGTCGGATGCTCAACCAACTGAGCCAGCCAGGCGCCCCTCAGTAAATATAATTTAGAGGCATGGACAAATTACTACACATTTTTCTCATGATTATAAAAGTAACATAAGTCACTGTAGTAAATATTTAAGAATTAGAAAAAACATAAACAAGAAAATAAAACAGCCTTAAAATCACCATATATAGTAACAACTATTAACATTTTAACAAATTTGTTACCTTTTTTTAATGTTTCATTTACTTTTGAGAGAGAGAGTGGGGGAGGGGCAATGAGAGCCGGGGAGAGGGGATCCCTGGCAGGCTCCCTGTTGACAGCAATGAGCCAGATATGGGGCTTGAAACCAAGAACCACGAGTTCATGACCTGAACTGAAGTCAGATGCTCAACCGCTCAACCGACTGAGCCACCCAGCAACCTCCAAATTTATCACCTTTTCATATGTAATTTCATAGTTGATTTGGTATTTTTATGCTTAGTATTTGTTACATAAACTTTTGCCATCCTATTAAATATCTTAAACATCACATATGGATGGCTATCTTCATTGAATTCTGTAAAGAAGAGTGATAAAGAGGTTACCTTTAGAATCAGACAGCTTTGTTTTAAATTCTAGAATCATTATGCACTTGTTGAATGATCTTAGGTAATCATTTAACTTCTCTAAGCCTAAATAATTTCATCCCAAAATATGACAATATCATAAATGCACTGAGATTAAAGATATAATGTATTTTACAATTAAAGATTAAATATATAATGTATATTAAACATATATCACAGAATCTGTTAATAGTGTAAGCACAGTATCTATAAATTTTATAGGGTCTATATAAAATTATATTTCTCTTTTGCCTTTGTTTCCATATTTCATATTTCTCCTTTGCCGATATTTATTTATTCTTTCTTTCTTTTTTTTAAAACAAATTTTGGTCTTTTTTCCTTCCTCCCTTCTTTCCTTTATAGTCAAAACTACATTTTCAACTTGAGATTGGGAAAGAGAAAAACTAAAAAAAAAAATCTATGATGGCTTGGCTTCAGCATAATTGTAACACTCCTTTCTCATTCCCGGCCTTTATTAAGCAAAAAGGTCACTAGGTATGTCACTTATAGATGCCTCTACACCCATTATATTTACCTACTTTTTGCTCTAGCCTCAGATAGTCTTCAACAAGATGTTGCTTTTTGCTTGTCTGGAAATGAGAACCAACTAATTTTGGGCATAGTTGGGCACACCCTGCTTTTAATTTGTCTCTTGCCTTATCCTACCCAGAACCTTTTGGTCCAGCACAGATCTGTCTACCTCTTAGTTCTGATCCTTCCAAAGGGCTGCGCATGCTCTTAAACATAGCCTATCCCATTTCTCTCTTAAAGTAGGAAACTCAACAGCAGCTTGTTGCTACAGTGAAGACCTATGTGAACAGTATAGAATTATTAAAAAGTCAGATTCTCCTAAAAATAGCAAACCCAAAAATGCCGTTACTCCTACATGGTCCATTTCTCAAGTGGTTTCAGCACTACCATTTGTTTTTTTTAGCTATTGTTATTTTTATTATCTTTAAAGAAAATAATCTTGGAGGGGCGCCTGGGTGGCTCAGTCGGTTAAGCGCCCGACTTCCGCTCAGGTCATCTGGCGGTCCGTGAGTTCGAGCCCGGCGTCGGGCTCTGTGCTGACATCTCAGAGCCTGGAGCCTGTTTCAGATTCTGTGTCTCCCTCTCTCTGACCCTCCCCTGTTCATGCTCTGGCTCTCCCTCTCTCAAAAATAAATAAAACGTTAAAAAAATTAAAAAAAAAAGAAAATAATCTTGGAGAAGTCATTCTTTTTGTTCTTAAAGGGTGGAATAGTGTTTGTGTGTGTGTGTGTGTGCTGCACACGTGTGTGTGGCTTGAGGTCACAGGAAATTAGAGAGATTTTAGTTTAAAACAAAATTGTGATGGTCTATCAAAATGATAGATGGAAAATATAGAATAGCATGCTGCTTCAGGTCACTTGAGGGAGGGACAGGAGGACATTCCTTGGCATTTCTGCCAATAATTTATGGAATTGACTGACCAAGCACCTTTTATATCTATAATTATGATGAGCTGTTGTGAAAATGTCACAAGGTGAACCACAGTCTGCCTTGCTGTTGTCTCCGTGTCCATAAAAATTTTCTGACAGTTCTTAACGGGCTCCAGAGTTATACTCCTCTAGAGTTGGTATAATGAGTTAGCTTTAAAATGCACACTGTATTTGAGATGCATTCAATACCTTCTCTTCTACAGGAGTAAAGCTTACAACAAATGTTTGTGCCTCACACACGGATTTTGTATTTGTAATAACTCTCAGGTAATTCTCGGAGATATAAATATACTTTGTGAAATAATGTAGCTTAAATACAACAAGTAAATCTGTTGTTACTCATGGTGCTTATTTCTTTTCTTGATTCAAGTCATTTGTTATGTTTCACATAGAGTAGAAAGCAACTCTAAAGTCTGAGTAATTTTGATAGAAGCTAGAGTGTATTATGCTAAGCGAAATAAGTCCATCAAAGAAAGACAAATACCACTTGATTTCACTCATAGGTGGAATTTAAGAAACACAACAGATACACACAGGGAAAGGGAAAAAAATAAGAGAGGGAGGCACACCATAAGAGACTCTTAACTACAGAGAACAAACTAAGAGTTGCTGTAGGGTAGGTGGTTGGGTGAATGGGCTAGATGGGGGATGGGTATTAGGAGAGCACTTGTGATGTGCACTGGATGTTATATGTAAGTAAGGAATCACTAAATTCTACTCCTGAAGCCAATATTACATTATATGTTAACTAAGCATAATTTAAAAAATAAAGTTTGAGTAATTTTAAAGTAAATTTGCAATTTTCAAAAATTTCATAAACTAATACTTCAATTCTTGAGGCTCAATATTCATCTTGTCATAAGTGATCATAACATGGGGTTAAGCTTCTATGCTTCTGTTTTTCTATTGGTGTAATAAGTAGTGTTGACATTTTACCTAAACATGCAGAGTTATATTAAGTTTGATGTCAGATGACAAAGATCTGTATTGAGTGGACTTTGGTTAAGGTATAATGAGGGAGGCACACCATTAACTGATTGCCCACCAAATAACCACCTTCTGAAAACAGTATCTCCTTTTCCAGGTGCTATTAAGGGATGGTAGATAAGTTGCCCAATTAGAGAGTTAATAATCTACACCAAATTTAATTTTTATTCTATTAAACTTTTCAAATATATACAAAACTAGAAATAATAGTATAATGAACTCTTAGGTGCCCATTGTACCCAAATTTAAGCAATTATTAACTCTTGACCAATCTTATTTCATCTCTCTCTCCCTTTAGCATCCCTCTCCTGTTTTATTTTGATGGAAATATTTAGATTACTTATATCTAAAAGTTGAAAAATATTAAAGAAATTACCAATAATACCATCATCACACTTAAATACTGGTAGGTTCTTAATATTATTAAATATAAGAATCTCAAATTTGTGTCTCTCTTTTTTTTTAACTTTCTTTAAATTATGACTGAAATAAGGACTATGCATTGCAATTGGTTCATGCAACTGTTCTGTATTAACCTAAAGCTTCCTTCCACCTCTTTATTTACTCATTTTTTTGCAGTTCAGTTATTGGAATAACAGCATTGTTTGGTAGGATTTCTTACAATCTTTTTGCATCCCTCTTGTGTTGTTTAAGGTGTTATGCTGTCCCTTCATGTTTTATAAAATGGCTGCTCAATTTACAGGCTTGATTAGGTAGAGGTTTTATATTTTTGAAGGTCCCTTCACAGATGATATTGAATACTTAAGAAGGACTCGTGTGATTTTCTTTTTCTCTTTTTTTATTTTTGCAGCCATTAATTATTATTTCATCAAGGATTGCAAAATTATGATATTCTAATTCTAATCTTTTTGTTTATTAGCTGCAATACCTTTATAAGGAGAAAATTTGTTGCATTAATTATTTTGTTACTTTTAGTTACAGTGCATAAAAAAACAAATTAAGGCTTGATATTTTTCGTTTATCCAGTTTTATAAAATAATACATTAATTACATGGCATCTTATACAAGGTATCAATCATGTTTTTAAAAATGCATTCTTAAGGATTTAAAAATATTGATGAGTTAGTCTTCCATTTTTTGTTTGTTTGTTTGTTTATTTATTTATTTATTTATTTATTTATTTATTTTCAGAGAAAGAGCAAGTGAGAGATAAAGCACAAGTAGGGTAGGGACAGAGAGAGAGGGAGAGAGAATTTCAATCAGACATAGCCTAAGCCCAATGCAGGGTTCAAGCCTTCAAACTGTGAGATCATGACCTGAGGTGAAACCAAGAGTCACTCACTCAACTCTCTGGACTACCCAGGCACTCCTGTCCTCCATTTAAAAAATATGGCAGTATTGGGGCACCTGGGTGGCTCAGTTGGTTGAGCATCCGACTCTTGGTTTTGGCTCGTTTCATGATCTCAGAGTTTATGGGTTCAAGTCCCGCATCAGGCACTGCACTGTCAGTTTGGGATTCTCTCTCTCCCCCTCTCTCTGCTTGTGCTCTTTCTTAAAATAAATATATAACTTTAAAATAAATAAGTAAATAAATAAATAAATAAATAGCAGTATTGATATAATTATAACTAAACTAGCTTTATTTTTTAATGTTTATTATTTTTATTTTTAATACTTTATTTTTTATTGTATTTTATTTATTTTTTTGAAATTGAAATCCAAGTTAGTTAACATATAGTAATAATGATTTCAGGAATAGAATTAGTGATTCATTAATTACATATAACACCCAGTGCTCATCCCAACATGTGCCCTCCTTAATGCCCATTTTGCCCATCCCCCCACCCAACATCCCACCAGCAACCCTCAATTTGTTTGATAAAAAACTCTTTAAGAGTCTCTTATGGTTTGTCTCCCTCTCTGTTTTCACCTTTTTTTTTTGTTTCCCTTCCCCTCTGTTCATCCATTTTGTTTGTTAAACTCCACATATGAGTGAAATCATATGATACTTGTCTTTCCGTGACTGACTTATTTTGCTTAGCATAATACACTCTAGTTCCATCTATGTTGTTGCAGATGGCAAGACTTCATTTTTTTGGTTGCCAAGTAATATTCCATTGTGTATATATATCACATTTTCTTTATTCATCAGTTGATGGACATTTGGGCTCTTTCTATACTTTGGCTGTTGGCAGTAGTGCTGTTATAAACATTAGGGTGTATGTGCCCCTTCATATCAGCACTTCTGTATCCTTTGGATAAATATCTAGTAGTGCAACTTCTGGGTCATAGGAGAGTTCTCTTTTTAATTTTTTGAAAACTCTCCATACTGTTTTCCAGAGTGGCTGCACCAGTTTGCATTTCCACCAGCGGTGCAAAAGATTTCCTCTTTCTCTGTATCCTCACCAACACTATTGTTACCTGAGTTGTTAATGTTAGCCATTCTGACAGGTGTGAGGTGGTAACTCATTGTGGTTTTGATATGTATTTCCCTGATCATGAATGATATTGAGCATCTTTTCATATGTCTGTTAGTCATCTGGATGTTTTCTTTGGGAAAGTGACAATTCTTGTTTTAGATGAAAGGTAGCCTACTATACAAATTTTCCCTACATTGCTAACTCACTGCGAAATATATACCAGGGATTACTCCATGGCAAAATACACTAGTTAGCAATTATTACTTTTACAAATCTGTATATTTCATTGTATGGATATGAAATAATATATTCAAGTTTCTATGAAGGATAATTTTCATTCTTTTGTTATTATAAATTGTAACATCTAAATGACAGATGGTTGCATATATCTTTCCAATTTTTTTCTGTGATATCTTTAGGATAATTTTCTAGGAGAAGGCATTGCTATATCGAAGATTAGAGCATTTTGATTTTGCTGAACATTGCCAAATTCCCTTCCATAATGGTTGCACCATTTTGCATTCCTTCCAGCAGTGCATTGGTACCCCTTTGTCTTCAGACTCATCAGAAAAAAATCTAATTTGGATTTTTGCCAATTTCAGCACTAAAGTACTCAAGTTAGTTCAAATGAAGAGCCAATACTTTTTCTACTAATGTATATTGTTTTCTGATGCCTAATTTATATAATTTGCAATATAAAAGTAATTCTACTTCTTAATGCTGCAAAAAGCATGTGCTTATCCATTTATTAATTCTACTACTTCTTTATGCTGCTTTCAAGTGCATGTCTCTCCATTTATTCTGAGACATTATTGCAATCTATGCTAAAGTAAATGTGATTCTACTGACTTCTTTTTATGTATTTCAAAACTATATGTGAATACAGTAATTAAATTATTCCAAAGACCATTTCTAGCATATATGTAATCAGCTTAGTCCATTTCTGTGGTGTGTAACTGACACAGTTAAATCCTGCCTATTGGGTTCCTGTGTAGACGGTCTGTTCTGATCATTGTGATAGAGTTTTGACTAAATTGCTTTTCACAGTATTTCATTTTTCTGCTAAGTTTAAAGCCCTGCTTTAGACAAAGAAAGCTTAGATGACATTATAAAAAACATGCAGGACACTTTAAAACAAATAAGGGCAAGACTAAAACAATGTTGAATTTCTCAGCTCTTTGTTGAGTCACTAATACAATTTCTGAACATGGCGTACACTTTCATTTATTGTCCTGAATTTTAATTTTTTGCCTAAAGCTAGTCATTTTTCCTTAAAGTGAATCATTGATTGACTCTCCCTCAAGCTGAATTTCAGACTCAAACCACCTGCAGCGATACGCTTGTTGTGACTACAGAATCAGTCAGGGAAAGAAGTTTTGGAACTGTCTATGCACCAATGACTTCTCTCCTCTTTTTTCAATCAGAGAAATATCCCAGACTCCCTTCACCGGAAAGCAAACAAAAGCAATAGATCATGAAAATGTTGATGAAGTGGTGCGTAGAAACCAAACATAGTGGCAGCCACTCAGCTTTAGATTCAAGTGGATTCATTTTTAGTAGAAATAAAAATAAGCCCAGCTTTCCAAAACACATCTCAGGTTCTGCCTGAGATTTCATGAGAAGATTTTGTCAAGGAATATGCTTTTATTTTATCAGGGGAAAAGTGAATGACTCTAATTTTTACTTATTCAGTATAAGATGGAGTGTGACATATCAATTCCAATAAGTTCAGTTCAACAAATAGTTGGTATTGCTACAATATGAGATGAGCTATGTGAGGTGTTTGGAAGAATACAGGGGTAAGTAAGAAATGATCTCTGAGTTAAGGACATCCTCTCTGTCAAGTTAACTCAATACCTCCTCTTGATCTTTTAAAGTCCTTTTAAGGTCCTTTTGCAGTGTGGATAGAATTCTGGGGATTGTGTTGGAGTCATTAAGTACTTTTTTGTGTGTATCTTTGATACCGCATTTTTAAGTAGTGGAATCACATTTTTTTTAGATTGTGTCCAAATTATTCTGTCTGTACATGTAGTCCAGCATCCAAGCAGAAAAATGAAGATGATACTGCTACCAGAACATGAAAAGGGGAACATAGGTTGCTAAATCAATTTCAAGCTCAAAAAGTCAGGTTACATATTTTTCACACACACACACACACACACACACACACACACACACACACACACACACACAATCAGGACAGTTTCATGAGTGAGCCAGATGCTGGAATATGGTTGAGCCAATGAGGCAGGAGAGGATTTTGGATGCAACTTAGGAGACCTCCTCCTCTAAAGAGAACAAGAAACACCAAGAATCTTTATACTTTAGGAAACACTGTGAAGGGAATTTCCTAATTAAACCATGTTGAAAAATGAAAATGATGTAATAGGTAAAACATTTTTATGTCATCAGTAGTAAGCCAGATTCTATGCCTACCATAAGGCTTTTCTGAGTGAAATGAGCTGAGAAAAAAAAATATCATGTAGATGAAATCTCTTTCAGAAAAGAAGTAAAAGGAAAATCTCCTTCTCCTGGCTCCAGAGAATTATGGGGACAACAGAGGTACACCTCCCTCAGAGGTACAGGAGACATCTGGTTGAGATGTGTGAGTCCCACTGAAATGAAATCCTTGAACAGAAGAGACTGCGGTTGTCAGAGGCAGAAGTTGAAGGTGGGGACATTGTGGCTCCTCTTCCTGTTCGGACTCTGGCATAGATAACCGGTGATGTGCTGTGGTCTGGAATTGATCCAGGGCAGTTCTGCAGAGAACAGAGTTAGTTAGGTAGAAAGGACCTATTTAACAGTCGGGAAGTAATCTTGGCTCTCTTTGGTTATATTTTACCAGAGTTGCCTCCTGGTCCCAGGAATAGTGAAAGTAATTGGGAGTCTATGGGCATGCAGCGGATCAGATCCAAGATGACCCCACAGCACAGGGTGTCGGTTAGACTAAGTCTAGGGGTCTGTGGTGGTTAACAGGAAAGAGAATCAGAAGATGTCTCCCGTACCAGCGTGAGTACCACAGTGGGGTTTAGTCAGACATAAGTTGTCACTAAGGAGTTGATAGGGACAAAAACCACAAGTTATGCGAGGCAAAAGTTGAGCAGCAGGAGCCCTTATACTGCCCAAGGATGGAAACACATGCACCAATGCCACAGAAATGCTAACCAACACAGACACAAGAGCCAGCTTAAGGCAAGAATATTTCCTTTCTGCTAATGCTGTAAAGTCAAACCTAGATGCCTTCTTTAACAACAAAAGATGTCTTCTTGGAGGAGGGTGAATGTAGAATGGAGTACGACTTAGATTGTCAAGAAACTGAAAATTAAAACAAATTGTTATAAACATTTTTACTATGTTGGGTATGTTTAATATTAATGGTGATCAACTACTTAGAAAGTAAAATCAGTAATAGATAAAAGAAGATAAATTTTGGGAACACATTTAAGTGCAGTGTAAATAAACTTGTAACCCCATTAGAATCACATTATAGTTCTTTGTCATCAATTCTGTATATTCAACGGGGTGTAACTGACTTGAGGGCAGAAAGCTACCTTATTTTTCTTTGGTATCTGCTGTGAATAGCATAGTGTTTGGCATATAGCAAATGTTTATTAGATTGAAATGAATTTACCACTATCAAAAGCATTTGCTTTCAAATCCAGTTTCCCTTGGGCTAGGGCTGAATAACCCTAGGTGAGAATTCTGGTATTTCTCCAGAGGTTCTGAATCTTGACAAACTAGTTCAAAGACAGTCTAACCAGAGGTATTAGAATAAGCAAAGACATAGAGATAAGAAACCAGTGTGTTTGCAAAATGGTGAGTTCTCCAATTTGGCTGATTAGGAATTATCATTGTCAGTGTTAAATTCCAATAATAATATTAGCAGTTACAACTTACTAAGTACTTTTTCCATTAGCATATTACTGTGCTTTGCAATTTATATCCTTCATTTCAATTAACAATCCTATGGCAATAGGTATTACTGCTGTATTAGCTTCTAATTAGGAGACAGAAATCACACAGTAATTTAAGCATGGAAAGTAAAATATAAAGAATTAATATAATATTGGATTGGCTAATAAGGGGGAAAGAAAGCTAAAGAATTTGCAATAACAAATATAGGCAGAAGCCTCTACTCCTAGGTAGGGATGATACCCAGCACCCACCAATGAAGCAAATCTGGATAATTTCCTCCTATGGGACTGAGATGCAAACTTTTTTGGAAAGGTTGCAGCCATGGCTCACTGGGTGGTAAAAGTGGCTGAGGTTTTTCAAAAAAGGCTCATTGAGAATCATCCTCTGGGATGGTCATGAAGCTGTCTCTGGAAAAGTTCTAAGCCTCACAGTGCCCTGAGAAGCCAAGGGGGAAAGCTATTCACAGGTATGACCACAGATGGTCGTACCTTTTGCATAGCTACTTAAGTGCATGCCAAGGAAGTTGCTCGTAGAAAAGTGCTGCATATTGCTTGCCCACAGGTGCTATTGGCTGCCATGTGATATAGGAGCTGGGTAACCCCAAATTCTATGTGCTTCAGGAACCTGGGAGAGAGGCTCACCCTAACCAGGCAGGGAAACCCCTACCACCTCCGGTGTCTCTCCAGCACCCTCTACTGGTAAAGCTTATCATCATGTCCCTCTAGAAAAGGAGAAACAGAGGCGCCTGGGTGGCGCAGTCGGTTAAGCGTCCGACTTCAGCCAGGTCACAATCTCACGGTCCGTGAGTTCGAGCCCCGCATCAGGCTCTGGGCTGATGGCTCAGAGCCTGGAGCCTGTTTCCGATTCTGTGTCTCCCTCTCTCTCTGCTCCTCCCCCGTTCATGCTCTGTCTCTCTCTGTCCCAAAAATAAAATAAACGTTGAAAAAAAAATTTTTAGAAAAGGAGAAACAACAGTGTCTGGTAGTAGACAATGAAATGCAAATTTGAAACTAAAAATCCATCTTGTTTATTTTTTATAGAATAGGAAGTTGAGTGTCAGAGAGATTTTTGTGACTTTCTGAGTCACACAAATGATCAGAAAAGCTTGGAATTCAAACACGTGTCTGTAGTTTTCATTATATGCTGCAGCTCTAGAAGATTCATCTGACAACAGTGTGTGGGAGAGATTGTAGTGGCATTGAGTCTGGGGTAGGAACATCTAATAAATTGTTATAGTGAGCTGTGTAGAAGAAAATGCTGATTTCTGAAATATGTAACTACATGGACCTTTCTTGTGTAACTTGTGAATTTTCTTATCTAAGTTAAGCTGGTTAATGTAAGAATTCAGTCGCTTTGAGTGTTACGTGGTAAAAAGAGTTGGCAAGAAAATGTTAATAGATTCATTTAAAGGGTATTATTGTATATGTATACAAAGAAATAATTTACTATATTTAGATTCACGATATTTAGATTATCCTCAATCTAAAATTTGCATTTCACATGTATCTCTGTCAGAGGAACAGCTCTTACTGGTTTTTAAAGCCTTAAAAGGCCATCTGATACAGATAATATACCTGATGGGGTGAAGATAGCTCAACATTTGTTTTCCATTCCCTTCAGGAATTTTTAGGCCCTTTTTACCCTTCCCAAAGCCTTTGGAGTCTCCAGGTATGTGCCAAAACACTTACTAGGAATAAAAAACCGTGGGCATCCCCAGCGCAGTTCTGAGTGCCTAATGGTCAGGTTCCCAGGATGAGTTCCTTGGGTGTGTCAAACCCTTGGGAGACCATGTTTCAGATAGGAGAACTATCCAAGCAACTCTATATAACCTTTAGTCCACAATTATATGACTTTCTAAATATAAATCTTTTAGCTCAATTCTCACTTGGAAGAATGCAAGGGTTTATAAGAATCTGTGTTCTATTGGGTTTACTACTGCACTCTTTCCGTTTTATTAAGCTCACTTCTCTCTTAAAACTTAGCCACAGAACTGCTTTTCCTGATTTTTCTTTAACTTTCCCCCTGCCCCACCCCCTTCTGCTTGAGACTAATGGACAGGTTAGTGTAGAGTTTAAGACTGTGTTCTTGGTCCTGAGAATGTGCTATGCAGACCTATAGGTATAGAGAGCATATGGAGCATAACTGACCATAGGTCCCATATGTGCTCTGAAACCTGTAGCTGCGCTTGCAGTGAGGCACACTTCGTACTGGCTGTTCCTCTTCAATACCTGAGCACAGCAGGGAGATGATGGGAGCTTCGGTCTTGGGAGACAGGGTGATCCTCCGATGGTAACTTTGACCTTCAGACTCCAACAGCCTTCCCAAACCTTAGACTCCCTGCATCTAAGTCCCTTCTGCCCAATCCATTTTTTCCCTCTTTCATTCTATAGAGACTTGCATAGTGGTCTGACAGGTCTCCTGGCCTTTCCTGGCTTTTTCTCTGTTTCTCCATAGGTATTTCCCCAAGTAAACTCTGTATTTTTAACCCTGTTTGGTGTCTGCTTCTTGGAGCTCTTGAACTCAGTCATCTATGGAATCAGAAAGTTGGCTCAAACCTGGATTGGCCATTTACTGTCTGTTGGTTACTTAACCTCTGTGTTCTGCAGTTTAGGTATATGTAATATGAAAATAATTATAGTTGCCTACTTCATGGGGTTTAAGAAATAATAAAATTCATATATATATACACATTTATATATGTAAACATTTATATATACAAACATATATAGTATATATTATTATATATAATAAAATAAATGCTAGTTATTACATTCTTAAATTCCTAGCACAGTTCTCTGAATAGAATCTACATGAGAAAATCTTATATGAGCTGTCAAACATTTTTCAACTCGTCTTGTTAGGTACCTCTTGAATTTATACTTGATGCAAAAAAAGAGGAAGTTCCCATATATAAAGACGTTGAAGAATAAAAGCAGAAAATGAGAGGAATATTTATGCTGTCCATATATTGTTTTCACAGTAGTTAGCACAGCAAAAATTTGCACATGCACAACTTAACAGACTCCATTTTGCTGTATTTGGCCACCTTACGTGAATAATAAGAGACAGTAAATTACAGGAGTCAGTAGGATATCAGTGAAGGCTGGGGATACCCTGCATGTAAATGAGATTTGTGAAAGATAAGAGGAAATGATAAGCAGATATTAAATGAACAATAACAAGATTCTTGTGCATAATCACATTTATAAGTGATATTTACCAAATATATGTGCAAAAATTTAATTTTTTTAAATTAATGTTGTTATCTGGAATTTTAACATAGACATATCTTGGGGCATTATCTTGGGGCAACTATCCTGGAACGTCATCAACATAATCCAATCCTCTATTATACTTCATCCCTTTACACAATTTTCATATATGTCATCTTAAATAATTCTCACAACCACATGAGGGATAATAGAACAAATAGAACAGTCTTATTTACTATCAGGGTAAATGGATGAATAAGCCTATAATGACCTTGTAGAGGACATTTTGCTCATTTCTCATTTATAGTTCAGTGGGATTCTAGATCTGATGAGGAATTGGGTAACTTCAGTAGCATTCAGAATTTCTAGATCCATTTATATCTCTTGAATACTACATTATTTGGGTCTTACATGGAACCTCTGAGACTTTTCAAGACATGGTGAAACAGAAATCATCCTGGACTTTGTCCAACAAATTGAACTCCACAAGAAAGGTATTTTCTGGTATATTTGTCCAAAGATACTTGATAGTGTGACAAAAATGGTTTCCAAATAGTCAGATCTTATTCAACTATCATCCCTAAAATCTATACCTATTTGGTCTGTCACATGGTTCCCATCAGGATTCAGTCCAAGAATAAGCAGTAAGTGAGCCATATGGATTTTAGCCTCCCCTGGTGAGTGAGAATGTGCTTGATTACACAGCTCAGAGTTCCTACAGAGGAAGGCTGGCACATATGTAACAGATGTAAGCTCCTGCAGGATCCTGCCATACATCTGCCTTGAAAATGAGTGGCAACAGGGCTTTTATTTACGTAAGATTGCCTGCTTCCCTGGTCTTTGTGGTTCTAATGCAACATTTCTCTAAGACTTTTCAATAAACTCATACTCTTATTTTAATCTTCCCATTCTCCCATTTTGGGTGACAGAAATCAAATATGATAAAGAATGAATACCTGGGAAAGAAACAAGTGCCACATAATTACAGCCAAGTTGTCTACTTTTCAATTTTATTGTTTAGTTTTCTTTGAAATTTCAAGATACCGGTATTTTACTTTAGCCAGTTACAGAAGGAAGTTAAAACGGTGTGATTCTGTACAGAATGATGTTGCCTTGCCCTTGCCCTACAGTCGAGGAGGACTACCAGATAACTGTTGTTTCATTCTTTTTTCTTCTGAAAGATACTGATCCAATAGCTGGAAAAAGTACTTGAGATGATTAACCTGACATGCCTCTTGTCTCTATTTCTCCTAGCAGAAGACACTTTAGTGTATATAAGAAACACCTAAGATTCTTGTTAAAAATGCAATTTCCTGGGTCCCACCTTCAGAAATTTTTGATCTGTGTGTCCTGGCAGCACCCAAGAATCTGCATTTAGTAAGGATACTAGGTGACTGATCCTAGAAAGTCAGCTCACACTTTGAGAAAAACGCTCTGAAAGTGTTTTCTTCTGATGACGATTTAGCAATTGAATCATCTCTCCCAAGGGACTGCTTTGGTCATACATTTATAGTCAGTTGAAGGTTTGATAAGAACAGCTGAAGAGTTCTGAATAGTGTTTAATTGTAAAAAAGCCAATTAGTCTCTCAAAGGACAGAGATAATAAATTATGGATTGTAACTTATTTTAATAGCCATAGATCAAATGGACAGCACAATTAGGTATAAGCAATATAGCTTGATTAACACACTTCAGAACCTGTTGAATCTATCAGTTTTTTTTTTCCATCCTATTCCCTCTCCCTTGATCTTCATTTTTTTCTTTTTACACACACACACACATATATAAACAAACACATCTTTTCTCTCATTTTTTTGTTGAACCTCCTCAAATTTTTCTTTCACTTCCATCAAGCTGTTATATTTATATCCCCATTCAAATCTATTCCTTTTTTTCTTCCCTCTTTCCAGTAAAGTGTCTTTCCACCCTATATGCACAATGTCCACTGGAAAAACCTCTTCCTGGTAGCATTTCAATTAAGTAATACTGTTCAGAATAACATAAATGATCAAATGAGATAATTCATATGGAAATGCTTTGAAAATTTAAGAAGATTTATTAAGCTAAAACATACAAATTTGTTTTGGGTTGAAAAACTAGTACAAATGATATTTGGGATCAAATTCAAGATTGCCTTTACAGAGTGGGAAAAATACACCTGTGTAAGTATGCACCAAAGTGAAGCTCTTTGTGTTTCTCCTGGAGGAACATTGACGTTATATGGTTTCTGTGCCCACATGAAGGAAGGAGGAAAGAAGTTACAGGAGCTCAGAGCTGAGGTCTGAGCTCTTATACTGTGGAAGGAGCAGAGGGAAGAACACACCAGCACTCAAGCGCAATTTAAGAAAATTCTTGATTGTAAGAAAATTTTGCTTAAGGGATCTCAAAATTCCTGCACTTAGATCTTTATATACTATTTCTGTTTTATTGATTGCAATAGCATTGATATGCATTGGTATAGCGTTGTCCTACCTTGTACTGTTTGCCTGCCCTAAGCATACTTCATGAATTAGAAGCAGGATAAATGCTTATTTATTCCCTTTACCAATTTTCAGAACAATGAATGGGTACTCTAGTAACCTCTAAAGATAACCCATAAGTTTTAAAATACCATTATGAACTTAATGAAATTTCATTTATATGACATTATTCTCACATTATTATTTTGATGCTGAAACAGTTCCACTTCTGGAGAGTGAAAGCCTGTTTTCAAGTTAACTTCTGTGTGCTTTTGACATAGCAATTTGTTTTCTGTCAAAACAGGGCATCTCAGATATCTCTTACATATTACCAGATCCAGCTAAAATCAGTTGTCTAAGAAGCCTTGGTCCCTTTCAATATGGAAAGTATAATTTTAAATGACATAATCAGGAGGCTTCTTGCCATCTTAACCTCTTGTTAGAAGTGAAAAGAAAAACAGAAAAAGGAATGCCATGATCAAAGGTCAGTAGTTGGTGTAAATACTTGTAGGAAAAAAGTTAACCCGAGACTTCAACTTAAAAAAGTACCATTTGCAAGTTAGCTTTAATATTTTATTCTAACATTACTTGTTTTCTTGTATTTTGATTTGGCATTTGTCCTCATTTTGCAGACATTTATGCGTTTTGTCCATTTTTCTCGTCCAGTCTCCTAGGTGTTAACTTCATTAACTGAAAAATAAAATTGCCACCATAAGGAAATTAGACGGTCTCAACCTATGATTTTTTTTCTTATCTGGTTAATCAGTATGCTAAGCAATGTGAGAACGTATATTTGGACTGAAGATCTGGCTCATTAATCATCTACTACCATATTCTCCCTTCTAAGTAGTAAAGCTCTTGTTAATGAAACTGATGGATAGTGAATAACAACTTAATGAGTCCTTCAATTTTGCATTAGTGTGTTAGACAGCAAAGAGGCATATAGAAAACGAGGTGCTTCAGACCTGAAAGAAATTCCTATTTTAGATCTTAGGTGAAGAACTAGAGATCCAAAGAGATTAAGTTATTTCTTCAGTGCCACATAGTTATTATTTAAGAAAAATGGTTTAAAAACTGACTTTGAATGAAATATATTTCCCCCCTTTTGTATCAAAGTTTACTTGGATAAAACCAGATGAATATTTAGCTGTATTTTTAAATATGCTTAAGTGGAAGTAAAACAGTACCTAAGTATTTTTTGTTTTTTGGAATAAGTAATTACAGCCACAGGAAAAAGTGTGTTAAATTATTCTCATCATGAAATTTCTTTTTAAGGAATGCTTAGAAAAGAACAGTATGATTGAGAAAATGTTTATGTCATTAGTTATAAGTCAGTTTCTCACATTTTTGAAAGTTTATTCTGAATTTGAATTATGTACCCTGTCTGAAGGTGATTTTTAATATAGGTTTCCGTGTAGTGAAATTCCATTTAGTGTACAAAATTCAAAATAGAAAAGATAAAAAAGTCTAAATCATAGATTGCTTTAAAGATATTTACCTGTATGTTTTTTTCTCAAAGACACATAATCCACATTTCTATTAGCAGAAAGCAGACTGAGCTTATTAGAATGGCTTTTAATTTTCAATAAGTGCTTAATCGCCTATAGATGCATCTCTAATTTTTAAGAATATGGTGCTCTCTTAAACATTTGCATAGACATGTATTCATTAGCCTTTAATTTAGAGATAATACTATGGTTAGCCTTACCTTTTGTAGAATAAATATGTAATAAACAAAATGTATAACAAATAATGTGTGAAACAATGTGGAAGACATTGTGGCAATAGAGTCCCTGAGCTATAGGACTAGTAAGAAAGAGTGTAATTATCTACCACATGTGTGGTAGAAATGTGGTTTTGCATTCTTTGTATTGGGGTGGATTTCTTCAATTTTTTTTTTTTTTGGTATAATTAACATATGGTGTTATATTAGTTTCAGGTGTCCAATATACTGATTTAACAATTCTATACACTTCTCAGTGCTCATTAAGAGAAATGTACTCTTAATCTCCTTTATCAATTTCATCCATCTCCTAACCTATCTCCCCTCTGGCAACCGCCAGTTTGTTTGTATTTAAGAGTCTGCTTTTTTGTTAGCCTGTTTTCTTTGTTTCTTTGTTTTGTTTCTTAAATTCCACACATGAGTTAAATCATATGGTATTTGTCTTTTTCTGACTGACTTGTTTCACTTAGTGTTATACCCTTTAGGTCCATACCTGTTGCAAAGAGTAAGATGTCATTTTTTTTTTTTTATATGGCTGAGTAATATCTTATTGTGTGTGTGTGTGTGTGTGTGTGTGTGTGTGTGTGTGTGTGTACATACATACCACATCTTCTTCCACTCATCTATTGATGGATACTTGGATTGCTTCCATATCTTGACTATTTTAAATAGTGCTGCAATAAACATAAGGGTGCATGTATTTTTCAAATTAGTGTTTTTGTTTTCTTTGGGTAAATACCCGGTAGTGGAATTACTGAATTACATAGTAATTCTATTTTTAATTTTTTGAGGTATCTTCATATTGTTTTCCACAGCAGCTGCACCAGTTTGCATAGCTATTTAGGATTTCATATGGGAAATTATAGATGAACTAAAGAAGAAACTGTTTGATTTGAAAGCCAATTTTTTAAAAATAGAAGATTCTAGGATTGCTATTCAAGAACATTGGTGTTGAATTGGTAAGAAGACTACCAACTTGGATTTACCCTTTAGGAGTTAAGTCATTTAAAAAAGAAAAGAGGTCTTTGGAAAGCAGAAAGCAGGCCATAATAACTACTTAATTACATAGGCTATAGAAAAGGAAAGCATCTTAGAAGAACCAGGAATGCAGAGAAGGCACCAAGAACTTTGGAGAAAAATGGATTAAAGAACCAGTCTTAGGAAGTTCATAGGGGCCATGATCAAATAATATTCCCTAATTTTCAGAGTTACAGCAAATAGCAGTAAGTGACAGGCTGGATTTCAGAATTATGCTGCATCAGTAAATTCCATGTGTTCCCATTCACATTGAGGTTATGTGTTCGCAGTATTTTTATTGAGATTATTCTGTCTCCATTTTATCAATGTTTGTTAGATGAATGGATGGATGTTTGGGGGAGGCAGTAGTGGTACATAGCCTTCATCTTAGCTTACAGATCTCGGGGAAAAATGAAGATAATTCAGGAATGGACTTTGAGGTCAGTAAGTTACAGGTAATACTTATAGGGGTCTTGAGAACAAATAAAAGTATTTTATATGGGTGAGGATTATAAGTAATTATACAACCAGAGGATGGATTGTGATAGATTTAGTCAGGCTATAAGTCCTTTTTAGTTTCTCCAATCAAGAAATAGTCTCTTTTACCATTCATTGAATCACAGGTGGCTTTGTGACTTGCTGTTTCTAAAAATATGTGGCTGAAGTGATGTGTGATCTCCAGAGCCTAGGCCTCAAGATATCTTGCAGTGTCCTTTTTGTCACCTTGGAACGCTGCTCTGAGGCCATAATATTACTAAGTCAATCTAGCCTGCAGAAAGATGGAAGGACGTCTTGAAGGAAAAAAAAATGGTTTACCTTTTGGTAGCAGTACAAGCTGCCAGACATAAGTGAGGCCATTTGGGACCTTCCTGCTGAGCTCACCTTCCACGTGAGCACAGTTACATAAATGAGAACAAGCAAATTCAGCAAAGGAACCTCCTAGACATGGTTCAGAAACAGGAAAAATAATAAGTTACTGTTATTA
This sequence comes from Puma concolor, assembly GCF_028749965.1. Classification (NCBI taxonomy): domain Eukaryota; kingdom Metazoa; phylum Chordata; class Mammalia; order Carnivora; family Felidae; genus Puma; species Puma concolor. Next base: position 79,697,777 of record NC_141667.1, on the reverse strand, counting down.
TCCACTAAGGTTTGATGTGAGCTTCTTACAAAAAGGCATTTAACTGGAAACAAGACACGATGTTATATAAAAGAGAAGAAAAGATATTTTATGTAAGGAAGGACCACATTCAGTTTAGGAGAAATATGAAAATGTTCATGAAGAATGTGCTATTTGAGGTTTATATTTGAATATGTGTCTGAAAGATAAATTGGGGACATGGTGTAGAAGAATTTGAAAGCCACAGTGTGGTATTTATACTCTGAAAGCAATGGGAAGTTGGCATTGTTTGTTTAGGAGAGTAGCTTAAATCCACTACATAGCCAGTAACCAAGAGTGGAACTAGAACATTGAAGGTACCTCTTGAATCATTGTTCAATGAATGTTCAGAAGTTTTTTCTAATCTCTTAGATGTTACAACACATTGACGTTCTTGATGCCAGCTTAGTCCATTGTGAGAATGTATCAGGATGTGTTAGGAAAAAAGCACTTTAATGTTCCTCAAAGGGCCTGAGAACAGAAGTGAACAAAATGTCTTTGTATTGAATATAGTCTTGAATATATTGACATGCTGCAAACCTATATGGATATATTTTAAACAGATAAAGGAAAAAGGCTGGAGTAAGAGTAAACAAGATGACCTTTCTGGCAAAATGTGCCACTATTTTATGCATGGTCACAGGGTACTTTATGACACATAGCGTTCATGTGGAAAACATTTGCCCTCTTGATCGTTTGGATTAATTCGTACCATAAATGCACCTTTTCCCATCCTGTTCCCAGATTCATGGGCTTGATTAATGGCACTATTTAGGTCTTTATTTTCCCTCTTAACTTGACCTGAGGGAGTCTTCCAGTGTGACCATACTGATTGATGACCACCCTCCCAGTGACTAACTCCACAGAGTGTATGTATGTACAGCTTTATGGCTCATGGAACTCTGGGAACATTTCCAGTCACTTTCTTTTTGTTTCTCCTTGTTTCTAGCTCTCTTTCAAAGAAGATTGTACTTACTCTCTTACTTTATTTGACTTTGTCTCAGAGAGAACCACTCTTGAGTCCTGATTTCAGATACTGCATCCTGGTCTTGACTTTTGCCTGTGCCAGTCAGGAGGCACGTGACATGAGCTTATTTGTACTGTTATCTATCACTGGCTGCATCTCCTGCCCCTGGCTCTCATTGTCGTAACTTCTTCAGCAGAGTTGTGTATAACAGAGAGGCTTAATAATATTTCAGGTTTTTTTTCATGATGAGCTTTTATATTGCTGTGTAAATACATTATATTTTCTCTGTATTATAATTGGCTGCACTTTAGACATGTGTAGTGTCAAACTGCTGAATTTGCTGAATTGTCCGTGATTACTTTTACCAATTAGATTATTTATTTCCTTGTGCTTGATTCTGTTTCCTAAGCTGCTAAAACTTTCCTTCTCATTGTCATCTTCCACACTAATTAAAGACACAATGGGTGCTTTTCCACATCAGTTATGAGTAACCTAAAACAAGGAGGAAAAGCTTTGGGCTTGAACTGAGTCCCAGGAACATAACAGCTAAAATCCAAGTTACTTTCACACTTTACTCTCTTCCTCCTTCCCTCCCTTCATTCTCCACTTTCCTTTTTCTCCCTAAAATAATGTTAACGTCTCCTTGTCTAAGTTACATGGGTCCACCAAAAAACATTTTGAGAAATAATAAAAGTATGGAGAAAAACCTCCTCATTAATTTTTTTTTTCCTTGAAAGACCACCAAACTCTGTTTTTTGGAAAAGACTCTTTGTGCCTGGAGCCAAATACTAAGACATAGTCTCTCTTTGACAGTCAGTGTTGTCCAATGGTTTTTTTTTTCTGGCCTATAAAGATGATGATGATGATGGTACCACTACTTATTGTACTCTTATCATACATAAATTAATTTAATCTTATTTCCATCTATGTTGAGTAGTTGAATCATCACCACTTTTTAAAAAAAATTTTTTTAACGTTTATTTATTATCGAGAGACAGAAAGACACAGAGCAAGAGGAGGGTGGGGCAGAGAGAGGGGGAAGCAGAATTTGAAGCAGGCTCCAGGCTCTGAGCGTCAGCACAGAGCCCAACACAGGGCTCCAGCTCACAAACCACGAGATCATGACCTGAGCCAAAGTCCGACGCTTAACCCGCTGAGCCACGCAGGCGCTCCAAATCATCACCATTTCTTTCTAAGATTTCCTTTGACATACAGAAAAGCCAAAGCCTCCATTTTTAGAATCCTTCTTCCTGTATGTTCCTGGTTGGCCTATGCCAATAAGAAGCATTTTTATTTGACTAGGAAAGCAGAAGGAAGGAGAGGCCATTATTCTCAGAAAGCAGTGTCAGCCAGATGCTGTGCACATGAGACACTGATTGATATGGGCTTCCTGGCCAGTTCCTGGGGACCACCCTCTCACTGCTGCAGAAAGAAAAAGTCAATGGGAGCTTCCTTATATTTTCAGGAGTTGGAGCAGCTAACGCATATCAGTGCTCCAGGCTGAGATCATCAGTGTGGCTTCTCTGACCTTCACTCCCCAACTCTTCGAATTTGTGGGTAGTTCTCTCATTCTTTGTATCAAATCTTTCATGCTTAGAACACATGAAGTGGTTTCTCTTGTTCCAGGAATCCCTGACCAGTAAAAATAAATTCTTTAAGTTTGGTTGATATTCATATTCTTCAGTTAAGAAAACAGGTTTTGTGAGTCATATAACTTGAACTAGTAAGTGAAAGAAGAAAATGAGTCCAGAAGTCTATCTTTGAGTATATACAAATCACTTGTTCTTTTGCTTATCAGGCCTTCCTGTGTTCACTTCCAGCAATGTTGCCTCCTCTATCCCTTCATGTCCTGTGGCTGCAGCCTGTCCGAATACCCATGTCAGCCATCACTGTTCTGTAATATGAGCCCCATAATACTTTCAGAGTAGATTTTATCCTCCAGTTTATGTTCTTTCCTTTTAAATAAAGAGTCAAAATCAAAGGTAAATTTGTGTTTCTTATTTTATCATGTCTCTTAGGAATTTTTTTTCATTCTCTCTATACCTTTTTACTAGAGTTTATTGACCTTCTGACCTGATGAGATACTTACAAAGATTTTTCAGCTCTACATTGGGATAATGACCTTAAAATCTAAAGATGCTGCTTTGGAATCTCATCTTGTAACCTTCTGTGTTACTAATTATGCAGGGTAAATAGTCTGTATATTTACAGTGAGCAGTTTAACTCTAGCATAAATCCAGCATCGTTTGTTAATTTTAGAAGTCAAACGTCAAAGTTATCCAATTTTTCTTGTCAAAGATTTAAATTATATGACAGCTGAAAATTAATTGGTAAATATATCAGTAACTTCATTTTTCTTAAAAGATAAGTGATTCCTGAAAAAAAAATATGGAATAGAGTTTCAGTATGTCTTGCTTTATTTCCTGGGGATTTCCAATTAAATGCATGCTTTTGCTATCAATTATCATGGGAAGATAAGTTAAATCCACTCAATTAAACAGTCACTTTTGAAGATTCTGGGCCTGACTTTGACCCATCTTAATGTTAATTTAGCCTCCTTTCAAAGGGAAGTGAATGATTTACCTAAGGATTTCTGTTCATTAGTATTAATTAGTGAATTCATTCGACTATGTCAAGAGGAGATAAGAGATAATTTGAAGGGGAAAAGCAGTACCTTTTGATGGACTATGATAATCATTAATTTATCTCTATTCACTTTATATTGCCATGGAAAGATACAAATGCTTTTGCCTATTGTCCTCTTTAAAATTCTGTTTTTACACCTGCCACTATAGCAAGTTCTGTATGGACTATAAAGTGCTCAGTTTCATTGCATGGACTTACTGACTTTTGTAGTCATCAGATTTCAAATATTTTCTATCATCTCCCCTTATGTATTCCTTCATTCCAGACTCTTACAGAGGCTCTGTTGCAGGTGCTAGGTATACCCTACCCATAAATCAGTCAAAAAGTCAATACATACATATATACCTAGACAAATACATAATGACCACTAAACATGTTCTTGACATGAGAAACTCAGAGTGAAGGCTGGGACAAACATGCAAAGTAATTATAATAAAACTAGGAAATTTTGAAACAGAAATATGATTAAAGTGGGTTATCACAGAAGAGGAGTTAACAAAATTTGCTTTAATTGTCCAGGAAAGCCACACTGGATGGCTGGTATATTAGCTGGGGCCTAAGCCATATGAGCAGTTCTTTAGGCAAAAAAGTGGAGCATGGGTTGATAATGGAGTAAGGAATCCTAAAGGAGGGAATAGTATAGATACTCTGGTTAAAGAATAATAACAAAAATAAGATAGTCATTACTTTCATATTTAATGTTTGTAGTCAAATTTAATTTAAAACTTCCCATTTTATAGCTCCTCTCTTATTTTAGGCTTACAGCACTCATCATGTACTGGATGCCACATAAATATAGCTTCAACAACTTCTTAGCTGTTACATAATTCCAAGTTCTTTAAGCTAAGGTAAATAATGACTATATTAAAAACTTAGTATTTTTATAGTTACCATGGATTTAATTTGGGGATTATAGCCTCTCCAAAGAGACCTTATCAGTGATGCTTTCCAAGAGTTAGCAAGAGCATTAAAACAGATAAACAACAAAAACAACAACAACAAACAAACTAGCCCAGTTGTTTCTCATAAAAAAACAACCAGTGTACTTAAAGATTAGGCAAGAAATTTATTGGATCGGTGTGGAGGATGTATTACTTCAGAAGGGGTGTGCATTAGTAAAGTCTTAAGGAACCTTGGTCAACTCTGACCCCAGTCTTTTTAATACATGAAATCTCTGCGGCAAAATGGGCTAAGGTTGCTTCCTCCTCAGATCCATGAGGACTTAGAATATGTAGGTTCTGGTACTGATTCTGGCACTTGCTAGAAACATGGCTAATAAACTTCTTGGAAGTGCTGTAGTTTCCCCTTCTTGTTGCATGGGATGATGCCATTCTGCGAAAATGAAATAATACATATAGGAAAGAGCTATGTAAACTACAAAGTACTTTATCAACTCCCTAGACATTGCCAGATATTCTGGACTCCTGAGTATGCATATTGTGGAAGGCACCATTTGGGAACAGATGAAGGAACCACATCATGCATAGAGTCATTTAGACAATGTCAGGGCACGACCAAGACTTCTATCCAATGTCTCTTCAGGATTCTCTATGCTATACCATGTTGAGTTTTTCTGTGAGTTTGTGTTGGAGAAATGGACTTAGAATATTGCTGTGTTGGCAGTTTTGCCACTAAAAATGACTACTTAGAAAAACTGTATTTGTGGTCCATCTGCTTTCATTGTGGGAGCTGTAAATGTAGGAGATACATTACTTCCATTAATCTGTGCTTCTGAGTGCATTTCTTTTAAAATTCTTAGAAGTATCTGTCATTTTATACTTAATACTGTACTAATTCACACTAATGACTTGAAAATTCCCAAGAGATAACTAAATTGTGCAAATGAGTAGAAATGAACATTAAAAGGCAACATTATAAAATCAGGAATGTGGAATCCTGAGATGTACTTTATTTATTTTGACAAGGGCAGTTTACTTTCGGTAACTCATAATAAAGTACTGCTGTAGAATAGTAAATGTACTAAAGTTGTTTTATTAAAGTAATAAAGCCTGAATGGGAGTCCTTACTAAAGCCCACCACCATTAAATTCTTACAAAATACTGTAAATATGCCAGGTTATTGTGTTTTTTATTTTCTGTGTAAAATTCTATTTAAAAATGTGGAGTTTCCAGAAAACATGAGTTTGAAGTCTCCTCTTTCTTCCTGCACTTGTCTTTGGAATGAAGACATTTTTCTAATTTCCTGAACAATTCCAAACATTCATTTTCAATTGTTTAGAATACTTCATTAATAAGACAAAGATCATGACCAAGTTCACGGAAAAGCTCAATGCTGACAGTATGTGCTTGATCCTCACTGACTTTTGCAAATACAGAGCAGAGGCACAAGAAACAATGAAGTCAATGGGTGGATTCAAGGAGGTACACCTATACTGTGTGCAAGTCTAGCCACTGAGCTCTTCCTGGCTGATTTTGCCTAATCATGGAGTTTGTGTCCATTCACTCAATTTTACTGTGGTCATATTTTTCAAAGTTAGATATGACACATTTTGTCTCTTCTGGGTTCTTTCTGGGCCCATGATATATAGAGCTCTGTAATACGTGCTGTTAATCATAAGAAATTTGATCAGTTTTATGAATCATGGCTAAGGGGAAGCAGAACCATATTTTTAAACTTGGTTTGTAAATGTTTGTCTTCCTGTAAGTTGTGGTATAAGATGAAACTAGTGCTCCATCTTCTCTAGAGAGAAGAGAAGAAGCAGTCATGGTACATGTGAAAAAGACATGGAATTGTCATTGTTGCTTATATTTTTATTAAAGCACCATATGGATGAGTTTGAAAGGCTTAATAAAACCCATTGCCACTTCTGGAAAAGTAACCGAAAGTGCTACTGACTAGCTGTTGTGTCCTTTATTCTGGATAATCAATAGCTCTTTCGTTAATACTGTGGAACCTGAAGCCATACGTAACTGATTTCTGTACTCTTTTCATACACTTTAGTCTTGCTTAAAGTCATGTTAAGCTGAATTGTGTTCTATCATTTTTTGTTGACTGAAAATCCAGTTTGTAGAAATAGGATTATTGTTAGTTATTCAAAACTTCTAATAGGCTATAACCCATACAAAACAAATAAAAATAGCAAGTCCATGGTATATTTTCTCCTTTTATTCAATTTTCTTTGTTGGCATGTTATGTAATGAAATGGTATGAATAGTAATATGTAGTTTGTATGTGGTACTTTTTTAATAACTAATTTTATTCAGTCTCTTTTTATTAAGTGAATGTGCTGATCACCTGCTAGCTGAAGTTCACCAAGTTACAAAGACATTTCTAACATAAAAGTATAACAAGAAAGCATGAAATGCAGTGAAATTATATTGTTATTATATTTTTCCTCCATTTCTTGCTCCTCCTTGGCCTCATTGTGTATTATGAATTCAAAAGTGGAGGCAAATTGGTGGTTTGTGAATTTTCTAGAACCTACAGAAAAAAACTGCAACCTCATTTTTAGAGTATGAAGTAATACAGTGTGGCCAAAGTTAGAAATGCTCAAATCCATGTGAAAACAGAGTTCCAAGGTCAGCTCAGAGTTAAATATATAGGATAAGTGACAGAGTCTGAAACATTCTTGTAGATAGTGGTTTTTAGGAATCTCACAGGCTCAGAGTTGTCTGATACATCTCAGTGTGAGTCAGAATTTTCCCTCTGCAAATGTCCTATTTAAATTTTCCACCCCTTACTATCATAGTGTATACAATCCAAGAGGTCTGATTTCAAATTTTAGTGTCATAGTTTACTATTTATGTGACTTTGGATACATTAATTAACCTTTTGAGTCTCAGTTTCCATATTACGTGGGTGGAGTTAATAATTACTCCTTTTTCTTAAAAATGTGATGAGGATTATATGGTATAATACAGATGATATTTTTAACTTAAATGTGGTCATATTTTAAGTGCTTTTAAAGTCGATACATTGAGGAGGAAATGTATTGTTCATTCATCTAGTCCTTTACCCAAACCATCAACCACCTTGGTAGGTCTGTATTGTAGTCTGGTAGTTTTGTAAGTATGGGAGATATCTGGGCTGTCTCAGTGAATGCCTTAGCGCAGCTGGGTGGTTACTAGAGACAACGTGTAAACAAGCAATTTTAATACAGTGATACAGGTGCTGTATGAAATACATATAAAATGCCAATGTGACCACAGGAAGAAGAAAATATCAGCTGAAGTATAAACAAGCAATACAGAAAACTTAACTAGAAGGATGGTTCTTAGCTTGAGTCTAGAATACTAAGAGGAATAAAACAGGTGGACAAAGAATTGCGGTATCCCAGACATTCCTTACAAAAAAAAATGTCAAATTCTACTAATCCTAAAACTGCATGGAGCTTGGAGAATGGTGAGAAATTTCTAAATGGCCAGAAGAAATCTGTTGGACAGGTATAGCTTTAAAAATGTATAATTTACAATATTTCTATTTTTAGCAAGATTTAAGTAAACAGCAAAGAAATCAACTTCTCTCAAACTTTTAACTAGGTCTAATTTTTAGCTGGTATGAAGCTGTTTATTTCTTCTGCTTATAAGGAATTGCAGTAAGATAGACACAAACTGCTACAATTATTTCTTTTTTTATGTAAATAAAAATTACAATACTTGTCACTCTGGGTGGGAGCTGTATTCCAAGAAAATATTTAGTGAATGCACTTTCTCTTTGGCCATGGCAGTAAAAGGCATGTTGGCAGAGGGCATGGTTTCTGTATTTGATCATATACTTCACAAAAGAAACTATTTGCTTTCATTAACTTAGAGTTTCCACAATGGAATTTATATAATCCTTGTTTTTAATGAAAAAAAAAATGTTATCCTGTATTCCACACTGAGGTGATAGGTTCAGCAATAATAGTTGCTGTGTAAAGTGCTAAGTCCTTTCCTATGTTTGTTTCTTTCTAACACCAGGTTATGCTGTCTAGTTAAAATTTTACTAAGGCTGTAATTCAATAAGTCTTGTTTGTTAACAAGACTATGTTAATCGTATCCATTGTTGTATGTGTATGTGAGAGAGAGGACGTATTTTCTCTCACGAATGTACTTTTACATAAGAAAAGATTAAAACCCCTTTTCTTAAAAATATTCAACTAAACATTTTCTTTAAAAAGTAAAAAAAAAAAAGGTAAAATAAATAAAAAATATACAACCCAAATTCCAGTTCTCTGTGTTGAAAACTTTGAATTGAATCATGTAGTGTGCAATATTGAGGACTATCTAAAATTATAGATGTGTTGTACTGCTGATTCTGAGTAAACCCAGTGCAAATTATTCAACTTTTAATTTTCTAATTCTTTGAAATAAGTTTTGGCTTGCATACATCAAGGTATGTTATATAGAGCAATTATGTATATTCCATTAAGAAAGACATATCAAGGAGTGTCTGGGTCACTCAGTTAAGCATCCAGCTCTTGGTGTCCACTCGAGTCATCATCTCATGGTTTGTGAGTTTAAGCCCCACATTGGGCTCTGTGCTGACAGTTTGGAGCCTGCTTGGGATTCTCTCCCTTTCTCTCCCTCTCTCTCTGAGAATAAATAAACAAACTTAAAAAATAATGGGGCACCTGGGTGTCTCAGTCGGTTAAGCGTCCAATTCTTGATTTTGGCTCAGGTCATGATCTCACAGTTTGTGAGTTTGAGTCCTGCATTGGGCTCTGTGATGACAGTGTGGAACCTGCTAGGGATTCTCTGTTTCCCTCTCTCTCTGCCCCTCCCATGCTCATGCTCTCTCTCTCCCTCTCAAAATAAATAAACATAAAAAAAAAAAAAAGGAAGACCTATCCAAACTAAGCTTGTATTAGGTTCCCAGGACCAACATTAGCATCCTGAGGATGTGTTAGAAATGCAGAACACTGGGCACCACCCCCAAAGTACTTAATCAATATCAGCTTTTTAACAAGATCTCCAGGTGAGTCATTGTACATTAAGTTTAAGAAGCACTATTGTAACTGCACCATTATTAAATAAGTGTGGAGCAGAAAGTTAAAATTCCTGATGAAATGCACAAACCTTTTACCTGTCTATTATTGATACACCAAAGTTTCAAAGAACTTCTAGGATAATCCTTTGGTACATGAAAGAATTTATAAAGTCTATGATGGCAGAATAGTATTTTGAGATAGTAAACTATTTCTATTTTTTCACTGTTTTATTCCTGTAGTTTTTCCTTTCCCATAACTCCCCTTCAAACAGCAAATAGACAATATGTTCACTTGCCTTACCGGAGCGATATGGTGTGGTACAAAGCAGAAATTGTATGAATGATCATGGTTTCCCAAAGGCAAAGCCCTTAGACAAGAGGTTTCAAAATTATGCTCTTCAGGTTAAAAGCATACCACAGATGTGTTTTGTTAGTAAAGCACTTGTTTATTTTAGTTTTTAATGCAGAAGTATGTGGTCAAAAGGATTCTTTTCTTCTTGCCTCCATTGCCAAGAAGAGGGTTGGGAGCTCCTTAAAAAGTCAAGGCTAAACTTCCCTATTAAACTAGTGGATGTAACAAAAATGAAGACTAAGTTCTTAAAAAAATCAATACCCAATGCTCATATAGCACTTATTATGTGCAAGGGATTGTTCTAAGTAGGCCTCTTTGAGGGAGTTAGCCACACAAATGTCTGGGGAAAGGTGTTCTAAATGTAGGAAACAGCTACTATGCAGTCTCCAACATGGCAGCATGCCCATCCAGTGCTAGTCAAGTAGGCTTGTGTGGCTACACCAGAGTAATACAAGAAGAAAGCAAAAGAAAACTGGATCAGAGAGGTCACAGGGACCTTCACTGGTTTAGGCCATTGGAGAACCATGTCTTACACACTGAGTAAGCCAGGACATATTTCAGGGCTAACTCTTTGCTCTTCATAGTGTTTGTTCCGTACTTTATTTATTTTTTTATTTTTGTTTTTCCAATATATGAAGTTTATTGTCAAATTGGTTTCCATACAACACCCAGTGCTCATCTCAAAAGGTGCCCTCCTCAATACCCATCACCCACCCTCTCATCCCTCCCACCCCCCATCAACCCTCAGTTTGTTCTCAGTTTTTAAGAGTCTCTTATGCTTTGGCTCTCTTCCACTCTAACCTCTTTTTTTTTTCCTTCCCCTCCCCCATGGGTTTCTGTTGTTTCTCAGGATCCACATAAGAATGAAACCATATGATATCTGTCCTAATCTGTATGGCTTATTTCACTTAGCATAACACTCTCCAGTTCCAGCCATGTTGCTACAAAGGGCCATATTTCATTCTTTCTCATTGCCACGTAGTACTCCATTGTGTATATAAACCACAATTTCTTTTTCCATTCATCAGTTGATGGACATTTAGGCTCTTTCCATAATTTGGCTATTGTTGAGAGTGGTGCTATAAACATTGGGGTACAAGTGCCCCTATGCATCAGTACTCCTGTATCCCTTGGGTAAATTCCTAGCAGTGCTATTGCTGGGTCATAGGGTAGGTCTATTTTTAATTTTTTGAGGAACCTCCACACTGTTTTCCAGAGTGGCTGCACCAATTTGCATTCCCACAAACAGTGCAAGAAGGTTCCCGTTCCTCCACATCCTCTCCAGCATCTATAGTCTCCTGATTTGTTCGTTTTGGCCACTCTGACTGGCATGAGATGATATCTGAGTGTGGTTTTGATTTCTTTTCCCTGGTGAGGAGCGACGTTGAGCATCTTTTCATGTGCCTGTTGGCCATCCGGATGTCTTCTTTAGAGAAGTGTCTATTCATGTTTTCTGCCCATTTCTTCACTGGCTTATTTGTTTTTCGGGTGTGGAGTTTGGTGAGTTCTTTATAGATTTTGGATACTAGCCCTTTGTCTGATATGTCATTTGCAAATATCTTTTCCCATTCCGTTGGTTGCCTTTTAGTTTTGTTGGTTGTTTCCTTTGCTGTGCAGAAGCTTTTTATCTTCATAAGGTCCCAGTAGTTCATTTTTGCTTTTAATTCCCTTGCCTTTGGGGATGTGTCGAGTAAGAAATTGCTACAGCTGAGGTCACAGAGGTCTTTTCCTGCTTTCTCCTCTAGGGTTTTGATGGTTTCCTGTCTCACATTCAGGTCCTTTATCCATTTTGAGTTTATTTTTGTGAATGGTGTGAGAAAGTGGTCTAGTTTCAATCTTCTGCATGTTGCTGTCCAGTTCTCCCAGCACCATTTGTTAAAGAGACTGTGTTTTTTCCATTGGATGTTCTTTCCTGCTTTGTCAAAGATGAGTTGGCTATAGTTTTGTGGGTCCAATTCTGGAGTCTCTATTCTATTCCATTGGTCTATGTATCTGTTTTTGTGCCAATACCATGCTGTCTTGATGATGACAGCTTTGTAGTAGAGGCTAAAGTCTGGGACTGTGATGACTCCCGCTTTGGTCTTCTTCTTCAATATTACTTTGGCTATCTGGGGTCTTTTGTGGTTCCATACAAATTTTAGGATTGCTTGTTCTAGCTTCGAGAAGAATGCTGGTGCACATGTGATTGGGATTGCATTGAATATGTAGATAGCTTTGGGTAGTATTGACATTTTGACAATATTTATTCTTCCAATCCATGAGCACGGAATGTTTTTCCATTTCTTCATATCTTCTTCAATTTCCTTCATAAGCTTTCTATAGTTTTCAGCATACAGATCTTTTACATCTTTGGTTAGATTTATCCCTAGGTATTTTATGCTTCTTGGTGCAATTGTGAATGGGATCAGTTTCTTTATTTGTCTTTCTGTTGCTTCATTATTAGTGTATAAGAATGCAACTGATTTCTGTACATTGATTTTGTATTCTGCACCTTTGCTGAATTCATGTATCAGTTCTAGCAGACTTCTGGTGGAGTCTATCGGATTTTCCATGTATAATTTCATGTCATCTGAAAAAAGTGAAAGCTTAACTTCATCTTTGCCAATTTGATGCCTTTGATTTCCTTTTGTTGTCTGATTGCTGATGCTAGCACTTCCAACACTATGTTAAACAACAGCGGTGAGAGTGGACATCCCTGTCGTGTTCCTGATCTCAGGGAAAAAGCTCTCAGTTTTTCCCCATTGAGGATGATGTTAGCTGTGGGCTTTTCATAAATGGCTTTTATGATCTTTAAGTATGTTCCTTCTATCCCGACTTTCTCGAGGGTTTTTATTTAGAAAGGTTGTTGCATTTTATCAAAGGCCTTTTCTGCATCGATTGACAGGATCATATGGTTCTTATCTTTTATTAATGTGATGTATCATGTTGATTGATTTGCGAATGTTGAACCAGCCCTGCATCCCAGGAATGAATCCCACTTGATCATGGTGAATAATTCTTTTTATATGCCGTTGAATTCTATTTGCTAGTATCATATTGAGAATTTTTGCATCCATATTCATCAGGGATATTGGCCTGTAGTTCTCTTTTTTTATTGGGTCTCTGTCTGGTTTAGGAATCAAAGTAATACTGCCTCTTCGCCCTTCCTACCCTCTTCCGTGGGCCTCTCATCTGTGCTTGGCTCCGGAGACTCCGTTCTGCTAGTCTTCTGGCGGTTTTCTGGGTTATTTAGGCAGGTGTAGGTGGAATCTAAGTGATCAGCAGGATGCGCGTGAGCCCAGTGTCCTACGCCGCCATCCTCCCAGGATCCCCTGTTCCGTACTTTATTTAATTCTTAGCTCTAATTTCTCCTCTTCAGAGAGACCTCCCCGATGACCAAATCCAACGTGCTTCACCTTGTATTCTCTAACTACTTATCTTGCTTTGAATTTTTATATGTTTATTACTAACTAAAATTGCTTTATGTATTTACTTTTCATCTGTGAAATCAGATCGATTTCATTTGTTGGAATGAAAAAGCCAACAGAACATGACTTTGGTCTTGCTTATTTCTCTATCTCTCAGGTCTAGGACAGTGTCTGGCTTATGATAAGCTAAATAGATTGTTGTGTTTAAAAGGCAAATAATGAATGTATATTTGTATTTTATAAAAGAACATTGAACTGCTGAGAATTATCCTTGGAAAGGTAAGAAAATTGGGCTCACACAAGTTTAGTTTGTGCATGGATGGAATATTGGAGAGTGGGGGATGTTTTAAAGAGAATGATATAATGATTAACCTTATGCATTAGATTAGTCAGGTTCTGCAGAGAAACAGAACAATAGGACATTTTATACATATACACACACATACACATACACATACATTATCTCCTCCTACAGAGATATAGAGAGATAGAGAGAGAGAGAGAGAGATGTATGTATGGAGGATTGGCTCACATGATTATGGAGGCTGAATGTGAGCTAAAGAACCAGAAAAATGAATAATGCAGTTGTAGTCTGAGTCAAAAGACCTGACAGCCAAGATCACCTGTCAGAAAAAGACCAGTGTTCCAGCTCAGCAGTCAGGCTAAGAGACTAAATTCTCCCTTTGCCACTTTTTTTGTTTTTCAATATTCAGACCCTAAATGGACTAAATGATGCTCACTTATATTGGAGAGGGTCATATGCTTTTGTAATCTATTGATGCCAATAGTAATCTCATCTGGAAACACTCTCACAGACATAACCAGAAATAATGGTAATCCAAATATAGGAGCACCTCCTGCCCCAGTCATTGGCATGTCATATTCACCATCATAGCATGGAATTTAAACTAGCCATGAAAACAAGTGAAGGTAAGAACATGGTGACATGGTGAAAACTTATGAAAGTCCATAGATTTGGAGTTTTGAGATCAAAGTATTGACTGAAGAAATAGTACTAGATGAGGAAAGCAGGGTGCTTGGTGGTGCTATTTAGGGAATGAGAAGTTAAGAAATCAGAGGCAGCCCAGTTATCGGTAATGTAGTTTTCGGGCTTGTGTGGCTGAAGTTGCAAAATTTTGGAGATGACGAGTTCAAAGGTCCAAAAGTTTAGGGTGTTATTTGAGTCATTCTGATGCTTAAGCTCCCAAAGAGTAATGATGGAGAGGAGGACAGTGAGTCATGCGTAAGTTCCGTATGAATGGGGAGGGGGGACTGGTGCTGTGATCATATCCAAGCTAAAATTTCGCTGTGATGTATCATCATTCCTCTTATGAAATTCCTTTAAGTCCTCCTATCTCTAAAACAGGTCTATTAAATTAATGAATTAATTTTGTGTTGTGAAGATCTTCTTGATACAGCCTTTCCTTCTTCACCATTATCTCCTACAGTTTCACCCAACTCACCTTACATGGAGGTGATAGTGATCTCCTGTTATGTGCTATTGCACATAGTATTTTCTCTGCATTGAGTGCACTTATTGTTTATTATTTTTCTGCCCTGTAAACCCTAATTATTAAGAGATTAGTGATTTCCTCTTCTGTGAAGACTTCTTTGTTGTTGGTAGAGGTAATTTCTCCATTATGTAGCCTACTTTTGTGCCTCATTGATTTTTCACTTATTTTATTTATCATGCATATTGTCATAATTTGTCTTTCTCCCAGGTAAGACAGTAACGTTGAGGATGTTTCATTCTAGTGTTGATACATCACATGCCCTCAATAAAGATTTCTTTGCTGAATCAGCTAATAATGATTAAATTAACAGGCTTATTAGGCGATTTATGAGTTATTGCTAAAGAAGAATTTTTTTATTTCAGTATGGCCTAAAGGCAGTAGAAATCCTACTGTAAGTTTGCTATTGAGAAAAGTTTTGTTCCTTATTGCTGTCTAGAATGATGAACGCTTTTTAAATTTTTTTTAATGTTTATTTTTTGAGAGAGAGAGATGGAGTACAAGCAGGGGAGGAGCAGAGAGAGGGAGACACAGAATCTGAAGCAGGCTCCAGGCTCTGAGCTGAGCTGTTAGCACAGAGCCCGATGCGGGGCCTTGAACTCACAGAAGGTGAGATCATGACCTGAGCCAAAGTGTGACGCTTAACCGACTGAGCCACTCAGGTGCCCCTAGAACGATAAACATTTTGACATTTCCTTGTAATATGTTGTAATGATGTGTAAATATAGGCCGTGACCACAAAATTTATCTTCCTGTTTTTCCTCACTTCTTCTAACCAGAATTATTGCTCAAACTCTAGTATTTCTTGGAACATAATAGTTTCATAGAATGGAAATAAAAAAATCAGATCAAGGATAAGGGGTAATATTAATAAACTCTTTGCAACCGTTTAGCAGGTTAGCAAAAAAGTTGCTTGATAAGCTAGGTATGCCAGTAAAAAGCATTATCATGAAGGTATTCCTTTAAAAATTTATTAAAAATTAACACATACAGATTTTAGGGTAGAAATTAATATGATTATTGAAAAGATTATTATGTTTTACAAAGGAGCTGCTTAAAGTGATTAGTTTATATTTCATTAGTATCTCTTTTTTGATATTGGATAGAATAAGCAGATGGAAAATATGCTTCTAGAATGTCTTTGGAATTATGGCTATGGGTTTCTTAAATATGTTAGAAAGACTGCTGGCAGATGTGCATGAAAGCAAAGAAAACCTTTGTGTAACAACAACAACAACAACAACAACAAGTCCATAGATTTTAAACTATGTTAAGGTACTCAGGCAAGTAAGGCATGTTTTTTTTAATTTTTTTTTTTCAACGTTTATTTATTTTTGGGATAGAGAGAGACAGAGCATGAACGGGGGAGGGGCAGAGAGAGAGGGAGACACAGAATGGGAAACAGGCTCCAGGCTCCGAGCCATCAGCCCAGAGCCCGACGCGGGGCTCGAACTCACGGACCGCGAGATCGTGACCTGGCTGAAGTCGGACGCTTAACCGACTGCGCCACCCAGGCGCCCCAAGTAAGGCATGTTTTGAATAGGATAACTGGTAGCATTGTCAATAAAATCACCTTGCTTAGCATACTTAAGCCGTATTTTTGGTGGAGAAAATCCCATTGTTTTGTCAAGATATGAGAAAGTAATGGCATTTGCTCTTTCTTATATGTCTGTTTTACTGAACTAGTTTTCAACCTGTCAGGCATCTAAGAAGAAACAAGGATTTTTTCTATGTCTAGCTAACTGAAAACAAAACAAGTTTGCTTTTTTTTCTAGTTATAAACATTAGATTTGTCTTTTATTCTTTATTTATTTAAAAGTTTTTTTATAATTATTCTAGAGACAGAGAGCAAGTAGAGGAGGGGAGCAGAAGCAGAGAGAGAGAGAGAGAGAGAGAGAGAGAGAGAGAGAGAAAGAGAGAGAGAGAGAGAAAGGAAGAAAACAAATCTCAAGCATGCTAACTTGGAGCCCGACATGGGCTCAGTCCCACAACCCTGGGATCATGACCTGAACCAAAACCAAGAGGAGGATGCTCAATCGTGAGCCACCCAGGTGCCCCCAGATTTTCCTTTTCTTCTTAAGAGAAGTGTTGCTCAGATTTCTTGGGAAAATTTGGTTTTGAGTTGGGGCTACTGAAAGGTGACTCTTGGTGCAAAAAAGTAGGATACCACTTTCTTCGGGTTTATCTCTTTGCAGTTCAGTGACTGAAGAAACACAGGCATTTGCAATTGGCTAAAAAGAATTCTATTTAAATTTTTTTAAATTCTCGGAGTGATCAACAACAATGAAAAAGTTTCACTCACCATGTAGCTCATTTCTTATTCATCAAGATTGAGCATTTGGGTGTTCAATTCACTTTGTAAGAGTGAATAAAAATTAAGAAACTAAAGAAAGTACACTTAAATTTTTTTTTTAAATGTTTATTTTTGAGAGTGAGTGAGTCAGAGCATCAGGGGAGGAGCAGAGAGAGACACACACACAGAATCTGAAGCAGGCTCCGGGTTCTGAGCTGTCAGCACAGAGCCTGATATGGGACTTGAACCCACAAACCGTGAGATCATGATCTGAGATGAAATCAAAAGTAGGACATTTAACCAACTGGGCCACCTAGGCACCCCAAGAAAGTCCAATTTAAGAAGAATAGGGAAATAGAACTTTAAGGCCATCAGTACTTTTTCCCTCAAATTTCATGTCCTGAATAGATGATAAAAACGTTAATCTTTTGTTTCTTATAGTCCAGGTATATCATTTTATGCTAAATTTTATCTTTTCATACTACCTTATCATTTTACTCTATCTCATAAAATGAATAATAATTAACAAAAATAAATTGAAATTATAATAACTTAAGCGTTTGATGCTTAAAAACAGGGGAGATCAGAGTGATCAGGGAAAGCCTATTAAATTTACCAGGGGCTGTTCTAGAAGGAGACTGGGCCCACTACGGTGAAATTCAGTATAAATAAGCCTTTGTTGGGGAACCTAGAAATTTTATTTCACTTCACCTAAATCTGCTAGAATGTCCAGAGTAAGACTTTTTATGCCTTTTTATATGCCTGATAGAGTCTGCATGTGATAGGTGCTATCTTGAATCATCATTCTCACATGACTCATCTTTTGAAATAAAATGGATGCACTTCATCTCATTAAAAAAACATGTTATTTGAATGCATATTGTGGAGTTTTTATGCTTTTAAAAGTGATACTATAATGTTGCTAGAATCCTAGCATTAACATTTTTAAATGACAGTGCTACAGGTGGTAGTGGTATTTTGACTTACTTGGAAATCGGCTTTTGAGGAGGGAGTTTACTTTTACCTAATGAAGTTATAGGTATAAAACTGAGCACAACTGGGATAAATGTTGGTTCAGTTTTCTCTTTTCAAAACACTCCTTGGATTCTGGAGCACTGTGTTGACATTGTTTCTATTTGCCTTACCAGCATCTCTTCCATTGGGAGCTCTTCTTTCTTTGGTACTCCAGTGTGGTCGGTCTTTCTTTTTCTTTCTTTCTTTCTTTCTTTCTTTCTTTCTTTCTTTCTTTCTTTCTTTCTTTCTTTCTTTCTTTCTTTCTTTCTTTCAAGTTTACTTATTTTTGAGAGAGACAGAGAAGGTGTGAACAGGAGAGAAGCAGAGAGAGAGGGAGAGAGAGGGAGAGAGAGAATCCCAAGCAGTTTCTGTGCTGTCACCACAGAGCCCAATGGGGAGCTCAAATTCATGAAACCATGAGATCATGACCTGAGCTGAAACCAAGAGTTGGATGCTTAACCGACTGAGCCACCCAGGAGCCCCTACTCCAGTGTGGTTTTTCAGTCTATTACCTACTGCTCTCTCACCCTCCTCAAAGGATGAGGGCTGGCTTGTAGTTCCAGTTGGCCATTCACAGGCAGCAATCTAAAGGGACAGTCTATAAATATCTGCCACCGTATTTGCTCTGGTTCCTGGTTCCTGTGGCCTTGTGTTTCACCTCTTCTGTGATTCCATGAGTTAGTCTGTTCTCAAACAAACAGCCCATCAGTCCCTCTAGTTTTTAAATGTTCTTACCATTGGAAAATTAACGAAGGTCTGGATACCCAAAGGAGGTGGCTGCTGATAGAGAGGAAGGCCAGGCCTTAGAAAAGGGTGAGTAGTTGTCTATGATGCAGAGGCTCATATATAACTTTGCTGAAGGCTCTTCTAAGTCATTTTGGGACTAACTGACTAGCTGTCTGGGTTGCTAGTGCCCAGTTTATAGAGCCATTATGACATCTTGCCTCACATGTTTATGGGAAGGATATTAAAACAGGTGGCCTGTCATGGGGAGATTTTTTTACCCAAATATCTAAATTTAGCTATCAAGTTATTTATATGTGTTGAATAAGGAAATCTCCAAGGTATAAACTTCATAGTTTTCCAGATACAATCTAAAACTCTTGTCAGCTTTGTCCTCAATATATGATAAGTGAGGATTTAGAAATCAAATATCTAGCAGAAAAAAAGCAGATTTCATGTGTCCCAACTCTGTCTATTGCTTCTCATATAAAAATCAGTTAAATATGACCTCTTTCTGTGGCTTTTATCCTGAGCTTTTGGCTGCAAAGGCAAGAATTGTTTATAGGCCAGTTAGTGTAATCTCAATATTGATTCCTACCTCTTAAGGCTTCTTCAAAGCTTTTGTCAAAACACTCACACAAGAATCAGAGTGGGCAGAAATTGATTTTGGAGAGCAAATCTTTCTTTTGAGTACACATTAAAAAAAAAAAGAAAAAAACTGTGACCTAACCATTCTCCTTTTTCACATTTTCTAGTGCAGTTTATTTTAGCTTTTAGATGCTTTCCTGTTTTGGTAAATAATAAGGTAAACATCTTTATATATGTCAACCTGGTGGATGTTGGGAAGAAGTTAGAGGGAGAAGGTAGCTACATATAAGCTGCTGTTGAGGATAATACACTCAAGCTTGACTGGTCTAGACATGACTTGCCTCCTTTCAGCTGGAGTGCTGACACAGGAAACTGCAATAAAGCAGCTATAGAACAGAAGTCTTAAATTTGGCATTCTTTGGTCGAGATAAATAAACTCCTATGAGACGTACTGGTTTTTCTCTCCACTAACATTTGTTGGCCCAAGAGAATTATAAATCCATCCATTGTATTTTTTGCCAAACTCCTTCCAAAGAAGTGAAGCTAAAGACTCTGGATTCAGTAAGGCAAGTAGGCAAGGCATGTGAGCTGTGAGACTGGCAGGTGAGTTTTAAGACAGGGAGCCTAGAATAATCCATAAGCCCATGTTGGAGGTTAAATTCAGATTGAAAGCACAGTGGATAGACACAACGAAGTACCTGTCTGAATGTTATGAGCCCTGCAGTATATCTCAGGATAAGAGGATGGATAATGGAGGCATAATCAACATAAAACTGGTTAAGAATGGGATATAGGAGGCAGAGACTCGCCAGATGCCTTGATGTATTGGAGCCTATGTATGTATGGTGGTTTTAGCAGGGACCTGTGCATTTACCTTTGGTTGAAGATGGAGCTGATAAGGACCTGTTTTTACATCTCCCATAAGTCTAGGTCTTCATCATTTTAACCATTAGAGTAATATATTCAGGAGCATTCTTGAATTAGCAGTTAGATTGCCATTACCATTGATTCCTCCAGGCAAAAACCCTACATAGTAGACCAGGTGGTGGGTTTGATCCTGAACTCTGATGAGCTCTGAAGCTTCCTTATAACATAATCCAGGTTCCATTGCAGAAAATTAGTGCAGGTCTCTCAGATACAAGGAAGAAAATAAGTTCTTAGTGATTTGAACATAGTAGAGAGGAATGAATAAAATATGAATGTGTGGGTGGGTTTACATTAATAGTGGCAATTAGAAACATAAATTTACCAGACTGATGACTTGTGCCATTTTTGAGGGCTTTACGCACTTAACCCCTAGCTTCTAGCATGAGTGAGGGATACATAAGTACTGGAACTATATACTGCTTGTTATTTATATATATTCTGCCTGCTTTTGACATGTTCATGGATCTCCACTTCCCCTATCAATGACCCTTGAAGTCATCTATGTGTGGTCTCTGTCTGATGTTTAGAACTTCAGCCATAACACTGAGTAAGATGAGTAGGACAAGGAGTTAGTGAGAATGGGATTCATAGTTTCTTCTAAAAAAACACTGTGAGTGTAGATAAGCAACATTAATTGTGTCATAATATTGTATGTAAAAAAGCCATATCGTCAGTCAAACAGAAACTATGCCCATCTATAAAGAATTCCTGCTTGAGAAGTAATATTCTGCAAGGAGTATTATTTATCTCATTTTCATCTTTTTTGAGAAACCGAAACTTGATGGTAATATTTTGTTACGAATACCAGATCTGGGGGTGCCTGGGTAGCTCAGTTGGTTAAGCGTCCGACTTCAGCTTAGGTCATGATCTCGCAGTTCATGGGTTTGGGCCCCAAGTCAGGCTGTGGGCTGACAGCTCAAAGCCTGGAACCTGCTTCAGATTCTATGTCTCCCTCTCTCTCTGCCTCTCCCCCTCTCACGCTCTGTCTCTCTCAAAAATAAATATTAAAAAAAATTTAAAGAGTGCCAGATCTGTCATGGGTAGACATTTTTTATGGAAACACATAGATATATTGGATATAGCAATCAAATTTCTTTTAGACTCACAGACCTTATATGTCAGAAAAAAGAATTTAAATATAATAATATAAATAACATAAATATATAAAAATAATATAAATAAAAATAAATAATATAAATATATAAATAAATATATAATAGAAATAATAGAAATAAATAGAAATACTAATATCTTTCTTAGTATAATTATAAATATATTCGGTTATCAATTCTAGATGTTATATTATGAATATACATGTACTTTATTTCTTCTTTAACAAAAAAATGGTGAGGAATTTAGCCCTTACAATGAAGGTTTTAATTCCTCTTTCCTTGGGCTTTAATGACTTCCTATGTGACTCGTGGTTTCACCCCACCTAATGTGATAGGGGAAGGTCATTTGGAATAGAAGATGCATACTTACTGTGTGTTTTAGTATGGAAGGTATCAGGAACCTGAGTAAAAAGAAAAAAACAGCCACAATCCCTGCCCTCACAGAGTTTGAAATTTAATTTGGAAACAAAAGATATTATTCAAATCATCTTTTAAACAAATGGGAATTACTACAGTAAATAACATGGAAAAGAGTCATGAGAGTCACAAAGAGGATGACTTGGCTTTAGGTAAGGAATTTCGGGGGAGGCTTCCCTGAGGTGATGGTCCATTGCACTCTAGTGTGAACAAAGATTCTTAGGAAGATGTGAATATTCCAGGCTGTGGGGATGAATTGTCTGTGTGGCAGTGAACAAAGACGAAGCAGTTGAAGTGGGATCAGCAAGGCAGAGCATGATGTGAAGTGAGAGTGAGGTTGTTGATAGGTTAGAACAAAACCATGCTGGACCTTGGGACCATGACAAAGAACCTTGCCTTTATTCTAAGAATATTGAGTATCCATCCAAAAATTCAAAAGCAGAGAGGTGGAATAATCAGATGTTTCTTTTGAAAAGATGGCTCTAGCCTCAAGGTGGCGAATTGAAGGGAAGTGGAGGCCAAACTTGTCTTTTTCTGGAAGAAGAAATATCATAGCTTTTGGATTTGCAACTGGTAAAAGTTTGCTTTCAGTACATTGTTTATTGTGGATTGTTTTTGAAGATGTCTCTCCTTTAGTACTCTCTGCAAAATGTGTAATCCTAGGCACTCATTAAAGGAAAATGTTCTGTGTGTTTGTGATGATGTGGCTTCTAACCTGAGCATTCTTACCTATATCTGTGTTGTCTGTTGTCATAAGCTCTGTGCTACCTATCATGGCCCAAACAAAATGCAACAGACTTTTTTTTTTCTTCTACTTGAGCTCTTATAAAATAAACCATAACATAAGGGTTTGGAGGGGACATGTCTTGGAAACTTATTCCTGACATTTGGGACAAATCTCCTACCCAGTTGTTTAAACTAGATCTTGCCAATTCCCTTTCTAGAATCATGTGTTTTGAAAATTAATTCGTGAACCAATTTCATTAAAACCTGGAACTGTTTTTTTTTTTTTTTTTTTTTTTTTTTTCATATGGGAGCCTGCTTTTCAAACTGAACTAACAGTTTGCATACCAGGTTGGACTATAAGTTTTAAGGAAACAGAAAAGAAAGGAAAAAAATGTTTTCAAAAGCCATTAGAAAGCTATTATGTGTTTGACAGATGGTATTGTCTCACCTTAACCTCACAATTAGATGAGGAAGTATTATTAACATCCCGATACTGTAGCTAAGAAAATGGATTTATTACTTTATAAATTTACATATGTAATTCTTGTTATAGACTAATGCCTTCCAGCTTCTCTATAAAATCTAGGGGGTGCATCTTTCTTTCTTTAGCTGTAACAATGAGGTTAGATAGTAACCTTTTATCCCTTGTAGAACAAGGCTGGTGAGTCTCCTTACTCCCAGACATTAGTGATAGCATAACTAGGGAAAGGGCCTCAGGCAGGATAGGTGTAGACTGAGAGGTAGGGAAACATTTTTCAGGAGATGAGATCCATCACTCACCCTACGACTACCACCTCTGCCATCACCACCATCACTGTCTCTCAAAATAGCACTATAACTGCCCTCATTATTGCAACTTACCACTTACTTTTGCTGGTATTCTTAACATAGTTATCAGTATAGCTATCATCAAAACACCACCACTGTTGCTACTGCCTTATTTTTATCTAAGCTATCCTGCCAGTGGAGCCACCACCGTGTCTGCTATTTATCATCACCCTCATCACCTTGATGACACTTCATGTAGCTAAGTCAGCTCTTCATTTCTTTTTATACATGTGACTGGATTTATCCACAAGGGATTCTGATCACAGTTTTAAATTCTCTGCAGCTTACTCCCAGCCTCTTAGAGAAGAATACCAAGTCTATGAAAAGCTATAGACAGGTTTCTAGGAAAAAAGCACTTGACCGCAGGAAGGATAAAGAGGTACATGTTAAAAGAGATAATATGAACTGAAGAAGAACAGTCTACTTCAGAAGAGATTAAAGATCAAGTAAGTTAATACTATCAAAAGAGACAGGTTGTAACTAGAGGGATTGAAGAAGAAATTAATGAGAGAACTTGGAGTTAATTGGGAGAGGAGAAAAGGTACAGACTATAACTCTAGATTAAAAGCCCTTTATTACCACTATAGATAAATCATTAATCACCAGATACTTGGGGGGAAAATGGAAGAATTTTCCATTTTATATTTATCTGACTACTAGGAATCCATAAGATAATCTAGATAATGCTCATTCAAAACAAAATGTAAAAAGAAAAATAAACAGGGATAGAACTTTAAAAAAAAACATTGGTGGTAAGAGGCAATCTCAAATGATATTCTCTATTTATTTTGAATAATAACAATATTGGTCAAAACCTGTAAGTTTTGCTTATTGTTTCTCCCTCCTTTGGCTGTAGGAAAGATAAAAAATTATAAAGTAAGTCCCTTGGATAGATTATTTCTATTTGAAATGAAGTCTCAACAGCTCACCCTTGATTGGGAAACAAAGCAGAACCCTAGGGCATCAACATAAAAATAAGGTGGGTACTTGTTAGGCAGAGTGCACTCTGGCATGTTCCTTAAAATAAAGGAAAATACAAATTTCACACCAAATTCACAGTCCTTGCCGCTTAAACTCAAACCCCTAAGCTCAACAGGAAATCTGTTTAAACCTACAAAATGAACCTTGTGACTATAGCTTTGAGAGAGATTTTTATATAGGTTCCAGATAAATTAGAAAACCAAGTGGTTCTATCTATAACAAAAATAGTCAAATTAAGGTCACGATAGAGTTTACTCTTCCAAAAAATATGTACAGTAAAAAGAAAATGCTTAGTGACCTTGAAAGTGACCTCAACAGAAAAGTAAACAACCAAACAAAAGCAATGTGGAAACAATAAAATCTAGTTTATATTTAGTTATAATCAGTAATAGTCCAAACTATACATGCAAATGCATTAAATTCTCACTGAAAATAACAAGGTTCACAAGCATGGAAAAAGCATCTGTCTATTATATGCAAGTGATACAGCAAAAACAACTTAACAGAGGAAATTTGAAAAGGATAGAGAAAACTGTGTAAGGGATATTAAAAAGAGAAGAGGAGTAGATATTTTAAATTGGAGAATTTAAAAAGCATGAATAGAAAACAGAATACAGGATTAAAGTTGAAATTTTCAGAAAAAGAATTTAACTTATGAGCATTTACCAGTTGTTAACATAGAAAGGAGATATGTAAGTCCAGATACAAAGAGATGTATGGGAAAAATGAGAGCTATGAATCAGCCTGATTCTCATTCACTTGTAGGCAACTGTTAAGATAAGGTCTGATGAATCCTGAATTGTCAAAGAAACAGACCTCTGTTCCCATTATCCAATACTCAGTTCAAGAAAGTATTTGGATCAGGCCAAGTTGGCCTGGGGAGGCTGGGTGTGAAATATGAGATATTGTTTTAGTTTTTGTTTTCTTTGGGAATTTTAAAAGGCATTTTGTGTAGAGGTTACTGTTTGCCAGCATCATAGAATGCATTACACGTCTGCCTCTGAGATTAATGAGATGAACTGGCCCAGGTGAGAAGTCTGCAACACATTTATCCAGCTAAGGCTTCATGTAGAAATGCTTCATTAATGCGGGAGGGAGAGAGCTGTGCTCTCAGTAGTATCACATGACATATACTCACATGTCATCTTGCTAGGGAGGTACAGTCACCTGGAATTTCTTAGATCTGTGGCTTGATTTCTTTCCTCAGTTTTGGAAAATTCTCTGCTCTCGTCTCTTTAAATATTCCATTGCCTCGTTCTGTCTTTTTTTCTCATTCTGGGATGCCAGTACTGTGAATCTTGGAACTTCAGTCTGGATTTTTTTTTCCTGAACTATTTTCAAAATTGATAATTCAAGCTTAATAATTTTCAAGATTAATAATTAACTCTTTAGCTGTATCTGATCTGCTCTTAAGCACACATATACTAGGTTCTTAATTACATTTTCATTTCCACTTGATTTTTAGAATGTAAAAATATAGTTTTTGTCATCTGTCTAAATTCTGCATCTTATTTGTGTTCCTGAATATATTAATTTTAGCATTTATTTATTTTTTATTTAGACAACAATCATTTGTTAACTATATACTGTCTATCAAATCCATAACAAGTGTTGGTGTTAACAAAAATGAATGAGGCTTGGTCTTTAATTGTTTATTTTATTTTATTTTTTTACTTAAATCCAAGTTAGTTAACATATAGTGTAATAATGGTTTCAAGAGTAGAATTTAGTGATTCATCACTTACATATGACACCCAGTGCTCATCCCAAAGAGTGCCTTCCTTAATGCCCATCACCCATTTACCCCACCCCCCCACCCAACACCCCACCAGCAACCCTCAGCTTGCTCTCTGTATTTAAGTCTCTTATGGTTTGTCTCCCTAATTATAGCAAGTTTAAAGCCTCTGTGTGATAACTCTAATGTACAGCTTACCTGTGAATCTGTTTGATCTTTTTTGTGTTGCTGCTTGAATAATTCTTGTCCTTTTTCATAACTGCTCATTTCTTTTACTGAATAATAGACATTATAGATGGAAAAATTGTAAGAATTAATTTGAGACTCAGGATGATGATATTCATTGGATATAATTTACATTTGCTTTAGTCAGCTAGTGAGGCTAGGGATAGATGAATTTTAATTCAATCAGAGATTGAACCCATGGTAGCATTCAGTCCTTGTAACAGCTGCATTGTTTCTTTTTCTTTTTCTTTTTCTTTTAATGTTTATTTATTTATTTTGAGAGAAAGAGTGCAAGAGTAAGCAGGGCAGGGGTAGGGAGAGAGGGAGAGAGAGAGAATCCAAGGAAGCCCCACACTGTCAGTGATAAAGCCCCACACAGGGCTCAATCTCATGAACCATGAGATCATGACTGGGAACCAAGATCAAGAGTGATGTTCAACCACTCAACCTACTGAGCCACCCAGGCACCCCACAGCTGTACTGCATCTGATTCATTGTTATTCTTAGAGTTTGGCCTTTCAGGATCTCTTGTATTTCAAAGAACCAAACAAATAAACAAATACCTGCTCTGGTCCCATCTTCCCTGATAACCTTCAGACTATTTTAGGTCTCCCAGCTCTATGAGATTTTCAAAAGTTCTTCTCAGTTCTTCAGCTTCGCAGTCATCTTCAGAATAGTAAACCCTGCTAAATTTATTTGAGCGCCACCAGTCTCTAGTGTTTCCAGACATTTTTACCTGTAATATAGGATACATTTTTCTCTTGTCTGTAGAATTTAAAATTCTCTCACTTTCTTCAAATTTTGAACTTTCATCTAAAAGATTTAGGTGTGTGTATTAAAAAAAAAAAAAGTCCTGGTTGGTTCTTGAAGGGCTCATTCCATGAGGAAGTTTGTGATTTTTTTTTTTTTTTAGAAATGACAAATTTTATTTTATTTTTGATTATTTAATTCTATTCTTTCTGGAATTTCCAATGTGTAGATTTTAGATTTTTTTGGAACCTATCCTTGTTGTTTTCAGAAAAGGCATAATGGTGAAGTAGTAAAGAAAGTAACTTAATCAAGTTTCACTGCTTCATATTAAAATTTAGTTAACTCTTTATACAACCTAAAAGATTACCCCAGATTTCATGGGGGATAAATGTTTGTGTCACAGTAATCCCCTAGAGGGAGGTTACAGTATCCCTGCTCAGTGTGAGTCAGCTGGTATAATAGGCTGGAGAGAGATCAGAATAAAGTCATGGAGATATTTGTGAATCCAGAAATTGACCCATGGATTGGAGATCAATCCATGCAACCCTTGACCTGATATAATCTAATTCTAGTAGGTCATTCAGATAAGATAGAGAGAGTGAAAGAGACTACAGAAAATTTTATTCATGCCTTAGGGGAAGGCCAAGAATAGATCTTTATAAATTCTATGGTTTTAAATTCTGTGGTTGTTCTTTATTAAAATGGTAAAAATAAAATATAAATAAATTTTAGTTAACTGGGTGAGCTTAGTTAAATCTGGAAAACTAGGGGTGCCTGGGTGGCGCAGTCGGTTGAGTGTCCGACTTCAACCAGGTCACGATCTCGCGGTCCGTGAGTTCGAGCCCCGCATCGGGCTCTGGGCTGATGGCTCAGAGCCTGGAGCCTGTTTCCGATTCTGTGTCTCCCTCTCTCTCTGCCCCTCCCCCGTTCATGCTCTGTCTCTCTCTGTCCCAAAAATAAATAAACGTTGAAAAAAAATATTTTAAATCTGGAAAACTATGTGTGCCTAAGCTTCATTTTGAGAAAAGATAATTAATTACACATTTTCAAATTACTCTGAGAAAAAAAAAAAGTAGGTAAAACATGTAATTATTAGGTCTCATTTGTTCAACACTTGGTGTTAGTAGTTTAACTTCCAGAACATTAATTTCCTCTTCACTTGTGCCATTTTATTTGATTTTTTCCCTTTAGCAATCAATCTTAAAATATCCGATATCCCTCACTTAGTTATATAATTATTCCTTTTTGCAGATAGCCTTGCTGGGAATACAGATTTGAATTTTAAAATTCCTTTATCATTTGCATTATGTTTCGTTTTAATCCATCATAGTCCCTTTTATGTTGTTAGATTTTTACTCCAAATATTTGATAATTCTTACTCATGTTTTTAAGTAAGAGTTAGACTGAGGAGTGTGGGTGGCTACGGTGTTCTTAGTGATTTGCCAGTTAGTTTCCACAGTAGCATCTCTTGTGAAAAGAAGAGCTGATTGTGGGCTCTGGTTCAATGGAAAGTATATGTCAAGGTAGTTTTGCTCTCTGGATGCAGTGATAGATAGCTTAAGCTGGGGATCCCCCAATGCCAAATGGGATTTGGGGAGGTAGGGGAATTACACTTATGTTTAAAGACTGCCTTGAACTAAAAATCTCTGAACTTTAAAATATAATGAAAGCACTGGTAATGGATTCTAAAAAGAATACTCTTCCCACCTATATCATAGTTTTAGGCTTTTAATTTTGTATGTAGAGCTATCTATGTATCTATGAATTAAGATTCATCTATGGGGCATTTGGGTGGCTCAGGCAGTTAAGCATCTGACTCTTGTTTTCACTTCAGGTAATGATCTCACAGTGAGTTGGAGCCCAGCATTGGGCTCTGTGCTGATGGCATGGAGCCTTCTTGGGATTCTCTCTCCCTCTCTTTGCCCCTCCCCTTTCTGTCTGTCTGTCTCTCTCTCTCTCTCTCTCTCCCTCTCTCTCAGAATAAACTTACAAAAAAAATTCATCTACATTATTCTCAGGTATATGTTTTTTTTTTTTTTAGCCTTTGTGGGAACTTTGATAAGGTTATTTTAAACATCTTTTTCTTTTCCAGTTAAAAAGAAAACATTTTGTTGTAGTTCTCATTCAGATCTTGTGTCACGATCACTATATTTCTTGAGTGCATTTTTTTTATCCTTTCACTGTCAAAATTAATTTATTCTACAACCCAATCTTTCTAACAGTTTCTGTCAATTTATATATCTATAAAGGAGGATATGTCAGAATCCATTTAGCACATTTCAGCTTCGTTTTGAGAAGCTTTGAGAAAAGGAAGAATATGTATGGTCTGGAATACAAATATAAAATCTACTTTTGAAATTTGGATACATTTTAATGAAGTTTTACCAGAAGATACAAAAAGACAAAGGAAGATAAAATTTCATTTTTAATATTCCTTGAGATTTTCCTAGGCACATAGAGGCTTCATACATTTTCTTAAAATATTTCTTAAAAAAAAATCAAAACTTCTACGGAGTGCTGACTGAAATATTCAGCATACGGAACAAAGGTGATTGTATCACCAACCTCAGTTTATTTCTATTTGTGATAACAGAACTATCAACTTCCTAAGAAAAGGATTTGTGAAAATATTCAAAGTTGAATATACAAAATTTCATGTTGTAGTAAAAAGATCATGTACTTAGTAGAATAACAATGACAATGATAGTAAACTTTTCTTATAAATTATGTGCTGTTAAGCTATTGATTCTTGGATATATAAAAATGTTTTGTCATATTAATGTATTTGTAATAAATGTATATGAATGAATATTTATAGAAACCTCATTCCAGTGTTCATAAAATTTGACCTACTTAAAAAGGCTACTTGTACACATTATTACATCCAATTTTATTCCCTAATATTCTTATCCTTTACCATTTTATTCTTTTGAAAATGAGTGAACCAAACAAGAACAAATGTGTGTGGAAAACCTGCTTTTTATTGAGGTAAATTCTACTGTAATTTTGGCTGAAATGGATATACATTATTTTTTTTCCAGTGGAGATGTTTGTTCACATATGTATGTCCGGGAAGCAAAAAAAATATTTAAAATAAACCATCATGAAAGAGGGAAAGAAAAAAGAGAACCAGTCTTCAGAAAAATCATCATTTCAACAAATGTTCTGATTTTGCTTTGTTGATGAATATATTAATGCAGCAGATCATCTAAAAACTTTTCCAGTTGTATTAGAATCTCAAATGTTTATAAATAGTTAAGATAAAGTTTAATATTTTGTTCTAACTATTAAAAAATCTGTCTCAATTCAAATGGGGAAAAAGTCAGCTTCTCAAATATGAGGTAAAATTAAAGAAATTAAAAGTCACTAAACTTCAGTCCTTGATAAGCATACAAACAAATAACAACTGTATATTTGTTCTATCTCTCACAACTCAATATTTGTTTCATACATTAACATGCTCATTTAGTGTTTGGTGGTAAATCCCACAAGCAGAAAGTGTTTATCTTATATCCAAAATAATAATAAATACAGTTTGCAAGATTTTAAGTACCTAAGACAACAATAGACCCAGAATTGTGGGAGTAAATTCTCATGAACAAAACTGTCTTTTCAGTATTTGGCAACTTTTAGCAATATTCCTTTTAATGTTTTAATTGACATGAACCATTCATTAAATTATACTATCTTTATTTTTAATATCAATATGTATACACATATGTGTGTATATATATATATGTATGTGTGTGTGTGTAAAATACATATATATATATATATATATATATATATGCACAAATTTCTAGTTGCAGTTACTTCTGGATAACATGTATGGATAATTTTAATAACCTTTATATACTTTCTCTCTAAACTTCAGGTCTTCCACAATTTAAATTCAGATAAGAATCAAGTAAATGTTATAAAATAATGAATTTTGAATTTAGGGGTTTAAATAGTACTCAAAGAATTTTTTAAGTCAAAAGAAAAAAGGACACATTGGTAAATACATAGTAAACATCATAAAAAAAAGTTTTATGTGATCTGTCACTCAGCAACTATTCAACATAGCTCAAACAGGGCTCAAGATGCTACAATGCAGTATGAAGAGTTCATAGAAATCAATAAAGAAAAGATGATGAGCCTCCAGGATGCCAGGGATTTGCTTTGCTTTTCTAACCACTCTCTGCCCAATGCCTGACAAAAAATTGTTCCACAAGGTAACCCAAGTAACTCTTTGTCTGAAGATCAAAATACTCAGCATTGTGATAAGAATCTGCTTATGTAGTTTTGAAGAAACATAAGTTGGTACAACCTTAATGGAGGCCATTTTGCTTTCCTAAAAAAATCTTTAAAGGTCTTCATCCACTTTGAACCATAGCTCCTGTTCTGATAGTATATCTTTAAGAGTAATTAAAAAGAAAGTAAATTCTTTATACAGAAAGATTTTTATTCTAGTGCTCTTAATAATAAGGAAAGCATGGAAGAAGTCTAATTATCCACTAATATAATATCAACTTAATGTAATATGTGGTGGGGAGCAATGGGTGAAAAAGGTGAAGGGCTTGAGTCCACTTAACACAATGAGCCCTGAGAAATGTCTGGAATTGTTGAATCCCTATATTGTACACGTGAAGCTACTATTGGAATTAAAATATAAGTAAAAACTTAAAACATTCACAAAAAGCTTTAATATTGTGGTAGAAAGAGTATGTTTTAGTATTTAATTAGTAGCTAGTGTATATTGAAAGCTCATTATATTTAAAACACTATTCCAAACATTTACGTAACTTTCTAATTCTCATATTAACAAAACACAGCAAGTACTGTTATCATTCCTGTTTTTTTTTTTTTTTTTAATTTTTTTTTTCAACGTTTATTTATTTTTGGGACAGAGAGAGACAGAGCATGAACGGGGGAGGGGCAGAGAGAGAGGGAGACACAGAATCGGAAACAGGCTCCAGGCTCCGAGCCATCAGCCCAGAGCCCGACGCGGGGCTCGAACTCACGGACCGCGAGACCGTGACCTGGCTGAAGTCGGACGCTTAACCGACTGCGCCACCCAGGCGCCCCATCATTCCTGTTTTATAGTGGATAACACTAAGAGAGAAAGATGTTAGGTAAACTGCTTGAGCTCACATCATTAGAACATGAGAGTTGGAATTTGAACTTTGATCCCAGAAACTTTGATCGCAGATCCTGTACTCTTGTATTATTCTGTTTCTTGTTGAAAAAAGGTATAAAAATATGCATATAATATCACAAATATTTTATACATAAATAGACACATACATACATAAATGGAAAAATTAAGATGATCATTTTTGTGTGGTAAAATTATGGGTGACTCTTCCCTTGTTTCTACTTTCCAGGATTGTACTGGAAATAGATTTGTACCAGTTTTATAATGAGATAAAAGTATATATTTTTAGATAAAATATCAAGCCTTGTCATGACTTATCATGATAAGGACTTATCAAGCCTTATCATTGAATTAAAAGTTTGATTCTCTTAATTGAGGATGAGTTACACAAATCAGGTCTCTGGGATGCAGAATAGGGCTTGGGATGAGTTAGCTCTCAAAAAATAGTTGCAAACTGATGGACTAAAAGAATGAATCAAATGGCTAAGTCATTCAAATCAGGTTAAAGTTGTTTCCACTTTGTGTAAAATTTGAAGTTTATAGATTTCTTAGAGTTCACATACATGTACATATAAAGGGATGCATGGGATATTTTTAAACTTCCATCTCTCCAATAATATTTTCAATATGTTTTATAGAATATCAGCAATGCAGGATGATAATTTAAAACAGGACCTATTGGCAAACAGAGTTTAGAAATGCTTTGTATTACCTCTCCTTCTTATAGATTTAAAATGCTCATTATTATGTTAGTATTTTAAAGAAAAATCTTAAAGAAAAACAAAGTTTTATTCTTTGACCAAATTTTTCTTAAGGAAACTGTGGAAACTTTGCAATACTTTTTTGGTCACCGCTGCCGTAAATAAGTTTTATTCCCTTCAAGATGCTTCCCATGATATAATATCTTTTATACTTTTGGAGCATAGATTGATTATACAGGAATGACTTTCCAGATATGAGTGTCTAGGAATTCAGGAGTCTACTCTGACTGTAGTTTCATATTTGAATTTTAGTTGTATATATTATTTATCAACAGTATATAACTTATGTTTCTGGATAATAAACCTCTCATTAAACAGCATTTGAGCCACGAAATAAAGGAACTTAAGAATTTAGTCCTGTCTGGAAAGATACAGCTTTCTAAATAGTCATTCAAAATAAACTCACTGATTTTTCACATATATATGGCAGTGCTTACATTAGGTCATCTTTTTTTGACTGCAGATTTTCTAGAAATATCCATTCGGTGATTTTGTTTGTGCTTCAATAGTATTGTTATAAAAACATATGTATATTCATTAATAACAACAACAACAACAAAAACACGAAATAGCTCAGAAAGTGTATCTCTATGTATATAAATCAATATAGATACTGGTATGCTATTTTACATAAATGGATTTTTATTCTATGTATTATTTTAAAACCTATCTGCTTATCAATTTCCACTCATTTTCCCCTGTCCTTTGGCCCTCTGATCTATTCACAGTGGTTTCTAATGGTACCTTGTATGTCAATATTATGGGAATTCCTTTATCTGGGATATTTCCCCCTTAATTTTTCTTGAAGTTAACATAAGTGACACCTTTAGAGATCAGCTAAATTGTCAGTTTTTTTTTTTTTCAGAGAAACCGCTCTATCCTCTCTTTCTAGATAAATCTCTAATACCTTCTAGTCTTAAAGGAGTGGGTACCTCTCCTTCATAGCAGCTGTAACAGATAAAATACTATTTGTTTTTCTCAGATAAATTGTCTTTCCTCAGAAGATTAAGCTTTCCATAAGGGCATGGTTCAAAACCTTTTTCTCCCCATTGGTGGTAATATTTGTTAGTACTCACCCCTGTTCCCATGCTTTTGTGTTAACTATTGCAAAGAATTGGAAACCTGAAAATTACATTTTAAGCCTCTTTTGCAGTTGGATTTTACATAGGTTCTGCCAATAGTTGTCTCTGGACAGAGGTAAGACACCTGGTGAGAGGGATAGCCATTCTGCCTCTGGCTCCAGCATCAGAATCACATATAAGTGGCTTTGTGACCCAGGCAGCAGCATCCGTAGTTTCAGTAATGGGAGCATAGAAGCTACTGCTTAGTACATACATCTAGAAGCATCAAAGTGAACTTGGGGATTTGGTCTGGGTAGTGGGAAGTCCTGATTTCTGGGCAACACCATCATATTCCTTGAGTTCTTTCAGCCCTTCTATCACCTTTATAATAAATTGTTACTTTGGACCCCTCACTGCTTTACATAGATTGGTTTCTGATTTCCTAACTGGATCCTGACCAAAAAACCTAGTTCATGTCATGTATTTTCAGTGAATGCATGCACCTGCTTTTTCACTCAATAATATGCCATAGACATATTTTATGTAAATAAATGCAGATATACATCAACATTGATTTATACATCTATTTAAATTACTCCTTCTAGCTAAGCTATAAAATAGAAATAAGATTTATTAAAATCATCTCTATCTGAGTTGAGGCTACATTTAATTTTTAACATTCTATTATTGTGTCAGGCCTCAGCCTCAAATAATGGGGAACTGTAATTAGGACTTTGGAATTACATGAATTTTTAGAGAATGCATGTGGTTATATTTAAATTCATTTTTCACTAATAATTTAGACATAGGAAAATTAGTTAAGTTATTCATATTGATGAAAAAGTATCTTTCAAAGAGTATTTTAACATATTCTATTAGATGAATAGATATTAGAAAATAAACTGATCATGAATACTAGCTGTATTTGGTATTCTATTTGAATTAAATTCTCTTGATTTATGATAATAGGGTAAAACAATTCCTCCAGAGTTCTAAGTAGTCCTAAAGGCACACCAAAAGCCTCAAGAAAGTAGGAGAAAAGTTTCAGGCTTGAAGAACAATCATATAAGTGAGTAGATTCTAGTTCACCCTAACTTGAAATAACTGAAAGCAGAATAATATAGCCTTTTAAAGGAGAAAAAATATATTAAAAATATTACTATCCCTTTAAATTGGAAAATGGTTCTGATTTAATGAAACAATGAAACAGTCTCTTTGTATTAAAAACTCATTCATTGTATTATAAACATGTCACAACATGTATAGAACAGAAAACAAGAATGACAGGCATTTGAACCAAAGACCTGATTTAATTTTTGTTTCTTTCCTATATTGAGATAATATTGACATGCAACATTGTATTAATTTCAAGTATACAATGTAATGATTCAACACTTGTTTATACTGTGAAATGATCACCACAAGTTGTCTAGTGACCGTGGTCACCATAAAAAAATTAAGAAAAGATTTTTTTTTTCTTGTGATGAGAACTGTGAACCTCAACTCTCCCGGCAACCTACAAATATGCTCTATAATACCACTGAGTATAGTCCTTTTGTGCTGTACAACATCCCTATGACCTTCATGTTTCACAAAGGAAGTCTGTACTTCCAACCCCCCTCACCAGTTTTGGCCAGACCCCAACTTCACTTCTCCCAGCAACTACCACTCTTTTCTCTGTATCTATAAGTTTTGTTTTGTTGTTCATGTGTTTTGTTGTTTTAGATTCCATATATCATTGAAATCATATGGCATTTTTCTTTCCCTATTTGACTTAGCATAATATTCTCAACATAGCCCACCCATTTTGTAAATGGCAAGCTTCCACTCTTTATTATGGCTGATAATTTTCCATTGTGGACATATATATACACCATGACTTCTTTATCCATTCACCCATTCACACTCTGCTTTCCATATCTTGACTATTGCAAATACTGTTGAACATAGGGGTGCAGATAGTTTTCTAGATTGGTCTTTTTGTTTTCTTTGGATAGATCAACAGAGGTTGGATTGTTGGATCATACAGTAATTACATTCTTTAATTTTTGGAGGAACCTCCATACTATTTTCCATAGTGGCGACCCCGATTTATATTCCCCCCAACAGTACATGAGGGTTTCCTAGTCTCTATTTTTACCAACACTTATTATTTGTCTTTTTCATAATAGTCATTCAAACAGGTGTGAGGTCATAGCTCATAGTGGCTTTGATTTGCATTTCCCAAATGATTAATGATGTTGAGCATCTTTTCATGTACTTGTGGGTTATCTGTATGTATGTCTTTGGAAAAATGCATTTTCATGTCTTCTGCCCATTTTTTAATTGGATTGTCTCTTTGCTTGGAACTCATCTTTGAGAGAATGTTAGAGGTCTTTTTCCTTGAAAATGGTCAGGTAGGGATATTTATTTGAAGCAAAATAAATGAGTATTGTGTTTCTTCTGTTAAGAGACATAAAATTTTGTCTCTGCTGAAGAATTTTTCAATTAAACAATAAATTTGAAAGAGGTAAAGTTTAACAATCTATAAAAAAAAGTTATAAAAGAAGCTCATCTAATGTGATTTGTTCTTTTTCTGTTAAAATACATAATTTTAACTGATAAGAATTCCTTTTTTTTAATTCCAGTTAGTTAACATACAGTGTGATATTGGTTTCAGGTGTATAATACAGTGATTCAACGCTTGATACATCTCCTGGTCTCATTACAGTAAGTGCACTCTTTAATCTCTATCACCTATTTTACCCATTTCCCCACCCACCTCCTTTCTGGTAACCATCAGTTCTCTATGGTTAAGAATTTCTTTCATGGGGCGCCTGGGTGGTTCAGTCAGTTGAGGGTCTGACTCTTGATTTTGGCTCAGGTCATGATTCCAAGGTTGTGAGATCGAGGCCCATGTTAGGCTATGTGCTGAGCATGGAGTCTGCTTAGTATTCATTCTTCCTCTCTCTCTCTCTCGCTCTCACTCTCGCTTTATCTCTTTCTACCCCTTTCTCCCATTCATGAGCTCTCTCTCTCTAAAATAAAAAATAAACATTCTATTCCTTGATTTGCCTCCTTTTTTTAGTTTCCCTTTGCTCATTTGTTTCTTAAATTTCACATATGAGTGAAATCATTTGCTCTTTGTCTTCTCTGACATGAAAAGATAAGAGTTTCTTTTAGGTCTACAGATAGTTCATTTTAATATATAGTTAAATAACCATATAATTTATTGATGAAGAATAAGTATCTCAGATATTTATATATATATTTATTTGCTCTTATATGTATATTATATGTGGTATATGTTCTCTCAATTGAAGGAACATCTTAGGATATTTCTCTTTTTTTTAATGTTTTAATGAGGTGAAATTCACATAACATAAAATAAATGATTTAGACTGCAAACATACTGCTATTCAGTATATTCACAGTCTTGTCTTGTGCAGGCATCACCTTTATCTAGCTCCAAAACATTTATGATGTTTCTTTGAGGCCATTTGACCATGCTGCTGAAAACCCCACTGTAGAGTCTTCTACTGGTTCCATAATGGTACTTACACCCTGATGCAGTCTCCTTGAACATTAATTATGGTCTTGCCATTGTGACTTGTTTTGGCCAAAGGACTATCAAAAGCATGATTGAACCAGAGGCTTGGTAAGTGCTTGGACATTGGGTTTACCCTCTTGAAGCACTGCCTCCATATTAAGAAGACTAGCCTATTCTTCTGGAAAAGTTACACAGAAGTGAGCAGAAGCACTTCAGTCAAAAGTCCAACCTGAGTTTATAAGCATGGGAAACCATGTTTGATCTACCAGCCCGGAACCAAATGTCCATCACATAGAATTGCAGGCCAAGAAATGTTGTTTTAGGTCAACAAATATGGGGAAGTTAGTCACGTAGCAGCAAGTAATTAACAATTGTTAAAAAATTTTTCTGCAGCAGCACTGTCTGCCCATCTAAGTGCTACATCTAATCACCACAGACTTCTAATTTCAGAAGAAGTTTATGATTTCCTTGTTGAAATATTGCCAAGGGCAATATAGGCAGAGAGAGTAGAAAACAAAGGAAGGCTGGAACCATATAACTCTCTAAACCTTAATTCAAAGAGCCCCTTCTGTCTAATTACTTGGGAAATACTATATAGATCCAATTTCCTGTTAACATTCTTTAAGCAGGGAACACAGAAGTCTGCAATGTCTCTGGGCATGATAATCATGATTAACTTCTGCTTTACTAAGCCCCTTCACCTATATCATCATTTGGGGACTAGTGAAAGTGATTCTTTCTGATTGTCAAATTATTCATACATATCCCCCATGTTTCCTGTTTTTCTATACGTCAATGAGGAAAATGGCGAGTCATTAGGCATGTATATTAAGATACATACTGACCCTCCCATCTGCTCTAACATGGTAAATACTGATGGTGTTCTTCCCACATTGATAAGTAGAATTGAACAACAATAATTTAACCTGCAGTTCCTTTCACAATATCATTTGTCATTTGTCATTTTCATAGCCAAGGTAACTGCAGTTTTCAAGGAAGTCCATTTGTCCTTTGTTGTCATTAACTCATTGGGCTTGTTTGAATTTCATTCTAATAAGGACATTCAGTTCTTATGCTAGATAAGTATTGGACTCCTGCTTAAAATAACATTATTTGAGGCATGATTGTATCAAATACTGAGCTAGACAATGAGAGATATAAAATGTATAACAGATTATCCCTCACTGATACAAAATTATAATTCAGTTAATAGAACACTTTATACATTCCCATTACGACTGACATATGTGGAAGGAGTTGGTATTTTAAGCCTCTAAGAATAAAAGAATAATATTTTTAAATCACCTGTATTTTAGACTATTACTTATTTTTTATGTATATAAAAATGATAGTATCACAAAAGAGGCAGGGGCCTGAGAGAGTCATCAGA
Organism: Puma concolor; assembly: GCF_028749965.1. Taxonomy (NCBI): domain Eukaryota; kingdom Metazoa; phylum Chordata; class Mammalia; order Carnivora; family Felidae; genus Puma; species Puma concolor. The sequence continues at coordinate 79,658,751 of NC_141667.1, read as the reverse complement.
ATGAACAAGAAAGCAAAAACAGGGATATAACCCAGATCACGATGGAAATCTTACTTTATATCTTACTATGTATTTAAATTCATAGGCAAATGCTTTTAAGTTTAACAGCCTTCAAAAATTTGTTTTTTAGTGCCTGTGTAGCATTTTATTGTGTGGATACAACATAAAGTGTTTAACTATTCATCTACTGTTAAATCCACCCCTGCATTTTATCACATAGCTAATGTTGTAGTATATTGAAATATTTTCAGTTATTTTAATGGGAACAATTTTTTTTAAAAAAGTGAAATAATTCCAGGCCATAATACATGCTGGTTTTTGTTTTTTTTTTTCAATTGTGGCCATCTTTTTTTTTTTTTTTAATGTTTATTTATTTTTTAGAGAGACAGAGACAGAATGCGAACGGGTTAGGGGCAGAGAGAGAGAGGGAGACACGGAATCTGAAGCAGGCTCCAGGCTCCAAGCTGTTGGCACAGAGCCCAACGCGGGGCTGGAACTCACAAGCCATGAGATGGTGACCTGAGCTGAAGTCAGATGTTTAACTGACTGAACAACCCAGGAGCCCCTTTATAAGATTTTTTTTTTTAATGTTTGTTTATTTTTTAGAGAGACAGAGACAGAATGCGAATGGGTTAGGGGCAGAGAGAGAGGGAGACAGAGAGTCCGAAGCAGGCTCCAGGCTCTGAGCTGTCAGCACAGAGCCCGACACAGGGCTCGAACTCACAAGCTGTGAGATCATGACCTGAGCCAAAGTCGGAGGCTCAACCGACTGAGCCACCCAGACACCCCCATGCTGTTTTTGATTTCTTAAATCCTCTCCCTTCTCCATATACCACCCTCTTTACTGAGTTAACTCTTACTGACTTAACTCTTGCCTATTGTCTAACATCTGTGCAACCAAGAGTATTGGTATACCACTGGGAGTCACATATAGTATGTCTAAATATTTATAAGGTATAAAACATGTTTTGTTTACCTATACAAACATACCTTCATAAATACAAACTTTTATAAAGTATTATTTTTATATTACTGAATGATGGAAAAATATCAAGGTCAAAGATGACTCAATCTAATTAATATTGCCCATGTCTGGTATTCTTTGATATGTTGAAGATAGTTGGATGAAACATATCATTTACAAATTACTGAATTATCAAAATTTATTTCCTTCATTTCAAAGTCACTAGTCATGAATATTTTTCACACAATTTGTATTCCAAACTGAGTAACTTCTCTGGAATCTTTATAGTTCATAGTAGTGTTATGTGAATTAAAATTTGAAGATAATCATCTTTGCCAAGGTAGTAACAAATGGAATTATAAATAAATTTTTAAAGCAATACCTAAACTGGGAAAAAAACATACATTTTTATATATCATGTTGAAATATATAATGGGTTACCATATAATAAATTATCATTAGAAAATAGCCTGACATATTTTAACATCATATAAATCATTATTTTTATAATAGTATCTGTAATCTTTTACAGCAAATATGTAGAGCCATACAAGGTTTCTTCTTTCCAGTATTTTCATGCTGGAATGTTTATAAAAACAAAAACTTAAAAATAAAGCATGTTTTGGGGTGCCTGGGTGGCTCAGTTGGTTGAGTGTCCAGCTTCGGCTCAGGTCATGATCTCACGGTTTTTGAGTTCGAGCCCCCCATCTGGCTCTGTGCTGACAGCTCAGAGCCTGGAGCCTGCTTTGGATTCTGTCTCCTTCTCTCTCTGCCCCTCTCCACTTGTGCTCTGTCTCTCTGTCTCTCAAAAAAAAAAAAAATGTAAAAAAAAAAAATTAAAAAAAATAAAGCATGTTTCCCAATTTGCTCACCCTTCTGTTTAGTCATATTTATATATTGGTCCACAGAGACTAGAAAATAGACTTTGTATCAAGTAATTCATAATATTTGTATGTAAACATTTTCTTCAAGGAAACATTTCTGTATTGTATTTTATTAGACTACCACCTTTATGCAAATTTCACATGCAATTTCCTCTAATAGAAAAAAATATAAAAATTAAAAAAAAAATTAATGTTTATTTTTTAGAGACAGCGGGGGGTGGGGGTGGCCAGAGAGAGAGAGACACACACAGAATCCAAAGCAGATTCTGAGCTGTGAGCACAGAAGCTGACGTGGGGCTCAAAGTCACGAACAGTGAGATCATGACCTGAGCTGAAGTTGGCCGCTTAACCGACTGAGCCACCCAGTTGCCCCCAAAATATAAAAATTTTTAAAAAGTATTTAAAAAGGTGAAACAGCCAAACTTAATTTGTTTAGTCATTTTTTTAGAGAGCATGAGCAGGAGAGGGGAGGAGCAGAGAAAAAGAGAATGTTTTGTTTTTTTTTTTTTTCTCTCAAGTTAGTTAACATACAGTGTATTCTTGTCTTCAGGAGTAGAACCCAGTGATTCATCTCTTACATATGATACCCAGTGCTTATCCCCAAGAATGCCTTTCTTATGCCCATCACCCATTTAACCCACCACCCCTGCCACATCAACCCTAGGTTTGTTCTCTGTATGTAAGAGTCTCTTATGGTTTGCTTCCCTCTCTGTTTTTATCTTATTTTTCCTTCCCTTCCCTTATGTTCATTTGTTAAGTTTTTCGAATTCCACGCATGAGTGAAAGTAGAAAGAGAATCTTAAACAGGCTCTATGCTCAGCATGGAACTCATTCCCACAACCTTGAGATTATGACCTGAGCTGAAATCAAGAGTTGAATGTTTAACCAATGGAGCCATGCAGGCACCCCTAATTTGTTTAAAGGACTTGCTAGTATTATTAATAGCAGACAAAAGTTCTTATCAAATATATGTAGATGTACTCAAAACTTAATTTTAATTGGTGTGAAGCCCCTCTTTGCCCTTTATCTGAAAACGTTTTGTTGTTTCCCTGAACTCTTCTGATACACTGTATCTTGGCTGAGTGAAATCCAGTTGCTCTAACAGCATGTTGTGTTCCCATCCCGAGATTGAGAGAGGTTGTTGGTCAAATAATTTGACATGGTTTTCATCTATTTATGCTATCTTGGACAAATCCATAAAGTATCATATACAATACGTAATTATTCCAAGTAATGTTATTGATCTTGGTGCATTAGAGACCATTTTTCCCAATAACATATACCACCAGTGGCGAAGAAAATCTTAAGAATTTTTCAACCAAAATTCCAGCTCCTACACTCTTTGTTTATCATCTATGTTAGCAACGTTATCATGGACTTGTCTTCATTATTTCAAATCAGGGTCTACAATTGAGAGTATTAGTTTTCACTTAAATCCAAACTGCTCTTTCTACATGTCTGAAACTGACAGTTTTCAGTTTAATGGATTTTTCCTCTAATTTTCCAACAAATAAGTAAATATTGTTCAGCATGATTTACCTTTTATTCATTTTTTTCCATAAACATATGAAGGGTATTTCCTTTTCTTTTTCTCTCTCCTTTTTTTATTCTACTAATCTCATTTTGAAGCTACTGTCTTAATTGTCAGTTGTTTCAGTATTTTAAACATTTATTCCCATGTGCACTCTACCATCACATTTCAAAATTATTTCTCCTATACATAGAAAAAGTGGTCATTGGCTTCTGTAATATGCAAATGGTGTCATAGTCATGTAAATATTGGACATGCAGTGATAACCCCAAGAGTCAGACGCTTAACTGACTGAGCTACCCAGGTGTCTCAGAGAGCAAAAGCATTTAAAGCTTTTATTTACTTTGAGAGAGAAAGAGAGAACACATGTGTGTGCAAGTGGCGGGGGGGTGGGGGAGAAATCCCAAACAGCAGGCTCCACACTGCAATATCATGGGGCTTGAACCCACAAACTGTGAGATAATGACCTGAGCCGAAGTCAGACGCTTAAGTGACTGAGCCACCCAGGCACTCCCACAAGCATTTAAAAGCTCTTGCTGTATAGCTAGATTCCACTCAGGAAGTTTGAGCATGTTAATTTTACCCAAATAAAGAAAAAATTTAAAAACAAAGTTTCATACAATTTACATGTAATAAGCATGCATAATTGGGTTTGTTTCACTATTTCTTACTCCTTTATTATATTTTTACTTTTCATCAGTTTGATAAAGTATTTTTAAAGTTTATTTATTTTGAGAGAGAGAGAGAGAAACAGAGAGAAACAGCAGGGGAGGGACAGGAGAGAGGGGACAGAGGATCTGAAGAGGGCTCTATGCTGAAAGCAGTGAACCCAATGCAAGCTTGAACTCGTGAGTGGCTTAATCATGACATGAACAAAGTCGGACATTTAACCGGTGAAGCCACCCAGGTGCCCTGATTAAGTATTTTTAAATTGTAGTTCTTATTTATACCATTTGACTTATGAAGTTGAATATTTTTCATTTGGTCACAAATGTGTTTTACTTATTGTTTACATTATCTATATTCTCTTGATTTTACTCTGCTACTTTTCTTTGAAATAAGTAAATAGGAAGGTGGGTAGGTAGGTAGATAGATAGATAGATAGATAGATAGATAGATAGATAGATAGACAGACAGACAGACAGACAGACAGAGTTAGGCTTATAAAGTTTTCTTTATGTACTAAAGATAATAAGTAACCATTTCCTGTCAAAGACTGAAAAATCTTTTCTAGGGTATGGTTCACTTTTCTAATTCTGCTTTTGAACTTTTAATGATGATAAATTTTAAAATAGAAAATAGTTCAATATTTTCCTTCATGGTTTCAAATAGAGTTTTACACATAGACTTAATTCAACTGAATAATAAAAAAAACCAATCTGCTATATTTGTTCCAGGACTTTTTCAGTGTCTTGACTAGGTTTAAATTTTAAAACCATGTTGAATTTATTTTTTAGTATACCGTGAGAAAATGATTTAGTATTTCCTCTCCTCTCTAAAGGTGGTACAATTTTCTCAGTACTAATTATTGACTAGTTCTTCTTAAGTACCCTGTATTTTGGAAGGAAACCATACTTATAAGCATACCTTGTAAGGAAAGAAGCAAACACAATGTTTCAAATTGCGTATTTTCTGGGATTGTTATAACATTTTTATAGATGAGAATTCATTTTTATCTTATCCTAGAACATTTCTTTTTTAAAATTTAAGCATATAGAGTGCCTGGGTGGCTCTGTTGGTTAAGCATCCGACTGTAGATTTCGGCTCAGGTCAGATGTCATGGTTGTGAGTTTTAGCCCCATGTCCCGCTCTGCGTTGACAGTGCGGAACCAGCTTGGGATTGTCTGCCTCCCTCTGTCTCTGCCCCTCCCCTGTTCTCTCTCTCTGTCTGTATCTCTGTCTCTGTCTCTCTCTCTCTCTCTGCCTCTCTCTCAAAATAAATAAACATTAAAAAAATAAAAATAAAATAAAATTGGAGCATAGGTTACAAATGCACACATTTTAATTGTACAGTGAATGTTCCCGAATACATACGAGTGCAACCCAACACCCAAGTCAATGTAGAATATTTTTATGTCTGTAGAGGAGCCCTCTACCTTCTCCAGTCAATACAACCCCCTTAAAGGAAATAACTTGCCCCAACACAGTCACCAGAGTTGAGTTTTCCCTGTTTTTGAACTCGATGGAACCATGTAATATACTATTTTGTGTCAGGGTTTTTCAGCTCAACTTTATGTCTTTGATATACATAGTTGTTTCTTTTTCCATTGTTACACAGTACTTCAGTGTATGGATATATCACAATCTATTTAATTTTTTTTTTTATTCTTTGTGGAATTTTGGGTTGTTTTGAGTTTTAGGCTATTATAAATAAATCTGATTGAACATTCATAGGCATGTCCTTTAGTTGACATATGCACTTACTTCATTTGAATATATACCCACACTCTGCAGTAGAATTGCTGGTGATAGGATACTAATACGTTCAGCTTTAGTAAAAACTGCCAAATAGTTTCCCATTGTGTTTGTGCCAATTTACACCCACACCAGCAATGTGTGAGAATAACTGCTTTTTCTTCCCTTTGGATCTACCTCTTTTAAAGTTAAGAAAAAAGAAAAGAAAAAGACTTTTTTTTAAAGCTTTTAGTTGGAGTCATTCACTGAATTTGTTTTCTTTTTAACAGAGTTTCAGGGGAGCAAAGGCTATGCTTCTTAGGAAAAAAATTAGCAAATTGCTGACAGCATCAGCTTTGAAATCATAAAAATCCAATTTCTTTTTTTTAAAGGTTGTTTATTTATTTTGAGAGACATGGAAAGTAGGGGAAGAGCAGCATGAGTGGGAGAGGGGCAGAGAGAGAGAGAGAGAGAGAGAGAGAGAGAGAGAGAGAGAGAGAATCCCTAGCAGGCTCTGCACTGTCAGCATGCAGCCTGATACAGGGCTCTAACTCACTAAACCCATGAGAACATGACCTGAGCTGAAACCAAGAGTCAGATGCTTAACCAACTGAGCCACCCAGGTGGCCCTAAAAACCCAGTTTCTTTTCTTTTTTTTTAAAAAATATTTTTTAATGTTTTATTTTTTATTATTTTTTTAAGCTTAATTTATTGTCAAGTTAGCTAACATACAGCATATACAGGGCACTCTTGGCTTCAGGAGTAAATTCCCGTGATTCATTGCCTACATACAACACCCAGTGCTCATCTCAACAAGTTTCCTCCTCAAAGCCATTTTCCCCTCCCCCCCTCATCAACCCTCAGTTTGTTCTCTGTATTTAAGAGTCTCTTACGGTTTGCCTCCCTTTCTGTTTGAAACTATTTTTTTCCCCTTCCGTTCCCCCATGGTCTTCTGTTAAGTTTCTCAAATTCCACATATGAGTGAAAACATAAGATATCTGGCTTTCTCTGACTTATTTCACTTAGCAGAATACCCTCCAGTTCCATCCATGTTGCTGCAAATAGAAAGATTTCATTCTTTCTCATTGCTGAGTAGTATTCTATTATATATATAAACCACATCTTCTTCATCCATTCATCAGTTGATGGACATTTGGACTCTATCCACAATTGGACTATTGTTGATAGCACTGCTATAAACATTGAAGTACATGTGTCCCTATGAATCAACACTCCTTTATCCTTTGGATAAATTCCTAGTAGTGCTGTTGCTGGGCCACAGGGTAATTCTATTTTTAATTTTTTGAGGAACCTCCATATTGTTTTCCAGAATGGCTGCACCAGTTTTCATTCCCACCAGCAGTGTAAAAGGGTTCCCATTTCTCCACATCCTTGCCAACATCTGTTGTTGCCTGAGTTGTTAATTTTAGCCACTCTGACTGGTGTGAGGTGGTGTCTCAATTTGGTTTTGATTTGTGTTTCTCTGATGATGAGAGATGTTGAGCATCTTTTTATGTGTCTGTAGCCAGATGTGACCATCTCGATGTCTTCTTTGGAAAAGTGTTTATTCATGTCTTCTGCCCATTTATTGACTGGATTATTTATTTTTCAGGTGTGTTATGTTTGGTAATGTTGAGTTTGGTAAGTTCTTTATAGATTTAACCCTTTATCTGATATGTCATTAACAAATATCTTTTCCCATTCCCTCGATTGCCTTTTAGTTTTGTTGATTGTTTCCTTTGCTGTGCAAAAGATTTTTATCTTGATGAGGTCCTGATAGTTCATTTTTGCTTTTATTTCCCTTTCCTCGGAGACGTGTTGAGTAAGAAGTTGGTGCAGCAACGAGGTCAAAGAGGTTGTTGCCAGCTTTCTCCTCTAGGGCTTTGGTGGTTTCCTGTCTCACATTTAGCTCTTTCATCCATTTTGAGTTTATTTTTTATGTATGATGTAAGAAAGTGTTGCAGTTTTATTCTTCTGCATACTGCTGTCCAGTTCTCCCAGCACCATTTACTAAAGAGACTCTTTTTTCCATTGGATACTCTTTCCTGCTTTGTCAAAGATTAGTTGGCCATACATTTGTGGATCCAATTCTGGGTTCTTTATTCTATTCCATTGGTCTGTGTGTCTGTTTTTGTGCCAATACCATATTGTCTCGATGATAAAGCTTTGTAGTAGAGGCTAAAGTCTGGGATTGAGATTCCTTCCACTTTCGTTTTCTTTTTCAACATTACTTTGGCTATTCGAGGTCTTTTGTGGTTCCAAAAAAAAAAAAAACCATAAAATGGATTGTTTGTTCTAGCTCAGAGAAGAATGTCAGTGCAATTTTGATTTGGATTGCAGTTGAATCCATAGATTGCTTTGGGTAGTATTGACATTTTAACAACATTTGTTCTTCTAATCTACGAGCATGGAATGTTTTTCCATTTCTTTGCATCTTCTTCAATTTCTTTCATAAGTTTTCTATATTTTACAGCATACAGATCTTTTACCTCTTTGGTTAGGTTTATTTCTAGGTGTTTTATGGTTCTTGGTGCAGTTGTAATTGGGATCAATTCCTTGATATCTCTTTCTGTTGCCTCATTATTGGTGTATAGAAATGCAACCGATCTCTGTACATTGAATTTGTACCCTGCAACTTTGTTGAATTCATGTATCAGTTCTAGCAGTTTTGTGGTGGAGTCTTTTGGGTTTTCCACGTAGAGTATCATGTCATCTGCAAAAAGTGAAAATCTGACTTCTTCTTTGCCAATTTGGATGCCTTTTATTTCATTTTGTTTTCTGACAAAATGTTTTCTTTGTTTTCTGACACCCAGTTTCTCATTGAGCTCCTTCACCTATTTAGTGTGTGATCTTGAGTAAGATAGTTAAATTATGTACGTGTTGGTTTCCTCATCTGCAGTTAGTGAATGCTCCACAAAATACTCATTGAATAATGTTTTTTAGCTCTGGTGAAAAAAATCAGGTACCATCCTAGCTAGATTCATGGGGTACTCAAAAGATGGTGCTAATAACAATAATAATAAAATAAAATTCTTATTGTCTATCCTTTTTATATCTACATCTGGAATATACACATGTAGTATGATCTCCAGAACCATTGGAATTTAAAATCCATTTTAATTGACTCTACATTATTGAAGCTTTTCACATGGACATTGACATACTTTTGGTTTGTCTTGACTCATGAAGAGTTGATTACATTTAAAGTAGCAACACAAGTACAGATTTTGAGTATTTAAAAAGAACTGTGACCAACCAAAAGTTTAAATTTTGTCTTTTATATCAAATTCTATAATACAACATATCAAGGGAACTTCTGCACATGGAGAGGGTGTGAATGGAGATAGATGTCAGAGGCAGAAGCAAAAGACAAAACCAGAATAGGTGAGGAGAAAATAAAATATTGTCTAGGGATCAGGTAAGGAAACTATACAAATCCAAAAAGGACACAGAAGCCGGGTAGCACTCCAAATCAGGGTGCAGTCAGGAGTCAGGAAATAGCATCTATGTAGAAGTCAGTGGACATGCCATCAATTCAAAGGCCAAGCAAGAAGTTCAGAGTCAAGGATTATACAAAATCTGCTTATGGGCAACAGAAAGGATGAGACAGAAGCCTCTTATTTGCTTACCTACAAGAACAAGAGCCAGGGAGTTGCTCAAGATCAGAAATAAGCTATCTCTCTTCTTACTATGTTTGGTATGATGGGATATGTGCCTGTAAAAAAGAGTAGAAATAGTTCACAAGGAAAACTGTAATGAATCTTTTCTTTTTTCTCCTTCCACTCATTTTGTAGCAAATTCTCTTGAAAATTGCCTACCAGTATTAGTGATTGTAATAGATATAATTCATAAATTTTATCAAACTATTCAAAGTCAAGTTCCCTTTATTGTAGCAAACTTTTCCCCTTGAAGTAAGAGGAGTCATAGCTGCAAAAGTTTCCATAGGTACTGAGTGCTGAATACAAAGACATTTTTTTAAATCAGTGATTCTGGAATAGTTTTCCTTTATCTCATCAGTATTTAATCTATCTCCTTGTAGGTCTGTTTGAAATTGGGAAAAAATTAGTGCATCCTCATAAATGACTAGAAAGTAAATTTAGAACATTTGGAGCTTACTTCTGTTGTCACTCTCTACCATGCCTTGCATTGTTTTCTTCCAATTAGTGGAGAGATTTAATAAGTGAATAATAAAATGAGGTCCCTCTAAAAAACAGTTAAGTTACAATATGTTTATTTACTTTGTTGCTAGACAGCCAACCAAGCCCTCTGTTTCTGGTAAGCACTTCACAAATTTACTGTCACTGTTGGGCATAAAATGTAACAAAATTGATTCCTTTACTTTTAACACCAAGGTTATCCATTTGAAGGGGTACATAAAGATTAAATGACAGCAGGAGTATGGCCCTTTACGTTTGCATCTTGGTCTATTGCTCTGCTGGCTTTTTTTTTTTTTTTCCATTCTCATTACTTTGCAACATTAATTGATTCTTTTGAAGTTGATGCCTTATAAACAAGAGTCCTAGATGAATTTTATTTCTAACATTATTGCAGTTTGAAAAGCAATATGCAGCCACTTCTTTAACATGTGGAAAAACAATAACATGGCAAAGTGAAATTATGAGCAGGGTGTATTGGGAAGAGCTGGAAACCAGAAATCAATCAACTTCCGTAACTAGTTAGAGAACCCTGGGTAAATCATTTAACCTCCGTGGGTCACAGTTTTCTTATTTATAAGAGGAGGAAATTTGTATTAGATGACCTCTGGATCCTTCCAAGTGGAAATTAGTTCTTTTATTTATCATTATTCTTTCCAGGTCTCTTTAATCAATACTTTGCTTGAGAATCAAAACAAAACAAAACAAAAAAAAAGTCATGGATTTGTAGGTGTTTGCTTTTTTTTCCCCACTTAATCTTTTACAGTGGCATAAATAAACAATTTAATTCCCAACAGGTAAATAGCAGGGGGAACAGAGGAGTATGAAATTGAATAATTTTTAAATTGGAAAAAATGAACATATTATAGAATGAAAATTGTTCTGTTTCTGGCCTCAGCTGGTTATTTCATTCTAAAACAAACAATGTAAAATTCATTTCTAATACCTGTATTAGAAAAAAATACTTTGGGGCGCCTGGGTGGCGCAGTCGGTTAAGCGTCCGACTTCAGCCAGGTCACGATCTCGCGGTCCGTGAGTTCGAGCCCCGCGTCAGGCTCTGGGCTGATGGCTCAGAGCCTGGAGCCTGTTTCCGATTCTGTGTCTCCCTCTCTCTCTGCCCCTGCCCTGTTCATGCTCTGTCTCTCTCTGTCCCAAAAATAAATAAACGTTGAAAAAAAAAAGAAAAAAAAAAGAAAAAATACTTTAATATTGGAACATTTCTATGATGTTGAAAAAATAATCACATAGAGAAGTAAATTTATTTGTCTCATTCTATGCAATGCATTGTTTCCCTCTTTCAAACTGGATCACATGGTTGATATTTGAATAGTATTCATTCAAACTGCATTGGGGATGGATATATATACTCATTTTTAGCTTTTTGGCTTTGTTTTAGGAGAATAGATTATTGCATTTGTTTGCAAATCATTTATTGTACTGAGAAATGATATGAATATACCAGAAAGATTTATTTACATTCACTGACTATATGTGTGTGTGTGTGTGTGTGTGTGTGTATACATGTGTATATATACATGTGTATATATATGTATATATATATATGTGTGTATATATACATGTGTATACATATATATACATATTTATTTATTGTAGCTCACTTTCAAAGTACTTCAAAACCTTTTATTAAGATTTCGAAAGATGCGTATTATGCCATCTGTAATGTAGATGGATAATAAATGTGACAAAAAAAAGAAAGAAATCACAATCATGTGTTTATCCAAATGTAATCATTGCAGTAGTTTTGGAAGAGTAATTGTATTTATTGGATGAACTTTGGATGGAAGGATATGTTCATATAGCTCTGATTCCTCTGGTCTCTGCTTATTCCTGCAGTGATCACACATTCCTCTCCACCTGTCCTCCTATTGGTACACCCCAGGAGCATGAACCATTTTAGTTGTCTTGAATACACATACATGATCCTTCCTATTTCAGGGTCTTTTCATATATGTTATCATCTTCTTGAAACCATCTTCTGTTCACTTTTTGCATAACCAATTCCTTCTTATGCTTTAAGACTTGACTCAGTGATCATTTCCGGATTTTAGACCAAGGGTTTCCTCTATATAATTATCTTATTTTCATCTTATACCTTATTATATTATTTATCTTAAGTATTCTTTATTTCAATTGTAAAGTGAATAGTTAAGTAATTGTTTAACATCTATTTTCCTGGCTCAGCTGTAGGCTCTTTAAGGGCAGTGAAGCTGTCTGGCCCTGGACTTTTGTTTGATGAAAAGTTTTGATTGCTGACTCAGTCTCCTTACTAGCAATCAGTTGTTTTTTTTTTTTTTTTTTTTTTTTTCGGGTTTTCTGTTTCTTCCTTATTTAATCTTGGAAGATTATACATTTGTAGCAATTTATTCATATCTTGTAGATTGTTCAACATGTTGAACTGTAATTATTCATAGTAGTGTCTTAAGGACCTTTGTGTTTTTCTAATGTGGGTTGTAACCTTTTAATTTCTGATTTTATTTATTTGAGTCCTTTCTGTTCTTGGTTAGTGTAGCTACGGTTTTGTCAATTTTGTTTATCATTTTTGAAGAATCAGCTCTTATTTTCATTGTTCTTTTCTGTTTTGTCTTTAGTCTCATTTATTTCTATTCTGATCTTTATTATTTCCTTCCTTCTAACTTTGGGCTTTGTATGTTCTTCTTTCTCTAGTTACTTTAGGTGTAAAATCAGATTCTTTATGTGAGATTTATTTTTTTCTTGAGGTAGGCTTGTATTACTGTGAACATTGCTCTTAGCACTATTTTTACTACATTCTGATCTTAGTATTTCTTTTTTTTTTTCTGTTTTCATTTGTCTCTAGGCATTTTCTTTTCTTTTGTTTCAAATGTTTCCTCTAATTTCTTTGAAGACCCAGTGGTTGTTGAATAACATGTTGTTGAATCTCCAAATATTTGTTTTTCTTTCAGTTGTCTTGTAATTGATTTCTAGTTTCATACTGTTGTGGTCAGAAATGATGGTTGATATGATTTCAACCCTCTTGAATTTATTGAGACTTATTTTGTGGCTTAACATGTGAACCGTCCTGGAGAATGTTGCATGTGTCCTTGAAAAGAATATGTATTCTCCTGCTTTTGGATGTAATGTTCTGAATATATCTGTTAAGTCCACCTGGTCCAATATGTTATTTAAAGCCATTGTTTCCTTATTGAATTTCTGTCTGGATGATCTATCCATTGATATAAGTAGTGTTTTAAAGTCCCTGCTATTATTGTAGTGCTGTTAATATCCCCCTTTAGGTATGTTAATATTTTCTTTATATATTTTGGTTCTTGTATATTGGGTGCATATATTTTATAAATGTTGAATATTCTTGCTGGATTGGTCTCTTTATCAGTATGCAATGCCCTTCTTTGTCTTTTGTTACAATCTTTGTTTTAAAGTCTATTTTGTCTGAGATAATTATTGCTACTCCAACTTTCTTTTTTCCTCCCATTTTCATAGAATATTGAGAATATTTTCCCATCCCTTTCAGTCTCTGTGTATTCTTAAATCCAAGAATAAATGTTGTTAAAATGTCACTACTACCCAAAGCAATCTACATGTTCAACGCAATCCCCATCAAAATTGCACTGACATTTTCCTCAGAGCTAGAACAATCCTAAAATTTGTACGGAACCACAAAAGACTCTGAATAACCAAAGCATTGTTGAAAAAGAAAACCAAAGTGGGAAGCATCACAATCTCAGACTTTCGCCTCTACTACAAAGCTGTAATCATCAAGACAATATGGTATTGGCACAGAAACCGAGACATAGAACAATGGAATACAATGAAAACCCAGAAGTGGACCCACAAATGTATGGCCAACTAATCTTTGACAAAGCAGGAAAGAGTATCTAATGGAAAAAAGAGTCTCTTTAGTAAACGGTGCTGGGAGAACTGGACAGCAAAATGCAGAAAAATGAAATTAGACCACCTGGTTACACCGTACACAAAAATAAACTGAAAATGAATGGAAGACCTAAATATTAGACAGGAAACCACCAAAGCCCTAGAGGACAAAACAGGCAACAACTTCTTTGACCTCCGCCGCAGCAATTTCTTGCCTGACATGTCTCCAAAGGCAAGGGAGATAAAAGCAAAAATGAACTATTGGGATCTCATCAAGGTAAAAAGCTTCTGCACTGCAAAGGAAACAATCAACAAAACTAAAAGGCAACCAACAGGATGGGAAAAGATATTTGCAAATGACATGTCGGATAAAGGGTTAGTATCCAAAATCTATAAAGAACTTACCAAACTCAACACCTGAAAAACAAATAATCCAGTGAAGAAATGGGCAGAAGAATGAATAGACACTTTTCCAAAGAAGACATCCAGATGGCAAACATACACATGAAAAGATGCTCAATGTCACTCATCATCAGGGAACTATAAATCATAACCACATTGAGATACCACCTCACACCAGTCCGAGTGGCTAAAATTAACAACTCAGGCAACAACAGATGTTGGCAAGGATGTGGAGAAATGGGAACTCTCTTGCATTGTTGATGGGAATGCAAACTGGTGCAGCCATTCTGGAAAACAGTGTGGAGGTTACTCAAAAAAAAAATAGAACTACCCTACAACCCAGGAATATCACTTCTAGGAATTTACCCAAAGGATACAAGAGTGTTGATGCATAGGGGCTCAATGTTTATAGCAGTGCTTTCAACAGTAGCCAAATTATGGAAAGAGCCTAAATGTCCATAAACTGACGAATGGATAAAGAAGAAGTGGTTTATATATACAATGGAATACTACTCGGCAATGAGAGAGAATGAAATCCAGCCATTTGCAACAATGTGGATGGAGCTGGAGGGTATTATGCTAAGTGAAATAAGTCAGTCAGAGAAAGCCAGGTATCATATGTCTTTCACTCATATGTGGAACTTGAGAAACTTAGCAGAAGGCCATGGGGGAATGAAAGGGGGAAAGTAACAGAGAGGAAGGGAGGCAAATCATAAGGGACTCTTAAATACAGAGAGCAAACTGAGGGTTTTGGGGGGGGGGGCACGGGGGAGAAGGGAAAATGAGTGATGGGCATTGAAGAAAACACTTGTTGGGATGAGCACTGGGTGTTGTATGTGATGAATCACAGGAATCTACTCCCCAAACCAAGAGCACACTGTATACATACACTGTATGTTAGCCAATTTGTCAATAAATTATATTTAAAGAAAAAGCATATGGTTGAATAGAGATGGTGTGCATGTCTACCTTAAAGTTCTGTCAGGAAAGGTGAATGGGGAGTGGATGTCAGGGAGGCAACCAACCGTCTCGAATATACCTGATTGACAGGAGGAAGCCCAATTAGGTGAAGTTCTATTTTTTTTTTTTATTTATATATGAAATTTATTGTCAAATTGGTTTCCATACAACACCCAGTGCTCATCCCAAAAGGTGCCCTCCTCAGTACCCATCACCCACCCTCTCCTCCCTCCCACCCCCCATCAACCCTCAGTTTGTTCTCAGTTCTCAACAGTCTTTTATGTTTTGGCTCTCTCCCACTCTAACCTCTTTTTTTTTTTTTGTTCCCCTCCCCCATGGGTTTCTCTTAAGTTTCTCAGGATCCACATAAGAGTGAAACCATATGGTATCTGTCTTTCTCTGTATGGCTTATTTCACTTAGCATCACACTCTCCGGTTCCATCCACGTTGCTACAAAAGGCCATATTTCATTTTTTCTCATTGCCACGTAGTACTCCATTGTGTATATAAACCACAATTTCTTTATCCATTCATCAGTTGATGGACATTTAGGCTCTTTCCATAATTTGGCTATTGTTGAGAGTGCTGCTATGAACATTGGGGTACAAGTGCCCCTATGCATCAGTACTCCTGTGTCCCTTGGATAAATTCCTAGCAGTGTTATTGCTGGGTCATAGGGTAGGTCTATTTTTAATTTTCTGAGGAACCTCCACACTGCTTTCCAGAGCGGCTGCACCAATTTGCATTCCCACCAACAGTGCAAGAGGGTTCCCGTTTCTCCACATCCTCTCCAGCATCTATAGTCTCCTGATTTGTTCATTTTGGCCACTCTGACTGGCGTGAGGTGATACCTGAGTGTGGTTTTGATTTGTATTTCCCTGATAAGGAGCGACGCTGAACATCTTTTCATGTGCCTGTTGGCCATCCGGATGTCTTCTTTAGAGAAGTGTCTATTCATGTTTTCTGCCCATTTCTTCACTGGGTTATTTGCTTTTCGGGTGTGGAGTTTGGTGAGCTCTTTATAGATTTTGGATACTAGCCTTTTGTCCGATATGTCATTTGCAAATATCTTTTCCCATTCCGTTGGTTGCCTTTTAGTTTTGTTGGTTGTTTCCTTTGCTGTGCAGAAGCTTTTTATCTTCATAAGGTCCCAGTAATTCACTTTTGCTTTTAATTCCCTTGCCTTTGGGGATGTGTCAAGTAAGAGATTGCTACGGCTGAGGTCAGAGAGGTCTTTTCCTGCTTTCTCCTCTAAGGTTTTGATGGTTTCCTGTCTCACATTCAGGTCCTTTATCCATTTGGAGTTTATTTTTGTGAATGGTGTGAGAAAGTGGTCTAGTTTCAACCTTCTGCATGTTGCTGTCCAGTTCTCCCAGCACCATTTGTTAAAGAGACTGTCTTTTTTCCATTGGATGTTCTTTCCTGCTTTGTCAAAGATGAGTTGGCCATATGTTTGTGGGTCTAGTTCTGGGGTTTCTATTCTATTCCATTGGTCTATGTGTATGTTTTTCTGCCAATACCATGCTGTCTTGATGATGACAGCTTTGTAGTAGAGGCTAAAGTCTGGGATTGTGATGCCTCCTGCTTTGGTCTTCTTCTTCAAAATTACTTTGGCTATTCGGGGCCTTTTGTGGTTCCATATGAATTTTAGGAGTGCTTGTTCTAGTTTCGAGAAGAATGCTGGTGCAATTTTGATTGGGATTGCATTGAATGTGTAGATAGCTTTGGGTAGTATTGACATTTTGATAATATTTACTCTTCCAATCCATGAGCAGGGAATGTCTTTCCATTTCTTTAAATCTTCTTCAATTACCTTCATAAGCTTTCTATAGTTGTCAGCATACAGATCCTTTACATCTTTGGTTAGATTTATTCCTAGGTATTTTATGCTTCTTGGTGCAATTGTGAATGGGATCAGTTTCTTTATTTGTCTTTCTGTTGCTTCATTGTTAGTGTATAAGAATGCAACTGATTTCTGTACATTGATTTTGTATCCTGCCACTTTGCTGAATTCATGTATCAGTTCTAGCAGACTTTTGGTGGAGTCTGTCGGATTTTCCATATATAATATCATGTCATCTGCAAAGAGCGAAAGCTTGACTTCATCTTTGCCAATTTTGACGCCTTTGATTTCCTTTTGTTGTCTGATTGCTGATGCTAGAACTTCCAGCACTATGTTAAACAACAGCGGTGAGAGTGGGCATCCCTGTCGTGTTCCTGATCTCAGGGAAAAAGCTCTCAGTTTTTCCCCATTGAGGATGATGTTAGCTGTGGGCTTTTCATAAATGGCTTTTATGATCTTTAAGTATGTTCCTTCTATCCCGACTTTTTCAAGAGTTTTTATTAAGAAAGGGTGCTGGATTTTGTCAAAGGCCTTTTCTGCATCGATTGACAGGATCATATGGTTTTTCTCTTTTTTTTTGTTAATGTGATGTATCACGTTGATTGATTTGCGAATGTTGAACCAGCCCTGCATCCCAGGAATGAATCCCACTTGATCATGGTGAATAATTCTTTTTATATGCCGTTGAATTCGATTTGCTAGTATCTTATTGAGAATTTTTGCATCCATATTCATCAGGGATATTGGCCTGTAGTTCTCTTTTTTTACTGGGTCTCTGGTTTGGGAATCAAAGTAATACTGGCTTCATAGAATGAGTCTGGAAGTTTTCCTTCCCTTTCTATTTCTTGGAATAGCTTGAGAAGGATAGGTATTATCTCTGCTTTAAACGTCTGGTAGAACTCCCCTGGGAAGCCATCTGGTCCTGGACTCTTATTTGTTGGGAGATTTTTGATAACCGATTCAATTTCTTCGCTGGTGATGGGTCTGTTCAAGCTTTCTATTTCCTCCTGATTGAGTTTTGGAAGAGTGTGGGTGTTCAGGAATTTGTCCATTTCTTCCAGGTTGTCCAATTTGTTGGCATATAATTTTTCATAGTATTCCCTGATAATTGTTTGTATCTCTGAGGGATTGGTTGTAATAATTCCATTTTCATTCATGATTTTATCTATTTGGGTCATCTCCCTTTTCTTTTTGAGAAGCCTGGCTAGAGGTTTGTCAATTTTGTTTATTTTTTCAAAAAACCAACTCTTGGTTTCGTTGATCTGCTCTACAGTTTTTTTAGATTCTATATTGTTTATTTCTGCTCTGATCTTTATTATTTCTCTTCTTCTGCTGGGTTTAGGCTGCCTTTGCTGTTCTGCTTCTATTTCCTTTAGGTGTGCTGTTAGATTTTGTATTTGGGATTTTTCTTGTTTCTTGAGATAGGCCTGGATTGCAATGTATTTTCCTCTTAGGACTGCCTTTGCTGCGTCCCAAAGCGTTTGGATTGTTGTATTTTCATTTTCGTTTGTTTCCATATATTTTTTAATTTCTTCTCTAATTGCCTGGTTGACCCACTCATTCGTTAGTAGGGTGTTCTTTAACCTCCATGCTTTTGGAGGTTTTCCAGACTTTTTTCTGTGGTTGATTTCAAGCTTCATAGCATTGTGGTCTGAAAGTATGCATGGTATGATTTCAATTCTTGTAAACTTATGAAGGGCTGTTTTGTGACCCAGTATATGATCTATCTTGGAGAATGTTCCATGTGCACTCGAGAAGAAAGTATATTCTGTTGCTTTGGGATGCAGAGTTCTAAATATATCTGTCAAGTCCATCTGATCCAATGTCTCATTCAGGGCCCTTGTTTCTTTATTGACCGTGTGTCTAGATGATCTATCCATTTCTGTAAGTGGGGTGTTAATCTCCTGCAATTACCACATTCTTCTCAATAAGGTTGCTTATGTTTATGAGTAATTGTTTTATATATTTGGGCGCTCCGGTATTCGGTGCATAGACATTTATAATTGTTAGCTCTTCCTGATGGATAGACCCTGTCACTATTATATAATGTCCTTCTTCATCTCTTGTTACAGCCTTTAATTTAAAGTCTAGTTTGTCTGATATAAGGATGGCTACTCCAGCTTTCTTTTGGCTTCCAGTAGCATGATAAATAGATCTCCATCCCCTCACTCTCAATCTAAAGGTGTCCTCAGGTCTAAAATGAGTCTCTTGTAGACAGCAAATAGATGGGTCTTGTTTTTTTATCCATTCTGATACCCTATGTCTTTTGGTTGGCGCATTTAATCCATTTACATTCAGTGTTATTATAGAAAGATATGGGTTTAGAGTCATTGTGATGTCTGTATGTTTTATGCTTGTAGTGATGTCTCTGGTACTTTGTCTCACAGGGTCCCCCTTAGGATCTCTTGTAAGGCTGGTTTAGTGGTGACAAATTCCTTCAGTTTTTGTTTGTTTGGGAAGACCTTTATCTCTCCTTCTGTTCTAAATGACAGACTTGCTGGATAAAGGATTCTCGGCTGCATATTTTTTCTGTCTAGCACCCTGAAAATCTCATGCCAATTCTTTCTGGCCTGCCAAGTTTCAAAAGAGAGATCAGTCACGAGTCTTATAGGTCTCTCTTTATATGTGAGGGCACGTTTACCCCTTGCTGCTTTCAGAATTTTCTCTTTATCCTTGTATTTTGCCAGTTTCACTATGATATGTCGTGCAGAAGATCGATTCAAGTTACGTCTGAAGGGAGTTCTCTGTGCCTCTTGGATTTCAATGCCTTTTTCCTTCCCCACTTCAGGGAAGTTCTCAGCTATTATTTCTTCAAGTACCCCTTCAGCACCTTTCCCTCTCTCTTCCTCCTCTGGGATACCAATTATGCGTAGATTATTTCTTTTTAGTGTATCACTTAGTTCTCTAATTTTCCCCTCATACTCCTGGATTTTTTTATCTCTCTTTTTCTCAGCTTCCTCTTTTTCCATAACTTTATCTTCTAGTTCACCTATTCTCTCCTCTGCCTCTTCAATCCGAGCCGTGGTGGTTTCCATTTTGTTATGCATTTCGTTTAAAGCGTTTTTCAGCTCCTCGTGACTGTTCCTTAGTCCCTTGATCTCTGTAGCAAGAGATTCTCTGCTGTCCGCTATACTGTTTTCAAGCCCAGCGATTAATTTTATGACTATTATTGTAAATTCACTTTCTGTTATATTATTTAAATCCTTTTTGATCAGCTCATTAGCTGTTGTTATTTCCTGGAGATTCTTCTGAGGGGAATTCTTCTGCTTGGTCATTTTGGATAGTCCCTGGCGTGGTGAGGACCTGTAGGGCACTTCCCCTGTGCTGTGGTGTATAACTGGAGTTGGTGGGCGGAGCCGCCGTCAGACCTGATGTCTGCCCCCAGCCCACCGCTGTGTCCACAGTCAGACTGGTGTGTGCCTTCTCTTCCCCTCTCCTAGGGGCGGGATTCACTGTGGGGTGGGGTGGCCCGTCTGGGCTACTTGCACACTGCCAGGCTTGTGATGCTGGGGATCTGGCGTCTTAGCTGGGGTGGGTAGGCAAGGTGCACAGGGGCAGGAGGGGTAGGCTTAGCTTGCTTCTCCTTAGGTGATCCACTTCAGGAGGGGCCCTGTGGCAGCAGGAGGGAGTCAGATCCGCTGCCGGAGGTTTGGCACCGCAGAAGCGCAGAGTTGGGTGTTTGCGCGGAGGGAGCAAGTTCCCTGGCAGGAACTGGTTCTCTTTGGGATTTTGGCTGGGGGATGGGCGGGGGAGATGGTGCTGGCGAGCGCCTTTGTTCCCCACCAAACTGAGCTCTGTCGTCCGGGGGCTCAGCAGCTCTCCTTCCCTTTGTCCTCCAGCCTTCCAGCTTTCTGAGCAGAGCTGTTAACTTATGACCTCCCAGACGCTAAGTCTAAGTCGAGCTTGCTGTCGGAACACAGTCCGTCAGGCCCCTCCGCTTTTTGCAAGCCAGACTCGGGGGCTCTGCTTGGCCGGCGGGCCGCCCCTCCGCCCCGGCTCCCTCCCGCCAGTCCGTGGAGCGCGCACCGCCTCGCCGCCCTTCCTACCCTCTTCCGTGGGCCTCTCGTCTGCACTTGGCTCCGGCGACTCCGTTCTGCTAATCCTCTGGTGGTTTTCTGGGTTATTTAGGCAGGTGTAGGTGGAATGTAAGTGATCAGCAGGACGGGCGGTGAGCCCAGCGTCCTCCTCGCCGCCATCTTCCTCTCCTCTCTAGGTGAAGTTCTAATGTGTGGGTTTTTTTTTTTTTCCCAATGGCTGTGGGAAGCAATTTTTTTCTTTTCTTTTTTTTTTTTGGCCTTTGAATGTAAATGAAGAAGCATGTAGCCTGGGTTCCTACTGACAACGGAGAGAGTCATCCTGAAAATGAAGCTAGCCATAGGGCCAAAGCACAGGGATTCATAGAGAAATGATAATTAGAGCTGGAATCCTGACTAATCTATGTGTGAGGGCTGGATTTAGACTTTTCAGGTACCCAAACCATTACTACTTAGGCTAAAAAAGAAAAAAAGAAAAAAGTCACTCTCTTGCAGGCAGTACATAGATAAGTCTTGTTTTATTATCCATTCAGCCACTATATGTCTTTTGATTGGAGAGTGTAATACATTGACATTTAATTATTCATAAGAATATACTTATTGTTATTTTGTTGATTGTTTTCTTGCTGTTTTTGTTCTCTGTTTTTTCATTCTTCTCTTTCTCTTTTCCCTTGTGATATGATGTCTTTCTTTAGTGTTATATTTAGATTCATTTCTCACTTTCTTTTGTGTATTTGTTTTGTGTATAAGTTTTGGCTTTGTGGTTACATGTGAAGTGTTCATATATAACATCATACATGTATAACAGTCTTTTCTAGGTTGATCACTTAAATACATTTCTAAACTCTAAATATTTACTTCTCTTAAGTTTATGATGTCACATTTTGCCTCATTTTATTTTATGTATCTCATAATTATTGTAGTTTTAGCTAATTTAACTACTTATGTCTTTTTTTTAATCTTCGTGCTAGCTTTATAAGTGATTTATCTACTATCTGTATTATGTATTTACCTATCCAGTGATATTTTTACTTTTGTATATTTTCTTGTTAATTAATGTTGTTCCTTTTTTAGCTCAAAGAATTCCCTTGAACTTTTCTTGTAAAATTGGGTTCGTGGTGATGAACTCTTTTAGCTTTAACTTTTCTGGAAAACTTTTTATCTCCCCTTCAATTCTGAATCACAACCTTCCTGGGTAAAGAGTACTCTTGGTTAGAAGTTTGTTCTATTGAGATGTGTGAATCTGTCATACCACAACCTTCTCTGGGCTGCAAAGTTTCTGCTCAAATATTTGCTAGTAATCTAATGGGTTTTCCTTGTATGTAATGAGTTGCTGCTTTTAAAATTATCTCTTTTTTTTTTTAATTTTGACATTTTACTTATAATGTGTCTTGGCATAGATCTGTTTTAGTTCAATTTGTTTGGAACTCTCTGGACTTTCCTATACCTGGATTTCTGTTTCCTATCCCAGATTAAACAACTTTTTAGTCATTGTTTCCTCAAATAAGTTTTCTGCATCTTTCTCTCTTTCCTCTCTTTCTGGGATGCCCATAATGTGAATGTTAGTCTCTTTGATGTTTTCCCTTAGGTCTTCACTTTTTAAAGTTTATATTTCTTTTTCCTACTCTGTCTGGGTAACTTCTAGTGCTTTGTCTTCCAAATTGCTGATCTGTTTCATCTGATCTGATATGGAACTCTTGTAGTATATTTTTCAGTTCAGTTATTCTGTGACTTCTTTGATACTGTCTTATATACTCTCTTTTTTCAAGTATTCACTGTGTTCACCCATACTCATGAGTTTGGTGAGTACCTTTATGACCATTACTTTGAATTCTTTATCAGGTAGATTACTTATCTCCATACCTACAAGGTCTTTTTCTGAGATTTCATCTTGTTCTCTTGTTCCGAACATTTCTTTGTGTCCTCATTATGTTTGCTTTTCTGTGTTTTTTTTTTTTTCTGTGTAATAAGTGAAATAGCTACCTCATTCAGTCTTGATGGAATGTCCTTCTGTAGGTGATAAAACTTCTTGCTCAACCTTGCTATAGTTCTTTGTTGTCTCTTTAACCTTTGTAGTTGTCTAAACAGTGTGATTTATTGTTGATAAGTCCCTGTTGTTGAAGGTGTGCCAAGACCTGTCAGTTGCCCAAAGGAAGGGATCTCATTTAACACAGCAAATATATACTCATTTAAAGTATGCAAATATATACAGCCCTGTGGTGCCATAATCATACTCTCTATTGACCTCCACACCATTTGATCTGGAGGTTCCCTCAGATCAAACTGCAGGTTCCAGTTAAATGTATTAGCTCTTACCTGAGAGGTCTTGTTGAATTGTAGTGAGGTGTACAAGGATGATGTCACCCTGCTTATGTTCTCTGCAAGCCATTCCATATTCTCAAAATGTGAGGAAATCTGGATCCTGCCCCTCAGGCTGAAGCAGCAGGTTTAATAAATAAACATTTTCCCAGGAAGATTGGGGTTATGTTTCAGTCTTTTATCTGTGCAGTGCCCTAGGAATGTTAGCCTGCCAAGAACTGTGATTCTAATTTTCACAGTGACTTAGAACTCAGGAATGCCAGCCTCCTTGCCCACCAGGGCCAGGTGAACAGGGGACATCCCCTGTGTGGTTTGCATGTCTCTGCCAGCTTTACCAGGTAATCTGGAGAGTGTAGTGGAACAGGCAGACAGTCAATGGCTCCAGAAAGGCAGAGGAAAAATGCTTTGACTGAATGCACCCACAGGCCACCTGGATGCTGCTGGCAAGAGTGCACATGCATCTGTGCACATGTATTGGCCCCAGGTTGGGAGCAAGGGGATGCCATGGCTGTGCTTACATGCCCCAGCCAGAGTGGAGGTTAGTATGACTGCCTAAACTCTCCAGCCTCAGCAGAGCAGTGAGATAATGCGGTGACCACTCATTCCTCCCAACCCAGTGGGGCAGTGGGAAGGTACGGCATCCCAGAAGGGCTACTAGCAGTAACAGGATAGATGGAGAGTGCACAGAAGGCATCTGGTAGCCTTCCATCTCCAGAGAGATCCCAAACTTTCCCCTGACCCTCAAGCACATGCCCCCACAACAGCAAATAAGACCCCATCACATATAGTATGGGTGATTTTCAAATTGTTGCTTTTGGACTGTATCCCAGGGTGAGTGAGATGTATATGAGTCTTGTAAAAGGAGAGTCTTAGTTTCCTATAGCACTCTAGGTCTCTCAGAAGTTAGTCCCATTGGTTTTCTAAGACATATGTTTTGAGGAGCTCATCTCTCTGGTGTAGATCCCAAGGATTGGGGTGTTTGATGTGGACCATTACACCCTCACTCCTCCAGAAGTGCTACACTGGTACGATTCCTCCCTATTGTATGTTGCCACACTTGGTATGGCATTTTGTGCTAAGATCCTGTCTCTACCTCTTCCACCCATCTAGATGAGGTTCTTTTATCCTTCGTTGTGGGGAAGTACTTCATCTAGTTTTTACATATTTTTTTCAGAGAGAACTGATCCATATGTAGCTCTAGATCTGTTGTATACTTTGTCTCTCACATTTTTAAATATATTTATTTATTAAAATTCAAATTTGTTGCATTAATTTAAAATTTATCAACATTGACTCACGTCTTGAGCTCTAAATTAAAACCTCACTTGGGGGTTCCTGGATGGCTCAGTTGGTTACGAGTCCAACTCTTGGTTTTGGCTCAGGTCATGATCTCACAGTTCATGAGTTCAAGCACCACATTGGACTCTGCTCTGACAGTGCAGAGCTTCCTTGGGATTCTCTCTCTCCTTCCCTCTCTGCCCCTACCTCTCTCTCTCTCTCTCCCTCTTTCAAAATAAATAAACTTAAGACAAAAAACAAACTTCAATTGGGGTGCCTGGGTGGCTCAGTTGGTTTAAGTATCCAACTCTTAATCTGGTCTCAGGTCATGAACTCGAGGTTAATGGGATCGAGTCCCACATTGGGCTCTGAGCTGACAGCTCAGAGTCTGCTTGGGATTCTCCGTCTCTCTCTCTCTTCCCCTCCTCTTCTAGTGTGCATATGCATGCTCTCTGTCTCTCTCAAAATAAATAAAGTTAAAAAAAATCACTAAGAAAAAAAACTTTTCTAAGAAAGCTATTTAACTTCAAACAAGATGAATTAACACCCACTGTGAGCCATTTTTATAACTATATAAAGAATTTTTCAATTAGTTCAGTGCTATAGCCAGAAGAGTTAAAATGAAAAGTACAAATGAGAACATAATTGGCACTGAAATTTAAAAAACATAGTTCTATACTGTCTACACTCATGAGATGTCATAAAGAGTTATCACAGTGACTCAAAAGTATAAGTCTGTTGAGAGGCCATCTATCCTAATCAGATGGAAACTCTTTCCACAATAATCTCTAGTAAGCATTTTGAACATTTCTAAGAATAAGTATTTCATTACCTTCTCAGACATTTCCTTCCATTGTTGGGTATCCAATATTATTAGAGAGTTTTCCTTTATGTTGACATAAAATATTTAATTTTACAACTTCTACACATCCCTACCTTTTGTTTGGATACATACAAAGCACAACACACTTAATCTTTATTGAACATTTGTAAAGCACATTTTCACTGCTGCACCAAGATGGCTGTTGATATTTGAGGAATCTTTTTTGAAGTTATATTTGGTACTCCATAATGTAGTTAATTTAGACCAAGAGGCTTGATCTCATTGGCAAAGCGTAGGTATACTCCTTATATTATTCGACATATTTTTTAATGTTTATTTATTTTTGAGACAGAGAGAGAGAGACAGAGAGAGAGAGACAGATAGAGCATGAGCAGGGTAGGGGCAGAGAGAGAGACACATACAGAATCCCAAGCAGACTCCAGAGTCTGAGCTGCCAGCCCAGAGCCCTATGTGGGGCTCAAGCTCCCGAGCTGTGAGATCATGACTTAGGCTGAAGTCCAGTTGATTAACCAACTGAGCCACCCAGGAGCCCCTGTTCAACATCTTGATCTTTGTTTTCCTCTTTCATGTCTATTCATGTCTAAAGGTTATCCTCTCTGAAAGAAAAGATAAAAGCAATATAGCAAGAGGAAAAATACAACGGTGTCATCCATTATTATTGCGGTAGTCATAAATGGGCTGTGCTCTGGAAGGAAAAGAATACATGCACGAATCCACTCTTGTGCAGTATCAGGTCAGGAAGTGTAGTTCTGTACTGTCCTCCTCTTTTGCCTTAATTAAACTAAAATTTTTCTTTGTATTGCCATAATTATTAATCACAATTCTAACTTATTCAGAAATCATCCTTGATACTAGTGATATGCTTAAAAATCTAGGCTGACTTTTAAATTTCTTCTTGAGGGGCGCCTGGGTGGCGCAGTCGGTTAAGCGTCTGACTTCAGCCAGGTCACGATCTCGCGGTCCGTGAGTTCGAGCCCCGCGTCAGGCTCTGGGCTGATGGCTCAGAGCCTGGAGCCTGCTTCCGATTCTGTGTCTCCCTCTCTCTCTGCCCCTCCCCCGTTCATGCTCTGTCTCTCTCTGTCCCAAAAATAAATAAAAACGTTGAAAAAAAAAAATTTTAAAAAAAAAAAAATAAAAAAAAAAATAAATTTCTTCTTGAATATACATTGTATTGAAAACTGACATGGGCAGTTTAGACAGGCACAGTTAGTAAGTTCTTTTGGGGGTAGATATGACTAAATTTCAATAATTAGACATAGAAGAGGCTATTGTCATCCCTTCAACCCAGATTAAACTCTGACACACATTCTGCTGTTAACTAGCAAATAGACAAAATTAAATGACTTATGTGACCTGGATGACTTCCGATGATCAATCCTTTTTAGGACTCAAATAGCATCTGGCCTATAGACCTAAGACAAATTTAACATAATTTTAGTAGTAGGATTTGTCTTTATAGACTCGGACAATGACCCTCTGAATTAGTGTAAGGATATAGGTGTATTTAAAATTCGAGGATTAAGTAAATGGATGGTAAATGGTGCTAACTAGGTTTCTCACACTGTCAGGGAGGTTTCAAATAAGCGAGGCAGGAGGGTAAAATGACTTATATGGCGCTGAATTAGCATTGAAGACACTAATATGAATGAATGTTTAACTTAACATTAATACTGCTTGGTAGATATATAAATTACAAGCATGTCCATATTCCACAGGGTGGTATTTATATACATATTTCCTAGCTCTGTCCACTTAGGGGGTCTAAAAGCAATGATCTTCCAGTGGCAGTGAGACTACTTGATCATATCTTTGTTTCTGGTGTCATTTTCCAATGAAAGAAAACAATGCTCTGTAGATAAAATGGCTGGTTCTAAGACTTGGGCAGGAAATACATAAAATAAGCTTGGAGCATCTTTTACAGTTAGAAAGTAAGGAAGTACTCAACAAATAAAGCAATGTGGTATATTAAAGAGATGGAGGAGAGCCAACGGGAAGAACTCCCAATAGCTAAAACTTGAACAATTTGAGTAACAACAACAACAAAAGGTAGTAATAGATTATAATTCAAATTATATAATAAATATGCATGAGTCCATAGTGATATAAATAACTGATTATATTAAGTAAACAGATGAGAAAGAAGAAACATCTTTCTCATACATAAAAATTCCAAATAGATCTAGGAAGATGGCGGCGTAGGAGGACGCTGGGCTCACTGCGCGTCCTGCTGATCACTTAGATTCCACCTACACCTGCCTAAATAACCCAGAAAACCGCCAGAGGATTAGCAGAAAGGAGTCGCCGGAGCCAAGCGCAGACGAGAGGCCCACGGAAGAGGGTAGGAAGGGCGGCGAGGCGGTGCGCGCTCCACGGACTGGCGGGAGGGAGCCGGGGCGGAGGGGCGGCTCGCCGGCCAAGCAGAGCCCCCGAGTCTGGCTTGCAAAAAGCGGAGGGGCCTGACGGACTGTGTTCCGACGGCAAGCGCGACTTAGCGTCTGGGAAGTCATAAGTTAACAGCTCTGCTCAGAAAGCGGGAAGGCTGGAGGACAAAGGGAAGGAGAGCTGCTGAGCCCCCGGACGACAGAGCTCAGTTTGGTGGGGAACAGAGGCGCTCGCCAGCGCCATCTTCCCCGCCCATCCCCCAGCCAAAATCCCAAAGAGAACCAGTTCCTGCCAGGGAACTTGCTGGCTCCGCGCGCAAACACCCAACTCTGCGCTTCTGCGGAGCCAAACCTCCGGCAGCGGATCTGACTCCCTCCTGCTGCCACAGGGCCCCTCCTGAAGTGGATCACCTAAGGAGAAGCAAGCTAAGCCTGCCCCTCCTGCCCCTGTGCACCTTGCCTACCCACCCCAGCTAAGACGCCAGATCCCCAGCATCACAAGCCTGGCAGTGTGCAAGTAGCCCAGACAGACCACCCCACCCCACAGTGAATCCCGCCCCTAGGAGAGGGGAAGAGAAGGCACGCACCAGTCTGACTGTGGCCCCAGCGGTGGGCTGGGGGCAGACATCAGGTCTGACTGCGGCTCCGCCCACCAACTCCAGTTATACACCACAGCACAGGGGAAGTGCCCTGCAGGTCCTCACCACGCCAGGGACTATCCAAAATGACCAAGCGGAAGAATTCCCCTCAGAAGAATCTCCAGGAAATAACAACAGCTAATGAGCTGATCAAAAAGGATTTAAATAATATAACAGAAAGTGAATTTAGAATAATAGTCATAAAATTAATCGCTGGGCTTGAAAACAGTATAGCTGACAGCAGAGAATCTCTTGCTACAGAGATCAAGGGACTAAGGAACAGTCACGAGGAGCTGAAAAACGCTTTAAACGAAATGCATAACAAAATGGAAACCACCACGGCTCGGATTGAAGAGGCAGAGGAGAGAATAGGTGAACTAGAAGATAAAGTTATGGAAAAAGAGGAAGCTGAGAAAAAGAGGGATAAAAAAATCCAGGAATATGAGGGGAAAATTAGAGAACTAAGTGATACACTAAAAAGAAATAATATACGCATCATTGGTATCCCAGAGGAGGAAGAGAGAGGGAAAGGTGCTGAAGGGGTACTTGAAGAAATAATAGCTGAGAACTTCCCTGAACTGGGGAAGGAAAAAGGCATTGAAATCCAAGAGGCACAGAGAACTCCCTTCAGACGTAACTTGAATCGATCTTCGGCACGACATATCATAGTGAAACTGACAAAATACAAGGATAAAGAGAAAATTCTGAAAGCAGCAAGGGGTAAACGTGCCCTCACATATAAAGGGAGACCTATAAGACTCGTGACTGATCTCTCTTTTGAAACTTGGCAGGCCAGAAAGAATTGGCACGAGATTTTCAGTGTGCTAGACAGAAAAAATATGCAGCCGAGAATCCTTTATCCAGCAAGTCTGTCATTTAGAATAGAAGGAGAGATAAAGGTCTTCCCAAACAAACAAAAACTGAAGGAATTTGTCACCACTAAACCAGCCCTACAAGAGATCCTAAGGGGGACCCTGTGAGACAAAGTACCAGAGACATCACTACAAGCATAAAACATACAGACATCACAATGACTCTAAACCCATATCTTTCTATAATAACACTGAATGTAAATGGACTAAATGCGCCAACCAAAAGACATAGGGTATCAGAATGGATAAAAAAACAAGACCCATCTATTTGCTGTCTACAAGAGACTCATTTTAGACCTGAGGACACCTTTAGATTGAGAGTGAGGGGATGGAGAACTATTTATCATGCTACTGGAAGCCAAAAGAAAGCTGGAGTAGCCATACTTATATCAGACAAACTAGACTTTAAATTAAAGGCTGTAACAAGAGATGAAGAAGGACATTATATAATAGTGACAGGGTCTATCCATCAGGAAGAGCTAACAATTATAAATGTCTATGCGCCGAATACCGGAGCGCCCAAATATATAAAACAATTACTCATAAACACAAGCAACCTTATTGATAAGAATGTGGTAATTGCAGGGGACTTTAACACCCCACTTACAGAAATGGATAGATCATCTAGACACACGATCAATAAAGAAACAAAGGCCCTGAATGAGACATTGGATCAGATGGACTTGACAGATATATTTAGAACTCTGCATCCCAAAGCAACAGAATATACTTTCTTCTCGAGTGCACATGGAACATTCTCCAAGATAGATCATATACTGGGTCACAAAACAGCCCTTCATAAGTTTACAAGAATTGAAATCATACCATGCATACTTTCAGACCACAATGCTATGAAGCTTGAAATCAACCACAGAAAAAAGTCTGGAAAACCTCCAAAAGCATGGAGGTTAAAGAACACCCTACTAACGAATGAGTGGGTCAACCAGGCAATTAGAGAAGAAATTAAAAAATATATGGAAACAAACGAAAATGAAAATACAACAATCCAAACGCTTTGGGATGCAGCAAAGGCAGTCCTGAGAGGAAAATACATTGCAATCCAGGCCTATCTCAAGAAACAAGAAAAATCCCAAATACAAAATCTCACAGCACACCTAAAGGAAATAGAAGCAGAACAGCAAAGGCAGCCTAAACCCAGCAGAAGAAGAGAAATAATAAAGATCAGAGCAGAAATAAACAATATAGAATCTAAAAAAACTGTAGAGCAGATCAACGAAACCAAGAGTTGGTTTTTTGAAAAAATAAACAAAATTGACAAACCTCTAGCCAGACTTCTCAAAAAGAAAAGGGAGATGACCCAAATAGATAAAATCATGAATGAAAATGGAATGATTACAACCAATCCCTCAGAGATACAAACAATTATCAGGGAATACTATGAAAAATTATATGCCAACAAATTGGACAACCTGGAAGAAATGGACAAATTCCTGAACGCCCACACTCTTCCAAAACTCAATCAGGAGGAAATAGAAAGCTTGAACAGACCCATAACCAGCAAAGAAATTGAATCGGTTATCAAAAATCTCCCAACAAATAAGAGTCCAGGACCAGATGGCTTCCCAGGAGAGTTCTACCAGACGTTTAAAGCAGAGATAATACCTATCCTTCTCAAGCTATTCCAAGAAATAGAAAGGGAAGGAAAACTTCCAGACTCATTCTATGAAGCCAGCATTACTTTGATTCCTAAACCAGACAGAGACCCAGTAAAAAAAGAGAACTACAGGCCAATATCCCTGATGAATATGGATGCAAAAATTCTCAATAAGATACTAGCAAATCGAATTCAACGGCATATAAAAAGAATTATTCACCATGATCAAGTGGGATTCATTCCTGGGATGCAGGGCTGGTTCAACATTCGCAAATCAATCAACGTGATACATCACATTAACAAAAAAAAAGAGAAGAACCATATGATCCTGTCAATCGATGCAGAAAAGGCCTTTGATAAAATCCAGCACCCTTTCTTAATAAAAACTCTTGAGAAAGTCGGGATAGAAGGAACATACTTAAAGATCATAAAAGCCATTTATGAGAAGCCCACAGCTAACATCATCCTCAATGGGGAAAAACTGAGAGCTTTTTCCCTGAGATCAGGAACACGACAGGGATGCCCACTCTCACCGCTGTTGTTTAACATAGTGCTGGAAGTTCTAGCATCAGCAATCAGACAACAAAAGGAAATCAAAGGTGTCAAAATTGGCAAAGATGAAGTCAAGCTTTCGCTCTTTGCAGATGACATGATATTATACATGGAAAATCCGATAGACTCCACCAAAAGTCTGCTAGAACTGATACATGAATTCAGCAAAGTTGCAGGATACAAAATCAATGTACAGAAATCAGTTGCATTCTTATACACTAACAATGAAGCAACAGAAAGACAAATAAAGAAACTGATCCCATTCACAATTGCACCAAGAAGCATAAAATACCTAGGAATTAATCTAACCAAAGATGTAAAGGATCTGTATGCTGAAAACTATAGAAAGCTTATGAAGGTAATTGAAGAAGATTTAAAGAAATGGAAAGACATTCCCTGCTCATGGATTGGAAGAATAAATATTATCAAAATGTCAATACTACCCAAAGCTATCTACACATTCAATGCAATCCCAATCAAAATCGCACCAGCATTCTTCTCGAAACTAGAACAAGCAATCCTAAAATTCATATGGAACCACAAAAGGCCCCGAATAGCCAAAGTAATTTTGAAGAAGACCAAAGCAGGAGGCATCACAATCCCAGACTTTAGCCTCTACTACAAAGCTGTCATCATCAAGACAGCATGGTATTGGCAGAAAAACAGACACATAGACCAATGGAATAGAATAGAAACCCCAGAACTAGACCCACAAACGTATGGCCAACTCATCTTTGACAAAGCAGGAAAGAACATCCAATGGAAAAAAGACAGTCTCTTCAACAAATGGTGCTGGGAGAACTGGACAGCAACATGCAGAAGGTTGAAACTAGACCACTTTCTCACACCATTCACAAAAATAAACTCAAAATGGATAAAGGACCTGAATGTGAGACAGGAAACCATCAAAACCTTAGAGGAGAAAGCAGGAAAAGACCTCTCTGACCTCAGCCGTAGCAATCTCTTACTCGACACATCCCCAAAGGCAAGGGAATTAAAAGCAAAAGTGAATTCCTGGGACCTTATGAAGATCAAAAGCTTCTGCACAGCAAAGGAAACAACCAACAAAACTAAAAGGCAACCAACGGAATGGGAAAAGATATTTGCAAATGACATATCGGACAAAGGGCTAGTATCCAAAATCTATAAAGAGCTCACCAAACTCCACACCCGAAAAGCAAATAACCCAGTGAAGAAATGGGCAGAAAACATGAATAGACACTTCTCTAAAGAAGACATCCGGATGGCCAACAGGCACATGAAAAGATGTTCAGCATCGCTCCTTATCAGGGAAATACAAATCAAAACCACACTCAGATATCACCTCACGCCAGTCAGAGTGGCCAAAATGAACAAATCAGGAGACTATAGATGCTGGAGAGGATGTGGAGAAACGGGAACCCTCTTGCACTGTTGGTGGGAATGCAAATTGGTGCAGCCGCTCTGGAAAGCAGTGTGGAGGTTCCTCAGAAAATTAAAAATAGACCTACCCTATGACCCAGCAATAGCACTGCTAGGAATTTATCCAAGGGACACAGGAGTACTGATGCATAGGGGCACTTGTACTCCAATGTTCATAGCAGCACTCTCAACAATAGCCAAATTATGGAAAGAGCCTAAATGTCCATCAACTGATGAATGGATAAAGAAATTGTGGTTTATATACACAATGGAGTACTACGTGGCAATGAGAAAAAATGAAATATGGCCTTTTGTAGCAACGTGGATGGAACTGGAGAGTGTGATGCTAAGTGAGATAAGCCATACAGAGAAAGACAGATACCATATGGTTTCACTCTTATGTGGATCCTGAGAAACTTAAGAGAAACCCATGGGGGAGGGGAACAAAAAAAAAAAAAAAAAAAGAGGTTAGAGTGGGAGAGAGCCAAAGCATAAGAGACTGTTGAGAACTGAGAACAAACTAAGGGTTGATGGGGGGTGGGAGGGACGAGAGGGTGGGTGATGGGTACTGAGGAGGGCACGTTTTGGGATGAGCACTGGGTGTTGTATGGAAACCAATTTGACAATAAATTTCATATATAAAAAAATAAAAAAAAAAAAAAAAAAAAAAAAAAAAAAAAAAAAAAAATTCCAAATAATTTATGTAGATATATTCCTTTTCCAAAGATGATGACACATAACTTTCAACTCCTTATTTGTGAGTATATTTATTGACTTTCTTCCAAACAGTATAGTATAGAAAGGGGAAAAATTAACTTTATGGTGGAAAATCTAGAAAACACTAATTTAGCCAGGTGATCAAGATTAACATCATTAGTGATAAATATACTGATAGCATAGGTCCTTGATATGTGTTGAAAATGGTACTTCATATATGTGGTCTTCTATCCTGAAACCCATAACTTCTCTCTAATCATGAGAAAACATCATCCAAACATAATTGAAAGGCATCTACAAAATACTTAGCCAGGATTCAAAGCTGTCAAAATCATCAAAACCAGATAAAAAAAGGTAGGAAATTGTCATGGCACAAAAAAGCTTAAGGATGCATGACAACTAAATGTCATATGGTATCTTGGGTGGAACCCTGGAACAGAAAAAGTACAGTAGGCAAAAACTAATGAAATCTAAATACAGTGTATGTGTGTGTGTGTGTGTTTCCATATATATCTATGTCTATATCTGCATGTATGCATATTAAACCTTTTAATGTCAATGTAAACATATATGTGTATATACTTATCAGATTTTGTTTTATACATCATCTAGTGAAGAAAACCTCTAGTGAAGTTTCACACCATTTCTTTTTTCTAGAACAAATCTTTTTCTCAATAAATCTTGAAAAACTAATTTTACCAATAAACCCCATTACTAATATACATTATGCTAATTAATAAAAATTCTCATAAAGTTAGTCAAAGCACTTGTTAATCTTTAAAGTGATATATACCTTTAGAGTATATATTTCCAGTTATGTTTACTAAATGTCCCATGAATATGTATTGAAGCTCTGGAAACACACACACACAAACACTCATATCCACTGTCTATGCTGAGGAGTTTTACAAAAAATTATGCATATCACAATGCTCTTATTTTTCTCTTATTTTTTGAGGTTATCTCTTTTTATACATAACATTTCCACAGAGCGTTTTGTGCAGCCTCATCTATTTCTTTAGACACATTTGTCATGCTTTATTAGGTGTGATTAGTCATGACTACCAGTCAAGACTTTGTTTCAGAGAATTTCCTAACCATGTTTTCACTTTCACATGCAGACTTTGCCCATATTAGCCATTTTGCTGTCATATAGTATAAGACACCAAGTTATCTTTCACAAAAGGTTCTTGTAATATTCCTCCCCCAATTGGAACTTGTCTTTATATTCATGTTATGCCAAGAAAGGTAGCTTAATTTATTTAGTATTTTTGTTTTGAAATTGAGATATAATTGACATATAACACTGTATGACTTTAAAGTGTACAAAGTGTTGATTTGATATATTTATATATTGCAATATGATCACTCCTGAAGTGTCAGCTAACACCTCTATTACTTCACATAATTACCATTTCTTTTTTGTGATGAGAACTTTCGAGATCTTTCTTATTTTCCCTTTCTACCTTGTCAGATATAATTTTCAACCTGTCAACTTTTTCAGATGTTTTATATTTATCCAGATGAGATACTCTTCTATGTATTCCTTCATTAAATTTTTTGAAAGATTTACTATATATGGTAAACATCACTGAGATACACACCTTGCCACCAAAAGGTTTTAGCTTAATGTGTGGGTGGAGACAGGTAATAAACAGATAGTAATTATACTATGTGACAAAATTTAGGGTAAAGGTGTGTATTAGTGTTTTTGAAAACTTATTCAAAGAGTTTCTATACCAGCCTTGCTGGGAGTGATTGGTTATAGACAGCTTTGAGTACCTTCTCAGAGGAGGGGTCACTTGAAATGAGTCTGAAAATATAAAGTGTGATGGATGGGAATATATGGAAGAGACAATGCAGGGTGAACTTTAGTTCAAGTTAAGAAATGCTCTGGGATGCAATTAGATGAGGAAATGAAGGTTGGATGTAATTGAAGAGTAGCAAGAGATGAGACTGCAAAGGGAAGCAGAGAATATATCATGATAGGTTTTCTATGTCATGTTAAAAAGTTTGAGTTATGTCAGGGACTTGACATAATCAGGTTTGTGTATTATAAAACTCATTCTAGGAATAATAAAGAGACACGATTGAAAAGGGCATAGTAAGAATCAGGCAGAACACAGCTGTTACCACTAAGATTTAGTTGAAAAATGATGAGGTAATGAATTATAACAATGGAAATATGAATGGAAAATGAATCTCCAGTGTCAATCATCATACCCATTAAAGTAAGCACCTAAAAACTTTAATAAGTGCATTAATGAATAAAATTAAGAAATTTAAGGTACATATTTGGATAGGCATGTAGAATGTCTGACTTTGATTGCATGAGTTGCAATGATGACAATTTTGACGTAAGCACAGGTAGAGGTAGAAGAGCCAAGTGGCAGGAAATTTAAAGGAACATATTTCCAGCAAAGAGAAAACTATTGTTCTTAGGACTCTAATGGTTCCAGAAATACTTTTTAAGACATAAATCTTAGATTACTCATATCTGAGAAATACATACACTACCATAAAAATACATATTTATGTTCTCTTATGTCCACCAAAATGTTATTTTCTGGTTTATAAATTTCCATATAAATATCATATTACAGTCTAACATACAATACTCCTCTGCTTTCTTCCTAGTCTCTCTGCCTCTTTTTCCTTCTTCTTTAAACCTGTGTACATCATTAGCCATGTGTTCTACTAGTCTATCCTGAATATAACTTGCAGGACTTTAATCTGTGCCTACAACTTCTAACCTGTTTGGACTACTTAGGGAAAAGAACCAGGTCAAGCGTTCAAGTCTGTTTTGATTTGACAAGCTGCCAATCCAGTTACAGCATTTCACAGTATCTGAAAGTATGGGCCAATAGAGCCTGGAAACATCAGTGCCCACTACGTAACACTATCCCACCTCCATGTTCCTAAGCATGTCTCAGAAAAAGGCAAATGGACACAAGGAAAGCCTTAAAGAACTCTACTTCTACCATGAAAGTTAGGAAGATCCATTGTGGATTTGTCAGCAGCTCTCTTTTAAAGTCTTTGAATTTAGCAGACATGTTCAAAGGGAACACTGTGAAGACAAATTGTTAGATTTAACCTAATCTTCCTGCACTTCACATTTCTACAAAATGTCTTCAAGCTTTCTTGTTTTTTATCTGCTCTGTTAGGCTTCTGTCTACTTGATTTGGCTTCCCCCAAGGTTTTGTTTTTTGCTTTAAAACTGGTGTTCTCCATCCTCCTTAGGTATGATATGAACAGTCACTACCTTTTCTCATCTCTCTGGCTTGATCTTATTCCTCCATGGATTGGCCCTAATTCTCTTAGGCCAGCCTATGCTTCTGCAATTACCCTCTGGAGGACAAGGCAGGACAAGAGCATTATGGAAATGATGGAGAGGAAATGTCTTTTACTTACAAGTATTGTCTTTTAAAAGTATTCCTTCTAGATGCCAATCATCGTTTCAAGGAAAATAAAAGCTGATGAAATGAAAGTACCTGTTTTTATAGTCACCAGGTTAATGATACTAGATTTGGACAAGTCAAAACTGAAGAATCTCTTTGGTATTGATATTAGGTGATATATAGATGATTTGAAAACAAAAACTGACTCAAACATATATTTATTGTCTCAGTAGCATAATCTTACCTGTATAGCTTATAATTTTAAAATATCCATTTATAGATAAGGAAATGAGTTTTATGGTAATATACAACTTGATTAAGGTCACTCAATATTTATATATGGTTCAGCCTTTCTACCCCCTCTGAACTAGGAATCTGTTAACATGAGTTCATATTTCTAATTCACATACATATTTCATCATAATAAACAGACTCTGTATATGTTAAGACTTAAAATGTTGACTGTGATATGCATTTTAAGATTTAACATATACTTCTCCTAATTTAAAAGTGATGGTACCTTTTGTACAGGTGAATTGTCTTTAGAAATAAGATTATATTTAGTTTCAAACCTTAAAATCATGAATGGATTATGAACTTACTCTGAGAATTGAAAGGCAACAAAGCATAAGACTTAAAAATTTAGTCTTGAACTTGATTACCCAAGTCAGTTTCTGGGATTGCCATCTGTTAGCTGTGTGACTTTTATAAACTTTTTGTGTCTAGTTTTTTTTTTTTTCATGTATAAATTAGGAATAAAATATCTTTCTTAGAAGGTTGTTACAAATATCAAATAAGGTGCAAATATCAAACAACTGGCCCATAGAAAATGATACCTAGATGTGCTCGTTAAATAATTAAGAAAATGCTTTACCATAAAATATTGTACAGAGTTAATGATGAGAGATGTTCTGTTAAAGTAGTGGTAATTTCCTTCAAGTTGGAATAATATTCAGATTCCTAATATTGAGAGACAAGACAACAAGGCATTCTAATAAAATTAGAATTTCAATGTTATTTTCTTTCTAAATATGTTGATTTTATAACTCAGACTTCTATGTGTATATTACTAATATTTTTATTATCTCTTTAAAGTGTAATATATTGTAACATACAAGTAAAAATAATAATGTGGTCAGGAAAACCAATAGGACTGACCACATTGCTTATTCATAAAATTTGATTTATAGCAATTAATACCAGTGTTGTTTAGTTTCATATGTAGTGTCTTATCAACAAATAGTATGACTCTTGAAGGTCAAATATGAAATAAAAAATATATTGTGCATCTGCTAGTTCATTGTATTTTAAATGGCAAAGTGGTTGGCAATTGCTTTATTGAAAATTTAATTTCCTTTTCATATCTTTCATCCTCTGTGGTTATATAAATGGCTGTATTTGCAATCATGTCTTTTCACAGATAAAAGTCCTTTGGGTTCAGTCACTGGTTAAACTTTTAAAATAAATACTGTTAAGAGAATTATATATACCATATTTTTCCCATTTACTTAATCCAATTATGGCCAAATTATTTATATTACTGAAACTTAACTTTCTCTATCAAATCCTTTTACATTGCTGCTATTTGAAATTTGTTTTCTTCATTGCTGTACTGGTTTTTCCTTTTATTATCATGGCTGAAGAACTATGTAGAAAAAATGTATATAAAATAAGATGACCTTATTTTCCTTAAAAAAATTTTTTTAACACTTATTTATTTTTGAGAGACAGAGCTTGAGTGGGGGAGAGGCAGAGAGAGGGGGAGATACAGAATCCAAAGCAGACACAAGGATCCTAGCTGTCAGCACAGAGCCCGACATAGGGCCTGAACCCAGGAACCATGAGATCATGACCTGAGCCAAAGTCGGATGCTTAGCTGACTGAGTCACCCAGGTGCCCCAGAAGGTGGCTTTATTTTTATTTTTATTTTTAAAAAATTTTTTTTTCAACGTTTATTTATTTTTGGGACAGAAAGAGACAGAGCATGAACAGGGGAGGGGCAGAGAGAGAGGGAGACACAGAATCGGAAACAGGCTCCAGGCTCTGAGCCATCAGCCCAGAGCCCGACGCGGGGCTCGAACTCACGGACTGCGAGATCGTGACCTGGCTGAAGTCGGACGCTTAACCGACTGCGCCACCCAGGCGCCCCAAGGTGGCTTTATTTTTAATGGTGAATTAATTTTATAATCTTTAGATGTCTATCAATTGAACTTTCTTGGTCAAAATATATTCTGTATGCTACAAAAGAATTCAAACATACTCTTGTTGTTGAGGAATTATTGTCACAGTAAAATATAAAATATGTTCAAACACATATCAAGACATTTTTGTTTCACATTAAAATGAAAGATAAAAACACCATTTTCATATTTCATAAATTTTGATTGAATTAGCAATATTTACATTGTTTAAAAAAATCCTTCTTGTTAAAATATGAAAATTTTTGCCCAAAACCTTTGGATTTTCATTTTGATTATTCAAAATTCACTTGGGTCATTGTTTTTTCTTTCCATGTTAGTTACTACTGTAACATGTGATTAAATTTTTTTTTTCAGTGTTTATTTTTGAGAGGCAGAGAGAGACAAGAGTATGAGTAGGGAAGGGGCAGAGAGAGAGAGAGGGAGACACAGAATACAAAGCAGGCTCTAGGCTCTGAGCTATCAGCACAGAGCCCGATGCGGGGCTCCAACCCACGAACTGTAAGGTCATGACCTGGGCCGAAGTTGGATGCCCAACCGACTGAGCCACCCAGGCACCCCTAACATGTGCTTTATCTAAATACAAAAGGGTTGGGGCGCCTGGGTGGCGCAGTCGGTTAAGCGTCCGGCTTCAGCCAGGTCACGATCTCGCGGTCCGTGAGTTCGAGCCCCGCATCAGGCTCTGGGCTGATGGCTCAGAGCCTGGAGCCTGTTTCCGATTCTGTGTCTCCCTCTCTCTCTGCCCCTCCCCCGTTCATGCTCTGTCTCTCTCTGTCCCAAAAATAAATAAACGTTGAAAAAAAAATTAAAAAAAAAATAAATAAATACAAAAGGGTTGATCTAAAATCCTCCCATGATTGGTGGCCCTTATCTCTCATACAGAAATTCATTGCCATTTTAATTTTTGTTGATACACTTAGTTGTGGTCAAGTGAGGCAATAGCTATCTCTATTTACTATGTTTTATTTTTTTAGTTTATTTATTTAGAGAGAGAGAGAGAGAGAGAGAGAGAGAGAGAACACGTAAGTCGGGGAAGAGAAGAGAGAGAATCCTAACCAGGCTCCATGCTGTCAGCACAGAGCATGATGTGGGACTAAACTCACAAACCTTGAAATCATGTCTTGAGCTGAGATCAAGAATCAGATGCTTAACTGACTGACTTGCCCAGTGCCCTAGTGAATTGAAGCTTCTATAAAGTGGAGATGCCAGGGATCAAACCTGGGGCCTCATACATGCAAAGTATGTGCTCTACTGTTGAGCTACATCCCCATGTAATTAAAAAAAAATGTCTAAACATACACTATTACAGATGCATCCACTTTTTGTTTACAATACAGGAAAATATTTATTCATACAGACACACCGAGATCAAGCCATATGTACAGATTTTTGCCTGGTATGTTTTTTGTCTTTTAATTCTTATTTACTAGAGAACTTCATATTAGTGTATGTCCTTATTCTGTATGGATAGTATGAAGACTCTTCTTTTATCGTTTGGTCCTGCAGTGTTTCTTGTATTATGTCTTCATTTAATCCTGAGAGGGGTTATTCTGAAATATTAAATTTCTTTTATAAAAGTTGACATGCTAGTTGCATACAGTTCTGAACATGTGCAATTTCCCAAACTTTTCACTTCAAAGTATAGACCAACACTTTGCAACTTTGTTCAATAGAACATCAGGATCCCTCTGTTAGGTTTGGAAACTGTAAGCTATTTTATCTTACCTTAGGATATCTATAATTCACATTCCCATGTTAAAGGCTATAGAATGTCATACTCTGAAGAAATCAGCTTAATTCTGTTTACACTAGTGTTTTCCCATTTTAGACCATCATATCTTTATTATTATTTTCCTTAACTCTTAGATAGTGGTGTAAATAAGTACTCTGTATAACTGGAAAGTGTAATTTCTTTGGCTCTACTAATACCTTTCTTGTAAATACTCTGAAGATCTTTGCAAAGCTATGACCTAGTGGGTTGAGATTCTTCCCTGTTGTCCATTTTATGAAATATGCCTGCTGCATGTGCCTAAGAGTGAATGCCATCCCCATCTTTTCAGCAGTGGTGGGAATTTATGTAAACCACCTTGACTGTAGAATAGAATTAATTTGGGGCTAAGTAATACTTCAGTGATTGCTCCTTGCTTAATCAAAAGAATTACTTTGCTTACTTTTGTCCATGCCTAATTCATCTTACATTATAAATACTAAAACTAAGATTTTGATGTTTAATTTTGTCATGCTAAGCTTTTCTGCTTGAAATGACTGGACTAAGTAGTTGATCAAGTCATATGTCAATACTTATATCTGTATACATATTTTTTGTCTATACACACACACACACACACACACACAGACACACAAATAATATCCTGTATAAAATATCTACTAAGACAGGCAAAGCAAACTTACCTTCCTGTAATTTAGAGACTAATATGTACACAGTATGTGTCTAACTTCCTTTGTACTGTCAGTCACAAATCTCTAAACTGTTTTTTTAGCTAGGAAAGAAGTGGATGCTTACTTAGACATTGAAGAAAGGTTCAGAACCAACATTTTAACATGGAGATTAGCCCAGGAGAAACAGATGGCAAAATAGGACTCCAACCTCTTTTTTGATGCTAGGAAGTATGGTTGGACAGGTGCCCCTCCTGTGACCTTGTATCCACTCTTGTTGAGGACCTGGATCCTGGTGGATTGATGCAGAGCCATGGAAGAGTTTCGCAGCAGAGGAGAGTTCCCACAACAGTGGTGCTGGGGCAGGATCCTAGTCTGACTCTTCCTTTGGTAAGAACTGGAGTGTTTGCTGCTGCCTAGTCACCACTCTTCTTTGTTCCCACTTATTTCCTGGGCCTGTTCACTGGGTATTTATTCAATTCTGTGATTTCTCTGTTATCCTTAACGTGATACATTTGCTTCTTAAATTAGAATTGTTTGTGTAGCTTGATTGACATACCTATTGTGAAAGGCCTACGGTAGAGGGAAAGAAGAACAGAGGAAAATCAGTGTATAAAGAACATCACATTAGCTGTGAGTATTAAAACCTCAGTAGCAAATCCCCAGCAACAAAGGGAGGAAAATCTGAAGTACACTATTTGAAATGAACTGAAATATTTAGTTTCTATAGGTTCTTCTCTACGAGGAATTGAGAGCCATGTGTGCATGCTCATTAAACTGATTCTCTTGGAATTCTCTGACATTGATAAGAATGAGGACAGTGATTGAAATCCAAGTCTATAAGAGCTTGTTAAGGTTAGTTTCATTTGTACAGCTTTCTATAATCAAGTTAAGTTAAACTATCATAAATATATTGCATTGTCTGTTATGCTTTTTAAAATGGAATTTTTAATTCTATATTTTCTTTATGCTTGGCAATATTTTTTTCAATCACTGTGTACAGATGACTCCATTAAGTTACATCAAGTTCTCTTTCCTTGAACGTTTTGCATATATAAATAGACCTCAGGCATATTGTAGAAGGAGAATTGTG
The DNA here is from genome assembly GCF_028749965.1 of Puma concolor. Taxonomy (NCBI): domain Eukaryota; kingdom Metazoa; phylum Chordata; class Mammalia; order Carnivora; family Felidae; genus Puma; species Puma concolor. The sequence continues at coordinate 79,616,015 of NC_141667.1, read as the reverse complement.
GTTTTGGAACTCTGATTCTTCTCCCCTTCCCTTACCAACTCTGGTATCTCCTGTCTTCGGCTTTCTGGTCACCACTTAGGCCCCTTGATTCTCAGCTATATGACTTAATGAAATTTGAATTTCTCCTTGAACCCTCCATCTCCTCGGCCCCCTTTTTAGTCAGTTGCAAAGTGGTATAAATGCAAGTCTCCACTGGAGCCTGACTGGTCTCTTGTAACTGGGCTCTCATGATTTTTAAGCTGGGCTCCTATAATTATCACATGGCTTTCCCACTTGATTCCATGAAACAATTTACCTTCCTGGTTTGCCCCTTCCAAATCTTGAAAATGGACTCCCCACTCTGGCATGTGTGGTCCTTCACAGTATGACTTACACCATGTGTCCAGGTTGGTGAGCCTCAGTAGTTCTCCTAGGATTGTTCTATCCTGTATTCAAACTCACCCACATGTTGAAACACAATTTAAGTTCCCCACTTCTGTGTTTTTGGTTCTTTTTTGCTATTTATGCTACAGTTCAGAATAACTGACCTATACAAATTAGTTATTATGTGCCAAGCTTTCCCTAAGCTTTTTATTTGTTTTATTTCACATAATATTCATAGTAACCCTGTGAAGTAGAAACTGAAATTGTACTCATTTTATAGCTGCCGGAATTGAGAACCAAAACACAGAAGTAACATGCCCAGGGCAGCAAGTCTAATAAGTGAAGGAACCAAAATCTGACCCCAGGGAATCTTAACCAGCAACGTCACCTAATTAATGAACATATGTTGGATAGATAAAAATATTCAAGAGGACATGTTCATTACTTCATCATGGTTACCAGTCAGGATGGATAGTAAAATGTCATTTTTCTTGTTAGTGTTCATAATAAAGAAAAGGGGGAAGAAACAGCCCCTAAACTGTGTACAAAATTCTACTCATCTTTCAAATTCCATGTCAAATGATACACCTTGCAGGAAGATTTTCTTCATTCTCCCCAGATGAAATCCATTCTCATTTCAGCCCCCCCCTCATACTACCTTTCTCCCATTTCCCTTACCCACTCTATTTTGGCAGGGATTAGGACTCTTCTAGTGGCTCATGTGTTTCCTTTAGGCTATCAGCTATTTTTCTTATCCCTTTGTCTCCTTATCCCTTATCTCATATCTTCCTTATTCCTTTGTCCCCTGAAAACAGTAGGTACTCAAAAGTATTTGTTATTAGTATCAAACTTTTCTGGACACAGAATTACAAACAATAACAGCTAAACTTACATTGCCTTTGATGCCTTTGATGCCTTTGATGTCCAAATGGAAGCATTGTTATTATTTACTTAAGAAATTCTTATACTACAGAAATGTATTTTTATGTTTATTCACAGTTCGAAAATAAATATCTTACATGCTTTTCTGTGATTTTCATTATAAAATATGGGAGTACTCCATCAGTTTTCAAGGAGGGCTCCTGTTTATAGGTATCCAGCTATAATTTTAATCTCTGGTTCCATATAATGGCCAGTTTCCAAATGATTGTATAATCAGAGAGACTACAAAGTTACCTATGCACAGGGGGTTGAGAAATCCAATGTAAATTTGGGAAGAGGTGCAGGATATATATGAGAATACCTTTCACATGTGACCTGATTTGATGATTTTAGATGGTGTTTGTGTTTCAAGCTATACTATAGAATTAAAAATAGCAGTGCAGGCAAATAGGCATTAATCCATGAGAGGCTAGAGGCAGGAAAGCAGCCATAGCAACCACGACTCCATTTATACAATTAGTACTCGAAAATGAAGAGCACGTAGCTGGGTGAATGCCTTTGTTTTTTTCCTCAGTGTATGATCAACTGGTACAGAACAATGTCACTGTGGAATATAGCTTTGAAGTTCATTTCCCCTCTTTGTAAGATAATGTGTGATTTATCAAATTGATCCGACAAGTAAAGATGCATAAAAGAGACAAAAGAAAGTGTATTTTCTTTACAGTGTCATAGTAAGAAGAATGTTGGCTACAGTGTAAAGGATAGATACATATTGTGTATATTGTTTATTCTCATCATGGTTGCAGTATCTGCCAGAGTGTAAGAACGCCTGGGATAATTTCATTTTTTGACATTCTGGTATATTGAAAACAAGAAATAAAGAAAAAGAAATTGGTAACAGAGGCTGCAACAATAATTTTAAGATGTATGACTTTGACTTTTGCAAAGTCCATACTTTATCCTCCCTAATCTTGTCCCTAATATCCCCAGAATTATACACTTTGTAATGGCCAGTAAATTCAGTATTTTTAAATAAGGTTTGAAACAAAATACTTCCTTTCCTTCTTACATGCCATAGATTTTTGTTAAGTTTTTGCACATTAAAGTTTTTTTTTAATTTTTTTTTCAATGTTTATTTATTTTTTTTTGGGACAGAGAGAGACAGAGCATGAACGGGGGAGGGTCAGAGAGAGAGGGAGACACAGAATCGGAAACAGGCTCCAGGCTCCGAGCCATCAGCCCAGAGCCTGACGCGGGGCTCGAACTCACGGACCGCGAGATCGTGACCTGGCTGAAGTCGGACGCTTAACCGACTGCGCCACCCAGGCGCCCCTATAGAAACTTTTCTAGAAAGAAAAAGAAAAGGAGAAAATTAAAAGGAAAGGAAGAATTTAAGGAGAGGTCCATGATAGAAGAAAAAGCACCTTGGCATTTCAAAAAAGTATTGAGACGAGTGCTCAACAAATAAGATGCATTTTGAATAATGCTCTATCCGGGCATATCTTCAAACAATGGAGCTCCTTTGTGATCAGGCAACCCATGACAAACCTTCAAGAGTTACAAACCTTTGGAAATTCCTCTCCATTGTCAGACCTTGAGGAGCAGAGGCTCAGCCACAAAGTGCAAAAGCAATTTCATGGGAGGTTGTGCCATGACTTACTACATAGAACACAAGGGGCTAGCAGGTTGAAGTATTAGCAGTTAAAAGAGGTGATGGGGTTTGCACTGAAGTGTCACTGCCATTCCCTTGTCCCCATGAATGTCTCCAAAGTTACCATGACCTGGGTGAATGAGGATCAAGCTCATTTCTCTGCATTCAGTTCTTTGTCTGAACATTTCCCTGAAACATGTCCTCGTCCTGGTTGATTAAGTAATTCAAAATTTGACTTGCAGTGTTAGAGACTGAGGTTGTCAGTGCCATAGGAAAGATGAAAACTATTTGAAAGAAAACTACTGACAAGGTGAGCAAGTGTCTTGGTGGCCCTGGAACTGTCCCAGTTAATGCCCTGCAATTCCTGCCGCCCAACAAACACTTCAGTCTCAGGCAAGCCAGGACGGTTGGTCACCCCAGAGAGATGATTAAAGAATAAAACCTCTCTAGTTTCAAAGGTAATTTTTTTCTCAAGAAGCCTTTTCTCCTAAGGCTTCTTTAACACAGGTAATGTTTTCTCAATTTCAAGATACCATTCCAGGTCCATCTGTTTAGACAGGCTTTCTTCCGTTGATGGGGGAGATAAACTACTGTTATTTCTCTTTTGCATTTATGAGGCTCTTTTCTCCGTATGCATAAAATGCTTTCTAAATATCTCATTAATCCTCACAACGTCCCTGTTGGTAGGCGAGCAGGCATTATAACTTCAGGTAGTGCAGATTCTTGTCACTCTAATAATGGCATTTTATTACTTAGCTTAATGTGATTTTATTGCAGTTTCCCGGAAGTTTGAAACCGAATATCTTTTGCAAATGGAGATAGTAAATAAAGAAAAATATCATCTTGAATGTAAATGCTTGAGAAGAAATGCTGAAGATTGACAGTGAGATTTGAGATGGTAGAACACATGGTACTTTCTCTCCTAGGTTTGGCTTGCATTCAGCTTTCCACTTTAAGTCTGGTGGTTTAGCTAGCTTAAAATTGTTTCCTATGTAAATGCTTAAAACTTCTCAAGACTTCACTATGTTTTAATGTGAAGTGGGCAATTTTAGAGTTGGAGTAGATGCTAGAGATCATCTAGTGGGCCCTAGTAATTCTGCTTGTTAATTTCTTATCCAGATGAGGAGGGGTAGTGTGGTTTAGTGGCAGAATTCTAGACCGAATTTTTGCCTTTTTATGTGTCTGTCAGGCTATGGAACTGTAGCAAGGCTCTCATTCCCTCTGAATCTGTTTCTCCATCTTGAAAATGAGAAAGTTGAACTAAGTAATTACTGGAGTTCTCTCCAATTCTGAGGCAATAGAGAACAGATGCTTTGGGAGCGTGTGATGGGGCTGCGACCATAGAGCCAGAACCCACACCCAAGTCTCTGTATCCCTGTTCCAATGAGCCTCACACATAGCTAAGCTATCTCTCCTTGTAAATTTGTAAGTTCTTTTTTTTTTTATAAGAATCCTACTTTCTGTCCCCTGAAATACAGCTGTATTGAATATTTTCCCTGTGGTTTTTCTGCCTCTATCTTCTGAGATTGAAAATACAGTGAAACTTGCTTAGAAGACCACCTGGATTCATAGACCACCTGCCTAAACAAATTTGCCAAGCACTGATTCTATTTCCTAGAGGTGTGCTGCATCTGGTGGCCACCTGCTCTATGGGTCTGTGATCAGCTCACCAAATACACTTGGTGGCAAAGTCAGGATTTTTCAGTAGGAGCATAATGAAAACCACAATCCTCCCCCAAATTGGTAGGAATTAAGCCTTGAAAGTCACAAATATTTCTTGCTTAACATAAATTCATTTGATACAACTTATAGCTTAAGAATTCAATCAAATTTCTATTCACCCTAATTAGTAGTAATTCTGATCTATTTATCATACTTTTTCCTCTCCTTTTATTTGTATTGAAATACTCTTTTCTTTCCATGGAGCAAAAACTGGTACACATTTTGATTTTTTTTTATCTGCATATTATCTCACAGAGACTGAAAACATAATCATTTGCATTTTACAACCAAGGGAGTGTTCACCATGTGAGGAAATGATGGAGAGATTAAAGCAGAAATCATTTCTGGATTCCCAAGCCTGTGTTTTATCCATTAAGGCTGTTTTCACGTCAGTATTTCATCTCCACCTCTGGCAGGTTTTACGGCATGAATTCTGTCTTGGGCAGTGGGACCATTTTCACTCTGCTATATAATTAAGATAGAATGGTCACACAAGTGATTTGCAGTGGCTCTAGAAATGGTAAAGTTGCTACCTTTACGCTGTCAGGCATTTATTTTTTTTTCCTCCAAACATTAAATTAAACAAACTGTTTAATTGCCTGAGCAGCTATACTCATCTCTTGGGAATTAAAGTTTGCATCTGAGTGAATGTGAAAGTAGACACTTTATGCAAGCTACCGGTCAAGCAACAAGCTCACTGAGTAGAGATTGTGCCACTGATTATAAGTCTAACACATCCTAAATGATAACTTCAAGGGTCTTGTAGGAATGTCCTTACCTTTGTCATACTCTATTTTAAATTCTTCTTTGGGTCACAGATTCCAAGATATGTTGGAGATTTACTGCTGGGTATTATAATTAGGCTTAGTATATTTCATCACACCTAAGGCAATATTTTGTGAATGACCAAGTAAGTAAAAATCCTTCCAGTTCAGCTTTCATAGACTTCAAAGCCTAAAAAAAAAAAAGTGCATCGTAGAATTGATGCAGTGTTGTTCGAAAAAAATTCTCATCGGTTGCCCTAGACCTAGGTCAGGGTTGTGTGGATTTACACATTGTCACGAAAGCTGTTACCTGTTAGTTGTGACAGGATCTAATATGGGGTACCGTTATAAGAGACTGTCATTTCAGCCAGGAAAGTGGGAGATGCAGTGTTGGAGAGAGTGATTTTTTTTTTCTAATCCTATGGACTAAAATAGCTGTTTTTACGCAGATAATTCAAATATTTTCCAAGGGATTCACTTTCTCTTGAATAACTCATTTGAGTTCTGAAAATACTTGATGCTATTTTGAGGGAGGAGACATCCTTACTGCAAACAGGCCTTAAACAATGTCTGAAACCCAGTGCAACAAATCTTTCATTTCTTCTTTTTTCCTGGTTCATAAAGCTGTTGGGTAGTGAATACACAAAATCTAGAAGCAAAGCATTGCTGTATTATTCGGTGCTGACATTTGTATGTGAATAACAGCATCGTTTAATATTTTCTTCAACCATCAACCAAATGCTTTCTGACATTATACTCTAATTTTGCAAGATACAGAATCAGGTGTCATAAATGACAGAGGAGGTAAGCTGCAAGAGTCAGTTTAATGTCTCATTTTTCTCATTTTCCAGGGGTTGAGATAGATGGAAACATTCTGAAAAATTCACTTCTATGCATATGAATCTTCATAAATGCAAATTCTATTGACTTTAACATTCAATTTGCTAGCAAGCCTGAAAGGTTTGAAATTGCACTTGAAAATGCCTTCTTTTTGGCAGTCAACAATAAATATTTTCCAAGCAGTTGATGACATTAGGATTAAGTCAAAGTAAAACTACATTTCAGTGCTTGAAGATTAAATGTACATTTCTATTCACAGTTGGCAATATCATCATCTCTCTAATGTGGCAAATAGGGAAGCTTTGACACCATTTTTCTGTTTTCCCCAACAACAAACTCACTTGATGAATAGTGTGTACTAGATATATGTTCATTGAATTAAAAAACGTCATCACTCAATAAATCATTAATTAGCTCATTCAAGAAATATCTTTTGATCACTTTCTTTTTGTCAGTTCTCCAAGGAAACATTACAAATGCTTTCTAGTTTGCAGCCCACTCTTGTCCTTTCCTCTTTATATTTTTTTTCTCACTATAAAATAGACTTGATTATCTTCAGCTTGGCTGCTAGTACCTCATTTTCACTTGATTTCCCATTTCCAGGATTGAGTACTTTTCATCTGTCTGGCTATTACTGTCAGAGCTGACTTCTTCATCTGTCACACTGACCCATCTTTGCCTACCCGAAGCCCTTCATCAATTTTCCATTGCATTGAACACCAAGTCTGCAATATTCTCATTCCTAAAGCCTTTCACCAGTAAGAGCAAATGATTTTCCCTTTTCTATCCTCACCTCTCCCAATCTCTTTTGCTTGTCTAGAACTTGCCTTCTTTGGTGTGTCTCATTTAAACTGTCAACATTTTCATCCTTTTAAAAGCACAGTTTATTTTGGCATGCCCTCCTAAAACATTATCTAGGCAATTTAAATAGTTTCTGAAGTTCAATTGTTTTCACTTAAGTTTTGCAGACTATTCAAATTAGTAAAAACATACAATCATCCTGACCAGTCAAGATAATGAGATTTCCTTTCATTGTGATATCATCTGTCTTATAATAATGGAAAGTACTCACCCCAAATTATGTTACATAGAGCATTGTATATTTCATTTAGTTCATTCAGTGTAGGACTTCCATTGTTTGTATAGTTTATAAACGGTTCCCTATGTCTATGTGGTCTTGTTGAAGCTAGAGACTGTTGAAATAAATTTCTCTGAAAATAAAAAGCATACTGTATATCCAATTAAGTTCTTAATTTTGACTGCTTCTCTGATTTAGTAGGTATTCTTAGAACAGAGTATAATAACCAGACTTTCAAACTCTCTGGGAAAGAGGTCAGCAATTAGTATAATGACACTTTATTTTTTTTTTAATTTAATGCCAGTAGTTTATACATAAATAATAAAGTTCCTTCCATAGCACTTGATAGTTTTTTATTTCTCTCCTCTAAATATGCATAAGAAAAATAGAGGAGAACTGATTAAAATTCCATGGTCCCAGACACTCTAGCAGCAGCAATTTTAATTTATTTATTCTGCAGTGGATCCCAGAAATACACAATTGTATATTAAGAAGTTATTTTCTGTTAGGGACTGGATGTTTGTGCCCCCCCCCCCAAATTCATATTTTGAGGCTTTCATATTTAATATGATGGCATTTAGAGGTGAAGCCTTTGGGAGATAATTAGGTTTATCTGAGGTCATGAAGGTGGGGACTTTGTGATGGGATTAGGGCCCCTAGAAGAGGGGGAGAGATGAGAACTTGCTCCCTCCATGTGCATGCACCTGGGAAAGGCCATGTGAGGACACAGCAAGAAGTCAGTGCTCCACAAGCCAGGTAGAGAGCTATCACCAGAAAACCAACTGCAAGGGCTTGATCTTGGGCTTTCGTGCCTCCAGAACTGAGAAAATAAATGTCTGTTATTTAAGCCACCATGTCTATGGTATTTTGTAATGGCAGCTCTGGAAGATTAAGAGCACTTGTTACTATGCTTTCTGATAATTTGATTTTCTTTATTAGCCCCTGTCAGCAGTTTGATTTATTACAGTATTTGCCTGCAATAAAAGACTCACTGAAACTAGAACTGTTACCCCTATTTCTTACCATTACCATTGGATGATATATTCTATTGCATCATTTTACCTTTTTATTGGAATTTATGTCAAACACAGGAGACTTTCAGATTTTGTGCTTTATACATTCTGTGGGAGACATTAGTCTCCTATAATACCGTGCTTTATTTTGACCTTTTTACAATTTTGAAATGAAATTGGCTATTAGTCCTATTGTATCATTTTACAGATTCAAAACAGTCTTTGCAAAAGAGTTATCAGGGCCACTTGTGACAAGAATGTGTTGTTCAACAAATAGAAACTTCAGAAATAACTAGTTCCTCTTGATATTGGACAACGGTGTCAAGCTATGTGGAAATTAAACGTTCTTGCAGCAGGGAGATAATACCAGAGGGGAATTTCGTTTAAATTTTGAACACTGTTTATAGAAATATTTTGTTTTCTTCCTCATATACTTCCCTCTTCTTCCAGAGGTAGCAAAGGAGCTAATTTTCTCCTCCATTTCCCTATGAGGCACTATCTCTTCCCTAGCTACAAAACTACCCTCCATTCCCACTCTGTTGTATTTCAATTTCCTTATCTTTGTCCACCTCTGGTGGCCAGAGAATTGTCAGTTAAACAGCTGTTTTTTTCAGAATGTAAGAGATCTTAAGACACATTTTCTACTTTTAATATTTTCTTTATACCCATAAGAGCATTCAAGATTTTGTTTTCAGAAGAAAAATTTAATCTCTATCTGTTCTAAATACTTGTAATTCCTCATACAACTCTCTATAGTATGAATGACTATATGTTATTTAGAGTGTTACCATTGCTCAAAAACCATCTTAGCTACTTTGGCATTATGTAGACTACTCAAAAAGGCATATACCTTGATAAGTCACAGGTCGAGAATGAGAGCTGGTCTGTATGGTACTTAGAGGGTTAGGAATTTTATCTCTAATAGTCTTGTGAAGATACTGATCATATATCTCTTGCTAGAACTTAAAAGCATTGGAAGTCTTCTTTTACCCATGGATTAAGAAAGAACACACATTAAAACAAAAAAAGTGAATGAACAAAAATTTTATAGACATTTTAATAAAGTTTACATATGCCAATAATATACAATGTGCTATAAATATTTCGGTGGAATTCTGATATAAATTTTAAATTCCTCAGTACGCAGGGGTGAAAATTTATGTCCAACTAATCCTTTGGAATTTTCTTTTCTCTGGTTTGGTCTCAATATCATTTTCTCTACATTTGTTTAAATTCTAACCTTTTATAGGTAGGTATTATACCGGATAAAAGATCCCCCAAGTTTGGAGGCAAGGTGACCTTGGCATTGACTGTGTGTGGACTCTGTTACTTGCTGATTATTCTACTTTAGACTGTTCACCCTTCTGAGTCATAGTTGCTTTAAATGATATATGGAAGTAAGATTACATAATGTAACATATACAAAGTACTGATTGGAATAGCTAATAAGTGCCAAAGGTGGCTCTTAGTGGATGGTAACTGCTATTATGGTGGAGTTGTGATGATGATATATACCTTTTGATCTTTAATGTGTTAGCTTCTCTAAGTTAAGTCCTGACCTCCAAAAATAGTTTTCACCATAAATTTGAGGGTTTAAAAAAAATCTTCCTTGGGGCCCCTGGCTGGCTCACTCAGTAGGGTATGTGACTCTTGATGGCTGTAAGTCATAAGTTCAAGCCCTACATTGAGGGTAGGGATTACTTAAAAATAAAAATAAATAAATAAAAATTTTAAAATAAGTCTTCTTCAACTATTTTAAAGGTCCTTTCTTTGTTTTGATGTTTTCTGCTACCACATATTACCCAAGATGTAGTTTATTTATGATTACTTATAAATAAATAAATAAATAAATAAATAAATAAATAAATAAATACAAACTTTAAAATAAGTCTTCTTCAAATATTTTAAAGGATCTTTCTTTGTTTTTCATGTTCTCTGCTACCACATATTACCCAAGATGTAGTTTATTTGCGTTAATACCTCTGATCAACCTTTTGATTCAATAGCTCAGGAAGGTAATTTATGTTACTCTGGTTACTCTGGTTGAAACTGAGGTGAAGAGCATCCCATATATATGCAGCCATGGCTCTTATGTAGCTTGATTTAACAACCTCATGAGGATAGCCCCTAGGTACCAGTGTCACTGCCATTATTGATGGTAGAATCAGATACAGCAGAGGGTAGATTAATGCTTTGTAAGAGAGATCGTTAAACTTCAACTCATTAGGAATGATTTTTAAAAGTTCATACATTTAAGGGACTGGGCTGGTTTTGGTGGTGAAGTTTCATGAACAGGACTCTGGCCTATGAGTAACTTACATTTAAAAGGGTAAATCAGAGTTTTCATTTACAGTGTAAAAGCAAAAAATATATATATATGATTCAAGGGAAATGAGCTAATCTTCCTTTAGTTGGGATATTGGTTTATAAATGTTATTCTCCGATTCAAAGTTTCATTCCTCTCTAGAAATATCTAGTGCTTGTTCCCCAAAGTCGAAGTGCCTGTTAAAACTCCCACTGCAATTTATAAACCAGAGTTTTAAGCAATCCAAGTCATTTTATATATTTATCTCTCTTTGGCAGTTCTAACAGCTAAAGACTTAGTACCAGCTATGAATTTCATTACTGTAATTTTACTCCCATTCCAAATCATTAATATTGATGCTAAATAAATGATAGTGTTATCCATGCTAAATAATATTATTCTAAACTGCTTAGAAAAAAAGGAAGTACTCTCACAATTTTTCTTATTACTTTCGGAAAATGAGGAGGAACTGAAATATGACAGCAGAACTGTAACAGTGGAGTGCTGCCATTCTGATTCCCCCCCTAAAATTTGTCACATTTATGAAAACTAGGATTATAGTCTTACCACTGAAAATTTTTTTATTCGTAAAGTGTCAAGGTAAAATAACATTGTTTTTATTCAAGTACTAGTAGAAAACTAGTACAGAAAAAAGGAAGATGTAGTGTACACATTTGTCCCAAACTGACTTTTAAAAATGTATCCATCTTCAAAGTTTGGAGTCTGATCAAAATACCTAAACTGCCTCTTTCCCCCACACCATTTATCTTCAACCTGCAGGTCAGTTAGTGTTCACTTATGTTTTAAAACACCTCCTTAGATGACTTAATCACTTTGAAGCACAGAGAAAATATATGAAGAAATCCAGTTAGGTAGGAGAATGGCTTGCTATGATAAACACACACACTTAGTTCATTCTTCTTCGCTTTCTGTGGGGTTGTGTGTATTTTGTTGTTGTTGTTGTTTTGCTTTTGGCAAACATTCTCTAGTGATTGATTCCTGTGTGTTTTTTTAAAAACTTCTTTATTGGTGTGCCTTGGTGGCTCAGCCAGTTGAGTATCGACTCTTGATTTCAGCTCAACTCATGATCCCAAGGGTTGTGACATCGAGCCCCCAACTGGGCTCTGTGCTGATCTTGGAGCCTTCTTAAGAGTCTCTCTCTCTTCCTCTGCCCCTTTCCCCTGCTTGTGCTCTCTCTCTCTAAAATAGAAAAAGTAAAAAATAAAATAAAAACCACTTTATTGATACATATACAAAAAGCTGTCACTACATGATGTATACAACATGATGTGTTTGGAATATATTGGTCTACATCTGTGAAATCATTACCACTATCAATTCTGTAAAATTATCCATAACCTCCCAAGATGTCATCCCACTCCCCTTGCTTTTTTTCCCTTTGTGATTAGAAAACCTAGCATAAGATCTGTTTAATACATATAGTATAAATTCATTAAGTATAAATAAAGTATACAATTCATTATTATTAACCATAGACACTTAGTTTCACAATAGATGTCCAGAACTTACTCGCTTTGTCTAACTGAACTTTGTACCCTTTCACTATCACCTACTCATTATCCCTGCCCCCAGCCCCTGGTAACCACCATTCTCTTTGCTTCTATGAGTTTGACTTAGATTCCATATATGAGATCATGCAGTATTTGGCTTTTTTTTTTAAAGTCAGTGTTTAAAAAAAGTGCATTCTGAGATCCAAATTTCAATTTCTTTGGATTTATACCCAGAAAGTGGGATTGCTGGATCATATGGTAGGATTATTTTTAACTTTTTGAGTTAGTTTCATACTCATTTTCATAATAACTATAATAACTTATGTTCCCATCAATAACATAAAAGGGTTTTCTTTTTTCTACATCCTCACCAGCATTTATTATCTTTTGTTTTCTGTTAATACCTATCTTGACAGGTGTAAGATGATATCTTATTGTGGTTTTGAGTGCATTCCCCTTAATGATTAGTGATGCTAAGCAGCTTTTCACCTACCTACTAGCCATTTGTATTTCTTATTTGGAGAAATACCTGTTCAGGTCCTTTTCCCATTTTCAATTGGGTTATTCTTTTGTTATTGAGTTGTAGGAGTTTCTTATGTACTTGGATATTAATCTATATGAGATGTATGCACTGCAAACATTTTCTTCCATTCAGTAATTTGCTTTTTCATTTTGTTCATTTTGTTGGATGGTGTGGCTCCAGCTCGGTACCTGAGTGGAAAAGACTGTCTCTGGGACATGATTGAGTGGGGCTCGAGCTGAGTCAGAGGGCTGCTTCCATATCACAGCTGTAGTCAGGTCTGTGTTCAGCTTGCCTGCTACCAGGAAGCAGGCCTGCTGTCTTAAAACCACAGTTCTTGGTCTTGGGCTCCACCAGGATATTTCATCCTCTTAGCTGGATCCCAAAGCTCCCACAATTGCACTTTTGTCAGGAATGACTGCTGACTCAATGCATTTGCAAGGGATGAGGGCTGAGACCTCCTATTCCATTATTTTGCTGGCCTCATTTTTTTGCTTCTTCTTATAGCATTCTGATTAATTTCTTTTGCACAAGGGAATGTAGAAAGAATTTGGACTTCATGATGGTTACACTTACATTCTTATCCTGATTCTGCAGTGTGTTGAGAGATGAGACAATCTGCAGGTTCTTTGATTTCTTTGCATTTTGTTTCATATGATAGGAAGAGATCATAAATCTCACAGCATGCATAATTTTTGACAAATGGTAAGTTTGCTACAATATTAGTTCACTCCTTTGCTTTGCTTGCTTTCTTCTTATTAGAATGTGAGTCCCATGTCTTATTTATTAGTACATATTCATGATCTATCACAATGTCTGGGACACTGTAGCTTTTTATAGAATGTTTGTTGAATAAATAAATGGCATGCTAGTCAACATGTTCATACTCTTATATCCCAGGAATTTACTCTGACATGTTCCTATTAGCGGCCATTGGGTCTCTACTAAACAATCATAGGCCTATCTAGACACCTACCTTAGGAATGTTAGAGATGTAACTCACACTTGCTTTAATAGGTTGCAGAGATGAATATTAAAGTGATGAGGTTTCCAAAGGAAAAAAGCCTAGAAAGAAAATTAATGCTAATTATGTATGTACTTTCAGAGGCAGAAGGAGAAAGTGTTAGAACGAAACTCATGATTGTTCATGATTTTCTAAATGCAAAGAAATGAGAGAATATTATGTCCTGAAAAAATGTCCTTAAATTTATTAATGTGGAGCTGATTAATGAGCACAGTGCTTAATATCATAGCTGTAGAAGAAATCATGGGGTAAATAAAAACATATGCTGTTTTTTTTGTAGGTGTTAAATTTATGGAAATCTTGGGGTGCTTGGATGGCTCAGTTGGTTAAGCAACCGACCCTTGATTTCGGCTCAAGTCATAATCTCACAGTCATGGGATCGAGTCCCATGTCAGGCTCCATGCTGAGCATGCAGTCGGCTTAGGATTCTCTCTCTCCCTCTCTTTTTCTGTCCCTCCCCTGTACACATGCATGCATGTGCTCTCCTTCTCTCAAATTAACTTAATACAACTTAAAAAAAAGAAATTTATGGAAGACTTTATGAAGAGATAAACAATAACAATAAGTTGAATAAGAATAACAATAACAATAACAGTAAGATTCAAAATTTTTTTTTTTTTTATTTATTTTTGGGACAGAGAGAGACAGAGCATGAACGGGGGAGGGGCAGAAAGAGAGGGAGACACAGAATCGGAAACAGGCTCCAGGCTCCGAGCCATCAGCCCAGAGCCTGACGCGGGGCTCGAACTCACGGACCGCGAGATCGTGACCTGGCTGAAGCCGGACGCTTAACCGACTGCGCCACCCAGGCGCCCCAAGATTCAAATATTTAAAGTATTGCATGACATAACCCTATAAAATATTTTAATGTGTGCAATGTACTGTGAAAATATTTTAAAATGATTTAGTTGATGATCGATTATTTTTTAATGTTAAGAAAGCAGAAAGAGTTGCATTAAAACTCAAGTTTAAAACACAAATTGTTTGGACTGTCTGAATATAAATTTCAGTCTTCGAAATTATTATTAAAAATTACTTTATTCCAAAGAACCCTTTAAGCAAGACAATGTGTTTAAGCTTTTTCAGTAACAGATTTCTGTAATTAGTCACCTTTATCTCTAGATTTTCTCCAAAATGAACTTTACACTCTAGTTAAAGTATATTTGGTTGCTGTTTCCTTACCTAATTTCATTTCTTTCTCTCTACAATCTATTGTTCTTTATTCTTTACTAGCATTCTCTGAACATTAGTTTTGTTCTGGACTCTTCTTCACCTTCCGTTCCACAATTACCCAGAGGAAATGGGTAACATTCAACTTTATTTACAAACCCTGCAAGCCTAAAGTGATGCAGGGGATAGAAATTGAGGGCTGTAACTATACATTCCATCAAGTAGAGATTCACATGCAGTTTGTAACTTGAGACTAATTCCTTACTGATCATTTCATGCACATTCTCACAATTGTTAACTTCTCAATCTTTCACAAATATGGAAATCTCTTTATTGTCCAATTTCTTTTGAACCCATAGGCTGTTAAAGAAAAGAATGTGTTAGGCAGAGTTAAACCGGCAAGAAAGAATTTATTCAAGACTATAGCTTTGGGAAGATTGAACTCAGCTCCACTCAGACAAAAGGTGGGAGAGATTCCATTAGTTGGGATGAGTCAGTGGAAAGTACTAGAGGAGGTTAGGGGCATCATTGGTCAATGTGGTTAAGCTCTCTGTATTTGCTAGTTATTGATTATCTAAGGCACCTATCCTCTCATGGAGACTGGGAGACAGGGTCTCTATCTTATTAGATTATTGTATTTCAAAGGGATGGCTCCCTGATCTTTGAAAAAGGTATTCCTTGGTTGTAAAACTGGTGAGAGGCTGGGAGATGATTTATCTACATTTCAAAGGGATAGAAAAAAATTGCAGTTACAAGGTTTCTAAAGTAAATGCTCTAAGGAAAGAATGGTCAGAGGCTTGTAGTCAGGGGGAAAAAAAACAAAAAACAAAAAACAGTCCAATGTTTAGTGAAGCTGAGGGGAACAGGAAGGCCATCTTGGTCAAGACCATGCCAGTCGTCCATTGCAAAACTCCACTAGTATAGGGACATTAATATATTCCTGGTAAAATGCCTTGCACAGTACCTGACAAAAGGAAAACATGATTGACTAGATATCCATCAAATAGAATTGTTCATTACTGCTTTTTCTGTTTTATGAACAGATTGATTAGAAAAAGCTCTTCCTGCTTTCTCTAAGGAATTGAATAAATGACTCAGGATATTATTATTTTTCTGCTACACTTAAAACGGATGTCCATAAGGCTTATTTCCCCCATGAATACAATTTGAAGCACAGTGTGCACAGGTCAAAGGTTTAGACTCTAGTGGACTGAATGTTCAGTTTTGATCTGCTTTCATCTAGTTTTTTCTTTGGTTTACTCTCACCTGGGACAATATGTTCAAGTGCTCAGAACCTCCCTTCCTTTCCTCTTAGTGGTAACCATCTCTTCTCTTTTCCTCAAAGTAGCATGCTGAACATTGGTTGGTTATTAAAGGATGCCTCAGGTTTTTAGGAGAAAGATGCTACCTTAATGCCATATTACCAAAGGAAATCTGTAGACATTTCTTTTTAGGCTGTATTGACCTATTTATACTCTGTTAGGAGAGGAAAAAATGTTCCTTTTACCTTTTAAGTTCTTGGTTGAGACCTCCCTATAATAAAAGACAGATGAACAGGAGAAAAACAAGCAAAAGTTGGATAACACGTGTGCCTTCTGTTTATATGGGAGATGCCTTGGAAAACTGTGTAGCTCCCAGTGACCCAAGCTACCACATTAAATCCCATCTCCAGCTAAAGATAAAAGGAGATGTTGAGAGTGAGGAGACAGTTATGGGATGTTATCAGATAAAGCACAGTAGACAAGGCTAAGATTGTTACACAGATTTAAGCCCATTACTTCTCCATTGAGAAGAATTTCTAGAAATGGAGAGTCATTCTCTTTTCCTGGTACAGAGGAGACACCCTTACAAATGGAGATTCTTTTGTCAATGTCTGACAAAAACAGTAAGTTTTACCTAATTTTCAGACTTCCTGTGTGTGCTATTTCTTAAAAATAATCAGACTGAAATAATTGTTATGCCAAAGAAGTATGTTTTGGGGTAACATCTTCTCCCCACCAACACAAATTTTTTATAAACATCTCTTAAGTTTAACAGTTTGTTTATAGTCTCTTTATATTTCTGATTTTAAAATTATTTAGAAAAGTCAACATATCTATGACTCCTACCCAGAAATAGCATCTGATATCCTCCCTAAGTGATGTGGAGGGTTGGGATTGGGAGAGATGGAAGAAAAACAAAAACAAAAAACAATTAAACATTGTACCATTGTTGCAGGGTACAATCCTCAGTGTTTTAGAAAAATACATTTCAAAGCCTGTTCATTTTTAAATATTACTTAGTATTTGAAGATTAGCCATAGTATCACTCCACAATTTCAGCAGCAACTGAAAATTACGTCTGAGACCTTGACTTTTTTTTTTCCACGCAAAAAAACCAGCTGCAAGCACAACACAAAGCATTCCCAAGGATACAATTAGAGTCAATGGCTTTCTAATGCATTCTTCACTCTTTACAACTATTACACTTCCAGAGCAATACGTTACTTAAAGTAACAATTATCCTATGATTTGGATTGTTTTATAGTGGCAAGAATATTACTTACATAGAAACTATAAGACGGGGCTATTCGGATGAAAAGTTTGGAAAAAAGAGAATTTAACTTTTATTTTCCTTTAGCTACAATTTCAGAAAGGAAACTTAGCTTTTAGTGTTTAGGTTGAAATAAAATGGCAATACTTTACAAGGATATATTAAGTGAAATAGGAAATAAAAGATGGGATTCTGCTGCTTGGAAAGGTTATGAATGGTTCCATAGTTCGTATGGAGAGGGTTCTGGAGTTTTCATTTCCATACCTCTCTAGCAAGTAACTCCAAATGCCCTTCCTTGTTTATACATGACTATTAAACCAGGGAAGGGGAGTTGGAACAACTTTTAGGTTTTTTCCACTTTAAGAACAATAACAACGGTCCTGTGGATCTTGTTATATACTGACAATTTTAGCTTGATTATTGCTCAGCACAATCTTGTTAGTTAGGAATATCTGTATCCATATTGTTTACAGTTCTGGAAACCTAGGCTCTTAGAGATAAGCAACTACCACAAGGTTGTGTGGTTAATTTCAAGTAGGAAGTAAAATGCATACCTGTCTGGCCTTAAAACTAATGTTGTTAATTTCTACTCTCTACTACCCTTTTTTAAAAAAAATCAGAGTGGTGTTTCATGCAGATGGAGTTAGTGAGATGATTTTTTTTTTTGTCAGTATCATAGTCCAGCACTATTGTTTGTTTTAATAGAAATTCACTTTTTCCTCTGAGTTAAATACATTAATTGAAAACTTTCATATAAGTGTAACTGTAATAGTAATAAAACTAAATATGTGGGTCACATCAACAGCACATATTATTTTGAAAAGTGCTGGAATATCACAGGAAAACACCAAGAACTCTTCTAGTGCCACACTTTGCTCAAGGATAGTTGTATTCAAATGAACCCTAATGTGCAGTAGGGTTTGTTGAGAGGTGGCAAATTTCCTTTATGGTGAGAAGTATCGAGAGTAGATGAATCTCTAGTTTGAGCCCTGCATTGGGCTCTGTGCTGACAGCTCAAACCCTGGAACCTGCTTCAGGTTCTGTGTCTCCCTCTCTCTCTGTCCTTCCCTTGCTCTGTACATCTCTTTCATTCTCAAAAATAAATATTTAAAATAATAATAATAACAAAAGAATAGGTGAATCTTGGGATACCTGGGTGGCTCAGTCGGTTAAGCATCTGACTCTTGATTTCAGTTCAGGTTATGATCTTGTGGTTCATGAGTTTAAGTCCCACATTGAACTCTGCACTGTTAGCACAGAGTCTGCTTGGGATTCTGTCTCTCCCTCTCTCTGCCCCTACCCCATTTTTCTCTCTGTCTCTCAGAATAAATAAATAAACTTAAAAAAGAAGAGTTGGTGAATCTCATTAGTGGAACTTTGCTGTTGTGATGTTAAGGAGAACTATTAAAATTAAGACTGCTTCGGAGGTATTGAGTCTGGCTCCAGAAATGCAGAATCTCAGACCCCATTCCAAGCATGCTAGAATATAATCTTCATTTGAGCAATAGTTCTTGGAATTTACATGTATATTAAGGATTGAGAGGCACTGTCTTCAAGTGGAGGTTCAAGGGAATTTTTCACTCATCCTTATGAAGTAATGCTTTCATCCTCAACCAATGATGTTCATCAGAATCATCCCTGAAACTTCAAAAAATACAGTTGGTGTGCTCATTGCTCTTGAATGGCTTGGGATATTGGCACATTGCACAGGTATTTTGAGGAAAATCAAACATAACACTGTCAACACAAATACACACATGCACATATGTAAACACTCCTCCCAGGAAAAATATATTTTAAAAAGTGTATGGATAATTCGGGTGTGATCAAAGTTCGAGAAAACTGAGTTAAGTCTACTTGATGCAGAACAGACCATCTTATATAAAATTTCCCTGCTGAGAGGAATATTTTTATCCCAACATTTACCCTGATGTCATCAATTCTAATTTTGTTGGTCCTTTAAAGTCTGGTAGAATGCTATATTGTTCTCTTCTATATATATATATATATATATATATATATATATATATATATATATATATATATATATATATAAAGTTGATTTACTTAGAGACAGACAGAGAGAGAGAGCGCAAGTGGGGAAAGGGCAGAGAGAGAGGGAGAGAGAGAGAATCCCAAGCAGGCTCTGTGCTGACACTGCAGAACCAGATGTAGGGCTCGAAATCATGAACCGTGAGATCATGACCTGAGCTGAAATCAAGAGTCAGACACTTAACTGACTGAGCCATCCAGGAACCCAATGGTATATCATACTTAAAGCCCTTTCTCAATACTATTTTTTTCCAAAGTAAAATATTCTTTGTCTTCTTTAAATTGCAATTCGTTCTTATATGGTATCTCTCCTATGAAACACCTCACATCCTATTTTGTACTATTCACTTATGTATTGTTGTTGATCTTATATGTTTGATTATCATTAGACTTCCCACAAGACCTAGAAGATTATTTAGAATGTCACATAATTAACATTAAATTTATTGAGAAAACGAATGAGTAAATAGATGACTAGACAAGGGATAATTATGATGAAAGACTAGTGTAATATAGTCAAATATTGGTTGAACCAGGAGTCACAAAACAGGTGAAACTCCTGTTCTACTATTAAACCAAGTATGGTTTTGAGTTCACTGAACCTCTCCTTTTTATCAAATCATTTTGTGGGAATATTAGGTAAGTTTTTTAAAGACTTTTTTTTTCCCTTTTAAGTAGGCTCCACACTCAGTGTGAAGCCCAATGCAGGGGTTAAACTCACAACCCTGAGATTAAGACCTGAGCTGAGATAAAGAGTCAGACACTTAATCGACTGAGCGACCCATATGCTCCTAGAGACTTTTTTAATGCATGTAAAATTTGAAACACAATAGTCAGCTAGTTTATTTTGTTTATTTTGTTTGTTTATTTACTAAATTCTTCAAGGTTTGAAAGTACCTTTCCTTCTATGTTTCAAATTTATTTTTACCTTATAAATCAAGTCATGACATTGTCAATAGTTCTCATTAATAATTACTGTGATTATAGCACAAAGGCATAAAATGTTCAATATCCATACTCCCAAGGTATGGCTGAATTTTATTATATGACCGTGTCAGGTGTCTACACTGTATACCAAATTATACAAACTTAGTAACTTAAACAACATATACATGTTATCTCACAGTTTCTATGGGAAGAAGTCTGGGCAGGGTTTAGCTATTTTCTCTGCTTTAGGGTACAAGCTGCTGCAGGGTAGGTGTTGGCTGGGACTGCAGTCTGATCAGAGGCTTCACTGGAGAAAGATCTGTTTCCAAGTTTTGTAAGATATTTTACATATAACTGACGGAGCCAATTTAACTAAGTTTTGTCCTACTTCATAGCTAGGATCATCCTTCCCTAATGTTCTGATACCATGTTCCTCCTTTCTTTCTGAGCCCTAACTGGCAGCATCTTCAAAACCCATATTTCTACCAATAGTCTGATCAAATTTATTTTGGTTCTTTTATGCTGATCAAAATTTTTTTTCAGTTTCTTCCCTCTTCCTGATTCCAAAACATTCCCACATTTTAGTCAGTTATGACATTGTCACCCACTTGTACCAAAATGTGTATTTTCTATTTTTGTATAACAGTTTAGCACAAACTTAGCAGTTTAAAACAGCAAATCTTTATTATCTCGTAGTTTCTGTGGGTCAAGATTCTAGACCTTAATCATCCATCTACCTCTCACTCTTAGATCTTCTGGGTCTGCCTGTTGGCTTCTTTTCCTATTTCCTATTTACATGGCATGGGGGCCAAGGTTTTGCCCTTTGATGACCCCCCTATGGCCCTACCCATAGCAGTCTCTGCCAAAGGGTCAGCTCAGCAAGGATGGGGAGATAGTTTACCTGGGTAGTCTACTCATGGACTCACAAAGGTGCAATCAATTTTTAATTTGGGCTGCATTCTTATCTAGAGTATCCACTAAGGAATGGAATGCCTTTGAAGCTGATTCATGTTACTGACAGAATTCATTTTCTTGCTTCTGTGTCACTGAAAACACTGGCTTTTTGCTGGCTATGAAGAGCATTAGGTAGCATAAGACACTGGTAAGCCCTTAAGGGCTAAGAGTCCCCAGATGACAGCCAGCAAGAAAATGGAGACCTCAGTTCTATAGACAAAGGAGATAAGGTGTGAAAATAATGTGAGGAAACCTGAAAGAAAACTCTTCACCCCTGGAGCTTCTGAGGGGAGCTCAGAATCGAGGTATTTTGGCCAATACCTCGATTTCAGTGTTGTTTGACTGGTAGAATGATAGTGTTTGTGATTACATTTAAATTTTCTGTCATCTTTAATTTGCTACATGAGCAGAAGCAAGTCATTTATTGCTTCATACTTGGTTTCCTTATACACAGACCAAGGTAATGAGGTAATTAAACACACAGACCCTTTAATCAAAATCCCTGGGTTCACGTTCTGTCCTTACCCAGTAATAGTTACTAACTTCTACACACACTGGTTTCTTTCTCTATATAATGCTGCCATATCATAGAGTTGTTGTGAGGATTAAGTAGGATCCTTTTGTGAAGTCTTTACTTGGGCTACTGGTACATGTTAAATATTTGATGTTTCTGTATATTATTAAAATGGGAGGGGGGCATCTTACAGGCCTTCTTACTTAGGTAAGATTAAGAAACTATGTGTACTTGCTAGAAACCAACATTGTGAATAACAATATTGGATATTTCAAATCTCACAAAAATCTTCCCAACCTGAGGTGACAATTATGTTTCTTAATGTCACAGAAACAGGTGATTTTTTAGTATTTTGGTCAAAAAGATTATACTAATTTCAGAAACTACATTAAATCAATAAACTTTATTAATTCTCTAGATCTCAGGTGTATTACCCTGTCAGAATGACAGCTTCTTAAATAAGTTTTAATTTACAGTCTGTTTATTCTTCTCACAGTTATAAATCCTAAAAATTGCTCAGGAAATAAGGGAAAGGCAGGATTCTGCCATACCTGGGCATCAATTAAAAGCACAATTCTTTTTTTTTTTTTTAATTTTTTTTTCAACGTTTATTTATTTTTGGGACAGAGAGAGACAGAGCATGAACGGGGGAGGGGCAGAGAGAGGGAGACACAGAATCGGAAACAGGCTCCAGGTTCTGAGCCATCAGCCCAGAGCCTGACGCGGGGCTCGAACTCACGGACCGCGAGATCGTGACCTGGCTGAAGTCGGACGCTTAACCGACTGCGCCACCCAGGCGCCCCTAAAAGCACAATTCTTGATAGCATCTCGCTGGTTCTAACTTGTAAACTACTTCTTTGTTAATATGATTTTTGTTCTAACCACCATAGTATCTACTTTAAATTCATAATTTCAGTTACACCTTCTCTCTCATATTTTTTTCTTAAGACTTTTCTTTGCCACCTTCTTGTTAAAGCTTCTGTCTTAGTCCTTTTGGGCTGGTGTAAAAAAATACCACAGGCTGGGCCACTTATAAACAACAGGAATTTATTTCTCAAAGTTCTGGAGGTTGGAAGTTGTCAGTCAGGGTGCCATTGTGGTCAGATTCTGACCAAGGCCCTCCTCTGGGTTGCAGACTGACAACTTGGTGGAATGGGCTCAGGAGTCTGTGCAGCGTCTTTTGTAAGGACACTCATCTCAATCACAAGAACTCTTTCCTCATTATCTGATTAGCTCCCAAAAGTAACAGATCCTAATACCATTAGCTTAGGTATTAGGATTTTAGCACACAAATGTTGGGGGAATACAAACATTTAGACTATAGCAGTAACCCAACATTTGTCTTAGGAGCACACATTTGGACTACCAAGGAAATGAGGTGCAAATAAGTAAAATCCTTGCATGAGCAGGTTTTAAGAGCCAGATCCCTCATTTGGATGTAATACAATGGATGTTAAACTGGGAATCAGATAGTATGGGATCCTGTCTTATCTGAAGCACTAACTTAGAAGTTAAGAACTATTTATGACCTTCGATTTCTGCATCATATGTGGGAACTGAACTAGATACTAAGTTCCTCTTAACTACCAAATCTATGTTTCTTCCTTTATTAGCGTTTTTTTGTTTGTTTGTTTTGTTTTGTTTTGTTTTTAGTATATTTAATGGTTGAAAATAATTGTCAGAGTCAGAAATAAATATGGAATGAGAAAGCCCTTTTGAGTGATACTGAATAGCTGTATTATGTGGAGGTAACTAAGAATTAATGGAACAGCTTAAAATAGATTTGTTCAAAGTGACAGACTATCCTCTTCTCTTACCCTCCAGGCTTGCCCTGGAATTAACATCACATAATTCATCTAAGAATGTGAAGTAATGCAAAGAAAGTCTTTTCTTGATTAACATAGTTGAAAGAGGTTTCTTAAATCAAACCCTAGATAGATGAATTTTTGGAACATCATTCAGAAATAAGCAATCTTTAAAATTTTACTGTCTTAAATATATAAGTTCTGTATTCCATGCCTAGATTCTGTTCAGTATTAAAGAAAAAAAAATATTAAAGCTATTTTTATTTGTTTAATCTTTATTCAAGCCATGTGTGGTGTATTTTTAAGGCTGCATTGTATGTGTGATGATTATTCAAAGTTAATTACTACCTAGCATCAACAGACATAAGAAATAAAGTGCATTTGGGTCTTTTATATTTAAACATCAATTTCCAAAATTTTATAAACACATAAAATTTAGTTTAGTAAGGCTTCATATAATATACAACTTCCAACATATAGCAATCAAATGGTGCAGATGTAGAATGTGATATCACTTTCTAATTATCATTGATGAAAAAGAACTAAAATCCAAGTAAAAATGAGCAGAGATGAAAGGGACATTCATTTTGAAGTTTTCCTACCTCCTGATGAATCATATTGCTTAAGGCAGAATCCATTTCCAGAATACATATGTCCAAAGAGAATTCATAAACTTCAGAACCAAACGAGCAGCTGCCAGTGAAAGAACTATTTCATTTAGGAGAAAACTATATGATTGGACTCTCACCCCTTGCCTATATTTTTTAAAGAACTGAGAAAGAAGAATTAGAGCTAAAAAAGGAGAATTGTATTTATTTGTTTTCTTAGAAAATAGGGCTATCTGAAGTAGATAGTTATGGTGGCTACTTTAAGCTCAAATATAGGATTGATTATAGAGATTGTGAGATTATAGGATTGTGAGATCTCAGTATTATTTTCTAAAGCTAGAGTTAAAGAAAAATTTTGAAACATTTTCATTGATACATTTTACATGTATCTTTAAGAATCAGTGTACTTAATTTTTTGTCTATCCATCCTCTTTGTTAAATGTGCTAAAATCTAAATATTTCAGATACTTTCAAAGTTTATATCTAATATGCTTTTTAACAGTGAAAGTAGACTTTGTATGATTTTCATTTTTTGTTGATGTTTGCTTTATATCCCTGCATGTGGTTTGTCTGGTCAGTCTACAATGTATGCTTGAAAAACAATGGACAGGTTCTGCTACGGGTTCTGCTGTCATTGAGCAGAATGTACTATAAATTTCAAATTGGTTGAGTTGGTTGAAAGTTCATGGCTTCTAAATCCTTGCTGCTTTCTCTTTTCTTATGTTGATTACTGAAGGAGAGGTGAGATATCTCTAAGAATATTTGTAGTTTTTTTTTACTTTTAGTTTAACAATATTTGTTTTGTGTAATTTAAAGTGCTGTTAGTAGGTGATACATATTTATGATTGTTTTCTTGATGAACTGACTACTTTAAATTTATTTGATGTTTCCCTGTACTCTTGGCAATGTTTCTTACTTGGCAATATATTTTTTTCTGGTATTATAGTCACGCCAGCTTTCTTTGATTAATGTTGCATGGTATATTTTCCCCCAATTTCTTATATGTAACATACCTATATAATTATATTTAAAAGCTTCTCATTTAGAGATGTCTTATACACATGACATACTTTTTTTTTTTTTTTTTTTTTTTTTTTTTTTTTTTTTTTTTTTTTTTAGAATTTGACCATCTACTCTTTAAATTGGAGTATTTGGATAATCTGTATTTAATGAATTATTGAAGTGATGTGATTTAAATACTCTTATCTTATTAGATAGGTTCTCCATGTCCCATATAGTCTTTTTCCTTCTTTCCTTTATATATATATTTGCCTTCATTTGGATTAAGTATTTTTTATTTCATTTTTAAAAATATAATTTATTGTCAAATTGGCTAACATACAGTGTGTACAATGTGCTTTTGGTTTTGGGGGTAGATTCCGTGGTTCATCGCTTACATACAACACCCAGTGCTCGTCCCAACAAGTGCTCTCCTCAATGTCCATCACTCATTTATTTCATTTTTTAATATTGGTCAATTAACTTAATTTCCCTTTATTTATTATAAGTCTAGATTTTGTAAAATATATCTTTAAGTTCTCATAGTCTCCTTTCAAGTTATACTACTCATATAAAGTATATGAAACTTAAAACAGTGTGCTCCCAAATCTTCCTTTCCATCATTTGTGCTATTTAAAAAATACATTTATTTTAATACATCTCATAAATCTCAAAATTTTTCATTAGTGTATTTTCCTTAGATAATAAGTTATCTTATAAAATGATGTGAAATAAGACAAAAATGATGTGTATATACGTATATGTATGTGTGTGTGTGTGTGTATATATATATATATATATATATATATACATATATATATATGCAATTTCTGTGTTCTCTGTGTCCTTTCTCTACCACAATTTCCATTAAATGACAAATATCTATCACAGTACTTCCTACAGTCTTTCTTATAGAGCAAGTCTCCTAGCAATAAATTCTCAGCTTTTGTTTTTTCTGAAGTGGTGGTGATTTTGCTTTGTGTTTGAAATATATTTCACTGGGCATAGAATTCTGGGTTTATTTTTTCCGCCTAGAATTATGAATTGTTTCTCTGAAGATGTATACTGTAATTACATTTGTTCTTATTTATTTTTATTTTTTTTCTGGATGCCTACAAGTTTTTCTCTTTACTTTTTTAGTTTAAAATTTTTGTTGATCATGATGTGTGCTTTTGTTACTATTGTTATTGATACTGCTAGGTTTTCTGTGTGCTATTGGTATCCATATTTTATTGTCTGTCTTTATTTTTGGAAAAATTTTAGCCATTACTTCTTCAAATATTTGTTCCACTTCCCCCCCTTTCTCCCTGTTGTCATTCTAGAACTTTAATTTAGGCGATTTCATTAATTCCACAGCACCTGTATGCTTTTCTTCTATTTTTCTTTTTAATCATTTTCCTCTTTATGCTTGAGTTTGGATTTCTACTGACTGTTGAGTCCATCGAACTAATAATTTATCAATGATATTTTATTTTTTATTTCTAACATTCCCATTTGATTCTTTCTTTTAAATTTTTTTTCAACGTTTTTATTTATTTTTGGGACAGAGAGAGACAGAGCATGAACGGGGGAGGGGCAGAGAGAGAGGGAGACACAGAATCGGAAACAGGCTCCAGGTTCCGAGCCATCAGCCCAGAGCCCGACGGGGGGCTCGAACTGACGGACCGCGAGATCGTGACCTGGCTGAAGTCGGACGCTTAACTGACTGCGCCACCCAGGCGCCCCAGATTCTTTCTTATAGATTATATCTTTCTACTAAAATTCCCTGTTAACATATGTTAAATTTTGCCACTCAAATCTTTCAGATACTATAGTTCATTTTCATTTCCTATTTAATAGCTAAAAATATCTGGGCCTTTTCTGAGTCTGGTTCCATTTATTGTTTTATTCTTTTTTTTTTTTTTTTTTTTTTTTTTTTTTTAATTTTTTTTTTTCAACGTTTATCTACCTTTGGGACAGAGAGAGACAGAGCACGAACGGGGGAGGGGCAGAGAGAGAGGGAGACACAGAATCGGAAACAGGCTCCAGGCTCTGAGCCATCAGCCCAGAGCCCGACGCGGGGCTCGAACTCCCGGACCGCGAGATCGTGACCTGGCTGAAGTCGGACGCCCAACCGACTGCGCCACCCAGGCGCCCCATTATTGTTTTATTCTTAAAAATGGGTTGTTTCCCCTTGTATTTTTTTTTTTTAATATATCTTGTAAGTTTTGATTGAATTATAGCTATCATGTGTAGGATAACGGTGAGAATAGAATAAATGCTACTTTCCTCAAGGAATTGTTTTATTTCTTTCTCTCTCAGGCCTGAGTGTAGGTGACTGATTCAATCTATTTAGGAGTTGAACTGAATTTGGATTTTGTTATTGCTGGTATTGCCTGCTTGATACCATATTCTTTATATTCCCCTATGAGAGGGCTCTGGATACTTATGGTTTAATATATAGGACTGGAACAGCTAGAAGGTTTTCTCCAGTGTTCTTCCTCGCCCCTAAGCTTTCTGTTATTCTGCCTTATGTGTTCTACAGAGAGTCTTTTGTCTCTGCTCTTTTTGCTCCCTCAATGGTAGATTACTTCTGCTAGTTTCTTTCTCCTAGGCTTATAACAAAGTCAGGGGCAGATTTCTGTTGTCTTTGTCCACCTAAATTTGACAAACCTTGTGCTCTTAGACATCTAGAAGAGGTTTTCTCAGAAATCTGCCTTGCTTTTTTATGTCTTGCATGGGAAAGAGTTTACTAACTCTTGTCCTGGGGTAGCAATGGCAAACTTCTACTTACAGTCAGTGCAGAAGCTTTTCTGACCCTCCACCAGGGCAGAGAGTTTTTGCATTTACCCCATGGATAGCATTGTTGCCTGTGTCTAGGACACAAGTAGTTTCCCTATACCTTCCTCAGAGGCATCAATTGTCTTCTACTTCTCCAAAAGAAGTCATCCTTACCTGAGTCCTTGTAGCAAGAGTATTTGTTGTCTCTTACACACACACACACACACACACACACACACACACACCAATTTAACAAGGAATTCTATTGATCATTTAGCAAAGAAATAAAAACCAATCTTATACAGAGTACTTTGAAAATATAGAAAAACAACTCTCTTAAACATGAACATCAAAATACTTACCAAAAACATTTATGTATTAAATTCTAAAAGGAATATGAAAAAAATAATATATCCTACAAAGTAAGGAATGCTTTTTATGCTAGGAATACATGGTTGTTTTAACACTTTAAAAAGCAATCAGTGTGTCAACAAAATAAAACCTACAAATCTTGTAATTATCTCAATAGATGTAGAAAACTCATTTGTCAAAATTCAACACCCATTCATTACAAAAGCTCTCAGCAAACAGAATAGTTTATTCAATCTGATAAAGGATACCTACGAAAAATCTACAAGTAGCATCTTACTTTACATTAAAAGATTGAACTATTTCCCCTAAAGATTAATGAAAAGATAATATCCAATTTCATCACTTCTTTTCAACATCTACTACTGGAAGAGATATTAACTGCAGACAGACAAGAATAAAATACAAATGATTGTGAAGGAAGAAGTAAAACTGCTTATCTGTAAATGGAATTGCTGTATCTAGAAACTGCTGTTAGAATTAGTAAGCGACTTGAGCAGGGTTGTAGAATAGGATGTCATTATGTGGAAATAAATTATATTTTTCTGTACTAGCAATGGGGTATTGGTCATTGAACTAGAAAAATAGCTTTATGATAGCGTCAGAATATCAATATATCGAATAGTAATATATGTAATGAAAATTGTGCAAGACATCTATATTGAAAATGACTAAACAATGCAGAAAGAAATTA
Source organism: Puma concolor (assembly GCF_028749965.1). Classification (NCBI taxonomy): domain Eukaryota; kingdom Metazoa; phylum Chordata; class Mammalia; order Carnivora; family Felidae; genus Puma; species Puma concolor. Next base: position 79,586,958 of record NC_141667.1, on the reverse strand, counting down.
AAGATCTAAATAAGTACAAAAATAAACAATTTTAATTAATTGAAAGACTCAGTATTTTCTTGAGGTCACTTCTTACTAAATTAACCTATAGATTTGTCAAAATTATGAATTAATCAGTCTAAGAAAATAACTAATAATAAAGTTTTAGAAGAAATTGATAAGCCCATTCTGAAATTGCATGCAAATTCAAAAGATTGGAGCCAAAACAAATTTGAATACTATGTAGAGTATTTGTGTCTCCCCTCACCCCCAATTCTTATGGTGAAACTGAACTCCCTAGTGTGATGGTACTTGGAGGTGGGACCCTTGGGAGGTTATTAAGTCAAGTCCTAATGATGATATAAATGTCTTTATAAAAAGAGGAAAAGGTGTGAGATCTCTCTGCCATGTGGGGACATAATGCAAAGGCTGCTCTCTGTAAACCAGGAAGAGACACTTTACCAAGAACTTGGCTGTCCTGGCACTTTGATCTCATCAATCCTTGAGCCTCTAAAACTGGGAGTAATAAATGAGGTTGTTTTAGCCACCCAGTCAATGGAATTCTATTATAGCAACCCCAAATCTAACTTTGGGATCTACATCTAGGATAATCAGAACAATGTGGAATTGATATTAAAATCGATTAATACATTAATAAAATATAATAAAGAATCTTGACAGATATAATATTATAAAATGATATTTTACAAAGATGCCAGTAAATTCAGTGGGAAAATTTTTTAACAAATCATGTCACAACAACTACATATTCATAAAAATAAAAACAACAACAACAACAAAATAAGTACAAAGTGTCAACAAAAATTAAAGATAATTTTAGACCTCAACATAAAAGCTAGAACAATAACACTTTTAGAAGATAGCATGGAAGGATCTTCTTGCAACTTGTAGTACAGATCTTATAGAGAGGACAAACATGCACTAACCATAAAGAATAGATAAATTGGATTTCATCTAAACTTAAAATTCTTCCCATTAAAGAAAACATTAAAAAAAATAAATAGGCAAGTGCCAGGCTAGGGAATGTTTTTGCAATGCATATATTTCACAAGGGAAATATATGTTCAAGTCAAAATAAAAAGTGGTGTTCAAGTTAAAATAAAAAGACAACTGGATCATTACAAGTGGATGAAGAAAAATTGGACACCTCACAGAAGAAAATATAAAAATAGTCAATAAATGAGTTATATGTGTTGAACATTCTTAGTCATGAGGATAATACAAATTAGAACTATAATGATATACAGTTTTATATCCAGGAGAGTGAATATGTCAAAAATAATGAAAATATCACAGATTCCATTCCTTGGCCATACCAGTTGGCAATATTTTGGAGCAAGTGAACATTTTCATACATGGCTAATGAGAATATAAAATGGCACTAGCAATTTGAAAAACTGTTTGTTTTGTAGAAAGTTAATTGTTCATCTGTCCTATGCCCCAGAATTCCACTCCTAGATAACGGCAAAATGTTATAAAAATCTAAGTCCACAAAATGACTTGTATAGGAATATTTGTACAAGCAATTCATGAAATTTCAAAATTAAAGAGGAATGAACTAAAACACTCTAGAAACATGTATGAATCTTAAAAAGTACTATGTTGGGCAAAAGAATAAACATTGCATAATCTAACTTATTTGAAGTCCAACTATGAGCAAAATTAACCTAGTAGTAGAAATCAGAAAGTGTTACCTGTGATAAGTTGGGATTGAATGGAGAAAGTCATGAAGTAAATTTCTGGAGTGATGGAAATATTATTTTTCTTACTTTCACATGACATGGGTAATTGTCAAAATTCATCAAACACTTAAGCTTTGTGTTCTATAACGTTTGGAAATATCTCATTGTTAAAAAGATTAAGCTTAAAATAATTTTGTAGAAAATACATCTTAATGACTTATTACATAAAAAGGGGATTAAAGCTTAGTAAGCATATTATGTTTCCACATTTGGAAGTAAAAAACATACATGTAAATAATCATAGAAAAATAAATAGTAAAGGAAGTAACTCCCAAAGGAGGTACGGATTATTTCTGAATAGTGGGCTTAACAGTTAAATTTCATGTATCTTTTGCTTGTCTATATTTTTAATCTTTTCTGTAATATAAGAATATTGATTTTGTTTTTGATTTACTTTGCTTTTTCTTCTTAATTTGTGAAAATTCTGGATACATAAACTGAGGATGCTTTCCTTCAGGAGGCGTTTATATCTGCTGCTACCTACTTGAAGTTGGATCTACTAAACTAGTAGCATTTTGCGCCTCTTTCTATAACCTGGCTTTGTAAAGAAGTCTTTAATTGGGTATCCTTATCTACTGCTAGCCCCGATTTTTGTTTCTTGGACTGACTTGCTTGGTAATGGAGTAGAAGCAGTGGGTTCATTCCCATGGACCATGTACCTATGAGAACAGTCTGACTTAGCAAATGATGGAATTGCCCTAACCCTGTATCATAAACTTTCTGCAGAGCACGGATAGTGGCCAAAAATAATATCTACTCACAACTACCCCATGATCTAAATCTGCTGTTAAATCTTCAGAGTGGCAGGGTCTCATTAGACATGAAACAAACTAGAAGTATCTTGTAAATGGATTAGAGAGGTTGACTTATTGAAAGAGTTTAGAATGGTTTCTGAAGATTGTTTGTTTGTTTTTTCAGTTTTTCCAGTAATGTGTGGCTCTTAATATGGTGCATTGACTTTGGCTTTTTTTTTTTAATTAAAAGCAGGGGTCATAATCTCAACTGTACTGAAAAAAGAAAAAATAGTTACTGCATCATCAGTTCCTGTTGACCAATTTTACAAACATTCCCTTCCCAGATCTGTAGGCCTCGGTGCACATATCCCTCTTAATATTTTATTTTTAAAATTTCACAAGTAGTATGAATACATTTTTTATGTGGAACAGTAAAATGCTCCAAATCCTATTTCTTGACCATTGTTCAACCTTACTTCTTTTACCAGAAGGAGCCACTCTTGGAAATTTGAAAGGCGAACCTCAGACATTTTGTTTCCCTCAGCTTCTTTTATATTTACTATAATTTTCTAGAATTATGCTTACCTTAGCATTTACTATAATTTACTTGTAAGTTTTTAAAATAGAAATCATATTATACTGTAAACCTTTAGTTCTCCAAATTGCATCTTTACTGATTTTTTTCCTTGGCTCTGTCTTCCATGTTGCCAAGTTACTTTTCAGTGGTAACCATTCCACTGCATATTTAAACCCTTTTTTAGAGTTGTTCATTTCAATAATATTCCTAAATATAGAGAATATTTCTAAATTCTTTTTCATAGGCCAATATCCTTTAGCTTAATATTTGTGTAAAAACTTTTATATTAAAAAGATTTTTTAAGTATATTTATTGGAGAGAGACAGAGACAGGGTGAATCGGGGAAGGGTAAAGAGAGAGACAGAGAAAGACAGAGAGAGAGAGAATTCCAAGTAGGCTTTGCACCCTGAGCACAGAGCCTGATGCAGGGCTCGAACTCATGAAACTGTGAGATCATAACCTGAGCTGAAACTGAGGTGGATGCTTGACGAACTGAGCTACCCTGGCACCCCAAAACTTTTATATTTTTACAGGCCTGCCTTTACTAGTGACATATTCTTTTTTTTTTATTTTTTTTATTTTTTTAAATTTTTTTTTTTTTTTTCAATGTTCATTTATTTTTGGGACAGAGAGAGGCAGAGCATGAACGGTGGAGGGGCAGAGAGAGAGGGAGACACAGAATCGGAAACAGGCTCCAGGCTCTGAGCCATCAGCCCAGAGCCCGACGCGGGGCTCGAACTCACGGACCGCGAGATCGTGACCTGGCTGAAGTCGGACGCTTAACCGACTGCGCCACCCAGGCGCCCCACTAGTGACATATTCTTGATCAGCATAAATTCTCAGCAAGGCATCTCCTCTTGACATTTATTTCCACCTCATGTATGGGCATTCAAAACAGACATATTTAATTATCTCCTATAGGTGAAAGGGAAATAGATGTACTATAATCCTTGTAATAAACTAAATACACTGAAGCAGATATTTTCATTCACAGTGTATTTGTTGAGTACCTATTATGGTTAGTTATTTTGTATATATGTATATTATATATAGTTGTGTGTATATATGTATGGTATTATAATAAATGCCACTTGTTCATCAAATCATCTCTTTATTCATTCAACAAGTATTTACAGAAAGCTCTTATGGGTCAAAACTAGTCCATGTGCTAAGAGTAGACCTGAAGGTTGTTCACACTGTCAGCAGCATCACTATGGATAATTATTTAATAAATAATATTTTATAGTATCAGCCATTATAAAATAGTGTAAATAGTGTATGTCAGGTGATTGAGCAATACTGAGTGGCTGAATTTGATGGTGAAATCCGATACCTTTCTGGAGAGGTAACATTCAAACTAAGACCTGAATAACATAAGGAAAACAACCAAAGATTTGTGGAAATAACATTTCAGTTGGAGGAATATTTAGACAAAGTAATCACTGGAAAAACAACTTTAGGATGCTTAGAAAATAGTGATATGGTGATTAAAATAGAAACATATGATTAAAATAAAGTAAATGTGAGACATTTGAAATTATAAGGTAGGGGAGAGATCATTCATGTACAGTATGGTAGATTACAGCAGGGGACTTGTTTTTGTTTTTGTTTTTCCTAAGTTCAGGAGGGAGCCATTGTGGGGTGATACTTAGCAAAATCTTCTAATATTATTCATATATATTTAAAACTCATTGTTTGCTATGTGGAGAGTGGACTGTAGAACCACAAAAAGAGAAAATGCAGAATATTGGACATAGTCCTGGTGAGAAATGATGGTAGCTTGGGGGATGGAGATAGAAGAATGGATGAGTATGTTTTAGATATATTTTAAATTTAGAGTCAGAAAGACAATGGGTATGGATATTAAGGCAGGGAAGGAATAGAGGACCCTAAGTTGAGATCAGCATTGCACCTTGGTGCAATTGGATTAAATATCTAATCATTTAAGACACTTGTAGGAAGAATTACTTATGCTGAACAGTAAAGGATGAGGAAGAGTTGGTACCATGGTGACAGAGGGAAGAAGCACAGCAAGAGCCATGTCAGAAAGTTTTAACATTATCTGGGGGGAAGATGATGAACAAATGCAATTGTATCTGGGAGATGAGATAATCATATATGCCAGATCAGAATGATAGATCAGCAGAGTTACCTGGCTTCCATCGTTGTAAATTTAGACCTATTCTGGGACTGACGCAATTTAGCTTATTCCAGACTTGAATGAAGTAAGACAGGTTTTTCAATTTCTTGAACTTCTGGCAGTGTGCAAGATACTGAGGAAGGATTTTACACAGGGAGGGGAGGATCACTGAAATCTCAGAAATCTGGTATGAGGGAAAATTGGAAGTCTGCATGCTGTAACCTTAACCACCATAATGATTTTGTAAGACAGCTTGTGGAAATGGGTAGGGAAGCTATAACAAGCACAAGTACCTGTGAGAATGCACAGTGTCGGGCGACTCTTCCAATCAGCTGCACACAGATGATTTACATACCCTGTGAACCACTGTAACTCATTTTATGAAATGACACAATCCTCAACTGTGTAATTGGATGTTGGATATGTGAGGAAATATGAAATAAGTATTGCATTCCACTATTCCCTATAATTCTTAACTTTCAGTATTTTTATTGATAGGGTTTTTAAGAATTTCCAATGGGAGGAACTGAAAAGCAAGAATACCCCTTAATAAGCAACTTTTCCTGAAATGAAGCAACTTTCTCTGTCGTGAACAGATCTGAATTTTTACATTATTTGGCAGCACAGATGGTTCAACAATTAGTGAAACCACTGATCGTCTTTTCAGTATTTTCTTCCTGGGCATGTTATAGCAGGTATGGTATTAGCAGGTACCTTGCAACTTAATTAAAGTGATGAGGGTGTGTTCAGTGTATTATATCAGGAAAGTAGAATTTTGCAACATTGGATATTGATTTGGGGAATTATGAAATATGTTTCACTTAGGTTTTAAACAAATATGTTAAAAACAAATATGTTTTTAAAATGTTTCAGATTTTGCATTTCATGATTACATTTCCTATTCCTTCTCTGACAACCAGTTTTCTAGAAATGCAAATACATACATACAAACATACATATATACACACGTCCATATGTACATATGTAAATGTAGTTGGCAACGCAGGTCATGAGAACAAGTTTTTACAACTCTGTTGTCTCACCTCATGTGAAATAATTTTCCTAGCCTCTTCAAAAATATAAACTATCCCTTTAGAATGTGGTCTCATTTCTGTATCCTTTAACTGCTGACCTATACTCAAAATTTAAACCTTAGCAAAATCTTTCTAATGTAAAACTTTAAAGTTACATAGTGTAATTACAGAACTGAATCCTGAAGGCCAAACAAACTTTTATCACATGGACTCAAAATGTAAAGACATTTGTGCTGATGACGCTCAGGTTGCCTTTTTTCTTTTCACCTACCATTTCTGTTGTATTTGAACTAATACTCCTTATAATGAACTTCTATTCTCTCACATAGGTGAAGGTTGCTTACAGACTCTTTCTGTAATACCTACCTCACATCTTCACTGTTAGTGATCTTATATTTTCAGTTATCATTGGACTTTTCCTATCTTTTCAGACTCATTCCTGACATTTCTTTTCTGTAGTTGTATGTCAGTCTGCATAGGTGTAATTGGAGAAACAACTAGAACAAAAAGGAAAACAACAAAACAAGATTTAGGCCTCACAACAGGAGGTGATGGACTGTTTGTTGTCCTTGGACACAATGTTTTGCTTTAAGGTAAATCTTGTCCTCAGTTAGCCAAACCCAATGAAGACAACAGAGTGTATCTTAGGTAAGTTTTTGTCTGAGCAATTAAGATTTAAAAAAGAAAAAATTCCTACAGATTTCTTAATGTTAGTAATACTGTTCCAGAATATTAACTTGGAAATACCATGAGATTATGGTCTATATTTAACAATCCTGGTGGTATATTGGTTTGGTTTCTTCCAAAGTCAGACCCCAGTGAAACAGTCTGGTTGTGAGTCACTTACTGGAAGGAGCTCTCAGAAAGCACTGTTACAGTGTCAGGAAAGCTACTGAAAAGTGTGTTATTGAGTGGGCAGCTCATCGTCAATCTTCTCTGAAGCCTCTGACAGATGTGTGGAAGACTTCTCAAAATTATCTCAATTAGGGCTGATTAATTTATATTCAAGATTACCTCCCTCACTCTGTGAGGGTTGTTTGAGTGCATAACTTTTTGGCATGTGTGGCCTATTTTGTGAGAAATAATGTTATTGAATCCATATAACAAGATAGTGGCTCTGTGTGACATTTGGAGGCGGCTGAAGAGATGAGCAGGGAACCAATAGCATTTGCTTCATAAGATTTACGCAATAAAATTTTGATTATGCATCTAAGTCCTCCCTTGTTTCCTATGGAAAACAAAAACTTGGAATCTTTTAAAATCAGACCAAATTAAACCTTTTTTTCCCCCAGTAAATGCCCATCCTAAAATCAATTTAGCTGGCTTATCAGAGTACTTTCCATCTATTGGAATGTTGCATTGCAAAACCATGTTTCAACCTCCTTTTCCAGGGAAAAAGTACTTAGCATGTAGAAAGGTTGCTCTTTTAGTGTGATTCCCACTATGGAAAGTGTTTTGAGACATCCCTTTGGCAATATTAAAGCAATGATCAGCACTAACTGATGAGATATAGAAGACTGCATTGAAATAATGCCAACAGAAAGGGTCTGTACAGTCCACTGTTACTATTTCTAACCTTAGTGTCAATGTTTATGCACTATTTGGGAGTACTTGTAAACAAATAGATGTTCTATTTTTTTTTTTTTTCAAATCTGTTTAGTGCTATTGCTACAGCCAAAAGATGGGAAGACTTGGACCTAACAAGGGGAAAATCATCTTTGTAGATGCAGTACACCTGCTAGGTTGCTTCGTTCTTAACACATCAAAACATTTCTGAAGCTTCCCTCACCTTTTTGACTTTGGTTACTAGGCACAGAAAGGAATCACAGCCTCTCAACATTTTCCTGTGGGTTCTGGACAGTGGCCAGGTTTGGTAAGAAAAAGCCCTCATCAGGCATTTGTGAATCATTGGCCAAACTTTAAATAGCACAGAATTTTCTGATTTGGCTCATCCTTTCAGTATTTACAAAAGCTGAGATGGGGTCAAGCTTAAGCAGAACAAAACCATGGTTGCTTCTTCTGCTTTTGCTCTCAAAGTCATTTCTGGGAAAAAATCCAAACTTCTATCATCTGTAGTTCAGTAGAAATATGTAAAAGAAAAGGTCTGATTATTATTGAACTAAAGTGAGCTATCCACCAGAAACCAGTATTCTGATAAACTCCCACCTGACCACTTGGCTTATGTGTTTTCTCTCTGATGAAGAAAGAGACTGAATTGTTCAAACATTTCAGACTATCCAATTACTCCCCCTTCAGAAATCACAGTAGCATAGAATAATCTCACATTGTGGTGTAGAATCTTACTACAATGCAATTTGACATGATTAAGAGGGTAATGTGTGTATGTGTGTGTATGTGTGTGTGTGTATGTGTATGTGTGTGTGTGTGTGTGTGTGTGTGTGTGTGTGTGTGTGTACGTATTTGACGTACAGTTAACTTAGGGTTGAGGACCTCAGACAGGAAAATAAGAACATACATTAACACTCTACACGCAGGAAGTTGCATGAATAAAGTATTACATTAATTTGACTTAAGCCTCTAAGAAGGAAAAATTTGTGGATTAATATAAGATGATCCATTCTCAAGAAACTACTTATGACCTAAAATGGCTCTGTCCTCAACTGTCTTCAGTAAACATAAATAGTTCTTTGAACCCTGATTTTTAAATAATTATTTGAAAAATTGAAATCTCAAGTAACTCTTCAGTCTTTTATTTTTGATGCTAACTCCTATTTACACTTGTTCATAGTATATGTTTTATTTTAGTTTTTTTGTCACAATCTTGTATTTTCTGTTTTTCAAACCCTTCAAAAGCCTTTTACCTAACATACTTTCTATTTCTCTAGAAGTTAAAATGAGGGAGACCAATCCAGTTATTACAATTTTATTATTGCAAAGGTTTTGAAATAGAAGATATTTCCAAAATCCTCTAAGTATTTGTGTCAGACTCTATACAGTCTATAGTGTGGAATTCTATTCATTTTACTCCTTATCATCTTGACTTACACATGTGTTTTTTATGCTTTGCATGTGTGATACATTCTCATAAATAGATCATAGATTACTTTTGGGAAGGGCTGCTCTTATCTTTTACACACTGCAACGTTTCTCTTATCTCTCCCCTCATTTTTCTTTGTCACCTTTGCTCAAGGATCTCTACCCTCCAGGGCTTCTTGAGGAGCTGGGCTTTCCATTCTGTCCAAAATGCTCCTTCCCCATCCTTGTCTGGTCCAATGTTACTAATACTTAAGGGTTTTTTAAATGTTTATTCATTTTTGAGAGACACAGAAAGACAGAGCATGAGTGGGAGAGGGGCTGAGAGAAAGGGAGACACAAAATCTGAAGCAGGCTCAAGGCTCTGAGCTGTCAGCACAGAGCTGACACAGGGCTCGAATCCACAAACTGTGAGTGAGATCATGACCTGAGCTTAAGTTGGATGCTTAACTGACTGAGCCACCCAGGCACGCCCAATGTTACTAACTCTTCAAGTCTCATCTTAAACATATTCTTGCTTAAGGTCCTCCCTGACTCTCTAAAGTAAGCTAAACTGACTTACTGTACATTCCCATAGCACCCCACTACTCTCTTGCTCATTTATCTTTTAATACTCATCATACTGATAACACCTCATTGTTGTCTTTCCCACTAGAGGGCAAGTTTCACAGGGCAGAGGTCATGTGTTTTTTATTTATTAATCTTGAGCATGCAGCAAAAATAATCTGGCACATAGTGATGAATAAAAATGTGTTGAATATTTATTGTATGACTTTTAATTTTTTTTCCAACGTTTATTTATTTTTGGGACAGAGAGAGACAGAGCATGAACGGGGGAGGGGCAGAGAGAGAGGGAGACACAGAATCGGAAACAGGCTCCAGGCTCTGAGCCATCAGCCCAGAGCCTGACACGGGGCTCGAACTCACGGACCGCGAGATGGTGACCTGGCTGAAGTCGGAAGCTTAACCGACTGCGCCACCCAGGCGCCCCTATTGTATGACTTTTAATGACAATAAGTGGAGTTTCATACTAGAAGAAGACTGATGGACAGTTCAAACAATGAAAACAAAACTCCATCTTTTCAGTGCAATGTAATAATACAAGCAAGTACCCACTAGTTTGTAGATATACACATAAAAAGAAACCCACACAAACACCTCTTCTTTCAGTGTCTAGCTATGAGTTATATCACTCTTCTGGCTATTCAGTAAAATTTGGAAGTGGGCTGAGTATGGTATTCATTGGTAGAGAGGAGGCTAAAAATAATCTACTGTCATATAATTATGATTGAAATATATGGTGTTACTAATTTTCAGAAACATTAGAGCCCATATGCCAGATGTAGTGTAAATTCATGAAGTGCAATTTTAATGTTTTGTATAGATTTACATGTTTGGAGACTCCTGTGTTTTTTATTCTTAAAAAATATTCCCAGAATTTTCTTATGACCTCTAAATTTTGGAAGTCCCATCTCTTGTCAAACATTTCTTTCAGACATGATGGAATTCTTCTAATGTCAAGAGGTTAGTGAAATGAATGGGCTTTTCATTTTATTTTCGCTTCCTAAATATGGTTACTACTGTTATTAATTATTCAATATAATTACTGTTTAAAAAAACTATTTCTGTCGAAAGATAGCATGTGGAAAAAAAAAGGATCGGGTATGAATAAAGGAAGGTGGGTAATTTCTATGCAATTACAAAATTTGAAATCATGGCAAATACATTAACTTACTGCAAACATACATTACTGTGATTAATTTGGTATAATATTATCAAAAATATGTTGGTAAACTATTTGAACAAATTTAATTGCTCTACTATACAACTGCTTTCAGAGAGTAAATTGGATGCTTCTACAACTGTGCTAACTCTTTAAGATTACATAGAAGGCACTGCAGTAGTTATTCATCACTTTTCACCTAGTATTAAAAAATGACCCTTAATCATTCCCTTAAAATGTTTTTCAAAATCAGAGCCTAGTACAAAACCTTCATTTATTTGTAAGTTTTCTTTTGACATTTAGCAAAGGGTGAAACTTCTAAAAGATTTTTTAAATTATCACATAGTAAAAATTATTTTCCATTGATTGGAACAAATGTTTCCTATATACAAACCCATATTACATTAATTCCGTTTCATCCTGTTGCCATTACATGTATTGAAAGGATAGGTGACAGAATACATCACTTTCTTGGCTCACAGGACTGTTACCCACTGTTTGAAGTACAAGCTTCCTATTTACTAGAATAACCCCATTTACAAGTGTTTAAATCAATTTCTGTCCTGGGATCTTAATTAAGAGTGTTCGTGTCCATAGGCAAAATGGGAATTTAATCCTTTCATTTAACTAACTTAAAGTAAAAATAAATCTTGGCTAAGTTTAGGAAGTTATGTAACATTGCAGTTATTGAAGGAATTGGGAATTAAACCAGATCTCTTGGATTTAGTCTACTTCCTTTGAGCTATGCCGGGTGTGGAATATCCACTTACTTTCTTCATAAGTATTTGTTGAGCACATACATTGTGAAGGCCCTGGAGCTACAGAGGTAAAAAGGTCATAAATAGTTTGTGGTCTTGTGAATATTAAATTCTAGCTGGAAATATATTTGATCTATTTTCCATTCTCTCCATCCTTTCTACATATATGTGTGTATACATATATAATAACATATGAATCATGTAAAAATGGTACATGCCCCTTGTAAATAATTCATAATTTGTAGAAACGTTTAAGCCACTATTTCTGCTTAATCACTATAATGAGCATTCTCCTAAAGATCTTGAGGGCACTTTTCCATAAATATGTCAAAAATTTTGTCAAAATTTTTCTCCTCTGGGAATAAGTCTTTAAACATATTGCTTAAGATGTCCATACCCAGGATATTTCACATCAAAATCTTACACACTATCATTTTCAAATAAATCTGTACGTTGACCCTCCAAAATTTTAGAATACTATGACGAATATCAGCTTCAAGTGAGAATATTAAAATTAGTATAACTCAGGGTATTTTCTCTATGGCAGGGTAAAAAACCGTCATATAACAAACACAGGTAAAGGGACCAGACATGTAACAGAAATAAAATAAATGAAGATAGTTGAGTATGAGTGAATAGTTTGATCACCCTTTCTTAACAACATACCACAGAAGATGTAGCTTAAGCAACAAACATTTATTTTCTTACGGTCGAGGGGGCTGGAGGTTTAAGATCAAGGTATAAACAGAGGTGGTTTCTGGTGACATTTTTCTTTCTGAGTTGCAGCAGACTTCTTGCTAGTATTAACCTGACCTCTCTGTACAGGGCAGAGAGAGATGTCTCTGGTGTTTACTCTTTTTATAAGGATATTAGTCTTACCAGATTAGAGCCTCGCTCTCTGATCTCATTTAACTGTAATTACCTTATTAAAGGCCCTGTCTACAAATACAGTTACTTTGGAGATTAGGATTCAGTATAGGAATTTGGGAAGGGGCACAATTCAGTCCATGACAATAAGTAAAAAAACACTGCAACATAAACCTCTAAACACCAGTGACAGAAATGTGAAAGGAATTGGGGTACCTGTGGTAAAGCCATGCCCCATCTAAGGAATACAGCCACTGTTGAGTTTCAGTCAGTTGTACACAAGGAGAAATGCCAACTTTTTCAGTTTTTATGTAAAATTTCCTTTTTCTTTCTTTCTTTCTTTCTTTCTTTCTTTCTTTCTTTCTTTCTTTCTTTCTTCTCTCTCTCTCTCTCTCTCTCTTTCTCTCTCTCTGTCTCTGTCTCTCTCTCTCTTTCTCTTTCTCTCTTTCTCTTTCTTTCTTTTTAAGTTCAGCATATAATTTTAAAGTGTTCCAAATCATTATGCAGTCCAAACAAAACAGTCTGTGGACCATTTCTGGCCCTTAGAGTATCAAATTAGAACCTCTGGTAGAGTCAGAAGAGAATGTTTTTAGACCTATATAGAGCAGGGTTCAAATGTTGGTCTAGGTGCTTATTCCTGATAGAACAGCAGATGGGCCTTCTACCTGACCCCACCCCTTAAGCGTTAGTTTGGATACCTCCAAAATGAGTATAATTAAAAAACCTATTTTTAGTGGTTGTTATGATATTTAAATTATATGAATATATTAAACTTCATGCGACATGATGTTGTATTCCCCATGTCCCTAAGATGTCTCTCTGAAAGAGTTGTCTAATTGACTGGACAATTTAGGGGTCAATACAGCGTTGTCTGCTCTCCCTTTTTCTGAAACATTTTAAATTATCTGTTTAAATATACAAAGAGCTTTCGTCCTTTCTTATTACATCTGTCATTACCCTGTGTGGCTGGATACCTTTGTTCTCTGCAGAAGCTAAGCAGGAAATAGCATCCCTTCCCCTGATTTCTCTAGCAACTTTTTTGACTTTTTACTCAGGGGTTGTAAAAAACCAGTGTTGGCAGCTGGCAAGTTTTTGTCTTCAAGGAAGTAATAATCCCCTTCCCAACGTAAGCCAAGTTGAAAAGGATAATCTTGTAAAAAAAATTTTTCCCCTTAGAATTCAGACTGATTTCAATCTTCAAAGGTCAAGGAGGGCAACCAAGCTTGGCATGAATCCAAAGATCTTTGACATTTACTCTTGTGTCTCCTTCTAGGTCCATTTTGGATTTGGTGGAGACTATGAGTTCATGCCATATGTGAGCAGCTGAAAAGCTACTCTTTGAGCATAGACCTTCACTTTGATGAAAGCTTAGTAACATTTGGCTAAACACATTTATAATGTGTCATGTGAATTGTCATGTGAAACCTGCCATACACATTCTGGTAAATGAGAAATGATATGGGTATAGCTGCTGACTCCCTGAAGATTTTCTAAGAGCAGTCTTGCCTACTCACAAACATGATAAACCCATTTGATGGCAATAATGGTTCATTCTTACATTTACTTATGATGAGTAGATTATTTGTAGGGGCCTATTCTTGTGCTATCAAGAAATAATTTAATAAAACTTGATAATCATACTTATTACAAATTTGAATTTTTGTGCCATAGTTATTGAGTTAATGAGTTATATAGTTACTGAGGTCATGGTTACGGTGACTTCCTGTTTGTAGTAAAATTAAGCCAGTTTGCTATGAGAAATAAATAAATAAGACAATTAGTTTCAAAGGCAGACAAAAATTCGGTGCACATGCACATTATTTATTTATCAGTAATACATTTCATTTGGCTACTGTAGTCCCAGTGTAATTATTACTTTTATATTCAAAGTAGAGTAAATTAGCATGAAGAAATGTATTTCTGTTTTTGAAGGTGCTAGTGAGAAAAACTCAGATTAAGGGAGAACCATGTGCCCTTCTGATATGGTGAAGATTCTGATTTAAAAATGTAGTTTTAATGCCATGGCATTAAATGCCAACAAATATTTAATATCATTCAAAATAAGCTTGAATATTTATTAGATAGAACCTAATGCGTGTATATTTTAAAAATAGATTTGTTTACAAGTTTTACTATATAGTCGATACTAAGGGTAATAGTTGCTCTTGAGTTCTGGAAAGAGAGAATTAAAGACCTAGGGATTCAGAGCTCTTCTGTGAGTACAGGACTAATGACCCATTTACTCTCCCAATCCCTGATAATTTCCTGGTGAGATCTATAGTTAAATATTCTATCACAGTGGTTATGGAGGCTCTAATCAAGGTCACTGTTAGAGAAAGGCAATAAAATTTTGAAATGTAGTTACAATTAAAAATAAAAAGGGACCAAGAGGCTATCCCTAGCCCCGAATCAGGATGGAAGGAAAGAGAAAAGACTGGGTTGAAGACTAAGAGGCAGTCAATAGTGAAATAGGTCTTGACACAGCCTTTCTACTCCTTGATAGAGCATCTTTATTTTCTATCAGAAATAGTGTACCTGCCACTGCCACTCAAGCACAGCCTTGTCTCACAAGAACAGTGTAATTTAAGCACATGGCGGCCTTATCTACTGCAGTCCACAGCTCCTCCTCATTAACCATCTTGTGAGGCACTGGATCTTATCCCAAGACTGACACTTTTGGGAAAGTTGGCTACAATGTAGAAAGAGCTAGACAAATGAAGGAATTTTGACTCCAAATCTCTTTAATGGTCTGCCAAGAGCCTTTTCCAGGCAACCATCTTACCCTAGAGAACTGCTACCCAAGAGGCAAGAGTTTAATCATCCATAGTATCTGCTGAAGTTATCTAATTTATACCAAACACTGTGCTTTAGACATTACATGTAGTGACGAACTCTCTATCATCTGTTGTAGACTTAGAATAAACTGTTGATGACATCAGAGAAGATTAGATGTCTTTTCTCCTTGGACCCAAGTAAGCACAGGAGCATCTACAGACTTGCAGGAATTAAGACTTGAGGCCTTGAATAGCCAAAACAACCTGGAAGAAGAAAAAAAAAAAGGAGGCCTTATGCTTCCTTGTTTCAAAACACATTGTAAATTTATAGTAATTAAAACAGTGTGGTACTGACATAAAGATAGACATATAATCCAGAGGAATAGAATAGGGAGTCCATAAATAAACCTTTGTGCATATTGTCAAATGATACCTATAAAGGATCCCAAGATCACAAAATGGGGAAAGAACATTTCTTCAATAAATGGTATTGGGAAAACTCGATTTCCACATTGAAAAGAATGAAATTGGACTCTTACCTTACAGAATACACAAAAACTAACTCAAAATTGATTAAAGGACCTATATGTATGGCATAAAACTATATAACATTCAGAAGAAAACATGGGAAAAGCTTCCTGATACTGGATTTGACAATGATTTCTTGAATATGACACCAAGAGCACAGGCAACAAAAGTCAAAAAGACAAATGGGGTTATGTAAAACTTTTGTATATTAGAAGAAACAACCAAGTGACAATGCACCATATGGCATGGAGAAAATATTTGCAAGTTATATATCTGTTAGAGTGTTAATTTCCAAAATATATAAACAACTTCTACAACTCAACAAAAACAACAACAAAACAACCCCATTAAAAAATAGACAAAGGACTTCAACAGACATTTCTCTAAAGGAGATACACAAATGAGCAACACACATATGGGAGGATGCTCAACATTAGTATTCCCTAGAGAAATGCAAATCAGAACCACAATCAGAAATCATCTCACATCCATTAAAATGACTGTCATCAAAATAACAAAAATTAACAAGTGTTGGTGAAGATGTGGAAAAACTGGATGCACTATTGATGAGAATGTAAAATGGTGTAGCCTCTATGAAAAGCAGTTGGATAGTTTCTCAAACAATTAAAAACAGAATTATTACATGATTTACCAATTTCATCTCAAAGAATTGGAACCAGGATCTTGAAGAGGTACTTGCACACCTATAGGCACACCTGTAACTACTGTAGTATTAGTCACAATAGCTAAAAATTGGGAGCAACCTAAGTGTCCATTTGCAGATGAATAGATAAAAAATGTGGTATATTCATTGAGTGGAATATTATTCATAAGGCTTTAAAAAGAAGATCCTGTCACTTGCTACAACATAGATGAACCTTGAAGACATTATCCTAAGTGAAATAAGCCAGTTACAAAAAGACAAACACTGTATGATTCCACTTTTTTAAGGTATCTAAAGTAGCCAAATTCATAGAAACAGAGTGGAATAGTTGTTTCAAGGGGCTGGGGAAAGAAGAAATGGGGTGTTGTTGATTAATGGATATAGAGTTTCAGATTGGCAAGAACAGAAAATTCTGGTTATCTCATAAAACAATGTGGATACAGTTAACATCACTGAACATTTTAAAATATTGAGAAAGTAAATGTAGGTGGTGTGGGTTTTTCTTCACAATTAGAGGGGGAAAAAGCTTTTTACTAAGTGCATAGAGCAAGAGTAGACACAAAATTATTGAGTTGATAAATTTTGTAATGAAATTTATGTTTAATATTTATTTATTTATTTATTTATTTATTTATTTATTTATTTATTTATTTATTTATTTATTTATTTATTTAACAGTCTTGCAGACTTTACTCCAGAAGAAAGGAAAGAAGGTAGAGAAGAATAGAAAGAGGAAAGGAGGGACGGGGAAATTTAAACAATTTTTTTGTCTGTTTTTGTTGCTGTTGTATGGGTTTTTAGTTTTTTTTTATTTTTCTGTTTGTTATTTTCCAAAATAGGTCATGAGTGAAGAAAAAAATTGAGACTAAAATTTTGTATATTACCGTTTTATTAAATTGGATTATATTATCAAATTTAATCAAATCAGTTTGTAAAAACAAAGAACAAAATTCTTAACTGATAGGATTGACAAATAAAAAAAAAGAAAGAAACACATGGCAGAATGGTTTATAAAAAGCAAGTATAGATTGCCCTTGAAGAATGAGTAATTCCGGGCTTTTGCTCAGATGTTCCTTTCTGTTTTGAGCCCAGAAAAGGTTTTTCATGAGTAGTTCAAAGCCATCGTCAGCAGAAGGTTTTAATTAACCAACTATAAAAAGAAATAGCCAGCATAAAAATAGTTACAATTGCTTTGAGTTGGACTATTTACAGTACAGACCTTAAAATGTTCATTTAAAGTGATTGCACACCAATTTACCTAAAGTGCTTTGTAAACACTAAGTGGGTCTGTTTACTTGACATCCACTAGGAATGGCCACCGTGGTTGGCACAGGCCAGAGAAGTATTGCAATGGTGGGCACAAACTTACTGGCAGCATCGTGTGCTTCTCCAAAAGTGAGCACTGCTGAGTTTACAGGTCAGAAACCAAAGTGATAATCTAATAAAATATTAAATTATTGTTTATTTAGCTATTTTAAATGCTGTTGTATTTTTGTTGGTGAGAAGCAGGCTTCTGTTAGGTATCTTCTTCAGTGAAGTTCTACATCAAAGTATTTCTCATGAGAGTTAAATCAGGATATTATGCTAATCTCTGGATCTAAGCTTCCACGAGCAGCATATTTTGATCCTTGTCATGTAATTTGTGTATTTGTTTCTAGTTCTTTGATTGCCTTATTTAAAGATAACGGATATTAGGACATCTGCTTCATAGGATGTCAAAACAGGATGACATAGAAAACAATATTGGTTCAGCAAATCAAAATGTTCTTTGGCATGGTAAGGTTTATGTTACAAATTGTGACTGATTCTTTGAGCTGTTGTTCTTTGGAGAACCATCAATAATGGGAATGTGGAAACTGTAATGGAAAGCCAAAAGAGGTCTGGAAGGGTAATTGTGGAGAGGGGTGGGTAGGCAGTCCAGAGAAGGCCTCCATATTTCTCTCTTAAAAGTTTGACTGACACCTCTCTCTCTCTCACTTGTATATTTTTAGAAAAGCAGGTAGTTAAAAATGTGTGGGAAAGGGGCTCCTGGGTGGCTCAGTCAGTGGAGCATCCGGTTCTTGATTGCAGCACAGGTCATGATCTCATGGTTTGTGAGATCCAGTCCCACCTTGGGCTCTGTGGTGACACCACAAAGCCTACTTGGGATTCTCTCCCTCTCTGCCCATTTCCCACTTGTGCACATGCGCTCTCTCTCTCTCTCTCTCAAAATAAATAAGTAAATTAAAAAAAAAAAAAAAACTTAACAAAAATGTATGGGAAAAAGGCTTTAAGTTTTTGGCAAGTTTAAAAACAGAGAAACAGAAATTAACATAAAGAATACTAGGATGACATTGAAGAGATCATTTCAAGGACATGAAAGCAACAAAAACAGAAACAATATGTTTTAAAATGGGAGATGACATGATGGAAGAAATTTAAAAACAAAATAAACACTGAGTTTAAGGAGGAGGAAAAGAATTTATTTAAATAATAAAATATTTTAAAAAAGAAAAGAACTATTAAAACTAACCTTTGTAAAACAAGATTTAAATTTAAAAACAGTAGAAGTCATCTGGCCACTTGTTAGAAATACAAATTTCATGACCACAGATCTAACACATGAGAAACTGAGAAGATGTAGGCCAGCAATTCATGTTCTAAAATGACTCCCGGAGATTCCAGTGCTAAAGTGTGAGAATCATTCAATTACTTAAGGATCAGCAGCAGGTGAATTTAGCTTACTCGTTACACAGCATCCAGCCCTGTGCACGACACATGGCAAAGGTTCAGTAAAGCTGTGTTAAGTAGATGTAGAGATAATGAATAAATAAAAGCATAAAATTAGGGCTCACTTAAAAGAAAAAGTAGAGCTTAGTTAAAGAGACTTAAAGTGTAGTAATTGATAAATATATGCTTAAATAAACAAAATACCAAAAGAAACTATATTACCAGTTAAGAATTAAAGGACCCTAGAGAATTTCTTGAAGCAAATCTTGAGTCTTTATAAACACTGCCCTGCTGAGGAAGCAAAAATTTGTTAACTGGAAGAAAGCCAAGATGCAAAAAAGCCTAAAATTTCCTTTGTTTTTCAACTTTAGCCTGAGAGTTGAAGCTCCCATCACTTTGGTGGAGTCATGTTTTGCTTCACTACAATGGAAAACAAAAAGCATAGGATTCTTTTTCCTTTTCACCTATTGATGTCCTGCACGTGGGAATACCAACCCATTCTTGGGAATTTTGTTTCCATAGCAAACATTGCTGTAATTTGAAATACCTGAGGTTTTCTAAAAGTTAAAGAAGTCTTAAACGTGCAGAAAAGTAATTATTAATAATTACAGAAAAGTAATTAATAATAATAATAATTATTATTATTATATAATGAATACCCATGTAACACTAGTTTCATTCTACATATTTTACCATTGAAATACATATTCCCTATGTTTTTTTCCAAAAAAAACTGTCTACTCATCTAAATTAACAAATTGATATTATTTTTAAAATCTATTCTATCTGTATTTATGTGCCCTTTTCCTCTTCTGTATCTTTCTTATTTTCTCTGTTTCCTTTTACCAGTTTTTCTAGAAGTTTCCTTTTAGTTGTGAAGTTTTCCAAAAGAATCAGCTTTTGTTTTTAATCATTAAAACATACTTTCTTTGCTGAATTCATGTATCAGTTCTAGCAGCCTTTTGTGGAATCTGCCCCCAAAACCAAGAACATACTTTACACACTGTATGTTAGCCAATTTGACAATAAATTATATATATTTTTTTAAAAAGACATAATTTCTGTTGTCTAATGCATTTAAAACATTTCTCTCATCTTTTTTATTCCCTTATTAAATTTTTCTTATTATATATGGTTGTGGGCTAGATGATGCCACCCCAAAATTCAAGTTTTAAGTGTTAACCCCCAGTACCTCAAATGTGCCTGTATTTAGAGATAGGTTCTCTAAAGAGGTGATGGAGGTCAAACAAGGTTATGACAGTAGGCCCAGAGTACTTTGACTTATGTTCTTATAAGAAAAGACTTGAGGGGGAAAAAAAAGACTTGGATACCGACCTACATAGAGGAAAGACCATATGAGGACACAGGGAGAAGAAGATGGCTACGTACAAGCCATAGAGAGGGGCATCAGGGGAAAAAACAAAAACAAAAACAAAAAACAAATCAACCCTTCCTAATACCATGGACTTCTAGCTCCAAAATATCCAAAAATATCTTCTAGCTCCAAAAATATCATGGACTCCTAGCTCCAAAATTGTGAGAAAATAAGTTTAAGCCACCCAGTTTGCATTACTTTGTCATAGAAGCCCTAGCAAACTAATGCACAGTTTTAAAACTTGTTAATTAATGTTTATTATAAAAGTCACTGATCCTGGGGCGCCTGGGTGGCGCAGTCGGTTAAGCGTCCGACTTCAGCCAGGTCACGATCTCGCGGTCCGTGAGTTCGAGCCCCGCGTCAGGCGCTGGGCTGATGGCTCAGAGCCTGGAGCCTGTTTCCGATTCTGTGTCTCCCTCTCTCTCTGCCCCCTCCCCCATTCATGCTCTGTCTCTCTCTCTCTGTCCCAAAAATAAATAAACGTTGAAAAAAAAAGTCACTGATCCTAAGTGAATAATTGATGAGTTTTCACACACTCAGCACCATCATGTAACCAAACACTCAGACCAAATACCTTATCAAGACCAGCCTCCCAGATGACTGTCTTGTATCCTCTTCCAGATCTATTGCTCTCGCCTCACCAAGTCTGGCCAAGGATAAACTCAAGAATAACATAACTTAGTTTTGCCTGCTTTTGTACAAATAACATAATGTACTTTCTCTGTATGTTGTCATATAACATTATGTTTGTTAGAGTTCATACATATTGTTTCATGCAGTAGTAGATTGTTCATTCTTAACTCTATATACTATATCCATGGGTGAATATAACACAGGCTCTCCATTCTATTGTATTCAGTTTTGGGGTACTATTGTAGCACGATTCTCACACAGAAAGTCATGACACGGAGGCTTTTCTTTCCAGGAAACAACTTTATTCCTGCCGGCACAGCTCAGTTTGGTTCCTACCTGAAGAACTGAGTCTTGAATGCCATGTGGAATAGATTTTTATACATTTTCTATTTCTGTGTCTCCCATATATGGTAACACACAAACATGCGGTCTGACAAAGTGGTCTCATGTTACAAAGTCATGAGGGATGTCATGTACTTGTACGTGTATAGCCAGGTGTGCCTTAAGGTTGGTTGGTTTGTTTGTTTTTGTTTGTTTTTTCCTAAGGGAGAGGACCCTACCACACTATGAACATATTTATAACATGTATTCTGGTGGGTACCTTTTGATGAACATAAATACACATTTTTCTTGACTATAATCTAGAATGGGTGATCGAGGCCACTATGTGCACACATATATCTACACTTAGTAGATTTTGCTAAACCATTTTCCAAAGTGGATACCCACTTAGAACCCAATAGCAGGGCATAGGTTGATTCATATTCTCAATAACTCTCAGTATTTTTTCATCTTTTCATTGATCCATTCTGGTGGATGTGTAGCGGTCTTGCATGGAAGTTTTAATTTGCATTTCCCTGATAACTAGTGAAACTGTGCATATTTCTATTTACCTGTTGTGCACTTAAATATCCTCTCTTAGAATTATCTGTTGAACTCTTTTGCCTAATTTTTTTATTTGGTATTCTGCCTTTTTCTTGTCCTGTTTGTGCTTTGGTTTTTTTTTTTTTTTTTTTTTTTGCTTTTGTTTTTGTTTTGTTTTTTTGTTTTGTATTTGTCCTTGAAGTTCAGCTATTATTGTTCGTTTATTTTTAGTCTGCCTTTACCTTTTGCTTTTTGTATTACATATGTTATCTATTATACATCTTGTCTGGGAGTTGCGTTATAACATGTTCCAATAATATTCATTTGGGAAGAATTTTACTTATTTTTTTTCAAAGATGAGCATATTTTATTTGTGTTTGTGCAAATAAAATATAAGGTCTACAGTCATAGGAATACAAGACATATTTTCAAATATTACAAATTTCCACAAAATGTGCTTAAGTCAATTTCTTTGGACTAAGATTTTAAGTGGAGAATTCATGCTCATATTTTGTGATTTACCTTAAAAAGATTAAATTATGAATCTATTTTATGAATATTAAAATGTATATTATAGATGTTTTGTGTACCTATATGTGAAAAACAAACCACATAATAGAAAAATCATTTAAAAAACTTACCGCTGTTGATTTGTATATGTCATTCAAAACTGATACCTAACACAATGGCAATCAAAAAGTGAGTATAAAAATTTAATTTGTGTAAGCCAGACAGCGTGTATATTTATATCATTTATGTTTATATTGTAACATATGTAACATAAAACATGCTATGCGTAACATATATAAATATGTTATAAACACATTATAAAATATATTTATATTGTTTATACACTCATTCTATGTTATGGAAACCACCAAAACAAAGTGAATAAGTTAACTCAGTTATCTAGAAAATGAGAAAATTTAGGAGATGAGGAAAGTAGCATGGTTTGAACACCAGTAATACAACAGAGTAAGTGTATTTATGAAAGTTAGTAAATGGTTAAGCCAGAATATGCTAGGCCTATTTGCAGAAAGTTTTGGGGATAAATTCTGGCTCTCATTTGTAGATTGTCTGTTGCAGTAATTCCTAATCCACATACACATTTGAGTAAATTCAGTATTCTTTATTAATGTGTTCTTAAAAACAAACAAAAAATCCCTTCAATTATTCAATTGCAGCACTAAAAAAAAGCAGAAATGATATTATCTGGTTTTATTCCTTCTTTATTAGTTCTCTACTTTGGGTCCCAAAGTAAAAGATGATGATAGTTCAGGACATAATTCTTTATGGAATAATGTTTCTTACTGTAATCTGGCTCTGAATTATAGCTTGGTTGTATTTGTCTCCATCTTTCCCTTCATGGAATGCACAGAAGTACACAGTAATAAAAAATAAAAGTATTTACCTCCTAATAAGACATTGGCATGTTGCAGGAGATTATCAGCTCTTTTTTAGAAGGGGAGTTCAATATTTCAAAACATTTCTCTGGCCAGATAATATGAACTGCTAGAAAATCAACTTTGATGTCATTTAAGCCAAAACAAATCATAACTGCTTTCACCTTCTTTTGTTAAATCTTTGAAATGATTCTATTGTTAGACAATGTGCTGGATTTATTACTTCACTTTTTTCACCAGATGCCTCCTTCACTTCTATATTAATGGCTGCTCACGGACATTCAGGTTGTGCCAAATTGTCTGGAACACTCTCCCAGACTGGGCCCAGCATCCCAGTCTTCCCTTTGTCTTACAGGGAGACATTTATCAGGAACTAAGAACCCAGCATGGATGAGATTAATCCCTGTGATGAGAAAAAAAAATGATTTTAAATGTGAGGTTGAAAAAACATAGGAAATGCTCTATGTAAATAAGGAGATTAGAATCTAAACCTTGGGGAACTAGGACTCAGAAGCAGTTGTTCCTGCTCACTGAAAAATCGCAAAGTGTATGGTAGCCTAGCAGAGTAAAAGCCTTATTGAGAGAGGGAGACAGTCTGTGGAATCTCAAACAAACAAGCAAAAGGGCTTAGAATTGGAAATTTAACAACATTTGAAGGAAAAAAGACATTGGCTCTCAAGGACATATTTATATTAATAGTTAAAGATTTATATTATATTTGCGGCAGAAAGTATTTATACCATTCTCATCCCTTAACTTAGACTTTGTATCCTGTTAGCCACTCCCAGACAAGGAAAGCAGATTCACAGTTGCTAGCAGAAGAGTATTTAATGTCAGGCACAGGTGTGGGGAAGAGGGGGTGGTGAGGGTTAATTTCAGGCAAACTGCTGTGTGTGAAGCTCTCCTGGTGTTTGAAGGACACAGGATGACTGTGTTGGAGGAGCCCAGGCAGAGAGGGAGGATTCAGGATGGAGGTGAAAAGATGAATGGATGAAAAGAGAGTAGAAGTCTGAAGTAGAGAGCCAGAGATAGAATGCACAGTTTAAATTTTAGAGCTAGGAGAATATGGCTTAAGAGTTTTGTTTTGTTTGGGAAACTTCTCTTTGATATATGGGTGGGAAAGGATTTTACCAAGTAAATTTAGGATTTCCAGGTACATGGCTCAGGAAGGTTGTGTCTTGAGGAGAAACGAGAACTCAAACCCCTAGAAAGATAGAGCCAGTAGTTAATTTACATTCTTGGGTATGCACTGTTCTCTGGTGATCTTGATAAGCCTGATCTGGTACCTGACAGTTTACTAGAAATGGATGTAGATAGCAACTTGAAACGTCAGACCATAAAAGCTGAGGGTCAGGCTATGGAATATAGCAACCATTTCAAATACAGACCATTCTCTAAGCCTTCATCTGGGTTTGTGTTCGGGGAGAAGTTGGGAGTCACGTATTCTCCTGTCAATATACTTATTATATTGTCACTGTTTAACCACACAAGCCTATGGGTGGCAAAAATCTAAGAGTTCTTATTTGCAGCAAGACTGCTTTAATATAACCACATCTCATATCTAGAAAAGCAAAAATTAACACAGGTATATATATCCAAACTGTGTGTGAAGGTGTTAAATGTGCACACATATGCTTAATTTAATGCTGTGTTGTAAGTTAATAATAGCTGATTCTAACAGTATAGATGTTTTGAACATTTTTCCAATGTAAGCTAATATAATCATGTCGTAGCTATTTACGAACAGCTGCCTCATTACAAAAGTGCTGACATATCCTTTACTGTATTGATGCTGATTAGTGGGAAGAAACTAACTCGCTACATTCCAGAGTACAGGAGGTTTGTCTTTCTTAGGGGTATTTTTATGCTCCCTGAAAACTTGATATTCTTTTAAAATAAAGGGTTCAGCTACTAACATATTTTTTCCATCAGACTTTGTAATTTTTTCCCAAGGTTTCAGAATTTAAAGGAATAAATAGGCTCTGAACCTGTTCTCAAGAATGATTCTCACATTGGAAAATTGCTGTTCATTTCAAATCCATTTTTGGAAATGCATACATCAGTTCCTCTATTCCATATATAAACTAGCCATTATGCATTATTCTGTTTTAAGCACTCTGCTATGGGTTGAAGATAAAAAGATGAAATATGTAGTCTTATTTCTTAATGGTCTATAATAACAGGAAAAACACATGTATAAACAGAAAGTTATAGTTAAGTGTTTAATATACGATGAGAGTGAGAGATGTATAGTTGTAGAACTAATAAAAAGAAGAGATTAATTGTTATGTTCTGTAATTGTAGGAAGAAGTAGAAGACTTTGTAGAGGAGGTACCATGTGAACAAAGTTTCAGAAAATGGAGTTGGCCAGATAGACAAAAAAGGAGAACATTTCTACCACTGCATATTGCCCCTGCACTACATTTCCCACAGAGGCAACATAAGTGTGGGCAACTAAAAGTCATTCAGTAGGGTTGGATTAGGAAACTAGGAAGAAAAAATGATCAGACCTGAGGTGGGAGATGCAGGAAGTTACCAGTTTATAAAGGGTGTTTATGCCTTACTAAGGAAGTTAGGCTTTGTCCCATAATTAATGGCAAACCACTAATTGGTTTGAAGCAGGATGATGATGTCTTAACATTCACATTGTGGCAAAATGACTTTAATAGCAGATCTGGTGATAGGTGAGGGAAAGAAAGCCTGGAGGCAGGAAGTCATAGTCCATGCATGTGATGAGGAGGGTTTATATTTAGCTGATAGCAGTGGGGGAGAAGATAAATTGCAATTGAAAGTTATTCCTGAGGTAAATGTATACAGGAAACAATGGGCAAGAGTAAAATGGCCAAGGTCAAATGTACAGTGGATTGTGAAAGAAAATAATAGTGCTACAAACAGAATTGCAAAGAAGATTCACATTTAGAGTATAGATATAGGAAAAGAACCAGCGAAAAAGACTGACAATGCACAACTGTAAGGAAAGTTGGAAAAGAACTGGAGGAGTATGAGACTAATGTTCCATGTTCTTCTTTTCTATATTTGCTTGTCCTGTTTTCCTTTTATGCGGAGCTAACTCATTTGAAGTCATTTCTAATTAATCTTGTTTCAGTACAGTCCTATGTCAAGTCATATTTGGGCAATCTATTTTCTGTCACTTGTGCTAATTAGCCTGAACTTAATTGAATTTTTTATTTATACTTTTTTTTTAATTTTGACACATTAAGTCATACTTTTCTTTCTTTCTTTTTCTTTCTTTCTTTCTTTTTCTTTCTTTCTTTCTTTCTTTCTTTCTTTTTTCCTTCCTTTTTCCTTCCTTTTCTTTCTTTCTTTCTTTCTTTCTTTCTTTCTTTCTTTCTTTCTTTCTTTCTTTCTCTTTCTTTCTTTCTTTCTTTCTTTCTTTCTTTCTTTCTTTCTTTCTTTCTTTCTTTCTTTCTTTCTTTCTTTCTTTCTTTCTTTCTTTCTTTCTTTCTTTTCCTTTTTCTTTCTCTTTCTTTTCCAGTGAAGGGTATGGGAGAATCTGACAACATATAAAACCTTTTAATCAACTATTCCATCTTTGAATCATTACTAATATAAACAATAGTTTCAAATATACTAGTGGTTTTGACTTGTTTTCTGTACAGAATTGTTTTCTGTAACTAAATATTAAATCTCAGTTTTCATAATGGGCAAAAATTAAGAAGTCTTACAAAGCCCATAGTCAAGCCCATGTTGAGGGTGTGGATCAAGGGAGAATTGTTAAGTAATGTTTCTGAGAGTGTAGTTTCTTATTGAAGTTTAACATTTTTATTAGGGGAGCCTAGGTGACTCAGTTGGTTAAACATCCAACTCTTGATTTTGGCTCAGGTCATGATTTCACGGTCGTAAGATCGAGCCCCGCGTTGGGCTCCAGGCTGAGCATGGAGCTGCTTGGGATTCTCTGTCTCCCTCTTTCTTTGCTCCTACCCTGCTTACACTGTCTCTCTCAAAATAAATAAATAAACATTAAAAAAATTTTTCAAATATAAAAATATGTGGAGGGAAAATTAAGTAAAATGTGACTATAACATTTAAAGAGACAAATGACATGAAATAAATTGTAGGCTTGACCATATCTCTATGTTTTATATCCATTAGAAAATGAATGGTTACTTGTACAGCCTATTAGTCCAGGTCAAATCAATAATTAGTTAATGGTTCAAAGAAATTTTCTAATTTTTGTGCTTCTTATTTTGTGATTTGGTCTAATAAGTTAATTATAATCTTTAAATACCCATTTTGCATGAGTGAAAAATTTTGGTTTTATTCAGTTAAATAGGTTGTCAGAAGACGCTTTGTTTTCATTAATATATTGGACATTGTCTCACTATAGTGTTCCTTAACTCCATTTGTTGTTCCTTTTTCAATGTACTTAAAGTAAGAAAGTCCTGGTCAGTTATTACACACCTTTGTTGTGTACAGGAATACCACTTATAGGGCCCTGGGGCATTAATCACTTAAAAGCACACATTGCTCAAATTAATAGAGAGTACTTTGAACTCAGGATGCTAGAAATAGTTTCCTTAAGAGTAGCCAATTCTCCATCATTGCATTACAGAAGACTATAAAGTCCCTTCCAGAATTGACATGTTTTATTTATAGGCGACCTTACTCCTGGTTTGGCAGGAAATACTTCATAAATGTTGGAGGTTGTTGTTGTTGTTGCCACTACTTATTCAAGATAATTTTTACTTTTGTTTACTTCTTTTTTTCTTTGGTTTTGGTTTATGAACTAATTGTATCACTTCATCACTTTACTAGAATAAGGACCCCATGTTTAGGCATGATGAATTACAATGTGTAATGTTATAGATTGACTTCATAGATTAACTCTTCTTTCAGAGAGTATCTCTCTTCTCACAGTGTACTTTTCAGACCATGAGGGGTAAAATTAGATTTTAAAAATTAGGTGTTAATACCTTACATAAATGTATTAGCAATATTTGTGAAATTCTAGTAGATGTAACCATTTTTAATTAAATTTTTTAAATGTTTATTTATTTTTGAGAGAGAGAGAGTGTGAGCAGGAGAGAGGCAGAGAGAGAGGGAGACACAGAATCCAAAACAGGCTTCAGGCTCTGAGCCGTCGGCACAGAGCCCGACTTGGGGCTCAAACACACAAGTCATGAGATTGTGACCTGAGCTCAAGTCGGACGCCCAACTGGCTGAGCCACCCAGGCAGCCCTAGATGTAACCATTTTTGATAAAGAAAGCTATATTACTAGCTAAAGAAAGAGAGCATTTCAAAATAATTTATTCTTTTCAATGAAATCAATATCATATATTAAAATCATTTCTGTAGGAAGAGTTTTCTAAATACCGTACATTACTGATTGTAAAACACATTTTTTTCATTACAGTACCCTGCTATGTCAGAATGCAGCTTATAATAGATTATATTTTACAATAGGTCTAAGCCCAATAATAGTCATGACTTAGTCATCTGAAAAGCTTCTCTTAACACCTTTTTATCATATTAATATTGTTTTGATTTGATTAAATACAGTATCAGGCAGAAATATTTTAATACCAGCTGTTTAACAGTATAAAAAACTGATTTGCCAATGAATTTTAGTTTTTATATTTATTATTATATTAAAAATAAGCCATTACAGAATTGTTCATGATTCTTACCCATTACTAACTTTTAATCAGGCCATAGCTTTGGAATAAAAAGAGGAGAATCCAGATGGATTCAATCATTTTATCATTAGTTCCTATACGGTAGATGGCATTATTCTGGGAATCACAGCTTTGGCTTGACCTGTATGGATTTAACTGAGACTTGTGTTTCAAAATGGTAGGGAGGCTTTTTTTACATAAGGGCATAGCCTCTATTTCTTTCAGAGATATAAATAATATTCAATAATGTATAATTCTCATTGTGGCAGACTTGAAGGTGACCCCATGATCCTGCCACCTAGTATTCATGCCTTTGTGAAATCCCATTCCCTCTTTTACTTTATAGCTAATAGAATCATTAACTTCACGTAAGCTTTAAAGAACAATTATAACTAGGGATGAAGAGGGACAAATAAAATATTTAGAACATTTCCCTTTATATAAAATAGGTAAAAAGTTAAGTAAAAATACTTCAAGTCAGAGTTGAATTAACTGTTGAATCAAATTATTTGATGAAATTATCTGGAATTTAGGAAAATAATTTTCCTTCAATATTTTCCAGCTCAGCATTTTTGTTTTTTGTTTTACTTTGAAAAACTAAGTACATACCATCTTCCATGTGTGGAAGACTGTCATGCTATCTATGAGTACTATACTAGGGCTTATTCAGTGTCCTAATTATAGTATTTAATTTACTGCATAAAACAGACGGAAAAACAACATAAAATAGATTTTATTTCTGGCAGTATGACAATTCAATATATTTGGCTGAATTAAAAAATATTAGTGAAGGGGCACCTGGGTGGCTCAGTCGGTTAAGCATCCGACTTCGGCTCAGGTCGTGATCTCATGGTCCGTGAGTTCGAGCCCCGCGTGGAGCTTCTGTGCTGACAGCTCAGAGCCTGGAGCCTGCTTCTGATTCTGTGTCTCCCTCTCTCTCTGACCCTCCCCCCATTCATGCTCTGTCTCTCTCTGTCTCAAAAATAAATAAACGTTAAAAAAAATTAAAAAATTACTTAAAATATAGAAAAATATCTAAGCATATTACCAACTCATGTAACTATAATGATTTTCCATGACTCCTAATCAAGTGGACCATGGAAGGTATCAGATGGATTTTGGCCCTTAGGCATGAATGAAAAAAGAAGAGAAAACTTGGCTTCTTTGATCTTAGTGTTGAGTAGAAGGAAGCAGATGGAAAAAAAATATTAGAAAATAAAATTGCTTAGGATTTTCCAAAATTTTTGCTCAACAATAACCCTGCTATTCTGGAAACCCAGGGAAATCTAAATAGGATACATAAAAATAAATCTCCACCTAGACATATCATAGTTAAACTGTAGAATACCAAATAAACAGATAAACATTTTTAAAGCTGCCAAAGAAGAAAAACAGATCAGTTATGAAAGAACAGTAATTGATAACTAATTTATATTCAACAACAGTAAAAAGATACAGAAGATAGTGGAAGAATTTTTCTATGTGCTGAGATAATGTAACTGTCAGCCTAGAATTCAATACTTAGAGTGAATGTTTTCACTTGTGAAGGAGAAATAAAAATATCTTTAGGAAAACAAAAACTTAAAATTTACTATCAGCAGACACAGACTAAAAGAAATTCTAAAGAACAATATACCTAGAAAAAATATTACATCAAATAGAATGCCTCTAAGGGAAGAAAGAGTGAGGTGATTTTTTTTTTTAAGTATGTTTATTTTGAGAGAGAGAGAGAGGGAGGGAGGGAGGGACCAAGCGAGCATGGCAGGGGCAGATAGAGAGAGAGAGACAGAGAGAGAGAAATCCCAAGCAGGTTCCACACAATCAGTGAGGAGAGAGAGTCTTAAGCAGACTCCACACCCAGTTTGGATCCCAATTTGAGGCTTGATTTTGCAAACCATGAGATCATGATCTGAGCCAAAATCAAGTCAGCACTCGACTGAATAAGCCACCCAGGTGCCCCACAGTTTTGATAAATAAGTAGTATAAACCAACATTTAGTGGGAAAAATTAATATCTAATTGTGAAATAAAAAGAGCTAGAATTAAACCATTGGACAAAGTAGTCTATTCATCAGGAAGAAATTATTCAGAGGACCTTTAATATTTGGGGGAAATTCTATTAATTTAATACTAACTTAATAAGTTTACTACTTTGTTCAGTTCAACAGCCATACTAAAATAAAAAATATAACTATTAGAATAAGTTTAAATACTATAATTTAGAAATAAAGGAAAAATAACACTTAGTAAAATTAAAAGAAAGATAAGAGGGAGGGAAACAAAAGGACCAGGCAGAGGTGAAAATACAGTTTTAGAAACAAATCCAAATATATTGATAATCACTTTAATTTTTCCTTTAAAAAGAGATAGCAAACATCTTTCTCTCTTTGTAAAACTTTCATTTTGGAATAATTACAGATTCATATTTATATTCATAGGTGTAGTTGAAATACAAAATTATACTGTCACTACAAAAATATCTTTTGTGCTACCCCCTCATTTTTATATCTGTGAATGTATAATCTTTTTTGAGTTTCTTAATTTTTTTGTTTGCTTTTTCTTCATGGTTCATATTGGTTGTTTCTGTTGTACTATTATTCAAGTTTACTGATTTCCCCCCCTTGGTTCTCCATTTTGCTTTCAAGTCCATGCGCTGAGATTTTTAATTTGAAGATTAAATTTTACAATTCTAAAAATTCCATTTAGTTCTTCTTTATATCTTCTAGTTTTTACTGAGTGTTGTACTTTTTATTCATTCGTTTTAATAAAATCTATTTGCAGTTGCTCATTGAAGCATTTTAACTTTTTTGATGGTTGATTTAAAGTGTTTGTCAAGGGGCGCCTGGGTGGCGCAGTCGGTTAAGCGTCCGACTTCAGCCAGGTCACGATCTCGTGGTCCATGAGTTCGAGCCCCGCGTCGGGCTCTGGGCTGATGGCTCAGAGCCTGGAGCCTGTTTCTAATTCTGTGTCTCCCTCTCTCTCTGCCCCTCCCCCATTCATGCTCTGTCTCTCTGTCCCAAAAATGAATAAACGTTGGGGAAAAAAAAAAAAATGGAAAAAAAAAAAAATAAAGTGTTTGTCAAATAATTTTAATATTCATGTCAACTCATTATAGGCATTTGTCGATTGTCATTTCTCATTTAACTTGAGATTTTCATGGTTCTTGGTGTGATGAGTGATTTTCAGCTGAAACCTGGAACATTTGGGGAATCATATGATAAGACTTCGAATCTTATTCAAATTGTGTGGAGCAGGCCTCCTCTGACACCACTCTGGTAGGAAAGAAGGTATTGCTTTGGTATTACCAGGTAGGGATAAAAGTCCAGAATCTGACAGGGTGGGGGAACAGCTTTTCCTTAATTCTGGCTAGGGGTGACAGAGCAGGATACCTGCCAGTCCTGCTGATACAGTCCTGGCTGGGAGGGGCAGTGCTGACCTTGTGGCTGTGTGTGTGAGGGCATGGCTTCATTACTGCTGAGGGGTGTGGGAAGTCCTGCTAGGTGTGCTCTGGGACCACTTCTGTGAAGGGTGGTATGGCTCTGGGTGAGGTTGAAAATCTAGATTCAACCTGTGGTTTCTCCTGACCAGGGTGGGTCTGAGTAGAGGAAGTGAGAAACTTAGCAGGGGAAAAAAACTCCCTCCTGGTCTTGTCCTATGCCACACCAGCCAGGTTCTTGAGGTGCCTAGTTAGAACTGGGAAGGGGTGGAAGTTCAGCTTCTCCACTCAATCTTTGCTAGTAGAGATGGAGGTGGAGCTTCACACTTTTCTCTGTGGTATTTGGCTAGAGTAGAGCAGTTATTATCTATAAGTTTTCATTCCAGGCTGCCTGTTTCCTGGTTCTTTGGTTATATAGACCAAAATTTTCTTAGGACGTTTTTTGTTTTCTATCTGTGTGCATTAATGTTTGTTTCTTAGATGGTTTGGACATTATAGCTGCTGTAATGAAGATAAATTAAAGTCCCACAACATCAGTTTATCTCTGTCACTTGTATTGTGTCTTTTGAAGCTCTAGTATAGAGAAGCTGTTCATTCTGGTTATTTCATGTTGGTCTGGGCCTTTCTATGATCTCTGCTCATCAGCTACTAGTGAAGGATAAAAGGTACAGAGATTGTTCATATACCATGGAAGATTGTTGCTAAGCATAAAAGCAATTTCTTGTTTGATGCTGGTAGATCTTAACCACATCTATGGCTTAGATTGCCATTTTTATGCTGACATTTATAACATAATTAACGAATAACGTTCAGGTGATGTGCACCAGTAAGAATGAACAAGTTAGGAAATTATTGAAATTGTCTTGTATTAGTTGCTAAATAGTCCCTAAGTGTCTCTCCTAACCCCACTGTCCCCCTCCATGACTGTGTTTGCTACCTTGCCCTATCTCAAGGACCCTCATGGAACTCTCACTGTGTATTTTCTAGATGGTTATTTTCTTATGCAGTGGAGAGCCTCTGGGACCCTGTTCCAATTGTATGACCAGGACCTTTTCTGATTGGGTAGTGGGATATATGTGTGTGTACACACACACGCACATACACACACACACACAAACATGCACACACCATATATATATTTATATATTTTTTTTAATCTCAAAATGTTTCTGCATGTTTAGCTCCATTTATCCAACTGTTACTGGACATATCTGTTTGATTATTCAATATATTACATACATACACACACAATCTTTTAATAAAACCAGCTTCTCATATTGTTTATGTGGTACAAGTTATCAATGGATGGCCTTGAAATTTTAGTTGGTTGCCTAAGCCAGAACTTGAAGATAATCATTGACCCTTGCTTTTTCAACTCTGAATTCTAGTTAATGGTAAAATGTCCCTTGTTCCTCCACTTTAAGAGCCCCCAAACTCACCCGTTTCTCCTTATTGCTTTTGCTTAGGTTGCTGTTACCTCTTACCTAGATTACTGAAGCTAACTCTTAATAGGTCTTCCTGCTTCCCATATTCTCACAGCTCCAGCACTGTCTCTTCCATTCTCAAACAGTAACTCATTTTCAAAATTGCAGGTGATCCAGGCGCCAGCCCTCCAAGTGGTCTCCATTGTTTTCTCTTTGACTCCTTGGGGTCCAGCAGGCAGAGTGGCCTTGATCATTTTAGAAATAAATCAAAGCATAATGTATCTTTATTTAAAACTGTTCAGTGGCTTTCCATTTGTACCAAGATGACATGCTAATTCTTTTCCTTACTGATATTTTATATTGTCTTCACTCTGCCTCATTGTGCACCCTCTTGTTAGACCTTCTGCTTCTTCATTTGCTGTGCTCCGTATATGCTAGGATTATTTGTCTTCATGCAAGCCATGTTCTTCCCAGCCTCAATTATTTTCCCTTTGTGGTTTCAAATTTGCAGAGTTGCCCTTCTCTAGTTCTTTGAATGTCTGGCTTGCTCTTTAACATCTGCTCTCCAGGCTTTACCTCAGTAGCACTGCCTCAGAAGTCTTTCCAAACCTTCTCTCTAAGTTAGTGATCTCCAGCTCTGCTGTAGCTCACGGTCATGTTCATTTTCTTCACAGCTTTTAGCACTTTCCGAGTTTGGGGGTATATTTATCTTTAACATATTTGTTTCTTGTCCTCTCCAATAAAATGTAAACTCTCTGAGGGCAGTGCTCAAACTGACCCTGTTCATTCTGTGTCCCCTGGTGTATGAACTGTGTCTGGAACATAGTAACGATGACCATGATGATAATGACGATGATGATGGGTAACTTGTGTTTATTACTTAACTGTGCTAAACATGTTGTGCATAGGATCCCATTTAAACTCACATGATGTCGGCTAGAGTCAAGTACAAGTATTAATCCCATTGCATTAGGAACAAATTCCTATAGCTTATACAAGCTATACCTGCATTAGCTCCCATTCCTTTTCAGATAGCTGCAAGAGAAGTTATTACAGAAAAACTAGGAGAAATAGGCCTTAGAAATAAGACAGCTGGGTTGCCACACCCACAGCACTAACAGTGCCTCAGACAGTAGAAAATAAAAGAAAGGAAATATAATCCATATTCTGGGAAGCCACTTTTTCAGTGTGTGGCCTGTCTGGGTCAACTGTTGGCATTCTGGCTGATTTTGTAGTTAGCTGATATGGCACTTAATATCAGTGATGCATCTTGCTTCTTAAGAACAAAACTTACACTCAGTTTTTACAAACCTGGTCCATCTATCTTTGCCTTTATGATAGGTAGGCATCTTTATTCTCTTAGTAATTTGGGTAATAGGCTTTATGGTGTGACAATATATATATATTTTTAATTTCGCTATATATTCAGTCAAATATCTTTATTTCTGGATGCAAGTAATTGGTGGGCTCTTACTGCCTATTTGTGCATTTAAACATAAACTCACAGCCTCTCATTTACAACTCAGTTTTATTATCTACCCTCACACAGTACATGTACTAAACATTCTTTTCTATTCACCTAAACATATGGCTCCTGCAAGTTCTGGGTGTTAATGCTATGGCGTAGGGTGGACCATCATGTGGTTTCCAGGGAATTTGTCTGAACATGAATGGTTTTCGGTTGTCTTCCACCACACCCATCCGACATTTGAGAAAAACAAGGCACAGGATGATTAATTAACTTGTTCCTTATCATATAACTAGTGAGTCACAAAGCCAGAATTTGATTCCAAATACTCTGTTGAGAGCCCATGCTCTTAAGTGTGAATCTCTATTTCAATTCTATGCTGTGTAATCAAGAACACATGTGTTCTATGTACTTGAATAAATAAATCTTCATTCATTTTTAAAATTAAACCTCAACATTTTTCTTAAGAACACTTTCATTTTAATTATTTTCAACACTTATTAATTGGTAGCATTCATTGAAATAGAATTTTTAGGTTTGATAATGAAACAGCAAACCTCACATATATTTAAGTATTAACTAGGAATGATTTTGGCAAGTTGTACACATGGAGCAGACATAGTCAGTGTGCTTCAACACATTTTATTTTTCATTCAAGAAATAACCGTGACTTCACTTAGCCCCATATACTTCACTGAGGGTTGGACTCAGTTAGCTAATAGCTGGGGCATAGGAACTGATAAATCAGAATTGCAATTGCCAGAGACAGATAAAACCAAGCAGAGAAAAGAACGTATAAAGTTGCCATCTCCTGAGAAATCAGTGGCAATTTTCCTTGGAAAAGTCGAGCTCCGCCAGTTTGAGGAAAAGGATTAGAGAACTTTCTTTAATTAGAAAGTTCAATGAACAAAGCAAGGAAAATGATTTTCCCTCAGCCTGATGATGTTCAGAAGGGTAAAGAACTGGGTTGTTAATTCAGCTCGTCTTAAATGTTGATACAGATTCAAGGCTGTCACCCATTTGATGGGTGACCCCTGCAGGTCTTCAGTTCATATGCCAGTCCTCTGTGCATTGAGGGGACTTATGCATAAATCCTAATAGAGAGGGTGGATGGTAGATTGGTTCTTAAAGCAGTCAGTAGCTAACAAATTATCATCCTGGATGAAAAATGAGGTCATGAAGATTTAAATGTGGCAAGAAAGAAGAAGGTACTGTCTGTGTAGGAAAGATAGTGTGAACCCATCTGTGGTAATAGATTAATTGCCTTCATTAACAGAGATGTATAACTTACACCAACCATCAATAAATGTTTCAGATCTACTCAGGAGTGATTGCTCTGTTGATAAAAAAGATAAAGCTTATTCCCAAACAAAGGTGAAAGTAAATATATTTCTAAAATTTTCTGTGATATGAAACATAATTCTATAATAAAGAATAATTACGTATCAAGTAAAAAAAAATGGATGACAACAGAATTGCCTTAATAAACTACATCACCTCTAATGAATACTTTTTATCTAGCTCTACTGTAGTATAGGAGGTATTTCTGGTTGGCAAAAACTGTCTTTACTGACCAGAGTTTTTGCTTTGGCCTTTAAGATAATCAGACTATTTTAAAAAATCATTTAATGCAGTTATTCTCCATTTTAGCTCATAGTATTTTCGTCTTGTGTTCAAAGAGATGACTCCTGCGTTTCATTCTTCCATTAGTGTATCATTATTATGTATGATTTGTAATAGGAAATAATACCTTGGAAACACTTTAAAAACTTTAATTTTTCCTTAAGTGATGCAAAAGTAGGTATAGTGGATTTGGAAAATAATTAGGGAATAATATCCATATAGTGTGTAGAATATTTTACATAATTATTGATATATAATAGCAATCTAAAGCAGTCAGAGGGAGAAGGCTATCAGGACTCCAGGTTAACTATAATTGAATTCATTTGTGCCTTTGCTAACTGCAAATATTTCATATCTCATAGACTTTTATTATAACCCAACAGATACTTTGTAGTCAAGAAAAAGAATCTGTCTTCAGTAGTTGAAGTGTTAACTATAAGAGAATAGGAACATGAAGTATCATCAATTCTTTTTTTTTTTTTTGAGAGAGAGAGAGTGCACATATATGCAAGTGGGGGAGGGGCAGAGAGAGGGGGAAGACAGAGGATCCAAAGTGGGCCTCACACTGACAGCAGAGAGCCAGATGTGGGGCTCAACCTCACAAACCGTGAGAACATGACCTGAGGCAAAGTTGTATGCTTAACTGACTTAGCCACCCTGGCACCCCATGAACATGAAGTATCATCTTAAATCATAACATACACAAGTCTCCATGATTCATTCATTCATTCAAAAATATTTATTGAGCACTTAGAACGTTGCAAGCAAAGCAGTTTCTGGCGATAAATTGATGAACAAAAGATACAAAACTTTACTTTTGTAATAGAATTTACATTCTAGTTGGAGAAAAGTTAAAAAGTAAGTTGTATATGGGCCACCTAGGTGGTGCAGTTGGTTGAGCATCCAATTCTTAATTTCAGCTCAGGTTATGATCAGACAGGTCATGGGATTGGGCCCTGTGTCAGGCTCCTAGCTGAGTATGGAGCCTGCTTAAGACTCTTTTTTTCTCTCTTACTCTGACCCTGTCCCCTATTCACGTGTTCTCTCTCTCTCTCTCTCATTCTCTCTCAAAATAAAATAAATGTTTAAAAGTAAAAAGTAACTTGCATAAAATATTTGAAAGCATTAAGTGTGATGGGGGAAAATTAGCAGTGTTAGGGAGACTGAGAATATGGTGGTAGTGAGTGGCAATTTAAGTGGGCTGACCCTTGTGAATCTCCCTAAAAAATGCTTGAATAAAAACTTGGTAGAGGTGAGGAAGGGTGCCACATGGGTATATGAGGGAAGACCACTCCAAAAAGAAGGAACAACCAATGCAAAGACCAGGAAGTAGGACTACACTAGTCATGGCCAATTTGCAGTAAAGCCACTCTGGTTAGACCAGAGTTAATTATGGAAAGGGTAGAAAGAGATATGATCTGGACTTTATATTTGTACTATTGAACTTATGAATAGATTCACACATAAATACATACATGTATAATATACACATTGCTGGATTTTAATTAATTTACAGTTAAATAAATATCCTATTGGAGCACCTGGATGGCTCAGTCAGTTAAGTGTCCAACTCTTGGTTTCTGTTCAGGCCATGATCTCAAGGTAATGAGTTGGAGCCCTTCATCGGGCTCCGCGCTGACAGTGCAGATCCTGGTTGAGATTCTCTGTCTCCCTCTCTCTCTGCCCCTCCCTTACACTCACTTGCTCTCTCTCAAAATTAATTAACTAATTAATTAATTAAAATTATCCTATCATTTAAAATGACATTAAAACAAGCCTTACTCATTTTGTTCTTGCTTTAAAAGAAAGGAAAAGGAAATGGAAATGAAGATAATTTTCAATGAATGTGAATGTACAGGACTTGTTTTTACGATGGCAGATTTTCTTTAAACTATTATTTTAATTATTTTTCAAAAACCATTGCTTTAATAATTTGATTTTAGGACTTTTTAGAATTTCATCTCACCATTTCTTCTGTGTTGTTTTGAAAATCACAAGTACATTTCTCTTTCAGAAATGTCAAAAAGTCACTCCGTATATGAAACACTGTTCCTATCTTATTCCGTCTCAGAGGGTCTAAAATGACCAATGTCTGTCTGTATTTTGTGCTAAGGCATTGAAACCTCCTATCATAGGCATATATTCTCTGGAAATGGTGAGACATTAAGTAATCATTAGTATAATAGGTTGAATTTATCAGAGAGCAACATTTTACATTTTACAGCACTTTATAGCACTTTAAAGCATTTTCACATAATTAAATTATTTCAGTCCTTTGGCATATTATCATACCTGTTTTGCAGATCAAGAAAGTAAAGCTTATAGAAGTTAGTACCATGAACTTAATCATTTTAGTTAGTAAATAGGAAAACCCAACCCACATTTCAGATATTCTGATTCCAAGTGAACTTCCTTATTTTACGAAATATAATGGGAGGAAAAAAGTAATTCACAAGGATTCCCTCCTTGCCTAAACTTCAGTCAGATTCCTTTTTAGGCAGGTTTTATCTTCTCTGACCACAAATATTTAAATTAAGTCTTGCCCGTTAATCTTTATCACAATACCCTGACTGCTGCTTGTTGATTAGTGTCAGTAATAATTCATTTACTCATTTTGGTCTGTCTCTTTAATTAGAATACAAATGCCACTAGGTCAGAGACTGTGTTGTCTTATTTACCACCTAGTGTTATCGAGAGCTCTCAGCACAATGCAGGTAGCTAGTCTGCACTCAGATGACCCTTGAATGAATGAGTCCTGTGAGATGCTAACTGGGACATGTTGACTTGCTAAAAATGCATCAAGCTGTGATTTAGGACTTTTGATTAGAGGGTTGGGACTTTGTCCCCACCCCCAGACCTCCATGCTGGGAAGAGGGGCTGGAGGTTGAATTTAGTCACCAAATGGTCAATTTTTAATCAATCATGCCTATTTAATGAAGCTTCCATAAAAATTCCAAGCTTTGGAGACCTGGGTTGGTGAACAGGTAGAGGTGCTGAGAGGCTGGCACACTTGGCGTGGAAGCTCCACTCCCCTTCCCACATACCTTGCCTTGTGCCTCTCTTCTGCGTAGCTATTCCTGAGTTGTGTCATTTTATACATAATAACCCAGTCATGTAGAAAGTCAACTGTTTTCCTGAGTTTGGGGAGCTGCTCTCCCAAATTATCGAAACCTAAGAAAGGTTCACAGGGAGTCTCTGATTCAGAGTTGGTCATTCAGAAGTACTGGTGACAACCTTCACTGATGGTTGGCATCTGAAGTAGAGGTGGCCGGGAGCAGTTTTATGGAAATGAGTACTCGAGTAAATAGCATCTGAATTAAATTGAATTACAGGATACCTAGCTGGTGTTAGAGATTTGGTGGGTGTGAGACAAACCCCACACATGTGGTGATCAGAAGTGAAATATTAAGAGGAGACACAGGAGAGTTTATTCTTTTCATGATTAAATGGGTAGCATATTTAAACTGCCTAGTGTAATTTTTGGCCCATGGTAGGAATTCAATAAAAGATGGAGAGGCACCCTTTTTATTCTCTTTTCCTATTAATAGCCAATTCCAGCATGTTTTCTTCAAACACCAAATATAGCTGAATTGTTAGCCAGAATCAAGCCCACACTAATGACAATATGTTGCATAATGAAGGCCCTATTTCAGAATAGGGTGAAATCATTTAATATATATGCTGTAATTCACCAAAGTAACTGCATGTACCATTAATTAGTAGTGATTTTTATTGAATCTCTCCAACACTTTTTCATTTTATTCAAGAATGTACAATTTAGTGTAAAATTAGAGAACACATTTGAGACTTTTCCTAATGGGTATTAGGACTTATACAAAAATGTTCTGTGAACTAAAAATATGTAAACTTTTGAACTTGAGTCTCTGAGAAATTAAACAAATTCAAACTTTTTTAGAGTTTAAATATCATATTCCACCCCTTATAGCCTTTTTGCCATGAAATAGTAAACTGTACTGAGTCATGACCATGTTTATAGCTATGGGATCATGGAGCCGTCTTAGTAGAGTACTGTACAGAAAAGACAAAAATCTAAAATTTACCAATAGGAATTTAGACAATGAATCAGGATAAAATATCCTAGTATTATTATGTAGGCAGTACTTATTAAAAACCATAAGGAAATGAATGAGCTGAATAATGCAGGTGTCTGGGAATGGAGTATTCTCAACAGAGGCATAAGCAAATGTAGCACAAGCTTGCTTGGGTTGTTTGTGATTAAGAAAGTTGCAAAGAGCCAGTGTGTCTGGCACAGAATGATGTCAGAGTGGCGGGAGTGGTAGGAATTGAGAAGGACACCTGTGCCTGCTCTTTCCATCCTATCCTCCTTCATGGGCAGATTTGGTCTTCTCTGACCGCAAGTACTTAAGTTTTGCCTGTTAATCTGTATCATGGTACCCTGACTGTTGCTTATTTATTAACATCATTAATAATTTGTTTGTTTTGGTACATCTCTTTAAAATACACAAAGCCAGAGACTGTGGTGTCTTATTTATCATGTCAGCTTTATCTCTAGCACTCAGCACAGTGCCAGGCACCTGGATGACACTCAAATAGCTATTAAATGAATGAGTGACTGTTCTGTGAGGTGGTAACTGGGACATGCTGACTTGCTAAAAATGTATGAAGCTTTGATTTAGGATTTGTGAACTTTTCTATAGGCACATTGTATTTCAGTAAAAATCCCTCCAATAGTGCAGAATAAAAATATACAGAATGAAAATTTAACAAACTTGGGGAAGTGATGATAAAAACAAAAAAGAACAAACCCAGAAACAGATAGTGAACTGGACCAGAACAGTATGCAGCAATCTATAGCTGTTTGGGTAGCCTTATACCCATGTCTCTAAAATGACTTTGAAGTAGCTAGGAACTTCCCACTCTCCCTGGACCCTTTCTCTTGCTTCTGAAGAATTAAAATCCTACTCTAGTTCTTTACCAAAACAGCAGATACCATTTCAATTGGTATATCAAGCACTGCTATAGTTCAGTTATGTTTTCACTTAAATCACCTTTTGGCAACATATGGGGAACTAATACCATTTAATTGACTGGAAACAGTAAAAGCAGAAGGCATAATTCCACATCACTGACTCTTCCTAAGTCCAACTATTGCATATAATAAATGTTTAAAATAGGTATTTTAAAAGTAAGGTATTTTAATTAATTCATTCAATGTTAAATATTGGTCAGAACAAAGATGTGCCTTCTGACCCCACTGAAGTTACAGGTA
Source organism: Puma concolor (assembly GCF_028749965.1). Taxonomy (NCBI): domain Eukaryota; kingdom Metazoa; phylum Chordata; class Mammalia; order Carnivora; family Felidae; genus Puma; species Puma concolor. Next base: position 79,544,601 of record NC_141667.1, on the reverse strand, counting down.
TATTCCAGAAGCCAACTTATTCCCTCTTGCTTGTGTTTAATCCATGCACAGCAGGTTTTAATAAATTAATAGTATGCAACATATGGAAAAACTCAGTTCCTTCAAAATAAATAAAGCAACAATTAGGTTGCCCAGTTGAAGAATTCCAAGAGGCACACTGAAATTTCATATGTACACAAGTTTTATATAAAACTTTTTCATCTCATACAATTCCATTTACTTGACAACCTCCTTGTTCTAATCAATAAAAATAATTTGAAAATTTATTATAATTAAATATTAAAATTCTTCTCCAAGTTACATACTAAGTGGTTTAAAAACATTTTCAATAGAGGTCTTGTCTGGAAACCATTGTTGAGATATTTGGGCTCTCCTTCAGGAGGATAGAAAATCCAGTGGCTTATGACTCCTGGGAAATACATAAAACCTTCCTTTCCACTTCACCTCATTCTCCAGTAATATACCATCAAGTATCTTTAGACTTGGATAACCTTAGTATGATAGGCAGTATGATGGTATGATAGGCAGATGGGTAGATAAATGCATCACTATCTTTTTTTTGGATCCCATTAATTAAAAAAAAAAAAATGGAAAGGTGATTGCCTCAGAGAAAGTATATACATTTTTTATATACATCAGCCCTTCTTGTTGACTGATTATTTGGACCCTGTTATTGACTTATATACTTCAAATGGTACAGGGGGAGATACAGAACTTGAATTAACATGTTTACTCTTTGTTTATGTGAGAGAGAATAGCTTTTGTTCCAAGGGCTGAGCTTTTATCTTGGAGAGTTTACGTGTCCATTACCATTTGTTGATTAATTTGCAAAATAGACTTATCTTTCGTACAGATCTCAGTCATTAAAGGTTTAATTGACTTGTTACTTGGCAATTGGACCAGGCTTGTCCTTCACACCCTAAACTTGAAGGACGGCGTGGTCTTCCTAGACAATGTCACATTGTGGTATGACAAGCAAGTGGCAACAACCTTAGACAAAATTTTGAGACTTCACAAATTAATCTTTCTACTAAAATTACATTTTCTTCATTTAAAATTATTATTGGGAATATTTTTATTGATCATTGTGTCTCCTTAGGTACTATGGTATGATAGTCATTCCATGGCTTCTCTAAAATACCCTGATTGTAAAATGGACAACCGGGGGGCACCTGGGTGGCTCAGTTGGTTAAGCATCCAACTCTTTATTTTGGTTCAGGTCATGATCTCATGGTTCATGGGATTGAGCCATACATCAGCCTCTGCACTGATGGCATGGAAACTTGCTTGGGATTCTCTCTCCTCTCTCTTTGCTCCTCCCCCAGCTCATGCTCTCTCTCTCTCTCTCTCTCTCTCTCTCTCTCTCTTTCTCTCTTTCTGTCTCAAAATTAAGGTAGATTAAACAAAGTCGTGTGTCCTCTAATTCCATATATTCATTCATTTACTTATTCCTTCATTTATTCATCCATCTAATATTTATTTAATATCAACTTGTTTTTAAGGTCAGCAATCAGGTATTGGTAATGCAGCCATAAAAAAAGAGGTGGCTCTAGACATCCATGAGTTTCTCACTTAGTGGGAAGAGGCATCATGCAAAGTGCAGGTCATAGGGCTATAAAAGCAGCCCATAAAAGGCCAAATTTTATTTAATTTATAGGAAATATTAACGCTAGAGATTTGTAACTTTGGTAAAAATTCAACCTAGTATAATTTTAATATAGTTTATGTTCTTTTATTATAAAAATGTTACCTTCTGCATTCCTTTTACTGCAAGCCTGGTAGTCATCCTACAAAATAAAACAGATTTCAATTAAAATACATTTGAAAAACTTGAAGGAGAGCAATTGTGTGAATAACCTTTATGCTATGAGTGCCCTGGGCTCCTTTGACAGCAATAGCAGGAAAATTATTTTAATTAGATTTTCTCAGGTTCTATAGAATGATTTGTTTCTGAAAAATTGTAACATGGAGACAAGGAGAGAAGTCCATTTCCTGAACATCATATCAGCTGATATTGTGGTTGCCAAGTGTCTGCAACTAACCACAATAAAAGTGGTAAAGTAAATATATATATTTATGCTAATGGGGTGAGGCAGAATTACAGTTTTACTGATCTGCTGTCTGCATATTTTTATGTAGTACTTAGGTGTCTATAACTTTTCTATTGATAGTATTTTATTGCCTTTTATACAAAAACAAATCTTACAATGTTTAATTCATTAAAATATTCAAATTAGAAATATATACAGTATAAATAAATAGAGGACTGAATTTTCATTGTTAAACAGAAACATAGTTGGGGGCACCTGGGTGGCTTATTTGGTTGAGCATCTGACTCTTGATTTTGGCTCTGGTCATGATTTCAAGGTTCATGAGTTCGAGCTCCACATCAAGCTCTGTACTGACAGTGTGAGGCTGCTTGGGATCGTCTCTCTCTCTGCCCCTCACCTGCTCTCTCTCACACACACACACACACACACACACACACTCTCTCTCTCTCTCTCTCTCTCTCTCTCTCTCCTCCCTCTTTCTCTCTCTCTCTCTCAGATAAATAAACATTAAAAAAAGAAACATAGTTTTACTGACTTTAGTTTTGTGTAGAAAATGTTTCACATATTTTAATCGTAAAATCTACCTTCAAGAGAAATTTTTATGTAAACCTGAAAATTCAGCAGATCCCAAACCTTGTATCCATTCTGTACAAATGACCTCAACCTCACACATGCAATCTCTTCAGAAGTACTAAACTCCACAATTTAAGGACATAATCAAAGCACTGTTGTCAAAGTATTCATTGTTGTTGTCAGAGCACTCATTGCCTCTGAGGGCTACAATAGGTGGCTGAAGGAAACAGGATCCTGGAACCACAAAACATGTTAAGATGGGCTCCCCAATGAGTCTGGCTCATTGAGTCAGAAAAATCAGAGTACACCCATGGCAGAGGGCATAAGTTTTATGGCTAACTTCCATTAAAAAGAACTTGTCCCCATGCTTCCTTCAAAGGACGTTGCCCTACCAGTAGTTTCATTGCTTAGATGCCACAGCAACTTAGTACCCAATTTTCTACAGAAACTCCCACCAAAGTCCTGACATCTCAGGAATACGATGTGGAAAACTCTCCCAGTTTTTGCCACTCCTGTAACACTATAAACTCACCTACTCCTTGTATCAATGAACATATTTTCCAAAGCCACCACCCTCATCACCAAGAAGTGGCATCTCCATCATCTCTCTTTTTTTGAAATCTCAGTCCTTCCAAAGCAAAGGCTGATAAATATGATTTTCAGGGAGGCTATATCCCTAATTGGAATGTCTCTTATTGAGATGGAAAGAATGTCATCTTTTTTTCTTCTTTACCAAAGGGACACCAGAAAGTACAAATAAGAAAGGCCTAGACAAATACATGTCTCAATCATCTTCCTTAAAAATAATGCCATTGTCAAATGTGTGTGTGTGTGTGTGGGTGGGGGGGTGCGTATTCTCTGAATGTTATAGCCAAGGCATCTGAACAAGTTGAGATACTATACTTTTAGTTGTAATACTGACCGACTTTCCTCCCTAGATCTCTTGGGCATAAACCTCCAGGTCCTTTGACTCATAGATTTTCTAGCTGCTGTGTTCTGAGCAGGACCCATGCTATCAAGGACAAAGAAATCAGGCAAATGCCCAGGATAACCTATCTTTGAAGGGTGGATCTAATTCTCCATAATTCCCAGGTAATGTGCTGCTCCTAGCCTAGGCTGCCATAGGACTCTGGCAAGTCCCTTGATTACAAGTTGTATATTTTGTAATTCTTGAAAACCCACTTCAATTCTGAAGACTTTTAGCCAGTTTGTTGCCCACTTATCATGAGATGAGCATATAGGCAATTCACTAAGAAGTTTTGATGAACCTGGAAGTTAGTGAAGTTTATTTTCCTGAGAATAGAAGCTTTTTCTTAGGCAAAGCTGAGATATACATCACTGGGTAACACGGTGAACCCTATAAAAATAAGACTTTTTCCAGGTAATAATTAAATGTTCAAGGGTTAGGAATTCTGCCTTCCTTTTTTGTAGTGGCCAACCTTTGACTTTTATCCCAGTTCTAGAAACTAAGACCCCTCTCTTAATATGTCACATATGGGTTCTCATCTTGTTTTTTGTGTTTTCCTGGGATTCTAAAGTAAGATTTTCTTTTGTTTATAGACTTAGTTAATGTACTTCTTCATGGAGACTAGAGTGCAATCTCTGAACATTTCTTGTAGTTGGAATAACATTAGACCTTCTGGATATTATTTTTATTTTATTTTATTTTATTTTATTTTATTTTATTTTATTTTACTCTTGGTTTGGTTTGGTTCCTTGAATTAGCTGACAGATTTTTGTTGGATAAAGATTTATACTATAATGGGTTTGCTGCCCTACATGGAAAGTTTATCTCAGTTCTTACTTTTCCCAGGTCGAGCCTGTTCTGATCTCAGGCAGGTGCCATTTCTGGTGATTTGAAGAAACAGATGACTGATGTTTTCCTGTTGGCAAGAATCTCAACTTGTAGGCCTTAGATTCTTGTGACTAGAGAATAAGAGAAAAGAAGGAGGCTAGTATAGGGAACGCTTTTTATGTACTAGATTTATGCTAGGTAACTGTGTATATGTATTATCCTTTGGATGTTCAATTTCTTGGGATCTGGAAACAAGCCTTTTTTTTAAATGCAGAATCTAGCAAAGGATCTGGCATCTCATGAATAAATACTTCATAATATAGGCTCATATTTTCCTTTCACATATAATTTACAAGAAAGATTTCATGACCATATTACAGATACAAAATTGACAATCGGAGAAATTAGGCAATTTGCCCAATAACATTACAAAAATGTTTTTAATCTTTATTTATTTTTGAGAGAGAGACAGAGCATGAGCAGGGGAGGAGCAGAGAGAGAGGGAGACAGAATTCGAAGCAGGCTCCAGGCCCTGAGCTGTCAGCACAGAGCCTGACGTGTGGCTCAAACTCATGCTCAACCGATTGAGCCACCCAGGCACCGCTGCCCAATAACAATTTAAATGACATCCAGCATTCTAATCTGGGATCATTCTAAAATATATATTCTTTAGTCTATTTGATTATTACTATATGATTTCACTATGTATATAAATTATAAAAACTTACTTAAAAAAGAGTTGAGGCAACTTGAATATTAACAGGTATATAAAGATAGATTTTTAAAATTTCAGAAACTTACTGAAGTACTAATTATATATTAAATATATATAATTATTATACGTTAACTAATCATATATTAAAATAACAAAATTATATATTAAAAAAATTGAAATAAGCTATTTGTTTTCATAAAGGGACACAATAAGATGTGAGCTTTCCAGAAGAACAGGTGCAGGAGGATGCAATGAATTATAGAGTTTTATTTTTTAACAAATGAAAGTTCATGTTGTTTTTACTAGTATAAATGTTTCTCATGATGAACATAAAAGGAGAAAAGAGTGAGACTAAAGTTTCCTTGGAACTAACTGGACCTCTAGCATTAATAGAAATGTTAGGTAATTAATAGTAAGTAAAAGTTGTGTTAGTTTTGCTTATGATTCCATTGATAAGCTAGTGGAATCATCCAAATGACAGTAACAATGCTAAGGGTTCACTTGACCACTCATTTTATATATTTGTAAAGCTCCTGATATAGGAATTCATGAATATACAGTAGTCATTAGGGAAAGGAATCTTTACATTCTTGAATTTATGTATTCAATTTTCTTAAGATATTATTTTCTGATATCACTGTAAAGAAGTTCATCCCAAAGGAGACTGAGATTCCAAAATGTTATAAGCAGCTGTTTTAAGATAATTATCAGTTGTGAAAACTACCTAAGAAGCAATAATTATTGCAAATACATAGGATGTGCACTAACTGGCACATACATGCTAAATATTTCACAGAGAGTGAATTCTCTGAACCTCCCCACAACCTGTGAAGTAGATACTATTACTATCCCTACTTTCCGGATAACTAAACTTGGATAAAGAAAGATGAAGTCATTTTCCCAGAGTCACAGAGCTATTAGGCAGTAGAAGTAGGATTTGACACCAGAGAGATCAGCAAAAGAATTTACAAACCTAACCCATATACCATGTTTAAATAATGAAAGCTTCATTTGGTCAAGTAATCTTTGTTTTAGTCTCTGACTTATTCCAAATGCAGGAATAGTGCGTAACTCATTGTGGACTTTCAAAAAATGTTTGCAAAATTTGTGCTTCCACTTTCTTTTTGTCAAATATATACCATTATATCTGTGTTTTTTTCCAAAGTTCAGTTCCTTAATAATCCTGTTGACTATTATTATTTATAATTCTTATATAAACCCACTGATCACTGTTTACTGAATAATCTGACATGACTGTAAGAAAGTCCACACTATTTCCTCTCCATAAAATTTTAGTTATATTCCTGAAAACCTTCACAGTAAGGTAATTTGCATCTGAAGAATATTAAGGTTTATGAAAAAAGTATGCTAAAATGCTTAAGGTCACAAATGAATTATAAAACCCTGTATAAATATTTTGTTTATTAAAATAAAACAAATCCGGGGCGCCTGGGTGGCGCAGTCGGTTAAGCGTCCGACTTCAGCCAGGTCACGATCTCGCGGTCCGTGAGTTCGAGCCCCGCGTCAGGCTCTGGGCTGATGGCTCGGAGCCTGGAGCCTGTTTCCGATTCTGTGTCTCCCTCTCTCTCTGCCCCTCCCCCGTTCATGCTCTGTCTCTGTCTGTCCCATAAATAAAATAAAAACGTTGAAAAAAAAAAATTTAAAAAAAAAAATAAATAAAATAAAACAAATCCAATTAATTTTCATTAATAGTCTTTTAAGATATTTCTCCTCCTCAGTATTAAGATTCTTGAGAATCTGTTGCTTTGTTGTAGATAATGTAAGTATGCATAGAAAGAGTCTTTTAACCCCCATACCTAATCCTCATGAATTCAGTTCTGATTTTGTGGTTTGGAATTTTATACTCTGGTTTCAGAAAACTCATCTGAGGATCTTGGGATTCAGAATATTTTTATAGCTGAACAACAATGTAGGAAAATGTGAATATTTCCTCAAATCAATACAACCAAGAACTTATGTTGAAACTCTGTCCGTATACACTGTTACCGAGCCTTAGTACTATTTGTGATGACTTAATTCCAGCACACGTAAGCATGACGGTACACTAAAACACTCTAGCTCGTATTTTTAAATAACTACAAAATTTCACAAACTGAGCACCTTCATTTAAACAGTACCCAGATCAAGAAACAGAAAAATACCAGCAGCCTGGATCTCCTCCTTCCCTTGCTACCTTTTTGTTATTTCTATTACCACCCTACCCCTGTAATAGTAACTGGTACCCACATCTCTTACAGTGTAGGTTAGCCTTACTTGTCTTGGTACTTTATATATAGAATCATATGGTACAAACTTTTTTATTTAAGTCTGACTTCTTTCTCTCAATATAAAGCTTGTGAGAACCACACGTAACGTAGTATCTATAGAAATATTCATTCTCCTTCATGTGCACATGTCTTTTGATCAATACTTGTTTATATTTTTGTCAAATGTGTACCTGTAACAATCCTGCATCATGTTTAAGTTTTTTTTTCAACATTTAATTTTGAGAGAGAGAGAGAGAGACAGAGTGCAAGCAGGGAAGGAACAGAGAAAGGGAGACACAGAATCTGAAGCAGGCTCCCGGCTCCGAGCTGTCAGCACAGAGCCCGACACGGGGCTCGAACTCACGGACCGCGAGATCATGACCTGAGCCAAAGTTGGACGCTTAACCAACTGAGCCAGCCAGGAGGCCCTGTATATGTTTAGTTTTAGCAGACACTTAACACTTTTCTCAAGTGACTATAGCAATTTTCAGACCCAAAGGTAGTTTATAAAATTTCTGTTGCTCCATATCCTCATCAGTGGTGCATTTTTCTTTTCTTATTTTAGCAATTCTGAAGATTATTTAGTTATATCAAATTGTGGTTTTACTACATATTTCTCTGATGACTAAGTTGCTCATTTTTTACATTTTTATTGACAATTTGCATATTCTTTTTTGGTTGAGTCCCACTTTTTTTTTTTTTTGGCCAATTCTTATGTTTTAAAAATATATTCTGGTAATGAATCCTTTCTCAGATACATGTATGGCAAATATCTTCTCTCACACTGTTGGTTGCCTATTAATGTCATCTTTTGATGAATGAAAGTTCATAATTATAATATATTCCAATTTATTTATTTTATGGTTAGTATTTTGTGCCTCATTTAAGAAAACCTTGCCGGGGCGCCTGGGTGGCGCAGTCGGTTAAGCCTCCGACTTCAGCCAGGTCACGATCTCATGGTCCGTGAGTTCGAGCCCCGCATCAGGCTCTGGGCTGATGGCTCGGAGCCTGGAGCCTGTTTCCGATTCTGTGTCTCCCTCTCTCTCTGCTCCTCCCCCGTTCATGCTCTGTCTCTCTCTGTCCCAAAAATAAATAAACGTTGAAAAAAAAAAAAAAAAAGAAAACCTTGCCTAGCTCAAGGTCATTTACCTTAATTTACTTCCAAAAGCTTTGTTGTTTTGACTGTCATACATTTAGATCTTTAGTTTATCTGGAATTGATTTTTATACCTTGCACAAGCAGGAGTCAAAATACAATTTGTTTTCTTTATAGATATCTAACTATCCCAGCACCATTTATTGAAAATGCTATCCTTTCCCCACTGACACTCTGACTTAACTTTATCTTACCTCTTTTCTTCTTGGCAGCCACACTCTCCATTTGATACACATGTTCTTTCCTCCCACCTACTTTCACTTCTTTTATTATGTGTAGCTTAAAACCAGTTTATGTCCAGTTTTAAGAAAAAGATGTACATGTATGACTTTTATATAGACACTGTTTTTTTTTATTTTTTTATTATCATTAAAATTTTTTTGATGTTTATTTTTGAGAGATAGAGTGAAAGCAGGGGAGGGGCAGAGAGAGGGAGACACAGAATCTGAAGCAGGCTCCAGGCTCTGAGCTGTCAACACAGAGTCCGACGTGGGACTAGAACTCACAAACCACGAGATCATGACCTGAGCTGAAGTTGGACGCTTAACCAACTGAGCCACCCAGGAACCCAGTTTTTTAATTTTTTTTAAGTTTATTGATTTTGAAAGACACAGAGACAGTGTGAGTGGAAGAGGGGCAGACAGAGAGAGAGAGAGAAAAGGAGACAGAGAATCCCAAGCAGGCTCCATGCTGTCATCACAGAGCCCAACCAGGCTTGAACTCAAGAAACTGCACTATCATGACCTAAACCGAAACCAAGAGTCAGATGTGTAACCAACTGAGCCACCCAGGTGCCCCAACAGTTTTTAGGTTTTTTTGTTTGTTTGTTTTTAGTGGACTTTGCTGTGAGAGAGTATAGAACACTGTGCTGTCACAACCATGATTATAAAACAGTTGGCTCAACCATTCCCAATGGGGGCAGGTGTGTAATCGGTAGAGTGGGAATAGTGAACAGCATCTGCTCCACACTCCTTGTGTGCTTTCCTGTTCTGCGAGGTCAGGATTTGCAGAAACCAAATAAAACAACATCAATATTTTTTCCACTTTCCCTAAGAATTAAGATTCTGTATGTTGATATGCTGTATTCATACAAGACTGGAAAGACTAAAATTAGTAGAAGATTTGTTCCTGTGGCTTCAGCTATTTCTGTTCTGATGTTCCAATGTGGAGACACTCACAGTTTGTACAGCAGTACTCAGCACCCAGTCTTATTTGAGGGTATTAAGAAATAGTTACGTCTTCTTCCTGATTCCTAGCCCAAAGATTGATTAGGTGTCTTTACAGATTGAAGTCTTATTTGTCAACTTTCTGTTTGTGATAGAAGTTAATAGTTTCAATTAACGTTACGTAGTTCATTCTGGTAGCTTTGCCTGGAGATCTAGACTAGAGCATGGCTTTTCAGTATTTCTTTTTTTTTTTTTTTATTTTTTTAAATTTTTTTTTTCAACGTTTATTTATTTTTGGGACAGAGAGAGACAGAGCATGAACGGGGGAGGGGCAGAGAGAGAGGGAGACACAGAATCGGAAACAGGCTCCAGGCTCCGAGCCATCAGCCCAGAGCCTGACGCGGGGCTCGAACTCATGGACGCGAGATCGTGACCTGGCTGAAGTCGGACGCTTAACCGACTGCGCCACCCAGGCGCCCCAAGCTTTTCAGTATTTCTAACACTTGTGTAAGTAAGCATCATGTTTCCTACAGTAAATCTCTTAGTGCCTAAATAACTAGAACAGCTTATATCCTGCAACTGTGCCCTTTTGAATAAAGGGACTACAACATTTGGCTGAAGGATGAAGTACTTAAGGAAAGGAGGGCAAATTGCCAGTTGGAACAACTGGCTGCACCATAGAACTCTGACTCTCAGAGGCAAGGCAATGACAGGACAATACTGGTAGTAAAGAAGTGATACTGCTAAAATAAAATAAGCTTATTATGTAATCATATAGTATAATTTGATAAAAGCCTTCAGTGAAGAGAAAGCATGCTTCCTCAGCTTATTAATTGTCAATTTCTCTCATGTATTTACTAATTGTTTTTCCCTACTTGCCATTAACCAAGACAGGATGAGTTCATAATGAATACAGCTGGAATTTGATCGCCAGCTGTGCTGCATGATGCAGTTTTACTGATCCAAATTTTCAATTCGTTACAGATATTTCTCAGCTTACAGTGAGGTTGTGTCCCAATAAGCCCATTGTAAGTTGAAAATGTCATAAGTTGAAGATGCATCGAATACACCTAAACTACCAAACATCATAGCTTAGCCTACCTGCAACATGTTTGGAACAGTCACATTAACCTACTGTTGGGCAAAATCATCTGACACAGAGCATATTTTATTACAAAGTGTTGACTATCTCATATAATTTATTGAATACCATATGAAAGTGAAAACCAGAAAGGTCGTATAGATACAGAATGGTTGTAAGCCTATCAACTGTTTACCCTCATGATCGTTCCACTGCTGGGAAAGTGTGCCTCACTGTGCCATCTAGCATCCTAAGAGAGTATCTCACTGCATATCAGCCTGGGATTTCTACTGAATATGTATCACTTTTGCATCTTCATAAAGTTGAAAAATCCCATGATAAATTTGGTACTGTCTGTATTTGCCATAGAGATGTTAACCCAGAGGAAACGAAAAGAAGTAATTGATTCTTTTTGCTATGTTATTACTCTTAACCCACCTAAATCCATAAAGGATCTGAGGTAAATTATGTTATAAATCATTAAAATAATACTAAAATATGATTTATATAAAATAAAAAAATAATACTTGTGCCAAATAGAAATATGAGGCTAGCAATACAGCAGCTGGTACAGAGTTGGATTTTAAGCATCCTAGAAACTGAGATCAAATAGATAATATGTTTTTAAACAATCTATTACCTAAGAAAAGATAAAATTCTAGCCTATCTATGTAAACAAAGGTTTTCCAAATATAAACTGTGAGAAAAACAGACTTGCCACACTCTGTTAATATGTGATAAATTATAATACAATTTATAAAGTAATAATATAAAGCTTAATGAAACACATTTTCATGTGGAATCATGAGGAAGATTAATGGTAGACACACTAACAGATCAAAATATATTAAATGCTCTTTTGGTCTTTCAATCACATACAATATTAATCATTTAAAAATAAAGTGGATAGTAAACTTAGCATTTTTTTAAAAATTGTGTTATGTATAGAAACTTAAGAAAATATGATATGTTGCATTTTTCATAGGGAATATTGCTTTACTGACACCAATGATTTATTTGAAAATAAATATGTATTTGAAAATAGAAAAAGGGGCGCCTGGGTGGCGCAGTCGGTTAAGCGTCCGACTTCAGCCAGGTCACGATCTCACGGTCTGTGAGTTCGAGCCCTGCGTCAGGCTCTGGGCTGATGGCTCAGAGCCTGGAGCCTGTTTCCGATTCTGTGTCTCCCTCTCACTCTGCCCCTCCTCCGTTCATGCTCTGTCTCTCTCTGTCCCAAAAATAAATAAACGTTGAAAAAAAAAATTAAAAAAAAAAAAAAAGAAAATAGAAAAAGAGAGATAGAGTTGAAAATAAATAGAAACAAATTTTTTATTAGCTTTTAATTTTGACTTTCTTAGCTTTCCTTCAAGAAATCGTTACTGAGAACCTATTTTGTGTGGGGTCTACGGAAGTGCTGGTAGTATCAAAGGCGTTTAAGTTATCACACTTGCCTGATCCGTTCTTATTCACATGCTCTGATTACTGTGTTAACATGGGTGAAGCAGAACAAATTAAACACAGTTCTAACATTTCTATTTCCCTCTTCTGATATCATTATTATTATTTTTTAAGCTTCCAACAGCCATCTTAGCTCTGTATCCTAGGGTTGTTGTGTTTTCCCCCCTTGGGGTTTTTGCTCTGTATCCTGGGGTTCTTGCTATTAAAGCTTTATTATAGGAGATTACTTCCATATTGATAAACTCTCACTTATCGCATTTATGTTTTCCGCCCTCAAATTCCAGCCTGAGACACATGCTCTTTGTTCCTGCCAGCCCATGTTGTCTCATTTTGCAGCTTCTTTGATGTATATATTTTCTTTTTGCTGTGAAGCTGAACTGATTGGGATTTAACCCTCATTATTTGCTGGCTTGTCAGAAAAGGATTATTTTATAAGGTGTCTGTCTTGTATGTTGCTTCTCTGTTGTGTTCAGGCATGGGGAGTTATAATCTTCTAATAGCAAAGAGTGAAGGGCCAGATCTGTAAACCCAGTGGGTACAGAGGAATCTAGGATTTCAAATTTCAAAACTGTACTTAACCGTGTTTCTTCATCTCCACGTGTGGGTCTACTTCTTTACCATTATGGCCTTGACCTTGGTTTAGACCTCCTGGGCCTGAGAATTCAACATTTTCTGTAGCTCCTTAATTACAGTTAAGCCCTAACCTGATTCTCTGCTCTATCTGCCTTTGAGATACAAATGATCAGGATTTCTATAAATGTTGCCAAGGAGACACCAGCTTTCACTTTGTGCTTTGAATTAGTGATTAATCATTCTAACCCTGTCATTACCTATCTTCTACAAATCAATGGAAGTAAGCAGCACTTAATTTCATGGCATTTATGATTGACTATCCTGTCATACTTCTCTAGTAGCAGAGATACCGTACCAGTTGTGTTACCCCTTTCCATTGCTATCCCATTTCAGTTAACATTTGGTGGAAGTTTTAACAATCATGTTGTTATAACATGTCAGAGGTTATGCATACTCCAACTTTACCATTTATGGCTGCTCGATGCCAGCTAGGTGGCAAGTGATCCATTTCCAAAATCCCATATTAAAGTATGCTTCCTCAAACTACCCTTGGTCATGGCTGTCTTCAAATGTGTTTCCTGGAAATAAAACTCTGAGACAGAGAGTTGTACCAAAAGATTTGTTGAAAAGTAATCTTGGGGAACACACCTACAAGAAAGACAAAATCAGATGGAGAAAGAATCTGTGCACAATGTTGTCGGGAATGAGGCCTCCAACAGTTCTGTGGGGGACCTCTGGAGTTAAATTGTCTTTCACAATTGTCCTGAATTGAAACAAAGGAGCTGGAACTTGTATGCCTGCATCAGACAATCACTGGCTGCAGATTGAAAGCTGTGCAAGGAAATAACTTTATATGAAGTTGTTTCCAATGGTAATTTGCAGTGGAGGGCACACAGTATGAGCCATCAGCTGGCCAACATTCCTAGCAACTAGGGGATACATGCATTGACCCTAGAGAGAAAAATGGAGTTATCTAGGCAGAACATCATAGTATTCATTATAACTTGAAAAAAAGTGTGTGATACAATTTATTGCCCCCAGGATATTATAATATACTGGAAAGAGGAGGCTGACATTCTTCAAACAATGAAAAGGACATTTGTGCATTTAATTATGTTGTGAGGTGGCCTTTGAACCTATACAGGTGGAACCAATTGTAGGAGATTTTAGAAAGTAAACACAGGCCAAACTTGTTCACTGGGTTTTACATTTTCTTCCTGCCTGTACTCATAAATTTGCAACTTCCCTCATTTGTGACCTCTCTTAGAATTACTGGTGACTAGGCTTCTAACATTGTCTCAAGGTCTTTATTTATCTATTCTTAGGAATAAGTAAAAACTTCTGATTGTGAGACAGTGAGAACTTTGAATCCTTTGGGTTCTCAGAGCCTATTGGGAGGTTTTGCTTCTCCATGACCTGGACTCTTGTCAATTGTGTTTGTTTTACAACTTTCTGCCCTGAAAAAGGAATGGTTTTCTCACTGCTGCCTTCTTCACTCACCACTTCCTTAAGAGAGCACTGACAAATATCATACATCACACGGCCCATCATCGAGTGTTCCAAGTTGTACTCTGGCTGCATGATAGCATTCTCTTTCTTCCCACACAGATAATCCCATCTTGCTCTGCTTCCACAATACTTTATGCATATCTATTTTTCTCTCTGCACTGAAATGATTAGTTTTCCTGTGTGATACCACTTGTTTGCGTCTTTCATGCAGCATCCTGCAGAAGCATGACTGCATTTTCTTCATTCGTTAATCAAATGATCAGTCTTCTGACAAGGCACTAGGAGATACTTAGATACTTAAGACAAACCTCAGTGAAATTACAGTCTATTAAGGCAAAGCAAACTATAACAAATACATTACAATATAGCATGAAAATGTTCTTACAATTTATGTCTTTATATGTAAGCACTGAATCTGGTACATTTTGAACTATCTGGTGATCCCTGAACATAGCACCTTTGATACGAACTTCGCTTTTGCTTAGGCAGTTTCTCTTGCCTGAATTGTGGTTCCTTCATGTAACTAAATATTATTCATCCTTCAAGACCATTTGAATTAGGTCATCCTACTTTGAGAAGTTCTCGAGAGGTGCAACCTAATGTATTTAAGTCTTGGTTAGGTGAACTTTCTCTATAATTTCATAGAAAAAAATCAAACTTTATTACGGTACTTATTAACTAATGCCATTATTTGATAATAGTTGCTATTATTTATTAATAGCGGCTATTTATTGCCTATCTACTATGTGCTGGAATACTACCCTACATACTTTGCATGCGTTTTTACACTAATTATCCATGCAATCGTAGGAAGTAAATATTATTTTCATTTTATTGAAAGTAATATAATAATCATTGTGACTCAAAGGCAGTTTACTGGTGCCTCAGAATGATTAACTGTTGTCTACAACCACAAAGTCTTCTTCCTCTTGATAAAAACTGAAAATTTCTTGTACCTTACCTGTTGAGAGAAATTTCTGGTGGAGATAAGTGAAAAAGTATATCTAAGATATCCTCAGATACTCAGAAACAGTGCTATTTTTCCAAACAGTGACCTTGTGTCCCTGGCCACGTAGATTGTCTCATTGGTATTGATTTTTACATTGTAGAACACGGTAAAATTTCACAAAAATATTCATTAGGATATGGAGATGATATTGTAAGATTTTAGGAACATTAACTTTATAGAAAGATTATGTGCATCAAATCTGGGCAAATAATTCCCTCTTATTTACTTCTTAAAGTATTTCCATCTTATCTTTTTGGGAGTATCATCCTTAACCCTGAGGTAATTTCAGTCTCTTACAGATGTTCACCTGCCTCATTTAATTTACTGACAAAGAAAGAAAATAAAAGTGACCTAACATGAAAATGCTTCCTCAGAAAGTCTGATTTCTCATTTAGGCCCATAGAGCATTATTAAATGAGAATCCAAACAGAAAAGAAAGTGTGTGTGTGTGTGTGTGTGTGTGTGTGTGTGTGTGTGTGTGTGTGTGTGGAAAATGGAAAATTTACAGTATATACTGGAAAAGAGTATATATACACACATATATAGCATATATACAAAGTTTATGTGTGTATGTGTGCAATTGTGTGTGTGTGTGTGTGTGTGTGTGTATGTGCAAAAATAACCTGGAAATGTATGTCTTTCCAGTAAGAGTTACCTGAAATTTAAAGCAATGTTTTAGAAATGTGGGTCTTAATGTATTCTTCCAGTTAAAAAAGATTTTTTTGGACCTTAAATCTTTACCATACTGTGTTTTCTTTATTATTATTATTTTTGTAGCTATTTTCTTTTAAGTATTATATTTGTATATATAGATTTTTATCATAGTGGCTAATGTAAATAATTTCCCGATTACTCTAACAGACCAAATGTTTTGCTCTCATTACAGTCTTTTCATATCACAACTTTTTTCTCCTGAATTTTCAATACATGTGGCTTTTAGTTGATGGAAATCATTTCATGCTCATTGAAAAGCAAAATACATTTAATGCTCATAGCAGTCAAAGAGCCACTGGAAATAGATCTCAATTTACCTTTATAGCATCCATTTCTCTTTGTGAGTCAAAGAAGTCACACTGAGAGAAAAACAGGTGCTTGGAAGCCAGGAAGCCTGGAAGCCTGGAAGCCTGCTCTTACTAGAGACCAAGGCTCAGGAAATGTTAAGTGTTAAGAAATATTTTCTTTTTCTTGCTTGTTGCTCAGGTACAGCTTTCTCTCCATTTACCTTGTCAAATGCCTCTGTCTATCCACATCTTATGTCTCTAATTTCTTATAATTGAAAGACTGAGAATGAAATCCTAGTATGCTACAACCTATAGCTCAAGATTTATTAAGAAAAAAATTAGGTTGCTGAGCTGATTTTCTTCTGAAGTATTATAATTTTCTTTGTGAAAAGCAAATACCATTTTTCTGACAGGTCACTGGTTTCAAGTAATATTGTATTTAACCTAAGGATCCATCTCCTTTTAGAATGAAAAAAAAAAAAAAAAAAACTGTTAAATTATTCCTTATTTTGAAGAGGGGGAAACAAATCTTTGTTGAAACTCTTGTTTAAGAGAACATTAGGCAAAAAGAATGAAGAAAGTAAATGTGTTTTTCCTATAAAATTGCTGTTACAATAATCATTAAAGTGGAATTATTATAGGGAAAGTTCAATCTGCCTATAAATATCAAGTGTCTTGTGAAACCATAATTATATACTATTCAGGTATATTTCAAACATAAAGAGGTCTAGTGAGTAAACCCCCAAAGAAGTGTTATTAAAAGGAATAATGTTATCTTTCACTTACTAGAAATCAAAGAGCTGTTTCAAACAAAATAACATATATTCTTCCAGCTTCAAAACAGAATAATAATAAAAAGGATCTCAGACAGTTTGTCCAGCAAATATTTTCTTGTGGCTCAGCTGTGTTTGAAGCAGTTGAAAAGCAGTGACTAGTGAAAAGCAAAAAAAATGACCTATTTTAGAGTTACAATTTGTTTTAAATAGTTCTTCAAAACCCATTTTATTTTGTTTAAATTTCTATTTCAGATTGATAAGTCATAATAACTTGTTATTGAAATACCTTAGCATGGAAAATAAGAATGTCTGTTGCTTATTTGCTACATATCATGCCAATTTACCAAAAGAAATGCATCCATGTACACTGTCTGGTCTGATTTACTGAATGTTGATCATTTGTGAAACATAATTGGATCTAAGAGCCAAACAGTCACTGTGTAGGGGGCAACTAGATTTAAAAATTGATTACTTAAGAGTAGGTCTTTGGGCAGGAATGTTTACTGAATGCTTCTATCTACAAATGATGATTTATAGGTATATTTATATTTATTTAAATTTAAAAACATCTGTCTATATCTTCCTTGCATTACCTTTATTGTTGTAAATATAAATCCAAGTCCAAACTAATATTTGTAATATTGATACTTTTAGTATTTTCTTGCTTTAGAAAGAGGACTTTAGTCTTCCTTTTCATAATTGAAAATGTCAGAGTAAAAAAAGTTGTTGGATTAGGTGTTAGGAAACCTGTGTTTAAGACTAGTTTGTCACAATTGCCTGGGACTCAGTCTGTCTGGGATTTAGTTTTCCTACCTCTGTAACCAAAGAAACGTCCAGTGTTCTCCTATTTTCACTCAAGGTGGAAAGCAAATGCTTGAGGTTATAGTGCTTATATTTTACCCTATTTACCAATGTCAAAACAAAATGTAGAGAATATTTTATTCTTCTTTTCCTTCTTTTTTTCTTTTCTCTAATTGTGTTTCCTTTAAGAAGATGTGAATTTGAGGGGCGCCTGGGTGGTTCAGTCGGTTAAGCATCCGACTTTGGTTCAGGTCATGATTTCAAGGTTCATGAGTTGAAGCCCCACGTCAGTGTCTCTGCTGTCAGCACAGAGCCTACTTTGAATCCTCTGTTTCCTCCACCTGCTCTCTCTCTCTTTCTCTCAAAATAAATAAATTAACTTAAAAAAAAAAAAAAGCGCATTTGAATTCACTTGGAAATCTCTAAGTCTCCTTGTCTTATGTGACTTCCAAACAAGTAAAATCTGACTCTAATGCAGGATCACAGAGCTGAGAATTTAAGGAAGCAAAAACAAAAGCAATGTCATCATCCAATGGAGTAAATCTAATCTGTATACTTAGATGTATCTTGAGCTAATATACCTTTCCCTTAATTCCCAGGCCATTTCTGTGTATGATTAATAAACAGTGATAATAATCATTAATGATTGAACTCTATGTTGTGGCACGTATGTTTTATCTCCGTCATAAGAGTCTAAAGAAATTGATTTCTGTCTATTTAACATTGTTGCAAACAATTTAGTCATCTTTATGCAGGGTTACAACCTTTCCTAAATTTACTGCATATCACTCTATTTATGTATTTTTTTTTCAGTATCATTTGACCACTTCTTATTTATTTGATTTTTTAAAATTTATACATCAGTTATTTTAAACATGGTTTATTTGATAGTTAAAATTTTCTAGTACATATTAACACAAATCCAAAACTATTGAGGTAAAAAAATGACCATTTATTAACTATGGCGAGTCTTCTGAGATGACTCCTGTGGTACATGTACTGCATTATGGAAAACTCTTTAATGTTCACTTAAAAGACAGTTTCTTGATAATTTCTTTTAGGAGATAAAAATGACATCTCTCACAAGGGATGAGAACTTTAGGTTCTTTCAGCTTTCAGAGATTCCATATTTTATTTTTTAATCATACTGGGGAAAAAACCTTCCCTCACTTCTATAGGTGTGAGATACAGTTGTTGATTTTTTTCCCCTGATTTGGACATACATTAAAAAGATGTGACAGAATGTATTAAGTACTGAAATTTCAGTTGAACTGAGTGGAAAAGATGAAATAAACATTGTTTCAAGGAAATGAAAAGGATTTTGCAGTTATCTTGATGAAGCATAGTGAAGCGTGACAGGGAGCGTGAGGAGTATTTCATTCATAAAGAGATGGAGTTTAGTTATCAGATAGGAAAACCACAATAAACCTAAACTCTTTGCAACAGAAAGGGTACTTCCCAAGGAAAGGGCAGAGTTAAGACATTATGCAAAACATAAATAAATAAATAAATAACTAATGCTAAAGAAAAGTTCCTGAACTAGGCTAATAATTCTAACTACTATACCAAATTTCATGTTTTCTGAATTTAGCATTTAATAATATTCTTTTCAATTCAAAGCATCACCTTTAAATATCTAGAGTTTTGTTTTTATACTTCAAATTTATATTAAACTTATAATTTTAGAGGCAATGATTTTATTTAAATGTTTTTTTAAGAATTGAAATAATACCCTGTCTTCATTAAAAAATTTAATTTCCTATAATTTGACCTACCAGACACATTTATTTAGATTTTCTGTAAAAAATAATATATTCAGGTTCACAAATAATTTGAAATATTTGCATGTCAAAGGCAAACTATTATTTTCTTAATATTATTTCCCATATTTATTACCTGTAGTCAAAATTGCAATGTTATCTACTTGTGAAATACATGCAGAAAAATATCACTGAGATGGAAATGATTGACCCCTCGGCCTTTTTTCTACCTTCTAAGATTCTGTCTCACCATATTTCCTTATTACATGCCTCAGGTCCCTAGAATATTGAAATTTCATTACTCCCCTGCCATGTTCAATTTTTTGAGTTGTACTTTGACAAATATCATTTCCCTCTGCCCCAAAAGACTGACTCCCATTTCTTCGCATATACTCATAGTCATTCTTCCAGAATTAGTTCAAACCTTTGTGAACTGTATCCTACTTGTAAATGTAGAGATTTTTGCTTGTTTTCAATATCTTGTGTTTCCATAAAATTATGTTCATATCCAGAAATGGCAATTATTTTGTGTTGAGATTTTTCTATTTGCATTTCGAGGTCTCTCATTTGTGCAGACTAAGGTAGAGATAGCATCCTATTCATCTTGCATCACCTGGCTGGCACAATTCCTGAATTTTAATCTGCATTCACTAAATGTGTTGAAAGGATGATTAAATAAGTCACACCTATGCAATACTACAGAAAGCAGTCAAGGTTTTATTCACCGAAAACAGAAGTTAGGCAGATGATGCTGACTGAATTTTTCTTTTACACTTGAATATTTGGACACCATAAAGACATTGAATTAGAGAGGAGGAGAAATTACTAGAAGCAATAAAATGTTTTATTTCTTGGACAGATTTATCTTGCAGTAGTGTGGAAAATAGACTAGAAACAAGAAAAGGATTGGCATAAGAAATAAGTGAAAAAGCTATAACAATAATATAATTATGAAAAGATGCTGAAGAAGCAAACTTGAGCAGGAAAATGTAAAATATTTTTGAGGTAGGAAAACAGTATTTAGGGATAACTGGTTATATTCAAATGGCGATAGAGTGGTTTCAGATGGCAAGGTTTATTGTTTGGATGACATTCATAAAAATATGAAGTGAAGGAGAATGAAATGATTTTATCTGTTCTGTTTATAGTTTGGGAGATGAGAGTAAGGGATATAATTACTTAAGTTTTCAACATATTGTCATTGGAGTCCTAATGGACAATTTAGGTAGAGACAGCCAGAAGCAAATACTTTTTTTTTTTTTTTAATTTTTTTTTTCAACGTTTATTTATTTTTGGGACAGAGAGAGACAGAGCATGAACGGGGGAGGGGTAGAGAGAGAGGGAGACACAGAATCGGAAACAGGCTCCAGGCTCTGAGCCATCAGCCCAGAGCCCGACGCGGGGCTCGAACTCACGGACCGCGAGATCGTGACCCGGCTGAAGTCGGACGCTTAACCAACTGCGCCACCCAGGCGCCCCAGAAGCAAATACTTTTAACGAATATGTTCTCGATGATAGTTGTTTTAACAGGTGTTAGGTGATATTTCACTGTAGTTTTGATTTACATTTTTCTGATGATTAGTGATGTTGAACATGCTTTCAGGTACCTGTGGGATCTTTGGATGTCTTCTCTGAAGAATGTCTATTTAGCTCCTCTGCCCATTTTTAAAATTGGAATTTTTTTAAAAAGTACAAAATTTTTAATATATTTTAAATGTCATATATGGTTTGAAAATTTTTTTCTTTAGAAATTCTGCAGGTTTCATTTCCATTTTGTTTTGCTGTGAAGAAGCCTTTATATTTAATGTAGTCCATGGGGCTCCTGGGTGGCTCAGCTGGTTAAGCATCTGACTTCAACTCAGGTCATGATCTCATGGTCCATGAGTTTGAGTCCTGCATCAGGCTCTGTGCTGACTGCTCAGAACCTGGAGCCTGCTTTGTATTCTGTGTCTCCATCTCTCTCTGCCCCTTCCCACTCATGCTCTGTCTCAAAATGAATACAAATTATTATTTTTTTAAATTTTATATGGTCTCACTTGTCTAATTTTGCTTTTGTTGCCTGTGCTTTTGGTGTCGTATTCATAAAATCATTGGCAGGACTAAAGCTTCTCTATGAAGCTTTTCCATTACATTTTATTTTTGGAATTTTATAGTTTTCAAGTCATATATTAGCTATAATCCATTTTGAAGTTTTTTTGTTTGTTTTTTTGTGAGAGAGAGAGTGAGCGAGCAGGGGAGGGCCAGAGAGAGAGAGAGAAAGAGAGAGAGAGAGAGAGAGAGAGAGAGAGAGAAACCCAAGCAGGCTCTGCAGTGATGGTGCAGGGCTTGAACCCATCAACTATGAGATCATGATCTGAGCCAAAATCAAGAGTCCATGCTTAACCAATTGAGCCATTCAGGGGCCTGCTGAGTTGTTTTTTGTGAATGGTATAAAATAGGGGTCCAGTTTCATTCTTTTGCATGTGGAAAGCTAATTTTTCCAGCACCATTTGTTGAAGAGGGTATCCTTTCCTAATTTGTATTTGTTGCACCCTTGTCAAAGATCAGTTCACCATGTATGCATGGATTTATTTCTGGGTTCTCTATTCTGTTCCATTCCATTCCATTCCATTCCATTCCATTCCATTCCATTCCACTCCACTCCACTCCACATCACTCCACTCCACTCCACTCCATTCCATTCCACTCCACTCCGCTCCACTCCACTCCACTCCACTCCATTCCATTCCGTTCCTCCATGTATCTGTTTTTATAGCAGTATTGTACTGTTCTGATTACTACAGTTTTCTAGTATATTTTGAAATGAGAAAGTGTGATGTCTCCAGCTTTGTTTTTCTTTGTCAGGATTGATAGTTATTTATGATCTTCTGTGGTTCCACTTGAATTATAGAATTATTTTTTCTATTTTTGAAAAAAATACCATTGGTATTTTTAATAGGGATTTTCATTGAATCTATAGATTGCTTTGAGTGGTAAGGACATTTTAACAATATTAACTTGTCCAATCCATACAAACAAGATGTCTTTCCATGTGTTTGTCTAGTTTAATTGCTTTGATCAGTGTTTTGTACTGTTGGGTATACAAGTCTTTCACCTTCTTAGTTAAGTTTCTTCCTAAGCATTTTATTCTTTCTGGTGCTACTGTAAATGGGATTGTCTTCCTAATTTCTTATTCAAATAGTTCATTGTTAGTGTAT
Organism: Puma concolor; assembly: GCF_028749965.1. NCBI lineage: Eukaryota > Metazoa > Chordata > Mammalia > Carnivora > Felidae > Puma > Puma concolor. Next base: position 79,521,714 of record NC_141667.1, on the reverse strand, counting down.
AGAAACACAACTGATTTTTGTATGTTTATTTTGTATCCTGCAACTTTACTAAATTTGTTTATTTGTCCTAACAGTTTTTAGTGGAATCTTTAAGGTTTTCTGTATATAAGATCATGTCATCTACAAACAGGGACAATTTTATTTGTCAAATTTCCTTTCAATTTGAATGCTTTTTATTTCTTTTTCTTGCCTAATTACTTTGGCTAGGACTTCCAGTACTTCATTGAGTAGAAATGGTGAGATTGGGCATCCTTGCTTTGTTATCGATTTTAGAAGAAAAGCTTTAAATTTAGCTGTGGGTTTGTCATGTATTGGCTTTATTGCAATGAAGTATGTTTCATTTATGATGCATTTTAAAATTCTAACAATATATTAAATAGGCAATTGGATACAAGTAAAAATTAAACACTAGGGTAGCACATTTTGGAGGTATAAGCAAATATTTAAAGCAATTGGGTGGGCTGAGAAACAATAAGAAAAGTGTAGCAAGGAGGATCCCTTATTATAATGTGGTGGGCTAAATAATTTGAGCTAAACCTTGTTGAGGTCAATTGGAAAAGATGGACAAAAACATTTGTAAAATCTGTTTAAAGTCAGTGAGGAGTAAAGAAGTCAATGAAGAATGATGGGGGCAAGAACAAAAGTAAATCAAAATGTAAACTAAATGAAAATGCAAGTACAGTAGATCATGAATTTTGAAATACAGCTAAAGCAGTACTTAGAGGAAAACCTAAGGCATTAAATGCTATATATTAGAAAAGAAGAAAGGTCTAAAATCAATTACCTCAACTTCCAAATTAAGAAACTAGAAAGTGAAATAAAGTTAAACCTAAAGTAATCAAAGAAAATAATTAAAATGGAAATAAACAAGACAGGAAACTAAAAACAAACAAACAAAAAACAATGAGATACTTAACAAACCCAAAAGTAGACTCTTTGAAATTGAAATTATCAATAAAATTAATCAGTCTACAGTATCTGATCAGAATACCAATATCAGGAATGAAACAGGTGACATTGTTAATTCTAATGATATTGAAAGGATAAGAAGGGCATACTGGAAGGAATTTTATGCCAGTAATTTTGACATTGATAAAATAGACAAAGATAAATGGACAAATTCTGACATAAAATTTCAACATTCTGGAAGAAACAGCGCTAATAGCTTCATAATGAGTAACTACTAACTTGTAATTAAAAACTTTCCTACAATTAAAAATTCCAGGGTAAATTTGCTTTATTGGGAAAGTCTACCTAACATTTAAGAAAAAAAGTAACGTGACTGTTCACACAAACTGTTGCAGTAAATTGAAGACAAAGGAATACTTCTCAATTTCTATCATGAGGCCAACATTACCTAATACCTAACTTGATACGGATATTAAGAAAAAAGACAACTAGGGAATAACGTGAGGTTGTATGTTTCCCCCAACTGGAGCGTAATGGTGCCGGTGTGTGGGTTGGTGAGACAGGATAACAAGAACCGGTTAATCAAAGTTCCACATTTGGAAGCAGTCATGGTTGGGCATGGCCCAGAGACCAAGATTATTGACAAGAAATATAGCAAGTACAGTTGAAAGCAGAGTGTAACAAAGGATATGTCAAGGTAAAGCAGGTAGGGGTCAATCCCACGAGCACGGACTCAGTCATATTTGGGAAGGACCAAGAGATGAAGTTTCAGCCCGCTAGGTTCCCCACATGGTGAAGGAACTTTATTGATATTTTGTAGCATTTGAGGAAGGGGCAGAGAGCCCTGGCCTGGAAACACACAAGAAGAGAAAAAGGTCAGGCAACAAGATTCTATAGAAATTGATGCTGCCCAGGAAGCTGAGTACTGCATAGGACTGGAACCTGGGCGTGACCCTAGCCAATGCCTTATAACCCCAAAGAAGGGGAAAGGAGCATCTGCCAAAAAGGAATGATTGGGTCACTGGAGCCAAGGCTTGGAACTTTATTTTTATGTTTTAATTTTAGAGAGCACCAAGATGTCCTTCATTAAGGAACGGAAAAATAAACTGTGGCACCTCCAGACAACAGAATATTATTAGTGCTAAAAGGAAATGAACTCTCAAGCCATGAAAAGACATAGAGGAATCTTAAACGCATATTACTAAGTGAAATAAACCAATTTGAAAGGCTACTGTATAATTATAACTAGATGACATTCTGTAAAAGTAGTAACTGGAGATAGTACGAAGATCAGAGATTGCCAGAGGTTGGGGAGGGAGGGAGGAATAGGCAGAGCACAGATGATTTTTTAGTGCACTGAAACTATTATGTTTGATACTTTAACGGTCGGTACATGTAATTATACATTTGTGCAAACTCATAGAATGTGCAAGGCTAAGAGAGAGCCCTGATGAATACTATGGATTTTGGATGATAAAAATGTGTCAGTGTTGTTTTATTAATTGTGATAAATGTAACATTCAGGTGTAAGATATTGATAGCAGTAAAGGCTGTGCATGTATGCTTCAATAAGGTAGGCAAGTATAACCCAGAGAACAACATTGCATGAAAGGGAAAATATAAGCTAGTATCTTTCATGTTTCAATTTATTTTATTTTATTTTTTTACAGTTTAAAGAAAGGAAATACCTTCTTCAATGGGAAAACTCAATATTGTAAAAATGTCTCTTCACCCCAAATTGATCTATAGATTCAGTATAGTCTTATGTCAAATGCAAATGTAATTTATTGGAAATTTACAAACCAATTTATATGAATACATGAGACCAAAATTAGCCAGCCTAAACTTGAAGAAGAATATGACAGTACAGGATCCACGGTATATCAAAACTTACTGTAAAATTACAGCAATATAATCAGTGCTATATTTCTGTAAGAATAGTCAAATAGACCAGTGGAAGTGAACCCTATGATTTGTGTAAGTCAGCTTTGACAATTCTACCTTGCTTTTCAAACCCATAAATCTTTAGGGCTATGGTACATGTTTTAAGAGTGGAAGGGGGGGCGCCTGGGTGGCGCAGTCGGTTAAGCGTCGGACTTCAGCCAGGTCACGATCTCGCGGTCCGTGAGTTCGAGCCCCGCGTCGGGCTCTGGGCTGATGGCTCAGAGCCTGGAGCCTGTTTCCGATTCTGTGTCTCCCTCTCTCTCTGCCCCTCGCCCGTTCATGCTCTGTCTCTCTCTGTCCCAAAAATAAATAAACGTTGAAAAAAAAAATTAAAAAAAAAAAAGAGTGGAAGGGGAGCAAAAGTACTAGGATTATTTAATGGAGGGATGATGCTTTCTTTATCCTTGGTATTAATTGGCAAAAGCCTGGAGAAAGAATATGAATAACAAATCTTACCATGCGATTTAAAGGAAATAGATTTAGACCTAAAGGAATTAACTAAGTGAATAGAATGAGAATGTGAAGCAGAAGAACAATTAACATCAGCTTTGGTGAAAACTGGACCTTTAAAGGAGAATAAACAAGAATATTAACAGATAATGAATTAAGATCAGATTTTCTGGTTGCTGAAAGTCTTCCACTGCTTCAGTGGCCACTTTAACCCACATATTTACTGGAAAATAAATTACTTATAACCACTGATTTCCTGCAGGCTGTGGAATCCAGAGGGTATTCTGTTGGAGGCCATTTTGTGAAGAAAACAGTGGAAGACTAATCCTTGCCAGCATGAATTCTCAGAACAAACCAGTTTGGGGAGGGTGGGTCACATCACTAATACTAGATAATGCTGATTTAAAGGGATTATTTGGGTTGTGGATTGATCCTAAGTGGCTGCAAGCTTTTGTGAGCAGGCCATTATGGGTGATATGAAAACTAATCTGTCCCAGTGGGTTTCCACACTTACCCAAGAGGGGAAACTGTCCTTCCCCATATCTAGCAACTAGAATCCATTTTCTGAAGAAGTAGAAGTATCACAGTTGCTGGTACCCCCAAATTGGCTGCATGATCTTAAGGATACACGTCTAAACTAAGGTTGTTAACACGGACCATGATAGATGCTGTCATAAAGCTCCCTGCTTCTCCACCAATTTTGGGATCCTTGTGTCGATAACTCTGCTAATAAGTGTCAAGAAAATATTCAAGAGGCAGAAACTCATTTGCTAGTTTAGTTATTCTGCCTGAAAGAAAGGAGTGTGTATGATAGGAATATTTACTATTCAGACAGTGAAGACGTTAAAAAGTTATTGAAAACTAAAAAAGGAAAATTAATTGTATTGCCAATAGAAAGCACATTATCAGATTCAGGACATAAGAGAGAGGTTTCTTCCAACTGCAGCCATCAGTTCTGGTGGCTATAACACATTACCATAGACTGAGTGGCTTAGAAAACAGACATATATTTCTCATATTTTGGGAGCCTAGAAAGTTCAAGATCAAGGTTCCTGGTAAGGGCTTTCTTCCTGATTTATAGACAGCTGCCTTGTTTTATTATCACATGGGGAGAGAGAGAAGAAGCAAGAGCCTCTGTCTTATTAGGGCACTAATCCCATCATGAGGACTCTACTCTTATGACCTATTACCTTCCAAAGACCCATCTTCCAAAGACCCAGCTGTAAAACTGGGAATTAGGGTTTCAGCATATGAATTTTGGGATGACACAAGCATTCAGTCCATAGTATCCCACACATGGTCCCCCAAATGACACACTCATACTCCAAGTGATCCATCAAGTTAACTCTATATAGTCAAGGTTTTAAGAATTTAAATCCTGTTAAAAGGGTTGTAATTTAGAACAGAAAATAAGTGAACATGGTGTTGAATTTACTCTCTTAGATAAAGAAATAAAATGTACAATGATTGAAGAAAGGTTATGATCTGATCCTGCATATCCTAGCAGGGGATCCAAGGCCTTTCACAGTTGCAGGGATGAGATGGTCTGGAAGTAGTGTAAATTTCTGGTAATTACTAGTGGGCAGTGATCCCACAGGAGAAGAAGAGAATGCTCTTATGGGGCCATGTGTGAAACCTACATGTCACATAGAGGTGGAGCTATAGATTTCAGATCTACAGCTATAGATTTGAAAATGTGACTGGAGAATGTATTCCAAGGTTCTGTTGCCCTTACTTGAATGTGAACTTGGAATTGATATTATGTGCAAAAGGGACGCTATCTAGTTTAATTGGACATGCTGGATGGGAATCTCTGTATTGCCTAAGCACTTTTCTGTAATAAAATTAAGCAGTGTAGAATTCTAAAAGTACAAGAACATTGTTCTTATGAAGGAAATGATCAAAGTAGGAACATTACATCCAATTCATTTACGGGATATGAGAATAGCTATTGGAGGATATAAAAGGTGGTTCTCCTCATTGTTTATACCATAGCCAATGTAAAGACTGTAAAAGAAGTGTAACTGGCCAAAGATGATTGGTATGCCATAAAAGATTTGGCTAATGCTTTCTTTTTAATATCTTTTTGGAATCCAGTACAACACTATTTTCATTTTAGTGAAATTGTTTTCAACTTATATGTATGGATTTTCCACAGGAATATTTAAATTCAAAGCATATATAATAATTTAATGTAGTGACCTCTGAACTTTGATAACCATCAGGAGCAAATTGGTTCTTTGTACTGATATCATAATTTCCTTCTAGACAGAAAGAATGCAGGAGAATTTATGTCTTTCATATGACAAGAAATGTCTTTCTGATAAACACAGCTGAAATATAAAGCTGTTCCAATGTGTTGAAATTTGAGGAATAAAATTGCATGGAGAAAGAGATATCCTGCAAATGGTGAGAAATGAATGACTATCTCTATTGATTTTGCCACTAAACCGAAAGCCCAAAGACAGGTGGATCTTTTGGGTTTTTGTGAAATCACATTTCCCCCCCTTAAAGATTTTATTAATCCCAATTCACAGAGGCACCAGAAATAAAGTGAATTTGAATGGAGCCCTGAACAAAAACAAACACTAAAAGATCCACTTGAAACTTCTCACCTGATAGCCAGCTGGTTTAGTAATGTCTGCAAGCAGGATATGCTCTCTGGTGACTTTAGCAGAAACTGGATGTTGTGATCAGCAGAGATCACTAGGGATTTGTGCTCAAAAGCTGCAGATATCTCAAAAGATGCTGAGGCTTTTTCAGACCTTTCGAAAGACAATTGCCAGCTTGTTACCATGGACATTTGTGAAAAGTTACACTAACAATGAATAACAACTGGGACCGGCAATACCTTTCCTGTTTTGGGTAATATTAGGAAGCATAGAGGAGTCATTCAGCAGAAGTCACTGATGAAATGGGAATATTATATTCAACTACATGTGACAAGATGAAATTCAGGAGACATAACATACATATATGA